>NW_027256881.1:290240554-290864304 GCF_029215685.1 Pituophis catenifer annectens
ATTGCACCAACTAAGTTTTCTGGCACTGCTATTTCAACTACATCCTTTGAGCCATCTGTGGATTTTTCTGTTCCTAGAATGGCGCTGGCAGCTAGAGGAGAAGCAGCTCCAAAATATCCATTGGTTGCAGCAGTAGCAGCAGCCAGGCTACCTAATGCAAATGTCCCCGCCGTACCACCAGCTGTACTGCCACTGGCTGAGGCTTCACTCGCATAGGTGGCCAACAAATTGGCTGCTGCTGCTGCTGGATTGGCACTGGCAGCTGCTGCAGCCAAAGCCCCAGTAGCTGCTGCCTGACTTAGGCCTAACCCTAAAGTATTGAGATTATATCCATAGCTGGCTAAGGTGTTAAGTGCAGAGGTGATGGCCACCAGGTCATTGCCTGTGAAGCCAGATAAAACTGCTGGAAAGGCTGCAACTCCAGCAAGGTTTGCATGTCCTAAGAGCCCTGCCGCAGCTGCAGCTGTTGGTAGTACTTCAGCAGTGTTTGCATAAGGAGATCCCGTTGGATTGGAATTGGCCACTGGACCTGTAACATTAGCATAACTGATATTGAGACAGCTGCCACTCTGTGGATCCTCTTGTATCTTCTGGATGATAAGTTCAACAGCTTTTCGGTTTTGTTCAGGTTCTCCGCTTACAGTAACAACCCTCTCTTGTAAGTTGATCCCATCAGGTTTCTGGGAAAGCTGCACCCAAGCCCCTGACTGCTCCATTATAGCCTTGACTGTAGCACCTCCCTTCCCTATTATCAGACCTGCTGTGCTGTTGGGAACTATTATCTTTACCTGTAATTAAAAAAAATATATATGAATAATACTTCTGTTTTGCACATACAATATAGTTAAATTCTTTATTGCCCCTAATAAGTGGAAAAACTCAAAAGATTGTTATTTTCTTAGAAATATAAGTTTGAATTAAGAATCAAGCTCATACTTTTAACTATTTAACTATTTATATGAATTCTGACATAAAATGGTATATGCTTTGAAAAATATAGTCACTGCAGGAAAAACAGAATTCTTGGAGCTCATTTAGCAGTGAAATACTGAGACAAATTGAAATTATATTAGTAAAAGAAATAAACTTATTTTATAATACTTTTGTTCATGTTTCATCACACACTCAATAACAGATCACCTTCTAATAAATCTTTGGTCATCATTCTATACATAACTCAACAGCATTTCTGTAAACAAGCTTTTCAATAGAAGAAAAAGTAATTGGACATGTATCTATTCTAATGATCATTTTAAGTTCATTACTTTTATGGTCATTATTTATTCATAAATGATTATTCTGGTATTTTCTAACAAAAATCCCCTACTTGATAGTTATCCTTTATTCTCAATAAACTGCACAAATAATCTAGGATGAAAAAGAATAAGGAAATATGGGGATTCGTGTCAAATTTTAGGGGAAATAGTTCTCTACGCAATTTCTCATTTTTCTTAGCTAATGATTTAAACTAAAGAAATTTATTCATATTGAAATAGCTTCAAATGGTTAAAAAAATCTGATTTTTGTGCAATTACATTTCAATAAGAAAAGTGTGGTATCTGTATGCCACTTAAATTTACCTACCAATATTCCACTCTAATCAGAATAAAGTACGCAAGTATGTTTTTTTAATTTAACATGCTACTTGGGCTTGAGCCAGACAAACATTTTCCAACAGAAGAATGTTATTGAAGGCAATTCCTATAATGTAGGAAATTTCTGTGCCAAATCTAATCTATGATTGCATTTGTTCAATTCCTAATCAACTGCATAGAATTTAGTGTTAAAATTAACTGGCCTAGAATACTTATGCAGCATATTGTATATCAATACACAACCATTATCTAAGATGTAGCTCAACACATGCTGAAATTGTATGCAAATCGTAAAATGGATCATAATCGCTGTACTTATAACTAAGTTCCTCCTGAAAACAATAACCCTTGAATTAATCAAGAACAAATCATTCTTCTAATTTGCAAATGTGATTTAGCTCACTACATTGATCTAAACTAAGATTATACTACAGTGACTATCTTCCATTTTAACACGTTTCCTATATTTTTTAGCATGTTTTATGGCTATCTCATTCTCAATAGAACAATAATTTATGAAGCTTGTACGCCACCCAACTTTCAATAATTCTTGACATCATGGAAATATTAGGATGTTATTTTTTCATAGTTAAGCTTGAGATATATATGAATGTAGACAGAACAAATCAGATTTATTAAATGATGTCTGTACATGGTTCAATTTTTAAAGTGTCACCGAAACTGGTCACAGTATTCTCAAGATATTACACTATACTTCTAATAGCAACACAATTGCATTGGTGACTGATCTGAATGAAAGACAGAGAGAACTCAGATACATACATAATTAATATATTTAATTGCTATTTTCCCACCATTCTACACCATGTAATGTGTAGTCTCCATATAAACGTCTTAATATGAATTTGATTTCTCTATTCTTCCACCTATTTTGATGCCTGAGCCAAAGGTTCTTTGGCCTACCAAAATTGCTAATAAACTGTACATTTTAACATAACAGAATAAAGTAATTAAATGTATGATTGACAACAAATTATACCAATTATATTTGATATTAAGTGAAAATGTAAAATAAAACCAAGTCAATGTAATGGTTGGATTTTTTTCCTATAAATTTCAGAGTTTCGTTCCCTGTCTGCTATTCAGAGATTATGTTCTATAGTTAGCTCAAAAGAAGTTGCATAACAAAGGTTTTTCCCCTAAAAATATTTGCTAGATAGTATTTAAAAAGAAATTCAAATTAGTAAGTATAATTTTAGCCCCTTCAGGAACCAAATATAGACATATTTGATAGAAATACCAAGAATCCCTTGAATTAGTGAATTATATGTTTTGTATGTAAAACTTTCTATCCAGTTTCTGGAAAAAAAATATTTTCCCGTAATATACTTCATTATTCGCTTTTTGTATATTCTAAAGTTTATTCCAATCTTTAGGAAAAGTTCTTTGAAACATGGGAAAGTACAGCAGAATGCCACAATGCACATTAAAAACTTGGCAATTTCAGAATTTGAGATTTTTTTGATTTGATTATTGAAGCAATTATTGAGGTCCTGTAACGATCTAATTTGCTATCAATGCTTTGTAACATTTATTGTAGTATTCTTTGAAGACTGAATGCAATGACATGCAATAATTTATTTTTATCTTGATTTACAGTTCAGAAACTTGATTTTACTAATCAATATAATTTATTAAGAATATATTGCCTACTCTTCATTAAATGGAAATCTATAAACTGATTCTTAATCCACCTAATATTGACAAAGATGTGTAGAAATTATTTAAAGAAAAGGGACTGAAGCATTTTTAAGTCCAGGAGAATGATTTAAAAGCAGATTAGGCAGATACCATCCTAATTCACTGAACTATAAAAGCAGGAGCAGGAGGCATCACACAAACTGACTTGGAAGATTCTTTAAAATCATTTTCAATAAAAATAGTTTTAGTCTTCTTGTGGAATTGATTTCCTGATCTGGTCTGTGTAGTGCTGGGGTGTCAAACTTGCAGCATCGTGTTGTCGTCATGTGATGTATCACAACTTTTCCCCCTTTGCTAAACTGGGGGTAGGCATGGCCAGCATGTGACGCATTCGGCCCGCAAGTTTGACACCCCTGATGTAGTGGAACTGACACCACCTAATTATGTTAACTTCTTATAGAGAACATTTCTCTTAAGGATCAGATTCTTAGGTTTAACATTTTCAAGGGTTTGTAGAACCAAGTCTCACTTAGAGTATCTTATACTAGTATAGACTGGATGATAACAATGTCCTTGTCTAAATGGAGACAGTTGTAGGCCACTGTTGCATGAATGCTAACAATATTTTCTTCTAAATAATTTATTTTGGTCCCAAGTGGAATTGTAGACAGCAAGTGCTTATTATGAGTTCACATTTTTTCTTCTAGCCAGCATGTGTAGAAAGTTTTGAGTTTTGTTCCAGACGGAACGTGAAAACCCATGAGTTATTCTAAATTTTGTCCCAGACAAATATTAGAATATTCTAAGTGACCCTGTGCCCACTTTTAAAATTAATCACTTATTTTTTGTGTACCCTTATCTAAGATAGATAGCATTTGGAGTAAGATCATATGTAGTCTACCCTCACTACCATACACAACATTAAGATGGATTTGACTAACAAGGTGTGGATGCTGCGGAAGCTACAAAACCAGCAGGAGAAAAAAAGGAAGGGAGAGAGGTCTTTTATTGCAACTCATTAAGCAGCTTTTTACTTCGGAAATTTATGATAAACCCTGAAAAATGACAGAGCTTTCAAACTGTAGAAAGCTTTTTCCAACTGTGAAAAACAAATGTGCCTTTTACTGCCTACACATATGAAACAGCACTATCATTCAAATCCATGCAAAAAGTTAGATTTCATACATTTAAGTAGAAATAATAAAAACAATGAATCAAAACTGTATTTCCACTGCCATCTCTGTATGCTATAAAAAGAGAGTGAAGGGGGCATCTCATTTAGAATAATTTGGTATCTACTTGAAAAGAAATAAACTTTGAGCATGCATTGTACATTTTCACATTGCACATTTTAGATTTTTGCCCCCAAAATACATATACAAATACTTTTTGTGTAATAAGCATATTTTGACTAGTGAAAACACACTATATTGATGCATAGTTTTAATATAATCTGTATCTTCCATTTGTTTTTATTCCATGGTCTAAAGGCACTTTGTACTTCACACATTAATGTTTCATAACTTTCAAATTACATTTGCAAAAGCAACTGATGAATTCTGAATTGCTTCATTTATGTGCTTCAATTTTTTATAATAATAAATGTGGCTGCCTGCACATTGAAATATACAATAAGGCTGTGCAATATTTTGGTTTTTATTCTAAAAAAGTACTTCAGAGATGAAAATGAAGAACTTGCCTACAACTTATTAAAGTAGCCACACAATTATTTGGGAATATATGGAAGCTGGCAGAAGCAGGTATAAAATTTTAAGGAACGATGTACTACTCTGAGGAACTCCAGACAAGTATTACATTAGTACTCTCACGTTTGCAAATACACACTTTTGAAATTGAATCCAAAGTACTGAGCCCAATGTGCAATCTATAAAATTAATTCATACATTTGGTAATATAAAATGTGATCAGATGTGAAATATTGTTATATAATGTACCCAAACATTTATTTAAGTTTAAAAGTATTCAGTATAATTAAGTATTTCAAAATCCTAGAATTAAAATATGACATTGGCATAATTTTCTACCAAAATACCCAAGTTATGAGAATATATTTTTATTGTTCCAAAATTAGTAGAAAGTTGTGGGGCAGATGGCTATATCAGAAATCAGTTCTTGGAACTCTTATCTATGGGAGGCGAGATGTGGTTTTATTTATTTTATGTGACAGCAAGCTGTGTTACACTACTGACTGAAGCTGACACTTTTCCCTATAGGCTTAATGCCACTGACATTAGAGGACAGATTTCAAAGTGGGTAGAAACAAGCAGTTTACAAGCTCTCTCTCTTAGGACTTCCCCCAGTTACTTACTATCTCTGGGCTATAAGCTAGCGAAGGCCACACTTAAGGAACATTTGTTTAACATAGATGTTCAAACAGTTGCTGGTAATGCTACTCATTTATCGATTGACTAGATTTTGTTACTTTGTAAGAGAAACTGTTTTCCCCTCTCCTAAACTGCATTATTAAGAAGGATACTGTATATTTCTGATTTATTTTTTCTTCTTTATGGATAACCAGGGCAAGATTGGTACATTCGGTGAAAGACTGGTGAAAATATTTAGGCCAAACTGGTAGCATATTTTAAGGCACTGACTGGTTAAGAGCAGAATGTCTAAATGTCATTATTTGCCATCTGAAGAAAACTTGAGAGAGGATGTTCTCCATGAGGAGATGATGCAATTTTAGTTGCTAAAGTAATTTTTAATAAAGGTGGATGCTCAAAACCATATTTAATCCATTTTTAAACGAGAACATTATACTCTGAAATCAGCAATAATCTGTTGTAATTCTCCCAACAAATGCATTAACAGCCTTTTCTCAGAACAACTGAATGTCTTAAAAACAATAAAGTACAAGTTTCTAGAAAATGATGCCTGTCATGATTTTTTTTTTAAAAAAAACTTGATTCTCTAGTGAACTCAATCTATTAATTTTTATTGCTGCTTTGTGGCATTGGTGGTGGCACAATCTATTTGTAAAAGTTATGCTCTATTTCAACTAAAAATAAATTAGCTGAACAGCAATTTCATCATAGAATTATATAGCCTATATTCATTCCAGCAAATTATTTAAAATGATTCTCTTTGACTATCAAAGTTTTTGATGAATAAAACATTAAAACCTGAAGAGTTGTTTATAGATACATTTTCTTTTTCTTTTTTAAAGAACTACATTGTGAAATGTTTTTCACTAATTAAAGTTACTCTATTTGTGATCCAACTAGATCATATACAGTTGCAAGAAAAAGTATGTGAACCCCTTGGGATTACGTGGAGTTTTGCATGAATTGGTCATAAAGTGTGCTCTGAACTTTATCTAAGTCACAACAATAGAAAAACACAGTCTGCTTAAAATAATACTACACAAACATTAGATGTTGCCATGGTTTAATTGAACATAACATGTAAACATTCACAGTGCAGGGAGGAAAAAGTATGTGAGCCCCTAGCCTAATGACTTCTCCAAGAGCTAATTGGAGCCAGGAGTGAGCCAACCTTGACTCCAATCAGTGTGATGATATTGGATATGTTGCTGACAGCTGTCCTGCCCTTTAAAAACACACATCTGTTTTGGGTTTACTGGTTTCAAGAAGCACTGTCTGATGTGAACCATGCCTCGCAGAAAAGAGCTCTCAGAAGACCTACGATCAAGAATTGTTGACTTGCATGAAGCTGGAAAGGGTTACAAAAGTATCTCCAAAAGCCTTGATGTTCATATATCCACGGTAAGACAGACTGTCTACAAATGGAGAAAGTTTAGCACTGTTGCTACTCTCCCTAGGCGTGGTCGTCCTGTAAAAATGACTGCAAGAGCACAGTGCAGCATGCTTCATGAGGTAAAGAAGAATCCTAGAGTGTCAGCTAAAGACCTACAGAAATCTCTGGCACATGCTAACCTTTTTGTTGACACATCTACAATAAAGAAAACATTAAACAAGAATGGAGTACATGGGAGGACACCACGGAGGAAGCCACTGCTGTCCAAAAAAAAATATTGCAGCACACCAACATCAAAACCTCATCCCCACTGTAAAACATGGCGGAGGGAGCATCATGGTTTGGGACTGCTTTGCTGCCTCAGGGCCTAGATGGATTGTTGTCATTGATGGGAAAATGAATTCCAGAGTTTATCAAGACATCTTGCAGGAAAACGTACGACCATCTGTCTGCCAACTGAAGCTCCGCAGAGGATGGGTGATGCAACAGGACAATGACCGAAAGCATACAAGTAATTCAACAAAAAAATGGCTTCAACAGCACAGAATACGCCTTCTGGAGTGGCCCAGTCAGAGTCCTGACCTCAACCCGATTGAAATGCTGTGGCATGACCTTAAGAGAGCGATTCACACCAGACATCCCAAGAATATTGCTACACTGAAACAGTTTTGTGAAGAGAAGTGGTCCAAAATTACTCCAGATCATTGTGCAGGTCTGATCTGCAACTACAGGAAACGTTTGGTTGAGGTTATTGCTGCCAAAGGAGGGTCAACCAGTTATTAAGTCCAAAGGTTCACATACTTCTCCCTCCCTGCACTGTGAATGTTTACATGTTATGTTCAATTAAACCATGGCAACATCTAATGTTTGTGTAGTATTATTTTAAGCAGACTGTGTTTTTCTATTGTTGTGACTTAGATGAAGTTCAGAGCACATTTTATGACCAATTCATGCAAGACTCCACGTAATCCCAAGGGGTTCACATACTTTTTCTTGGAACTGTATAGAAGGGGCCAAAGTTGGCAGCTTTTAGATTTGTGGAATTCTGGGAATTTTAAGTTTTAGAGTTGTCAAATTTGTAGACCGCTGATCTAGGTAAGATTATCAAAAACAGAACAGACAATGGTCTTGAACATTTTTTGCAAATTTGTAATTAAAAGAGATCATGAATAGTTTTTATTTATGAGGCATGGTGGCGCAGTGGTTAGAGTGCAGTACTGCAAGCTACTTCTGCTGCCTGCGGGCTGCCTGCAATTTGGCAATTCAAATCTCACCAGGCTCAAGGTTGACTCAGCCTTCCATCTTTCCAAGGTGGGTAAAATGAGGACCCAGATTGTTGGGGGCAAGATGCTGACTCTGTAAACAGCTTAGAGAGGGCTATAAAGCACTGTAAAGCGGTATATAAGTCTAAGTGCTACTGCTATTGCTAAAGTGAAATGAGCATGCTTATTCATCTGTCCAGTCAGAGAATGTAAAGTTTTTATTAATTAAATGGTTCAATAAATTTTATGTTGTTATAAATGAATGCAAACTTTTTAAAGGTTCTTCCCTGTGAGTTGAGTGAATACACATAAATTAAATTAGTTTATATATTCTACTCCTTTAAAGTCTAGTTTATTTCTGGAAAAAAACACTTATCACTAATAAGTGTTTCTAATATCAGATTGGAAAAGTTTAGTTGTTTGGAGATTGATTGCTATTTTGTCTTCCTTCCTTCCTTCCTTCCTTCCTTCCTTCCTTCCTTCCTTTCCTCCCTCCCTCCTACCCTACCCTACCCTACCCTACCCTACCCTACCCTACCCTACCCTACCCTGTCTTTGGATCCTCTGGGAGAAACCAAAATTGGGCACATCACATCACATCCATTTCCTTCTATTCTTGTCTTTACAATTTGCCCGATTGCTAATGATTTTGCAAACTGTCTGCATTAGCAAATATAATCTTAATTTATTTTGTTAGTTTCATGATGGCTTCATAAAATATCTACTCACAATTTTAAATGTTTGATAATGGACAGAAGCCACAGTTGCCACCCCCACCCCACCAAAAATTGGACAAGAGATTGTTGGGTAGATAAGTGATTTATGAAGGAAGAGTGTCAATGGATAACCTAGAATATTTTCCATGTGTTTGAGAATGAAAAAGTCAATACTGTTTTCCATATATACAAAAAAAAAAAAAATCAATTATTTATTAGTAATAGCTAAAGAAAATACATATGTGTAGCTTTCCTGACTTCTTAATTAACCAAGCAACATAAAAGCATGCATTTTGTAGGTTTTGATTCAAGAATGAAAGATACATAGCATTTATTGTTTTCAGGAAACTTTAAAGAAAGTGAATTAACAATGATTTTACTACAGCACAAGAATTAAAGTAATTTGCTTTAATTTTAGAAGTATTAAATTGTGTGGAAAAAGTACTCTTTTCCATTGTCTCCTAAGATTCTCCCCTCATAAAACCCATTATCAAAGGCAGAAAAAAAAATACTGGACCTCAAAGGTAGGTGCCAATTTGAGCCAATGATTTATAGATCCAGTGCTCTCGTGACATGTTTAGAAACCATTACCTACCTACTCTATCCATTACATAGGTTTATTCCCTGCTAAGCACAGACACACAAAAACAACTGGAAAGTTTTCTGGCCTTACTTGCATCTCTCTAGCAGATGTCTAGCAAGGAAATGAAATGAACATTTTGGAGACTATAATATCAAAATACTCTTTAAAAAAAATGTCCTGTACCCATAAACTATTTCTAAAGTATGCATTTATATTTGAAAAAATATTTCTATTGTGCTTCTAAGCTCTTCAATGAAGGCTTTCAAAATGAATAAAATACATTTAACCTTTGCTATTATTGTCACTCTGTGGTTAATCTGATAAATCAATTTATTTTACACACACACACACACACACACACACTGACTTACTGAGTCACTAGTGCAATCTTTTTAAATATGAAATAAATATATTAACTTGTTTATAGAAGATTTCTTTATTATATTGTTAGCATCAATAGTTCACTTGCTTTCCATTGTTCTCATTTTTTGGGGGATGAAGGGTATTATTTCCCATGCTACTTTGGAAAATAGCTGTAAAGTTGTTTAATAATGATTTCTTTAGATAAGTAATATAGAAAATGACATTTTAGGTTATCATTTTTTTTTCTAAATTATTCTTATTTTAAATAATCACCATTTTACAAACATTATTTCAGAAATTCTAGTCTTTATATATTGTGTTTTTCACAAAATAAAATGAAGGCAATATAGCAGTTTAGCAGAAAATGTGATAATCTGTTGACATACTCAAGGGTATCCCTTTAGGGATAAAGTGATACAAACAATATTCTACAGAATAATTGTTGGTTGCTGTTCTGTCACTGACCCAATATAACAGTGAAGCCTACGGGAATGAAAGAGAAGAGAAGTGGATGAATAAGAAGAAAAAAACTTGTAAAAGGCTATTCTGACTTTCCAGTAGTAGGCAGATCTTGAAATGAGCTGATTCAGAGGTTGTTAGAGGCTTATCCCCTCTCTTCAGATTTTTATCAATTGAACAGACTTAACTGTAATGCTTCCCCCCCCATATTCCCCATTACTTAACTGCCCTGAGAATTTAATGAACTCTTTAAAATTTATTCTTACTCTTTGATATACTATTGCTTATCTCAATTTCTTTTCCCTGGCAGTAATTGAAAATATATAGCAGTCTGTAAAACTTTACAATGAATTTTCTCTCTCTTTTTTTCAGTAATAAACGGCATCACTTTCATGTCAATAGCACAATATATTTACTCACAAATAATGTCTATGTGTTTTGTTGAATTTTGGCAGAATATAAGGACATAGTATTTTGTGTAAATAAACAATATAAAAGAGCAAATGTGTGTGCCATAAGAATGGTTCTGTAATATAGTTACAATATTGACAGTTTCCTCTACAGGTGCAGTTGAAAAGGGCCTTGGATGGATTGTGTGAGCCTTTTGATATGAAAGGCCCAAACGTTGCACATTATTCTGCCCCAGCTACGGACCCCAAAGAACGCAGCACACACAAACTCTATACAAAGCTTATTTAACTCAAAAACGTAGTCTTTATCATTCAAAGGCTGTTAATGAACTGTCTTAATAGCTTACCAGAATTCTGAGATAAGGTAATCACAGTCTTACTAGAGTTGGCAGAAAGCCCAGAAGCAATTTTGCAGACACGAAGGAGAGTGAACTAAAGTTGTTCTCTACAGCTTGTTGCAAGCGGTGTTCCTTCTTAAATAGGCTAAGGGAGTGGCCAATTAGCCCCAAGCCTTACTCTCGAGGAGACCTCCTCCTGAGGAGCCACTCCTGCCTTTTGGCAGCTCTGCGCGCCTGTGCATTGAGAAGAGGCTCCTCCTCTTCGTCGTCTTCACTTAAAGAAACTTCTGGAGGTTCTGAAGGCCCTGGCTGAATCCCTACCTCTGGCACCACAACTTCTACAGCCTCCTCACTGTCCGACTTGAGCGCCAGCTGCACAGGCTGCTGACGCAGCACCACACCAGCCTCCTCGTTGTCGGACTCAGCTACAATCTGCACAGGCAGCTGATGGGCCACAACACACATTCTCACATAGTGCCTTACAGCTATTTCGGACAACTGAGTGATAATAACAATATATCCATCTGTTCTTTCTCTGGAGGAGATGGGCTGATTGGGTGGTTAACTTCAACATAATGGCTATGACTGTTGATCAAAATGCTACCCTTTTTCAATGTGCATGTAATGCATATTTTTATAAAAAGTAGGATTCTGATCATCCAATCATCCCCACACATTTGAAGTGGTTGACCTGATGTAGGAGATGACCAGTCTGAGCCCAAAGGACGGATCAAGCATTTCATCAGTATCGAGTCACTTCATACCCACAAGAGATCTAAATCCATCCCACCTTGAATTCCATTTACTGTATTTTTCGGAGTATAAGACGCACCGGACTATAAGCCGCACATATGAGGTGAAGAAAAGAAGAAAAAAAATCTGCCTCTACCTCTGAGCCATTTTGCCTCATTGCAGCAAACAGCAAACAGCCTGTTTTACTTTCATTTTCGTTTTTAGCATAGCTTGATTAGCACAAGGAAAAAAAAATCTGCTGCAGCAATTTACCTCCTTGGAGCAAGCAGCAGAACCCTGTGCAAAACAGCTGACAGCAAATCAGCTGAGAGTCGGGAGGCTGATCCAATCAACTTCTGCTAATTAGGCTGTGCTGAAGCTGAAAGGAGCTGTTTTTTCTTGCTGTTTGCTGCAAGGAGATAACTGCTGGGAAGCAGAGGCCAAATGGTGCGGGCTAGTGGGTGGACAGGGCTACATTTGGTGTATAAGACGCACCTAAATTTTCACCCCCTTTTAGGGGGGAAAAAGGTGCGTCTTATACTCTGAAAAATATGGTACTCTTATCTATTTGGTTTGGCCATTGGCCATTCAGATTCTTGTAGAGAGCATAAGCTTGCAATAAAAAATTATTATTTTGAATTGCCTAGACTTTCTGATTTTCTTGTGCTTGACAGCCTCCATGAGCATGTCACTATCTTCCTTTCTCCATATACCATTACTGGAAATTGCCCAGTATGAAGATTTCCTGAAAACAGCAGGAAGAAACTAGACAAAATAAATAAATAAAAAATTCTGAATCTATTCCAGCTCTGCATATGCAGTCTCCCCATTTGAAGTCATTACCATCAACAGTTTGTAAGAGCTTGGTTGTTTTCTTCCAGATGTTTCATTACTCAAACTAGATAACATCATCAGTACTATTACTAGTGTGTATGATTTTATAGTAGTAGCTAGTACTAGCACTGATGTTACCTAGTTTGGGTAATGAAACATCTGCAAGAAAGCAACCAAACTCAGAGTGCACCAAAGACCCCTTAGTATTTTTGCTTTTCCATTCTTTGTCAGCATCATAAACACTTTTGATTTCCAGATTAATTCTTTTTTTCATTGATTACATTCTTTTTTCATAACTTATTTTTATGCCATCTTTTTTTCTCATGTACTATAATCACTATAGTCATGTACTACAATCATTTTTGATCAACTCTTTATATAACAATAAAACGTGTCATCATGATGCAAGTATATGTGAAGAAACCTTAATCTAGTGCATTGCTGTGTCTGGCTTCTATTAAAAGAGGAATAGGAATAGTTAACAAACAAATTTAACGGCCAATTTCTAGATGAACTGGAATTTTGGTAGGTTGGGATGTTTCCTTTATGGGCCCTTCTTGTCTACAAAGGATAATGATTCTCAAGCGATGTGATATCTTAAGATATCATTTTTCTTTCTTTTCTTTCCTCAATTCCCATTTCTTCTGCTATGACATGAAGTTGGATGAGGTGAGAACATAAAGTTCTCTGCAATTATTTAAAGACAAAAATAATTAACTCTTAATGAATGTAAGCACTTGAGATAAAACAAGACAATTTATGGAGATTGAAATAGAGCAAAGTTATTCCTGAAAGCAAAGTCAAATGATCAGAACGTGAAGACATTTTAGTCTTATAAGTGAAGTCCTATGTATTATCTATATAGAGGAACAAATAATCATTATTTCATTCTTTAAATTAATATCCAGAAAACAGTTTAGTTTTGATGGCTTAGATTTTTACTGTGTTACTACACTATATCAGCTTTTAGGATTTATGTAATTTCAAAAACATTGATACAGAAGTATAAAAACAGTAAATGGTAGCTATCAAATCTTTCTCTTTCATGTAAAATGTAGAAAAACTCTGAATGGTGGTCATAAATGTATCTGTATTTCTTTTTATAATGTAGCTATTTAATAACCATGATTGGTAAAATTTAATTGTGCTTAGTTAAAGCCTTCTGTTTATTTGTTTTCTTCATACTATAATGTAGGAGAATTTGGTAGATCTACTGAGAGAGACAGATTCGCAATGGCAGATGAGAGATACTCTAACAGAAAAAAATGTTTTGAAGAAGATATGGTTCTGATATCATTTGTGCTTGTATGAAGTGATTATCTGCTCCAATAGTGTGCGCATTAGCCAACTGAGCCTTATTTCATTTATTCGTTGCACATCATTAATTATGAGCAATTTAAAGATTTCCTAACATCAGGGCTGCTAATATCTTTTTCTTGGCAGATTCTCAGACACAAGAAGCATGCAATTAGATGTGTTAAATCCCATGTTATTAATACATATAAAAGAGCAGCTGAATAATTTATTAAAATGTAAGTCAGAACTTTCCAAGTTTCTTTCTATACTGATTTATTTATTTTATTAATTGTTGTATTAACGTAAGAACTATGAGGCTGCTTAGTTTATATGGCTGATTGGAGCACTTGGAATTCTGAGAATCTTCTGCTTACTTTCTCACAAAATTAGGATGTTAGGAGATTTCATATTCACAAGATAGTTACAATGAATACAACAATTACATAACAATAATTGATCAAACTGCTATGACTTTCTATAGCCTTACGACCTCTTTGCTGCTTTCCATCCAAAGTAGGCAGACAGTGTAGGCACATAATAGAGATAGTCACAAACTCATGAACACAATTGGGATGGAATTTCTCTCATTAATGAATGGGTCATAAAGTGAGATGCCACGTGACTGCATCACTTGACTAGTAATGCTCAAGAATGGCAAGTCATCAAACTAGTACCCAACCCAATGCAAACCACTCTGGGTTTGGTGCTTCCTAAACCCGAAGCTCACTAAAATGAGGGATTGTCCCCATGTCCCCCCATACAACTATTTTCTCTGCCTCTCTGCCCTTTTGCCTGTCCTACATTCTGCAGGGGCAGCAAGGAGCCCTGTTAATAATGTGGCTCTGTAGCTGCTTGCCACGTTCTTGGAAGCTGCAGCCATCTCAGCACAGTCCAGTCCCAGCCACAATCACTCTTGCAATATAGGGGTACATCCTTGGAGTACCCTGGCACTCCAAGACCCCAGCAGACCTGTGCTCCACTGCCTCAGTGGTCCTGTGCTATCTTATTAATTCTGCTGATGATGAGGTGTGCCCAGCCTGTCTGCTGAAGCAAAATGGGATTGGGCTTCACATTGTTGGGAAAAAAAACCCTCCAAAGTTGCAGTGTTCAAGATAGCTAAATATAGTTTAGATAGTATATCTATTAGGTGCATCAATAGCTGTTTTGAAATTCATATTCAAAGTGTGTTCATCATTAGTTCCTCATTAAACTACAATGATATTAAGTGGGGGTGATGAAAGCTTTGCCTTAGGTCCAGCAATGACTTGCATTAAGAAGTGGGAAAAATGCAAATTTGCAGATAACACACAAATGGAATGGGCTAGCTAATATTCTAAAATTCAAAATAATCTTGATAGGTTATGACAGTGGCCTGAAATTAATAGAATAAAAACAGAGACAAATATATGCTTCTATAGTTAGGGAAAAAAATTAAATGAACAGAGCTTGGTAATAGTATGTGTGAAAAGCTTAGAATTGTGATTAATTACAAGCTTAATATGAGTCAGCAGTATGATGGCCCTGCAAAAAAAAAAAAAGCATTTCTAATTTAGAATGCATCAATTGAAATATAATTTCAAAATGACAGGGAGAAATTGTTTCACTTTATTCCCCTTTCATCAGAGAAAGTCAACAAATTTGATCAGAGAAGTAAAAAAAAAATCCACTGAAGACAGATTGAAAGAACTGGGTATGTTATTGATGGCATGGGTGGTGATGGTGATGGTAGCATTGGGCAATATGACAACATTAACAACAATATATGATGGTGTGTTTTCTTTTGTTCCAGAGGACAGGACACAGAATAATGGATTTAGCTGTAGGTAGGCAGATTGTGAGTAAGTATTAGGAAAAGTTCCTAATAATAACAGGCCTGTAACTGTGCCACATTATAGATATTAATCACTTCTAAACAGGTTATTTAGAACAGTTAAACATGTCTCCCAAAACTTAAAAGCCTCAAGCACAAAGGCCATTCAAGGCAATAATTCTTATCCTAATACAAAATGTCTCAAGTGGGCATGTTCAGATTAATTTACAAATATTCATTTAAATTCTGCCTTGATTGTTTGTATAAATAAGTCAAGGCAGTGAACATACCTAATATTAATATGACACCTTTCTTTTATATTTTTATGGTAAAATATTTTTTAAAGAATATAATAGGAAAGAAAGACCCCAAGGGAAAAAATACTATATCCAATTTAAAATTTCTCATCTATACTTAGAAGTAGCAGCAACCTCTACCATTTCATCTTTTGGAAAAACGTGTAGGTCTTACTCTGTAGAAATATATTTTCTTTGTCTGTGAAAGAACTTTTCAGTTAGATTTCTTTAAATATAGTCTATTAATACCTATTATAACAACCGTGGAAAAATTAAATATTGTAACTTGGTTGTAATTGGTAGTAAGGTGAACATATAGGCATGAAATGTTTAGTTACTCCAACTAAACATTATAAATATCCTTTCCTAATATGAAATTGATACACATGAAAGTAAAGCTTATGCATTGTCGCTTCCTACTATTAGTAGGATAGATATGTGAGGGGACAGCATTCTTCATTTGTATTCTTATCTAAATATCAACAGTATTTGGCAAGAGGTCAAGTCTATTTTCATAGAAGTGATTATGTTACACTGTTTCAGTATAGTTGCTGAAACCCCCTGCCCTAGAATGTGTAGCAAGCATAAACTAGTCATCACTGATGATTGAATAGTCTCCACTTGGAGAGATTCCGGTAGATCTGTGAATAGTTATATCTGTTAGCATATTTACATGGTATTTAAATCAATATAACAGGCTTTGCAAAAAGTAACCCTCTGGACATATTTTTATAACACAATGGAATGAAAGTGCTACATTTCTTGTCACACTGACTAAATCAAAAGGCAAAGATGAATATTTCTATTTATATCAAATTGGTTATTTTCAAGTTCAATTTAGTTCCATTATTTGTTCAATCAATAATTACTTCGGAATGAACATTTACTATGTACAAAATGTATTATGCATTTTTAATACTGTAACTCTACTAAACCTGATAGTTTTGTGAATCAGTGTAATAAAAAACAAATGTGTGTGCATGAATTTTCTGGAAATACATACTTTTGAACCTATTTTAGGAAAATTGTAGCATTCATTTGAAATCAACTTCCATTCCAAAACCTTTTTTGTAAATAGTATCAAGCCAGGTAACTTCATCTTGCACATCTATCTTTTTTTTGTTACATAAACATATTTATATTTGTCTGTTAACTATTTTAAAATATTTTTCTCATATCTCAAGATTATATTAAATTCATTTTATTAAATTTCCCAACTTCACATTACCTGTCATTTAATTTTTTTTCCAGTCTAAACATAAGTGAATGAGTAATGCGATCAAACAATGAGCTCAACAGGAAGATGAAACACACACACACACAAAGAGTGACCAAGGAAGTTGTGTATCTGAACATAGTATGTTCATATTATACACAGAGTAGTAAGTGACAAAAAAAATCTCCTGTGAAATGCTAACATATATTCTAGTCACTGTACCATGTGAAAAAATATTCACTCCATATAAATTTTTGTCCCTTTTTAATATAATTGGCATATCGATATTTTACCTTTATTCGAACAGTATATAAAGGTGCTGTACTTGAACCAAAAAAACTTATGAAAATTGACCTTGAAATCATTTATTCAATAGAAAATTAACTAATATCCAATTTCCTTCTATGGAAAAAGTAAGTACCCCCTTGGCTTTAATACCTTGCATTGTCCCCTTGGCAGAAACAACTCATAATAGGCATTTCTTATAATTGTCTACCAGTCTCTTTGACATTTATTAGAAGAATTTATTTCCCACTCATGCAGAATTTTCCCCCCAGTTATGCTATGTTTGAGGGGTTTCTTTCATGCAGTCCATTTCAAATCAGTCCCCAGCATCTCAATTGAATTCAGATCTGGGCTTTGATTTGGCTATTCCAGATCCTTCCATTTCCCCTTTAGTCATTCTTGATGGATTTACTGGAATGTTTAGGGTTATTATCATGTTACAAACTCCATTTTTGATTACGCTTCAATTTAATGATGGTCCTCACCACTCTCTGTTACAGTGAAGAATTCATAGTGGCTTCTCTGATGGTGAATGTTCAGCAAAGCAGCTCCAAATCATAACATTTCCACCAGCATGCTCTACAAGTAGAGTCAGTTTCTCTTGATGAAATGTTGTATTTGTTTTTCTTCTTCTGGTAATATGGTGTAATAAGTTTATCTTTGCCTTGTATGTCAAGAGCAGCTTGTTCGAGAAATCCCAGCAGTTTTGCCTTGCTCTTCTTTCCATACAGTAAAAGATTTCCTTCTAGCACCTCCCACCCACATAGGCTTAGCTTGTGAAGTTTTTTTCTAATGGTAGACTCCTGCACTTTGACAGTAGCGAAAGCTACCTTTAAGTCACATTATAATAGTCTGAACTTTTTGGTCGGCCTAACCAGGACCAGTAATTGGTAGTAATTTGAAAACTTTTCCACTTGAAAAATGATCTTCTGGACAGTGGAATGATTGATTAAATGTCTGAGATTTAAATAAGACAGATTCTTTCCAGATCCTCTCTAATGACGTTCTAATCATCTGCACCGCTTCTGGTGCCCCTAATTCTATTTTTAGATATTTCAGGTAGTGATAAATGTATAGTTATTGTTATGTATGTAGGTTTTGACGGGCAGTTTGAATTAACTGACCGTCAGCTGATTGGCTGACCACCACAGCTGCAAGGTATATAAGGGGAGCTGTTTCCCCAGGTCAATCACTGGGTTCTCACCCTAAAATAAAGAGCTGTTGTCACTCACTGCCTGGCTTGCTGTGTCCTCATTCACCCAACTTAACATTGGTGACGAAGGTGGGATTTTGAGGCCAGAACCCACGGAAAGAGCTGAAGCCACGAGCTGAAGAGAGAGCTGCAAACCCGAATCCAGCCAGGCGAGCGAGCGGAGTACTTGGAGAATCTACCAATGATGTCTGCCTACGTACCGCAAGCGCCTTTCAACCCAACAGAAGAGAAGTGGGGATCCTACATGTCCCGCTTCAAATGCTTCCTGGTGGCCAGCGACCTACAGGGGCTGCCTGACGTGCGGAAGAAAGCCCTGTTCCTGAGCCATTGTGGACCCAAGGTGTTCGATATGGCCGAGGCCCTGTCGGAACCGAATTCGGTCCACACCATCTCGTGGCAAACGCTTCAGACACTGCTGAAGGACCACTACGCCCCAATGCCATCGAAGTACATCCAGCGGTACGAGTTCCGGCAATGGCTGCAGCATGAGGGAGAATTGATCAGCGAGTACATCGCTGCCCTGCGCAAGGCTGCAAACCAGTGCGAGTACCAAGATTTCGATGAGATGCTGCTAGAGCAACTAATCTGCGGAGTGAGAGATATTCGTTTGCAAAGGAGGTTGTTTGTAAAGACGAATCTCACACTGCACATCGCACTGGACGAGGCAAGGGCTCACAAATCCTCCTCCAAGGCAGCCGAAAGACTACAGGGGACAACACAGGGCAGAACAGCACAGAAGTCAGCCCCGGTTCATCAGGAAACCATAGGCAGGGAGAGCGAGGAAGAATCGGACGAGGAGGTCTGCCGGACCGAGCAGGACTGGCAGGACTGGCAAGGTCACCGAGACGCCTGTGCGAACTGTGGGGGACTCCATCCGCACCAGACCTGCAAGTTCCGAGACGCCATTTGCCAGCAATGCGAGCAGAAGGGGCACATCGCTAGAATCTGCAGATCCAAGCAGAACCCCCATTACAAGCCGCGGAGCAACACTAGTCAATCAGAGACGACGCAGTGGACAAAAGCCAATCCAAAGGGCGGCTAGAGGAAGAGCGCGAAATCTGAGGACCTCAAAGCCTGAACCATTCGAATCGGCCAGACCTGCACATCCCCTGGAGAGAAGACCTACACGAAGGTCGACATCGAGGGGCATGAGTGCGTAATGGAGATCGACACCAGATCCCCAATAACCATCATGTCCTGGGACAAGCTAAAGAAGGCCGTCCCCAGCATCCAGAGACGGCACCTAGGGCACCAGCGGCTTGGACTGCACGATTACCAGGGGAACCACATCCCCGTGGAAGGAATCGGCAAGTTCCAGGTGGAGTACGGGGAATTCTGGGAGAAGCTTCCCCTCACCGTGGTCAGCGGAAAGCTCCCAAGCCTCCTGGGCATGGACTGGTTCAGAGCCCTGGGCATGGGATTCACCGGAGTCTGCAACGTGCGAAGCACCCTGAAGGACGACCTGATGCAGGAGTTCCAGGATCTGTTCGACAAGCGGCTCGGCAAGTATGTGGGGACCCCTATTTCGTTCAACCTTGACCCCAATATTGCCCCCATCTGGTTGAAACCCAGGAGGGTACCATTCACCCTAAAGCCCAAGATCGATGTGGAATGGACGTTGTCTTACCTGAACGTCCTTTTTCTGGGCGCTGCGTACACTATCCAAGCATGGGTTAATACTTCAGTATTTGGCAACAACTGAGTGAAAGAAACAGAAGGCTCTTCCCCTTTCCGGCCCCCTAGCCACGCCTCTGTTCCCATGATCCCCCAGTCTGAACGAAAGGCGCAGCTAACAAGGAGTCCACTAAGAGTAACCTTAACCAACTCAACTTTATTAGCCAACTTGATAACAGGAACGAAAGAGACCAACAGTCACCAGAAGAGCAGTCAGCCCCAGAGGGAGGGTTATGGATAGTGTACGCAGCGCCCAGAAAAAGGACGTTCAGGTAAGACAACGTCCATTTTCCTGTGCGCTGCTCCCACTATCCAAGCATGGGATATACCCAAGCTCAAATCCCCTGGGCGGGAGGCTGACTGTCTCCATCGTTGTCCTCCGACACCACTTTCTGAAGAACTCTGCGGCCAAACGCCGCCTCAGCGGAGTTGTACACATCGATCTTGTAGTGGCGAATGAACGGCGTGAGGGACGACCAGGTCGCTGCCCTGCAGATGTCCGCTACCGAAGCTTGAGTAGCCCAGGCCGCCGACGTGGCCGCACTGCGGGTAGAGTGGGGGAGGATTCTGCCCGGTGCCGGTTTGGAGCTTGACTCGTAGGCCATAGCGATGCAGGACTTAATCCATCTGCTGACCGTAGCTGGTGATACCTTCTGACCCATGGACCTTGGACTAAAGGAAACCAGGAGACCCTCGGACCGGCGAAAGGGCTTGGTCCGACGGATGTAGATGCGGATAGCCCGTCGGACGTCCAACGTGTGCCACCTCTCCTCCCTAGCATCTCGGGGTGAGGGACAGAAATCCGGCAGGATGAGTTCCTGGGCCCGATGGAACCACGAGTTGACCTTCGGGATGAAAGCCGGGTTGAGGCGTAGCGTCACCGTGGATTCCCGAAATATGCATAAGTCCTTGCGGACTGAGAGGGCCGCTATCTCTGAGACTCTTCTCGCCGAGGTGATTGCCAGCAAGAAGGTCACCTTAAATGAGAGGTACTTGAGAGAGGCTGAGTTTAGCGGTTCGAAGGGGGGTCCAGTCAGTGCCCGCAGAACCAGAGTCAAGTCCCATGATGGGTAGCGATGCACTGCCGGAGGTCGAAGGTTTGTGGCCCCATGTAGAAACCCCTTGATGCGCGGGTGGTGCGCGAGAGACTGGTACGGGGGGCAAGTGATGACCGTTGATAGGGCAGCTGTCTGCCTTCGTAAAGTTGCGGGGGCCAGACCCCTGTCAAGGCCAGCTTGAAGAAATTGCAGGATGTCACGCACCTCAGCAGATGTCGGGTCGGTGTGTTGTCGGGTACTCCAGCGACAGAACGCCTGCCAAGACGCCTCGTAAATGCGGGTCGTAGACGGACGTCTAGCTGCTTGGATGGTGGCCACGACCTCATCTGGTAGGTTGTCCTTTTTCAGGATGACGCGTTCAAATGCCAGACGGCTAATTGCAGCCACTGGGGCTCTGGGTGCGTGACCTCCCCCTGGCGAAGGACGAGCCGCCGTGGTGGGATCACCCACGGTTGGTCCACGGAGAGCGCCACTAGGTCGGCGTACCACGGCCTCCGGGGCCAGTTCGGGGCTACCAGGAGCAGGTCGGCCTTCTCCGATAGCAGTTTTCGGATGAGGCGGGGAATTAGAGGCAGTGGTGGGAACGCGTACAGGAGACCCTCGGGCCACCTGCAGCGCAACGCGTCGTGGTCTTCTGCCAGAGGTGTCGGGTAGCGCGACACGAAACGGGGAAGCTGAGCGTTGGCCGGGGTTGCAAAGAGATCCACCTCCGGGCTCCCGAAGCGTGAGGCAAGCTCCCGGAACAGTTGTGGATGGAGCTGCCATTCTGCTTGGTCTATGGTCTCTCTGCTGAGCCAGTCTGCTCTGACATTGGATGCCCCCGAGATGTGATCCGCCCTGATCGAAAGAAGGTGATTCTCTGCCCAGTTGAAGAGATCGGCGGCCTCTCGCATCAGGGTGCGGGACCTTGTGCCCCCCTCCCTGTTGACGTGCGCTTTGGCCGAGATGTTGTCGGTCAGGATCAGAACGTGATGTCCTCGCACTGTCGAATGGAACTCCCGAAGGGCCAGTTTGATCGCCCGAAGTTCCAGAAGATTGATGCTGCACTGACTCTCCCGCCGGGACCACTGTCCCTGTGCCACCAGGTTGTGGAGGTGGGCTCCCCACCCTCGAAGACTTGCGTCGGTGGTGATGATCAGTCGGTCCGGCTCTAGGAAACTGGACCCCTTGAGAAGCGAAGGCGATGTCCACCACCTGAGGGACTGGCGGACCTGAAGGGTGAGGAGTACTGCCCGTTTGGAGTTGGCCCTGCCTGCCCGCTGGAAAGGGAGCAAAAACCACTGCAGAGGTCTCGAATGTCTGCGTGCCCACGGAACGATGCCGAAGCAGGATACCATCTTTCCGAGAAGGCAAGAAAGATGGATTAGGGCAACTCTCCTCTTCGACAGGATCTGTTGTATCAGAGTACGGATGCTCTGAACTCTGTCCGGTGATAGGTAAACCTGACCGTTGGCTGAGTCTATCAGTGCCCCCAGATGAAGTAGCCTGGTGGTGGGCTGCAGATGGCTCTTTTCGAAGTTTATGGTGAAGCCGTGATCCTGGAAGACCTGCAAGACTCTCCTCATGTCCTCGGTGGCCTGATCCCGGGTAGAGGACAGGATCAGAATGTCGTCCAGGTAGCAGAGCAACCGGATCGGGATGGTTCGAAGCCTGGCCGCTACCACCGCCACCAGTTTGGTAAAGGTGCGGGGGGCTGACGAAAGTCCGAATGGCATCGCCCGGTACTGGTAATGTGTTCCCGCGAATTCGAATCTCAGGAACTGCCTGTGCCCCGGGTGAATGGGCACGTGAAGATAGGCCTCCCGGAGGTCGACCGATTGGAGCAGGTCGCCCCGTCTCACCCCCGCTAGGATGGACTTTAGGGAGTGCATTTTGAACCTGTGGTATTGAACCGACAGGTTTAGCCGCTTTAGGTTTAGTATGCCCCTCCAGCCCCCCGAGTTCTTGGGTACTAGGAAGAGGGTTGAATAGAACCCGGAACCCCTCTGGGCGTGCGGCACTGCTTCGATGGCCTTGACTTCCAGGAGGTGTTCTATCTCCTGTGACATTAAGTTCCGTTGTTCTGCAGAGTGAGGCATTGGACAGCGGACAAACCGATGGGGCGGCTGACCGGAGAATTCGATAGAAAGTCCCGAACCAGTCGTACGCCTTACCCAGGAGTCCGAGGTTGATTTGGCCCATTGCTGGTGGAAGTGAATGAGCCTTCCTCCTATGGGGCCTGTGAATCTGGAGTCATTTCCCTCGTTTGGCTGGCTTTGACCCAGCACCACGGAAGTTGCGCCTCGGTTGCTGGTTTCGCCCTCGGTCTCGGAACTGCTGCCGGTCCTGGAACCTATCTCCTCCCTGATAGTGGGGACGATGAGAAGAGGACCCCCTGGGTCCCGCGCTGGTACGAAAGGGCTGTTGTAGTGGGTAAGGAGAGTACCGGCGTTCCTGACGGCGGTAAGTCGATGGGAGGATCTTTCTCTTATCCTTCCCCTCTACTAATAACGGCTCCAGCGCGGCACCAAAGAGCTCTGGGGCTTTGTAAGGTGCGGCCGCCAATTTCCATTTTGCTTTAAATTCGGCCTTCCAGGGCCGGAGCCAGAAGAGTCTTCTAGCCGAAAGAGTTGAAGCTAGAGTCCTTGAAGCAAATTTGGCTGCGTTCAGTGAGCTGTCAGCAGAGTATTCGGTAGCGGCTATTATCTTGTTTATATCCTGCTGGAGCCTGGTGTCCTCAGGAGGAAGTCTGTCCTGCAGGTGCCGGAGCCAAATAAGCGACGCTCGGTTGAAGAAGGAGGTAGCTGTGGCGGCTCTGATTGCCCAGCCCGCCGCCTGATGTGCCTTCCGGAAGGCCCCCTCCATCCTCTTCTCCTCTGCCTTGAGAGAGTCCAGAGGATCGGTGGAAATGAGGGAACCAGAAGACAATGCTGCCACAGGTTGGTCAACTGTAGGGAGCGTTAAGAGGTCCTCTAACTCTGGGGCTGCGCAGTAGAGCTTTTTGTCCAGGTTGCTGGGCGTGGCCAGGGAGGCTGGTTGTCCCCAGGGATTCTGAATGACCTCCGTAAACAGCTGAGGGCACGGGATATAGTCCTTCTGCGGCTTTGATGAGTTGAAAAGCGCGTCATGAGGGCCCGCTGTCGGTGGGGTGGCGGGAGTGACGTCCCCTGGCACTCCAAGATTGGTTGTGAGACGTGCCTTGTGGAGCAAGGACTTGAATAGGGCCGGGCGGAAGAGGCCTGTAAACGCCGGTGTGTCAGGCGCTAGGCCCTCATCCTCTGATAGTTCCATCTCCTCAGGCCCTTCCTCTGCCTGGTCAGATTCCTCTGAGGAGGACTCCTGACCTCGTCTAAGGAGAGGCTGGGGTTGGGGCTGTTGGGGTCGCGACTGGCTTGGAGCGGCTTGGACTGGAGCCTGAGCCGACTGCTGCAAGGTTGCGCTGAAGAACGATGAGAGTGCAGCCGAAAACATGGCCTGGAAATCCAGAGGGGAAGCCATTCCGGCCCCCACTTGGGGCTGCGGCTCAGCTCTTGGCGATGGGCCCGTTGTTTCCGTGGCCCGATGATGGTCTGCAGGAAGGAGAGTCGGTGAGGTTTGCGCTGCGAGCCCTCTGCCTGTCTCCAGGCGGGGTGTGCTGTGAACAGACCTGAGGACCTCTGGAGTTCTTGGGGTTACTGCAATGTCGGATACAGATGAGATCCCCAACTCCGCGGCTCTGGGGGGCGCACGCACCTGCTCCAAGGATGTGGGCTCCCTGGATGGTGTCTCTGCCAGCACCCTCTGAGCCCTCTCCCACTGTCTCTCGAGCGCGTTGTGCCTCCTTAGCGCATCCCTGTCCTGAAAGGGCAAGTCTCCTTCAGAAGCAGCTCTGCTGGTGGCGCTCGTATGCCTCTTCTTTGATTTCTTCTTTCCCCCTTTACTGCTCTTGTGGGGGGGGCTAAGCTCCAATTCCATGTCTGAGGATGGGGGGGAGTGAGACATGGCTGAGGCTTGAGACCGTTGGGCAGACCCCCTAATCTTGCACTGCGCCAACTGCGGACAACTCCCTTCACGAGAGTCCAAAAGGTGGAAAATCTTCTCCTCAGGTGGTAGAGGAGGAAGATGCTCGGCCCCTTTCAGGCGTGGGGGGGGGGGTCTGCCGCCGGCTTGCAGGTCACTGAGGATGCCGGCTGGAGAGTCTGTCCAAGATGGCGGCCCGCAGGTCCACCAATATGGCGCTGGCACGTGGCTCCCCTGTGCCCGACTCTGGCGACGGTCTTACACTGGCGGCCCGAGGGTCCGACCAGGTGCCGCGCGATTCCCCTTGCAGAGGAAGGCTGTTTCGGCGTCTGGCGCTCTCTCCCTTTCGCGCTAGCGCCCGGAAGATGGTTTGGCGGCAAGCGGTTTGAGCGGTGATGCGTGGGCGGCCGGAGTTTCCGAACCCGCCGCCCAGCTGATGAGCGCGAAGCCGTCCGCTATCCCCTTCTCGCGCTCCGGGCTTGCCTCGATCAAGGGTGAGGGAATCCGAGCCCGCCGGCCAGCTGGAGGTGCGCTAATTACTAGCGGCCGCCCGCACGTGGGAGGAAGCTTCCGAAAGATTAAGGAGCCCGCCGGCAGTTGAATCGGCTGCGAAGCTCCGCTCCCCCCCCACCAGCTGGTTGAACAAAAAAACCTCGCGCCGAAGCGCCAGGCAAAAGGGGCGCGAAAAGCAACTATTCAAAATAAACACAAAAAAATGCCTAAACGCTTAGAAGAGAGAAGAGCCAAACTATAAGAGAGAATTTATAGAAAGGAAGGAAGGAGCAAATCCCACAGAAACACAGTACCTTCTCTGAAAACCTGTGGAGCTCCAACAAAACACTGCAGTAGTTGCCAGCAACTGAGTGAAGACTGGGGGATCATGGGAACAGAGGCGTGGCTAGGGGGCCGGAAAGGGGAAGAGCCTTCTGTTTCTTTCACTCAGTTGTTGCCAAATACTGAAGTATTAACCCATGCTTGGATAGTGGGAGCAGCGCACAGGAAAACTGGACAAATTGATTAAGCAGGGGGTGCTAGTGCCAGTCGATCATGCCCAATGGGGGACCCCAATTGTGACCCCAGTTAAGCCTGACAGGTCTGTGCGCATCTGCGCGGACTATAAGTGTATGATCAATAAGGCTCTCCAACAGAGTGCTTACTTGGTTCCGATCGTACACCATCTACTGCATTCCCTAGGGCCTGGCAAGATCTTTGCCAAACTCGATCTTGCGCAGGCGTATCAGCAGTTGCCGGTAGATGGCGCTACCGCAGAGGCACAGACTATAGTTACGCATAGAGGTGCCTTCAAGTTTACCAGGCTCCAATTCAGAGTCAGCATAGCTCCCGGACTGTTCCAGAGCACCGTGGAGCGACTGTTACAGGGGATCTCTGGGGTGGTCCTGTATTTTGATGACGTGCTCATCACCACAGAGGACGAACAGCAACTGGGGGGAGACTGAGACAAGTTCTAGGGAAGTTCAGAAGTGCAGGACTCAGGGTCAAACGCAACAAGTGCATGATCGCAGTCCCTTCTGTGGAATTCTTGGGGTATCGGGTAGACAGAACCGGCATACACCCCACCGAGAGCAAGATTAGGGCGATCCAAGAGGCCCCACCCCCAAAGACAAGGTGGAACTACAAGCGTTCCTGGGACTGTTGAACTTCTACGCAATTTTTCTAAAGGACAAAGCAACAGTAGTGGAGCCCCTGCACAGACTGTTGGCCAAAAAGTCCACATGGGTTTGGGGGAAGGCTGAGGCTATCGCGTTTGCTGCCATCAAGAAATTCCTGTCGGCCGAGAGTTTTCTAATTCAGTACAATTCTACGCTTCCCCTAGTTCTAGTCTGTGACACGTCCCCATTCGGCGTGGGGGCCGTCCTGAGCCATAGACTACTGAACGGTCTAGAGGCACCCATCGCCTACTACTCCCGGACTCTTTCAAGTGCTGAACGGAACTACAGTCAACTTGACAAGGAGGCCCTGGCAGCCATCTCAGGAGTCAAGAAGTTCCACGAATACTTGTTCGGCAGAGACTTCGACCTCATCACAGACCATTGCCCCCTTCTGGGTCTCATAGCAGAGGACCAACCCACCCCAGCAGCCCTGTCTCCCAGGATGACACGCTGGGCCATCTTCCTGGCAGCATACTCCTATCTCCTGGTACATCGACCAGGGGTGAGCATGGGCAATGCCGACGCCCTCAGCTGTTGCCTGTTACTGGACAGGATAGAAGACCCCACACCCGGAGTTCCAGTCCTGCTGATTGACGTCTTGGACTCGGGGCCCATCACTTCAGCAGAGGTGGCGAGGGCTTCAACCAAAGACCACGTGATTAGGAAAGTCACGAGTTGGGTCACGAGGGGGTGGCCGGAAAAGACTGAGGGTGGGGAATTCAAACACTTCGCTAACAAAAAAGGCGACATGACAATGCAAGGGGGTTGTCTATTGTGGGGCAATCGGGTCATTGTTCCCTTGTGCCTAAGGGAAAAAGTTTTAAATCTGTAACATGAGGGGCACCCTGGGATCATGAGAATGAAGGGATTAGCTAGGAGCTATGTTTGGTGGCCCCTGATGGATAAGGACATCACTGAGTGGGTGGGGAAGTGCCAGCCCTGCCAAGAGTCTAGGCCAGACCCCCCTACAGCACCGGTAAGGGAATGGGAGCGGCCTCAGGGTCCCTGGTCCAGGATCCATATAGATTTCGCTGGCTCATTCCATGGGCAGATATTTATGGACGTCGTGGACGTCTTCTCCAAATGGCTGGAGATTAGACTTATGAAAGCCACTACCACCGACGCAGTCATTAGGGAGCTAAGGCAGTTGTTCGCCACCCATAGCCTACCGAACACCTTAGTTTCAGACAACGGATCCCAGTTCACGGCCACACAGTTTGAGGGGTACCTGGCGGCGTTGGGAATCAGGCACGTACTCTCCGCCCCGTTTCATCCGGCTAGCAATGGATTGGCGGAGAGATTTGTGAGAATGGCTAAGGAAGCCATCTCACGTCTAGGCCCTGGGGACTGGCAGGAAAGGATAGACAAATTCTTAACGGCCCAACACGCCACACCATGCACCGCCACAGGCCGGAGCCCAGCGGAACTTCTAATGGGGAGAAAGCTCCGAGGAGTCCTAGACAGGCTACACCCCAGCTATTCCTCTAACAACTTCAGAGGGACAGAGAAAAGGCTTAGAGAGTTCACAGTAGGGACGCCAGTGTTTGCAAGGAATTACGGGAACGGGCCTCTCTGGGAAACCGGGACAATTACAGAGATAACCAGGCCCAAGCCTTATAGGGTAGACATGGGAGATGGGAGGATTTGGTGCCGGCACGTTGATCAGTTACGGAAGCGTTTAACTAAGCGTTTAAGCGTTTATTTAAAATGATACTTTTTATACTATATCCTCTTTATCAGTATTGTTAAAATGAATGTATGTTGAAATAAGTTGAAAAACTTAAAAAAAGTTTTTATGGTTTTTCCAATTTTCATGGATAATCATATTTCTGCTAATCTACATGGAGAAAATTATTCTGCAAAGAACTTCTAGAAAATAATATACCTTCTCAATAGTGAAACACTGAAATTACTTTTAGAAAGTCTAGTCTGGTACCCATAATGAACTTTTTAAAATGTCACTGATATAGGAGAATTTGGTAGTACATTTACTATGTTATATTTTTAATGCTTTGAATTAAATTTGCAATCCAACTAGGTATTAGGTAGAGTAAAAATAAATATTTTAAATTTTAAAATGAGATACTACCCTTTGAATAAGTAAAAGGTTGCTATGATAAAGTTGCATCACATTTCAGTCGCTCATATTCATGTCTACCTATTTGCCTTTGCTGTGACACAATCAAAAATACATGGAATTATTCCATTATCTAGTCATATTATTGGGGATGTATTTAAAATTGCACAATTTGATGAATGGAACAAAATAATTGAAGGACTGCCGTCTGCCATTCCCATCCTACAATATGAAAACTACGAAGATTGGGATGGTTCTGATTGATGATATATGTTTCCTTGAGGGATGGGATAATTCCCAAGTGATAGAAGGCATGTATCACTGTGTTCCTCATATTTTAAAAAATCTGTAGGATTTTATGGAAAGGAAATATAAGTGCTTGGTATTATTACCAATGGAAGAAAAGGAAGAGGATGGCCAGCAGCAAGGTAGATAGTCTTGGTTACAGTGGAAATTGATGCATTGTTGGAAGACTTGTTGGAATACTTTTCCCCAGCATTTTATCGTGTTTCCTTGAAAATAAGGCAGGGTCTTATTTTCTTTTGAGCCCCGAAATAAGGGCTTGGCCTTATTATTGGTGAGGGGGTTGTCTTATTATTTTTGGGGTGGAGGTGGTGAGTGTGAAACTGGATGTCCCATCGTCGCTGCCTCCACTCCCTGTTCTTTGCGCCAGCCGAGTGGCTGGCCACTGCTTCCTTGACATGTCCCACCGCCGCTGCTGCTGCCTCGTTGAGCAAGACTCTACAATGCTTGTTGTGCCGTTGCATGCATGAACTGCAGCACCGCTGCAAGCTTCATCATATCGGCCCAGCTGGTGTTCTGTTGCTTGTGGCTGCACCGGTATGTCGCACCACATGGCAGTGCTGCCGTTCGTGCGTGCAATGGCACAAGCCTTGCAGAGTCCTGCTCCATGAGAAAGCGGCAGTAGCGATGAGTCTCACAAAGACTCATTTCTGACAGGTGGTATGGGGGAGAAGCGAGATGTGTGGAGTGAGACATGGTTCCCCTTGCCATCTCTTCTCTCCCCACCCTCATTGGGCATTGCATGGCAGGGCTCCTGCCCCTTGCTTAGCCACTCGCCCCCTTTAAGGATGCAATTTGGGGGTGGCAAATGGGGCAGGTGAGAAGCGGTACATGCATCTTACCTTTCAAGCTCCGTGGCGTTCCTCGCTGTTGTGTCCACGGAAACACGTTGTAAAAAATCCCCTTCTTCCGAGTTCAATAAAGTATTTTTTTACAATGTGTTTTGCTGGACACTGTTGTGGTCCGCCAGCAGCCAGCAGAGCTGGCAGCGAAGTCGGACAGCGATGAGGCTGAGGAAGAACATGGGCCAGTCCTGGAGGCTGGGAAAGGCCCAGATGAGGGCTCTGCATCAGTGGCAGAGATGGGGCCAAGGCCATCGGGGAGTAATGCGTGGATTTAGGAGCTTCCAGAGGCTGACAGTAGAGATGCAGAGGAACAGGAGGAGCCTGTTCCTAGTGCACGTATGAGAAGAGCTTCCAGAAGGCAGAAGCAGCTAAAGCAGAGAGGACGACTCGGGAGTAGGGCCAAGAAATGATTGGCCCCTCCCATAAGGCTTAAAAGACCAGCAACGGCTCTTGGCCTCTTTGCTGGAAAATAACCGTTGAGAGATTTGCTTCGTGTTTGGATGTATTTCTTTCTTGTCAGCGTCTTCTGTTCCTGAACTGTTGCCAAGAAAAGCCTTTGGCAGTTTGCCTAATTATCCCAAGGTCAGAGATAAACTGAAGAATGGTGTTTTGAGGACTTTGCTTTCATTTAATTTGAAATACACTGAGAATGAGTTAATTCTCAGCTGTTTTAATAAAATCTGTTTGTTTTTTGGAACTGTTTTGCATTTAATATTAACTACATGGGCCTGGGTCACAACAAACACAATGGCGATGAATGCCACGGAGCTGGAAAGGTAAGACGCCGTCTCACGGCCCAACAAGTCCCGTCCCACCCCAATGGCAACAGCAGCCTGGCTGCTTCCCTTCCCCACCATCTCTTTATCGAGAGGGGTGGCAGATGGGGTGGGGGAGAAGTGAGAAATGGCTCTCCTTGCCGTCTCTTCTCACCTTCCCTCACCGGGAATGACAGGGCTCCTGCATCTTGCTTAGCCACCCGGCCCCTTTAGAGATACAATTTGGGGGTGTCAAGTGGGACGGGCGAGAAGCGGGAAACACATCTTACCTTTCCAGCTCTTTTACAACAACGACTGTTAATTAATTACATTAACATCCGTCAAGAATTCAAAGAATAATAACTGAAAGCTTACTATGGTTGGCAGAATGCCCAGAAGCAATTTGCAGGAAGCTGATAAGATAAGCAAGACAAGACATGAAGGTATGTGAACTAAGTTGTTCCCTGCAAATTGCTTCAGTCGGCATTCCTCCTTAAATAGGCTAAGGGAGTAGCCAATTAGCCTCAAGCCTTACTCTCGAGGAGACCTCCTCCTGAGGAGCCACTCCTGCCTTTTGGCAGCTCTGCGCGCCCTTGCATCGAGAAAAGGCTCCTCCTCTTTGTCCTCTTCACTTAAGGGAGCTTCTGGAGGTTTTGAAGGCCCTGGCTGAATCCCCGCCTCTGGCACCACATCTTCTCCAGCCTCCTCATTGTCTGACTCGAGTGCCAGCTGCACAGGCTGCTGGCGCAACACACCACTCTCCTCACTGTCTGAATCAGCTAGTAGCTGCACAAGCCGGGAACAGGCCACAACATTGCCCACCCCACTTGCCATCCTCAAATTACATCCCTAAATGGGGCAGGTGGCTAAGAAAGGGGCAGAAGCCCTGCCATGCCCGGCAAAGGGGGCGGAGAAGAGAGGGCAAGGGGAGCCAAGTCTTGCTCCACGCATCTCACTTCTCCCCCGCCCCACCTGTCAGAAATGAGTCTTTGTGAGAGTTATTGCACCGCCACCGCCTTGTGGAGCAGGACTCTGCAAGGCTTGTGCCATTGCATGCACGAATGCCAGCACTGCCATGAGGCTTGACATACCGGAAGAACGCCAGCTCTGCGGGTATGATGAAGCTCGCAGCGGTGTTGCAGTTCGTATGTGCAATGGCACAACAAGCCTCGCAGAGTCCTGCTCCACGAGGCAGCGGTGGCACTGGGACAAGTCAGGGCAGCAGCAGCCAGCCGCTCGGCCGACGCAAAGGACAGGATGGGGAGGGAATGTCCCCCCCTTCCTCCCGGCCTTGCCTCCTCACTTCGTGTTGTTTGCACAGCAAGCCACCAGAGGACATGGAGGGACCAGCTGCGCATGCATGTAAGTAGTTGGTGGGGGGGGCTTATTTTTGGTGGGGGGATTATTTTAACGCATGCGCTGAAAAGCCCGATTGGGCTTATTATCTGGAGGTCTTATTTTCGGGGAAAGACGCATTAAAATTTATCACAACAGTATCTCCTTCATCCTCCCGCAGAAGGAAATAGTAGTAATACTATCAAAATGAACCTTAAGGGTTCTTTAGTGCTCTCTAAGCTTATTATTTTCTTATAGACATTCTGTTACTTAAACTAGGTAACATTGTCAGTGCTAGTGATCATCATCACTAGCACTGATGGTGTTACCTAGTTTGGATAATGAAATGTCTGCAAGAAAACAACCAAGAAAGTTCACCAGAGAGTTCACTCAAAGACCCCTCATTTCAACCCTGAGTTACAAATAATCTCCTTTAAAATGAACCCTCCAGGGTCAGCTAGAATAAAATAATGTCCTTAGCATCTAGAAAATGTAACGGATGCCCCAAATATATCTTGATTTCCTAAACCATTGTGAAAGCCTTAATCCATTTCAAGAGGGAAAAAAAAAAACATCCCCACACCTCATCTTTCTCCAAAGAAACAAATCCTTACTGCAGACAATTTTTTTTAAGTAAAGAGTGTTCTGGGGAAGGAAAGGACTGGCAAGCTGAGTTTTGTCTGCCTCAGATATTAACCCTAAATCAAAGAAGCATTTGGACAGCTGGTAAAATCTTGTCTCTTTTGAGATGAAGTTATAATCTCAGAACTGTGTTATATCTAGATTTCAGTAAAATATGTAAATTATCTTTAATGTTTTATTCTAAATGATCTTTCTCTGATATAGAATTAAGTTGCAGTATGTACTCAATCACCTCTAATGTCATGATTTTCCCACTGGTGGTATTTTAAATATGTCTACTGCATTCCTTATTGTGGAACTGAGACATATTTTAAAGGACTAGAATATTAAATCAAGATTATCTGAGGCCTAGAAATGTTCAGCAGTGGCATGTTTCTGAACTTTTAATATGCAACTAAAACTCTCTACAGATTTCAGAAAAGCTATGGAGATAACAAAGTGCTAAAACTATACCATATAGAATTAGAAAACTTCAAAATCATTTAAAGCACATGACTAAGCACATCTTTCTTCTACTTTATGGTGTAGAAATACTACTTTTCCCTGTTTATGATGATTTAAAAAAAACAAAAAACTAGACCTTTTGCCCACCATATCTTTTCCTACTTATAGCACTTGATGTGTTTTAGTAATACTTCTTTGATTTTTGTATTCTGTTCTCCTTAACTCCACTGAGACAATCTGTCTGTCAAGATATGGGTACATGATATCTTCTGATAAATTATAGCCAGACACATGCAATCCACCTCACTTACATACTGTCACAATGGATTAAAATATAAATATTAATTTTATCTGAGAAAATAAATGTTGAAGAAGCAGATTTTTGAGGGTAGGGGAAGGTGGGCTGCCTTCAATGCCAGTATTGGATTCTGCAACATTATCCTGGGACAGGTATATTTGCCTTCATTCTTAAATATTTTGTAAATTTTGCTGATTATCATTGAATACATTATATTGTTATTTATTAGACATGCACAGTTTCTATGGCTTAATGTCATGACTCACAATGCAATAAGGTAGATATTTCATTGTATTTTTACCACAATAAATACATTAATATAAATAATAATTTAAAAGTACTGTAGCATTACAAAATCAATTTTTAGATTGGCAGGCAGTTCTTACTTACCAATTACAGGGTAATTGGGATCAAGAACTCCATCACTAAACAACACAGTTATAAAAGATAACATCATGGGACTGCATTTACTTAAGACTGCAGTTTTGGCAGGCCTAGTTGCTGTTTAGACTAGACTAGATTAGACTAGACTAGACTAGACTAGGACTAAACTAGACTAGACTAGACTAGACTAGACTAGACTAGACTAGACTAGACTAGACTAGACTTCTTTATTGACCAAGTGTGATTGGACACACAAGGAATTTGGCTTTGGTGCATATGCTCTCAACATAGATAAAAATACAAGATACACTCGTCAAGAATCACAAGGCACAACACCCATGTGAATCCCATGTGGTTGTAGTGTCCTACAGTCATTTGATACCCATTTGCGACCTCCTGCTGGCTTCCACATTAACTCTTGCTTGTTGGGCATCAGCAGTGAAGGTGGAAATGGGGGATGCTTTAATGTCATCACTGCAAACTAACTGCCAAGTATCTGAATTGCTATTACATTACTGTGGGGACGTTGTAATGATGCGACTATCAGAACCAGTCCTCTTTAGCACTACTGTAAGTTCAAGTGGTTGATGAACAAGTGGAAGTTAAATGAGGACTACCTGTATAGCCCATCTTTCAAATTGAAAAAAGGGGCACTAGCAGCAATAAAAGAAAAAAAACCTACCATGTTTTTCAGAGTATAAGATGCACTTTTTTTCCCTCCTAAAAGAGACTGAAAATTTGGGTGCATCTTATATTCCAAATGTAACCCCGCCCATCTGCTGGCCCCCATGCCTCCGCGTGTCCTCTTCCTGGCTGGAGATTGCCACCGACAATGGCTTGTGTTTTTGGGCTCTGCACGTCGCGTTTTTAGCCTCCAAATGTTCCATTTGAGAGCTCTTCAAGGATGTGGAGATGGCCAAAGCATATCGCTGCCAATCACGGTCCGAAAACATGATGCATTTTGGGCGGTGCCCAAAATGGCTACCCGGAACAGCTGCTGCCTTCTCTTACTCCTTCAGCGCTTTGCCTGCTTTACTCACTGGAGCTCCCTCTGACAATCAGCTGTGCTTTTGAAGCTGTTTTGCAGCCCCAACACGAGCTAAGCGATCTGTGCTTTGCTTGCTTTTCTAATTGCTGCTCTCTCCGATGATCAGCTGTGCTTTAGAAGCTGTTTTTGAGCCCCAACCAGCTCCAACCTCAAAATCAGCAAGTGAACTAATGTGTTGAAGCTGACGCCCCAACCAGACCCAACCTCAAAACCAGCGAGCAAATTCATGTGCTGAAACTGACCAGGCTAAAGACTAGACAGATGAATACCTGGTAGGCAAAATTTTCCCCCCGCTATTTTCCTCCCCAAAAACTAAGGTGCGTCTTATACTCTGGTGCATCTTATACTCCAAAAAATACAGTAATTATTCTTTTTAAATGCAATTTAAACATAGCTAAAAGGACATAAATAGTACAATATTAATGAAAACATTTTAGTTAAAGAAGTGTGTCCTCAAAACCACTCTGAGAGGAGAGGTAAACCAAACCCATTTCTAAAGATGATATTCTACAGTTTAGGAGTGATATAGGAAAGACTTTCTGTAAATCTGAAACAGTATCTTCAGAACGAGTTCACCTCTAGAAAGTTTCATAAAAACAGAAATAATCCTTCTTGCAGCAAGATCTTAAATCTATAATTATAAAAGATAAAAGTACACTTTAATTTGTGCCCTAGAAAAAAAAGACTTGCAACCAGTACATATCTTTCCAGTTAGTTATAATATTGTTCTGATATTGCATTTCTGAGTAACACAGCAATTCCTATTGTATAAATGAGTACACGAAGAAATCTAGTTGTGATGTAACAAGGCATGGATAACTGTTGCCAGCTCAGACTAGCTGAAGAATGAATCCAGATGACACCTAAAGATAATTTGTCACTGTTGGCATCTAGAAACCCAGACACAGGTTAGGATTAAGAATACCCAAGACAGAGATATGTTATTTCAGGGAAACAGAATTCCTTCCAGAAAACAAAACAAAACAAAACAAAAAAACACCTAACTAACAGTACTTCTATCTTGCTTGGATTTAATTTCAATTTATTCACCCTCAAGAAATGAACCCTAGGGATTATTTCACAGTATCAGATGCTTCCTTGGAGTTAGACACCAGGGAACCATAGAAATACATCACAAGTTGGACATAAAGGACAAGGAATGGAACAGTATCTGTTCTATTGCCCAAATTTATTTAAGTTCTCTCTTAAAAAGCAGTTTTATTGCACTTATCTTACTTTTCCATTTGCATAAGTAGAAAAGCAAATACAGATTTAATTTCACTTTCCTCATTCAAGCTTTCACAGTAAGAAACACAATAGACCTTCCAATCTTCTATATTATGAAAATCACAGCTTTCTTGTTTAGCAAAAGAAGCAAATTTAATCTACTTTAAATAAAGATAAATATTAATTATGAGACCTACAATAAAAGATACCACAACTTCACAGTTGAAATTTTTACATCATCTTTTACTTTAATTATAAAATTAATTACAAAACAAGTTTTTTGAAGGTGTCAAAAACCTATTAAAATTTGAGACCTTAAATTTGCTTTTTTAAAAATGAGGTTTTTTCATTCTCTCGACCCTATTGTATACATAGTGTTACTACTACAAAAATTATTCTATATAAGGTATACTCTTTATTATCAAGTACCAAATCCCCTTGAAAAACACCTAAAGCCCTAGAAGTCTCAGGTTGCATTTTATTTATACTCTGGAGGCTTCAGAGATATTTAGCATCTCTAATGCAACCTCAAAAGTTGCTGTTCGAATGAAATAAAATGTGAATATAAGCAATGAGATTGCAACCTCATAAGAGTCACATGCCATGTTGATAAAAATGAATTTGAGTTATTTATCAGGCTAAAATGATATTATTTGAGCAACAGCATTCAATATTCATGATTATGGGTGTAAATGAATAAATAAAACCTCAACCCACCATATCTTTTTCTCCAGTTTGCAAGCCACTTGTGAAAAATATGGTGTAGATGATAGAATGATACTATACCTGATTAGCTCTGGAGGTGGTCATGGGATCAGATGGAGAGGACTTGGTGGTAGTTGGGGATGATGGCAATGTCTGGGAACAAAGCAGTTCAGGAGCAAATCAACCTCAACAAGCCTTAGACCAAACAGTCAAAAAAAATAAATAAACAAATGTAATGTAATATAAAATTAAATAGAAAAAGCCTGAAAAACTAAATTTTATCTTCCTCATTGGAACTTAATGGAATTTAATGCCAATCAAGCAATAAGTAATGCATGTAAGTATGCATGCATACACATGTAAAACAAATTAATGGCTTAAAATTAAGATGGTAGACTCACAAAATAAAATAAAAATACACTGCTACTACAAATATTTCTTCAATAATTGATTCTTAGGACTAAAGAGTAGTAAATACAAATTCCAGCAAGTTCAATGAGCAGATGTACCACCAATTCTGTTACCATATGCTTGGAAAAGTAATGCTTGCATTCTGATATATTATATAATTGCCACAATACTACATCTTTTGTCTTTCACAATTAAAATATAAATTCTATATTATATAATAAATGCATTATATAATATGTATACATTAAAATCAAATTTCAGTAACACTAGAATTAGTGCTTAAAATGAACTTATGTCAATATTAATCTTAAACTACACAATTTAAAATCATATTATAATGAACAAGAATTAATTTCACATAGCACTTTCTAATATGGGAAAGTCTTAGTTACCAAAATAACATAACTCTAATGAGAAAGCCATAAATCAACTTTCAAGATAAAGGTTTTTTAAATTTTGTTTTTAATGTCAGATAATTCTTTTATATTTCAAGCTTTTCAACATATCAGAAATAACAACAACAAAATAGATTTAACATCAAGTAATATAGTAAATAGTATTTATAAATTTATCAACATACCCAACTGTAAGTATCTCAGTTTCTCTGGTTATTGTTATGTAAAAGTATTTCTTGATTTATGCAAATGTTATTCTGTAGCATACAGAGAAGCTCTGAGGTTGAACCATGTCACTTTAAAAAATCCAGTTACAATAAAAAGTTGTAAAAACTTCAGTTTAAAGTAAAACAAAAAAGCATCAATTACTTTAGACGTAAAGTTCGCAATTAAAAGAATCAAATGTCAGCACTATAACATTTCTACTTGTTAAAATCAGTACCAAGACTGGGAAAGAGGAAACACTGATAGAAAATCTACCACTATGGACTGGAATAACAATTGGAAAGCTCTTTCTCTTTAAAAGAAAAGTAATGCTACATACAGAAGTGCTAAAGAGATATTTATATTCTTTTGAAAACTTCTAGGGAATATGTTCCCAAAGACACTATATGGTTTATTTCATTTAATAGTTTAAGTATGAAGCACTCTGATAATATTCAACATTATAATTTTACAAAATTTAATAACTATTCCTCTCAATGCTAAATAAAATAACTAAATTTTGATAAATTTAGTTTGATAAATTTAAATAAATTTAAATTTGATAAATTATCAGCACTGTTAATTATGAAGAACAAAAACAAACAGAATAACTGTTTATTTTTTATATAACAGGGTAAACATTACCAAAAACATATAAGACCTTATAAAATTTCCATAACAATCACAATTCCATAAATAGTACAACTTTTGTAGTAAAATATCAATTCTTCTAACGGATATGCATTCTACTGTCCTGTTCTAGTGTCCTTTTCTGCAAAGATGCTATAAGAGATTATAACCAGGAGAAATAGGTAAAAAGTGATGGTTCGAAAACTTGATGGAAATTTATTTTTCCACACAGAAAATGAAAATGGCAGGTATTAAGTTGAGAAGGCAAAGCTTTAGAATTTATGAGAGTAAAAGCAATGGGTGAAAAAAAAAAGTCTGAGGAGATCTGTATGTATGTTCAGGTAAAGGTGAAAAGACATATTAATGCGACTGATAAAATTTAGTGCTATTTCGATGTATTGCCATTATTGTCATCCCCCCCCTCAACTCCAATTTTGGTAACTACATGTATACCACACCAATGGTCAATTTTCTTCTTTCTCCTTCTCTCATAAAATCTGTTGGAAGAGCAGCAAAATGGGGAAAATTATAACAAACAAGAAATGTTAAGACATCTTACAGAACAGAGATGCCAGAAGGAAGAGGGAAGATAACAACATTTGGAGGAAGTAGAGTTATGGCCAGAGTATTCATTCACCAGCAAACAATAATATTGCATTGGAACTAAATTTCACATATTGATATTAACTAATTCTTTCAATATACTCCTAGTTTCATTCATTACTGTACTGTGGTACTTTCCACTTTTTTATTTTAAAATCATATTTTCTCACAATAACTTAAAATGAGATCCAATATATTAAGAATAGTATATTAAAGGTGGAGCCAGAATTTGTTCAGCTACAATATCTATCATACCTAATTATTGGCTACCTTCAGTGAGGCCGATGGAGTTGGAGTCGAACAGCATCTGGGAGGTCACAGGTTTCTTATATCCCATAGTTAGGAGTACAGTATGTCTTTAATAGAAACACCATCTATACTATAGCACTCAAATTGCATCTTTTTTCATAAAATGATAGTCTTATTAATGCAACCTTAATTCACAGGACCATTTGTTCCATTCCATTAAGTTGATACATGTTTGAATAGATAATAAGCTATATTTTTTCCTTCCTTTTATTAGTGTGTTTTCACGTAACATTGCAATGAAACAGGGAAATCAAGGACATAAGGAAAGAGAAAAGCATTGAACTAGAAGAATACTGAAGCATATTTTCTCCAATAATTTCAGGTTTAAAATAAGGTAGGATTTGATGGCTATCTTTTCTTCTAAAAAAGTGCTGCTTCTAATATAATCCTATACAGGGGTGGGTTCTAAATTTTTTTACTGCTAGTTCTGTGGGCATGGCTTATTTGTGGGCGTGGCTTGTGGGGGTAATTTGACTGGATGTGCGTGGCCAACTTCTTCTTTTTTTTTTTTTACTTTTAAAAGCATTTTTTTCTACAACCTCAAAAGGTTGCAAAAAAAAATGCAAAAAACATCCATAGATACACTCACAAGACATTTAATCGCCCGCCCGTCTTTGTATCCAAAGAAGGGCGTACACCCCCCTCTGTGTACCCAGCACTGCCTCTGGGTCCCGGCTGGGCAGCCAGCAAAGCCTCTCCCGCCGCTTTCTCCTCCTGCTGCTGCTTCGACGGGGAAGCTCCGCTGAGGGGAAAGTGAGCTACTCTAGCCTGCCCATCAGTTCCTTCTCCTTCCTCCCCTCCATTTACCCGGCTCCATCAAAGCAGAGCCGCAGCTACCAGCCTGGCTTTTATCTGGTGCCCCAAGTCCGGCCTTCCCTCCCAAGCTCTGCAGCCGCAAAGACAGAGGCGCTTGTCTGGGGCCGATGGTGGCACCCGCAGAAGCCAAGGGATGTCGAGGCGCGGAGGTGAACCCCCACATCCTATGCCACCCCTTGTGCTCTTTCTGTCAGCCACCCTTTCCTCCCCCCTTAACAACGCCTTGAAGAGAAGCTCAGTGTGTTTTCCTCAGTCCCGACAGAGGGAGCGGGATGGGAAGTCCCTGCACCTTGCGAGAGCGGAGCAGTCCCTGGTTTTAGGAAGAAGAAAGGCGCTAAGCAGGGTCGGGGATAGGCGCGTCTTCCGCTCCTCCGTGAACACTTTTGTCAGCCAATCAGGTCTCATTCCCTCCATCCCTCACCCGGGGATCTGCTGGGCCCCGTGCCTCCCACTCCGGCTGATCAAAGCTAAAGATAGCCCCAGACCTCTGGAGGGAGGGAGGGAAGCCCTGGCCTGCTGCTCCTGCTGCCGCCACCTGCTTGCCCCCAACAAGACTGGTTCTCATGCTGCCGCTTCTCTGGCAGCACCAGGAGCAACTGCTGAGGCAGAGAGGGCGGGGCAGGCTGTGGTGGCAGGCCGTTTTTGCCGGGTAACAGACTGGCTGCTCCTGGAGCAGCCAGGAGAAAGAGAAGCTGCCAGCGGGGAGGCGAGTTGCCCCAGGAAGAACGGAGGAGAGCGCAGCTTCTCGCTCATGGAGATCTACTGGTGGGGAAGTGGGCGCGGTAAGAAATGCGCGAGCCGGAAGTGGTTAGGCTCCCTGGTGGAGAGGGTTGCACAAATCTTTGCTGGAGTGAACGTGCAACCCTCTCCGGCCAGGGAGCATAACCGCTTCCTGGCTCGCGCATTTCTTACCGCGCCCACTTCCCCACCAGTAGATCTCCATGAGTGAGAAGCTGCGCTCTTCTCCGTTCTTCCTGGGGCGACTCGCCTCTCCGCTGGCAGCTTCTCCTTCTCCTGGCTGCTCCAGGAGCAGCCAGTCTGTTACCTGGCAAAAATGGCCTGCCACCACAGCCTGCCCCGCCCTCTCTGCCCTGGCAGTTGCTCCTGGTGCTGCCGGAGAAGCGGCAGCATGAGAACTGCTCTTGCTGGGGGCAAGGAGCAGCAGGCCAGGGCTTCCCTCCCTCCCTCCAGAGGCCTGGGGCTATGCCAGAAGTCTGCTCAGGCGGGGAGACAAGGAAGCCCCAGATGGCCCATTCTTGCCACCACCGCCCCCTCGCCCTTGGCGGCAGCAGTTCTCACACAGGAGCAGCTTGGAGGGGAAAGGGGATGGTGGCAGGCTGCAGCAGCAGACAGTTCGAGATGGCTAAGAGGCAACGTTCCTCCTCCTGCCAGCCTCGAGCTCAGCTTGGGCAGTGTCCGCCCAGCCATACCTGGCTTCTCCCTGTGGCAGCCCACGTGGATCCCAGGCAGTGCAACTTCAGGGCCTTTACTCATGGTGGCGGTGACGAGGCAGGCAGGCAGGCAGCCGGGTGCACGGGAACGACTGGCAGCAGCGTTTCTGGCTGGCAAAGGGCGGAGTCCCGGGGCTGCATGCGGGCAATGATGGTGGGCAGGGTAAGTGACCAGGCCAGGAACCAGTTCGGGGGCGTGGCCAGCCAATCTTATTACCGGTTCTCCGAACTACTAAAAGTTTTTACTACCAGTTCTTGCGAACCGGTGCGAACCGGGAGCAACCCACCACTGATCCTACATTTATGCATTTGATTCCACTATCTTCCACTGTCTTGTCAGTTAATGTTTCTTAGTTTATCTGTAATCAAACATTTATACTTCCTTATTTCTAACTTTATTCTAGATGAACACAAGGAAAGTAGATTGTCTAAAATGGAGTTATTACAATAACTCCAAAGAAATGTATTTACGGTAAGAGGATCAAGACACCCCCTTCTTCTGAAAGCACTAATAAAGCAAAGTGATTGCAGATGCACACTCATACAGAAATAGCCAAGGGCAGCTTTCAAAGCAATTGCATGAGCCCTGTAAAGGGACATGGCTGCTTTAATGATCTCAAGGAAAATTCTTCAATCATAAAAATATGATTTCCAAATAATGTCTTTTGAATAATCTACACAATTCTAATATATAATACCTTGCCTACTATTAATCAGCTCTGTTCTCTGGCAAACTATTGCCTTAAATATGCTGGAATTATGATAGCACAATAACTGAGTACAAAATGATTTCATTGATGGATATAGTTGTATTAAAAACATAATCTCAAAATATAGATGTTGCTTACTAAAAAGCAGCATGTCATAAATAAATAAATGTTGGTTTATCTCCTGTTGCTGAAAGAGGAAGCAGCAAAAATGAATACTAAACATTTGGAACCCTATAAGATAAATATGATAATAATGCTTCACACCAAGCTGCTAATATATCTTTCATTATATAATAAGGAAGAGTGTCTAAATATCCACAAAACTGTAATTAGAAAAATTGCAAAACATGCCATCCATTTTTCACCATTGAAACATATGGATTATCCTTGGTTATAAGACCAAATAAAAACATTATCATGAGTTACAATAGAATTAGAATACAAATATCATTATTCTCGGATGAAATTACCTTAACATTAGAATAACAAGCTGACTAAAGAATTTTTGCTCAGTTTTACATATTTTATTATCGTGAAATTTATAGCCACAATATTTCTGAAGTAACATTGTATTTTAGATGTTACAATTATATATCAAATTAAATAATTTAGATAAGGTATTCCTCCTTTATATAAGAGAAGAGAAAAAAAGATTTTAAAATACTGGTAGTCACCTGCTATTTCGTGTAATCTTATATTTCATTAAATGATTAATTTGGAACACTTTTAATTGATTAGAAATAATATATTAACTAATTAATTATTGAAACATCAATTCTATTTAAAATAAAACCCTAACTATTTATAGTAGCAGAACAAATAAGATGTTGACATTTAACTTAATTACCTTAATTCTACAAAAACATCAATGGTATGATTAGAATATTGCTTACATTATTAAAAGACAGTTCTGGTCGAAGGCCCTGCTATATGCACTTTTCCGTTGTAACTCTAGATCAAACCCTATGCCATTCTTGAAGCAGTGGATATAGAAATGGCCCAATAAAGAGCATCAGAATTCAGATCAAATGAATTAAGATAATACGTCCACTGCATAAAATATTCCACTGACAATCACATATTATAAAAATATTAAGATATAAAAATAGCTTACCTGAAACTATTGTTCTTCAAGAGTGGTCCATTAATAAACCATATTTATGGGTTATTGCCACTACCTAAAAAGGGTCTTTTCTAAAAGGTAAGAAAACTGTTAGGGTGAAGAAAGGAAACCCACCTTTTTTCCTTGTCAATAGGTTGTGTTACTTATAAGAATATTCAACCAAGGTAACACTAGTTAAGACAGAACAAGAAGAGGACTTCGTTTTTTCTCCAAGAAACAATTTTGTTTTCTTTGAATTAAGACATAATTCAATGACACATAATTCAGTGACACCATAATGCTCAATGAAGAATGTGAAAAATGCAATATTAGGCATCAAACAGCCATTTGGGTAGGCAAGATGATGGCAAGTTTGCTTTTTTGATTAAGGATTTAGACACACATTTTAATTCCGTAATTATTCTATGAGATAACTCTATAAATGCTAACTATTTGAGTACTAATTCATTGACAATAAAACAATTAAAATGTACAGGGTCCTGAATAATATACAATAAAACTAGCTGCAATAAGATGAAACGAATATATGAAGGTTTTTTTCACTACTTTGAAATTGAATCACAACCAAGACTTTTGTGGATTCTTTCCTGAAACTAAACTGCAGAGGAGGAACACCCTGTGTGTGTGTGTGTGTGTGTGTGTGTGTGTGTGTGTGTGTGTGTGTGTGTAAACATATATAAAAATGTCTGTCTGCCTGTCTACTTCCACAAAAAGGAGAGGGAAATCTGAAGAACTGGATTACTAGAAAGATACTTAAGTAGATTATGGGAAGTTTTCAAATGATATTGCAGTTCAATTTAGGCTTTGTCATTCTCGCTATAGATGCTTCAGAAGGGTTCACCCTTGGCAGTTTTGATGAAACAGTTTTATGGCAATAGTTATGATCTGAAAGTTTTATTCTCAGAACCTCTGTTGAATGACATATTTAGAACTGACAATTTTTGCTACAGTTTTTAAAGAATAAATGTGAACACAATTAGAAGAAGGAATTTAATTCTGATACTTGACAAATTAAGTGATAAGTAATTGCTTAGGGGAAAAAAATTGAACAAAAATTACATCAGATGAAATCTCCCTCTTTTAACAAAGTAAATAGCTAACTAGAAATAAAGCAACTACTAAAGAGGAATTCAGCTCTCTCTCTCTTCCTCTCTCTGTGTATGTGTGTATGCACGTATATGTTGTTTAATTATTATTAAGAGAACTTTACTCAAACTTATCTCTTTTTTTCTGAAGAAGGAAACTGCAGAAGAAAAATAAAGGCAGCTGGTTTATTCTCCATACTCATGTTAGTTAGCCCACAGTAAAAAGTATAAAAATTCATTGTATAATTTCTGTTGGGATTTGCAAATTAAGTTGGAATTGCTTTTATGTCTATAATTTGTTTTTAGAACCGAGAGAATGACAGGCAAAAAAAACCCCAAAAAAACCCAATCATCTTAAAACTTAATTTAACCTTGCCACTGTATTATAGAGTTTGTTTATTTGTTTTTTTTTTGTTTTGTTTTGTTTTTAAATTTGATTTATATGCCGCCATTCTCCGAAGACTCAGGGCGGCTTACAATGCGTTAAGCAATAGCCTTCATACTTTTGTATATTTATACAAAGTCAGCTTATTGCCCCCACAAACTGGGTCCTCAATTTACCTACCTTAGAAAGGATAGAAGGCTGAGTCAACCTTGAGCCTGGGGAGATTCGAACTTGCAGTAATTGCAGGCAGCTGAATGTTAATAACAGGCTATTAGTCTGCTGCGCCACCAGGCCCCTGGTTAGTAAAACAAAGCTTGTGTTCTTAAATATTAGACTATAACTCTTAACAACTTCATATAAGAAAGCTATTAGTGGGGGTTTATATAAATTGTAGTCCAATACATAGGGGATCATGCTGGGGAATTATTGATTTATATGTTTTGATCATCTTTAACACAAAAGCTTGATAAATGAACTGCAATTCTGCCCATTAAATTACTAGAATAAATAGAATTAGAGTAAAATTGATCTTTAGTAAAATACTATAATTTTTTAAATTAAATGTTTTAACAAGCATGTAATGATTTATTGTGGGAATAAGAAAGACATCTGCTTGCATGCTTCCTACATTGTGCATCATAATTTATCTTGTTTTAAATCTCTTTAAAAGAATCCCATATTCTGCATTCTGCTAATTTCTTAACCTGTTCTTTCCTATCTTAAAATAAATTTCCCAAACCTATACATACACATGTGTCCATGCATACCGGGAGTGCCTTCTGGATATTTCTGAAGAGTTTTTTTTTTTTTTTAAGTAAACTGTTATCATGGCTCCATGCTCTGTGTTTAGATACTTGAACCTATCCTCTTCACCTTCCCCCAACCTCCAAAAGCTGTTAATATGAGAACCTTTATTTTATATTTATATAGATGGTCAGTTACGGTAGACACTGAAATCCGGACCAATGCATGCTGGCTCAGTGTTGTAACTTAGACCTCTTTCATCAGCCACTTTGCAGAATCTTGTCACTTTCAGTCCTTACAACTTCTTCTAGATATTTGGTAAGGGGACATTTTAAAGATATTCTCCCGCAGAAAAACAAAAGTAACAGGTTGCATATTGTTTATATGGAAATTCCTTATTGATGCTAGTCTTCCTTACAAATAATTTTAATCTATTCATTTTATATTTTTATTTTTTATAAGTTCCTTCTGAATTATACCTGACCAAGCAAATTTCTCCTAGTGTTAGGTTATTTCTCCTTTTGAAATACATAGATCCATTCCATCTAAAAATAATCTAGTGTTAGTCAAATGTTGGTTAAGAAACTAAGATATTAATCAATAGCAGTATTACTTAACAGAACCTTGAATCTAGATAATTGGACTGGTTTAGACTTCTGGGCTGAAACAGAACGATTTATGAGAAGACAGTAAAATATAGAATGATGAATGTTAATAAAACATACCCCAAATGGAAATATGGAAGAATGTTGTCAGTGAGTCAAGAGTAGCTATGCTTATATAATAAAAGGGACAAAAAAGTAAGTATGACAGAATAGTATTAAATAGTAAACAAAACAAGCAAGAATAAGGAACAAACAAGAAGAGAGGAAGAAATATCTAATTGACTAAAAGAAAATGAAAAACATAAATTTAACTAAACTCATGAAAGACAGCTGTTCTCAGGATGGGGCAAAGCACTCACCAGGCAAAAATAGAATCAATCATATCTAGGTTATAGATTTTTCACAAGATAGAAACAAGAGTTATATGCAAAGATAGGTATCTGGGTAGAAATATTGGAAGAAAGCCTAGAACAGTGTGGGCTCTAGCAAACCTGTTCTCTAAAATATATATTTCTTCCAACGAGTCATTGTCCAGTTAAGTCTTCAATCACTGAATTTTGGTGTACTGAACACCTGGCTTAGGATTTATATTGTCAGTTAGTAAGTATGTGTTGCCTTGAATTCTATTGCCAGGTAGAAAAGTAGAACACTGGCAGCCGAACATAAATTTACAGGCAGAGAGTAGGAGAAATCAGAGTAAAAGAACTAGGATCTTCAAAAGACACCTTTCAGAGACCCCTCAAATATAATGGTGCCCCTGCTTAGGACAGCACTGTAATTCAGGCATCTTGGAAATAGAAAATGTAAAAAAAAAAAAAAGTACTGTGATTGCTTAGGGAAGAAAATGAAACATTTCTTCTTCAATAATTTCAAAACAAGTAAGACTGTTGAAAAGTGAGTGTTGAAGCATTTTCTTGCCATTTTACTAAATTGCTTGATGCTTCCCAATTTAGGACTAAGTCAGTTGTCTTGTTAAAAATCATGTTAAAGAAAAAACAAAAACAAAAAAACCCAAAAATCTAAATTAAAAAGTAAACAACAAAATCACACTATATTGCATATAAAGAAAATTTGGAGAAGGGGGGGGAGGGTTTCAGTTTTTAAATAAATCATTGAATTTTGACCACATATAGATAGATAAGATTGCAAAGCCAGGTGATCATAGAAAAAATAATGCATCACTGGTTTTAGAGAAAATTAGAATAGCAGGAAAATAGCAAGAGAATTAAGTCAAGGGCAAACAAGTGGCAAGGGAGCAGTGGAGCTAATAGGCAATTGAGGTAAACCAATCAACAGCTCTATCAGGAGGCTGCTTATACCCTGAATCTGGCCATCCAAGAAAAGGCATAAAAATTCTGTCAGACTTTTGCTCTAACAAATAGTGCTTTTTCAGTTTGCAAGTTATGCTGACAAAAATGACAAAAAAGATATTGGATAATAAAGCGACTTATTTGCTGTGTTTATTAGTAGTGCTTTATGCAAATTATCCTAAATAAAAAGCTATCATTTCTATGTAAAATTGAATATAATAGCATGCATATACATTCACACACAGAAATCATGTTTAATGATAAATGCTTATTGCTTTTTATAAATACTTTGTACATCAGCCTAACGAAAGCTAGAAACGATTTAACAAATTACTTTATATAGAAGAAAAAAATCCTTTTAAAAACTAACATGTTGCATTAGGAAAATTCTTGCATTGCTAGACCTTTTAGCAATGGGATTGAAAAGTTACGATAGAATTAATTCACTTTTAAGGGTATCTGTTTTGGCAGTGGCATAGACATTCAATCCGTTTTAGCTACCTTTTACCAAAGCTATGTTTTTATTCTCTATGTTTATTTTTTGATAGATATTGAAATAAAAAAAGTCTCTAAATATTTATTCCCTCTATATACTTATAAAAAGGTTTCCCTCTGTAGCAATAGAATGATCATATAAATTGTTTTTGAATGATGAGCTCTATACTTAATAAACATTTTTGTGAGACTTCCACATATTAAAGCCATTTGAACCTTTAAGAAAAAAGTTTTATTAAATTGTTATAAAATATTTTAATTACTAGAAAATTCACAATATTTATTATGACAAAGGTATATTTTTTATCTGAAATAAACTGTAATCAATCTATAGGTGACTTCTTTCCTATTATTAAGGAATAAGAAGGTAAACAGAAATAATCCACCAGTTATCCAAATGAAATAATAAATCATTATTTAAAAGTGTAAAGTATGATGAAACTTGAATTTACCTTTCACTATATGTATGGAATATGAAGCAAAAGGTTAATTTCTTAATTATGTAATGCCATTTTTTCTTATTTAAGAGCGTTTGTAATCCAATAATATAAAGTACTATACAATAATATAAGATACAATAATATATGGTACCCTCTTATTTTTTATCAAGTAACTATGATTTAACAAAGACATTTTTTCCCTGTTCTTAATAAAAAGAAAACTGCAAGTATGTACTAGCCTGAAATGTTTAAGATTAGTTTATAGATCGGGGGTATCAAACTCAATTTCACTGAGGGCCGCATCAGGGTTGTGTTTGACCTTGGTCGAGTGGGCGTGGCCAGCTTGACGTAACTTGTGTCGGGGGTGTCTGTGGTGGTCCAAGTGCTCTGCCAGAGAAAACTGATTCCAGAGCTCAATTTTCAGCTGCGCTGGCCTCCTGCCACCCTCTGCCAGTGAAATGAAGTTCACTGGCAGACGGTGGCAGGAGCCATTGCAGCTGAAAATGGAACCTGGGAGGGCCACACACGGCCCTCCTGAGCTTCTTTTTCACGGGCAGAAGCACTGTGGGCCGGTCCTTTGCTGTTTCTAGGGTGGCCCTGAAGGCCAGATCTAAGCACCCCCCGGGCCAGATCCGGCCCCCGGGCCTTGAGTTTGACACCCCCGTTATAGATAATTAATATAAATGTCTGTCACATTGAGCTCATCTCTTGGGTAATAGTTTACATTTTGGCAATAATAATATTTCTTTAGAAGCCAACAAATAACATATGGAGGCTCCCTTCCTATGCTGATATTTTCCACTAAATAGTAGTAAGAGGGCTACTCTCTGATATTGGACACACCTATAGCTTTTACATTTGGGAGCCATTTAACATCTATCTTCCCTGAATTTATCAAACTTTTTAAAAAAATCTAAACTTGTGACTTGTAATAAACAAGTCCTACGTATATCTTAACTATCAGACACATTAAAATTTATGTATTTATGATAGCTGCATGCTTTCCATAACTAAAATTATCATTACCATAAGATGATATCATTCTACTGCCAGTATTTTGAAAAAACACTCTCTATTCAGCTTTCTCAACATGTATATATATTTTCTCCCAAGTACTCAACTCTTTCTAATCTAAAATCCATTTAAATAGATATAATTTTGTAGAACATGTAGGACAAGCCTATTTTTAAAATCATGTCATCATTCAGTCCTGTTTCCTGACAAGTAAAAGTTAAATATATAAAAGTGGCTGAAATTGCCAGGACGCATGAAGAGGAAAAATATAGTTTGACACAGCTCGCTCTTGCAATAATCCCCAACAACATCTTTATAATAGTATAGAACTAGGGATAAACTGAGAGAGGGGTTTTTTTCTTTATGCATCTTCATTATCTCCAATAGTAGAAAATGTTATGATATATTATGGGTAATATATTCTATGACATGAGTTCAGTCAAATATAATATTTTTTGGAAACTGAGTTCATCAATTTTAAATGTAATGGATTATTAATGGAGATAAGAAAATAGTAAACTATATATATGTAGTCAATGAAAGGCTCAAATTGTTGACTCCAGTAATGCAGATTTTAAACATACTACTGAATAGGATTCATTTTTTTTAAAATCAGAAAGGAATAGCACTCATGAAAATTGTTAGACAAAGTATATGAGATTTTTAAGTAGAATGATCCTTTATCCTTAATTATTCTTAAACAAAACATTAAAGCATTTTTACAGCTAGCTAACTTAATGAAGTGATTTAAAAATAGCTACACCTGGAAAAAGTTGAAAGAATAAAAAAACATTTTCTACCTTTCCATCTAGTATGTAATTGTTACAAAGAGCAAAACAGAAAAGGTAGCATACGTATTTAAAATGATTACATCTAATCAAAATTTGAAAAATACCAGAAGTACTTCAAAAATGTTTAACTTTAAGCTTAGAATTAAATCTTTTTTGTAATGTTGAGAAGATAAATTCAAATTTGAGTGACCTTAATTAATTTGAAAAGTTAATATTTCAAGTAATTTCATTTGTTAGTTAGACTGCTGAAAGTGTTCTTTTAAGCTGTAAGAGATATTACTGGTAATATCATGTTAATGTAACCAATATAAACCACAGGTTAATCACTGGTTCTATATTAAGAGTGTCTTGCCTCCTCTTTAATTGCCTAATACCTCCTAAATCAGGGGGTGGGAACTTGGTTGTGGGGAGGGAGTTTCCATTTATTTCCATGTTTGTAGTATCTGAAAGTTGGGGTTAAGTAACATAATTGCTCCTTAAATATAACAGAGATGTAAGGTAGCCAATTTACTCTTTTAACCCTTAAACTTTAAACTTTTAAAAATATGAAAAAAAGACCTGTGTATGTGGGAATGTAGTTTGGAAAGGGTTATGGAAAACTACTCTGGAAATAATAAATAAATTCCTTGGAGGAGAAGGTCTGTATATGTCTCTTGCCCTTTTAACAATTCTCAGTTGAGAATTAATTATTTTCAAGCAGAGAATTTATATTTATTATAATAAGTAGCATCTTTCTTATATACATAAACTTAGTTTTTATAAAACTTACTTTGATTTGATTGCAATACTAGAATATAGTTGGGACAGGTAAGCATATACCAACCTACATTTATGTGTATGTGCATATGTTTGTATTTTTCTAAGCTACAACTGGTGGTACTGCTGCAGAAGTCATGGAGATTGTTGTCACTAATACAACACTTCACAGTGGGGAATGGTGGTAAGGTAACTACTGGATTAAGTGTTAAGTCTGTCTTCTGCCTTGTGATCATACCATCATTAGTTATCTCACTAACAGCAACTTAAGGCAGTAGCCAGATCTTGGGAGACAAATGCTTTTATAATTTGCTCCATCAAATCTGTGCTTGTCCTGAGGTTATAACAAATATTTTTCCAGAAAAGTCCAGTTTTGCCTCAACACCTAACAATCAACTCCTCTATATTCAAGAAAGGGTATAGTTATTTCTTGCCAACTCCTTTCATGGAGCACAAAACTCAGCCTGTCTTATTTATATTTTACTCCATACAGCCATTATCACAGCAATTTTCTTCACATCCCTGAAACAAAAAAAGTGATATGCACTTAGGAAAATAAACTGAAAACCTTTGCAATGTGAATTTTAGTGATAATCATCTAACAGACAAGGTTTGGTTTTTTTTGTTTTTTTTGTAATCTCACTCCATTTGAGCAGGAAAAAAAATAGAGCTACTATCTTTTTCTTAGGCTAAATGGTGGAAATTCAACTGTCTTTCCAAATTTAATGAAATTAACTGCAGCACAAATTCTAACATTACTGATCTGTGCTCTCTCTCTCTCTCTCTCTCTCTCAGCATAAATATAAATGCACTTATTCTTCTTACATAGTAGTAATTCTGTAGGATTTCCAGTTTATGTCAAAGTCAGGAGATGAATGTCAGAATGGAAAGTATGAAATAAGAGTTTCAAAATCAGAAATGCTGAAGTTTCTCATACTTATGCAAAATATATTCACTATGGTTGCTTTACTTGTAAATTGCTTAGGCTTTTTTGCAATATATTTAATCCAACACCATCTTATTCTTCTCTCTTTCTCTCTCTCAAAAAAACAAACAACTTACTTGTTTGATGCGGTCCGGATTGACGGTTGTCTGAGGCTGCAGAATACTAACTGGTTCTGTCTTGGCCACATTTTGAGGCATTTCTCGTATCTTTTCAGCAATGAAGCCATGCACAGCATTTAGTGCTTCCACTGTTCCCTGGATCAAACACACCCGCTCTGTCGTACCTTCAGAAACAAATAAAATACATTTTGTTGTCTTGCTTTTAAAACATTAGGCATATGCAGGAACTAATCAAACTATAGCCTAGCAGTTTAACTAATTTGAACAAAATAACCAATTCGTGAAAAGATTATACTGTGATGCACAATGACTAAGATATGAGAGCTTAATGCACAAGGACGGAGAATGGGCATTTTTTTGAACATTTTTTGGGGGATGAGTGTATTAATGTGGATATATTTAGATAAATATTGCCCAACTCTGTGTTGTGTGCCAGTTACACCTCATCCTAGACAGGGAGCCTTTCCATTTAGTCACTCATACCCTGGTCATCTATCAATTGGACTATTGCAATGTGAGCCATACTAGATGCCCAAAAAAGGACACATGTACCACCTTTGCTCTGAGAAATGCACTGGGTACCACTTCGCTTCCAGGTCCAATTCAAGGATTTAGTCAACACCTATATCAAGGCTATCTGCAGAACTGGCTTTGCCCCACCACATCAGCCCATCCTACATCAGCCCATGGTTCAGGCAGGATAGGTATGCTGCAGATCCCACCAGCCAAAGAATTTTAACTGGTGGCATCTAAGAGGATGGCCTTTTCTGCTGCTGCTCCTGTATTTTTTTTTTTTTTTAAATTGATTTATATGCCGCCCTTCTCCGGAGATTCAGGGCGGCTTACAATGTGCTCAGCAATAGCCTTCATCCTTTTGTATATTTATACAAAGTCAGCTTATTGCCCCCACAACTGGGTCCTCAATTTACCTATCTTAGAAAGGATGGAAGGCTGAGTCAACCTTGAGCCTTGGCGAGATTCGAACCTGCAGTAATTGCAGGCAGCTGGTCTTAATAACCAGCTTAATAACAGGGTGTCTTAGACCACTGTACTACCAAGGCTCTTTGTGGAGCATCCTGCCTTCACAGGGGAGGAAAGTCCCCAATCTCTTGGCCTTGTCCAAAGGGGTCAAAATCTGGCTATGCAACCTGAGGAACAGAGAGACCCATACAAATGTGGGGCTGACTGGCCCCATAGGAACACTTTCCTGCTTGTATTAACAACTGCTAACAACCCACTTTTGAATTTTTTGAATTTTTTGTTATTTTTATGATTTCAAAACTTTTTTATCTTCAATTAATTCTGATTTTAATGTTAATTTTATTGATTAAATTGTGCACCATTCAGAGCCCCTCTGAGGGAGATGGAAATACATACAAACAAACAATAAACAAACAAACAAATAAATAAATGTAAATAAAATGAAGGTACCTATAACTGCTTAAGGTTACATTGACTAGTTCACTTTGTTCAGCAGTAGCGGCTTCTCTGTATGTACAGCACATGCAGATTGGCCCTCCTTGAGCACCTCTGTGAGAAACTTTGTTCTTCTATGTAGTGTGATATGCCTCCATGAAATGAATCAGTCTTCAGAACCTTTCTTGCAATATGCTTACTTATTTGTTATAAGCGCTGACTCTAAGGAATATAAAGGACTATTTTAGGCTACCCCTTCATGGATTACTGCCTTGTTGTGGCTAAGGGGCTTGTGTAGCTCAATGAAGCTATGAGCTATGCCATGCAGGGACACCCAAAACGGACAGGTCATAGCAGAGAGCTCTGAGAAAACGTGATCCACTGGAGAAGGAAATGGCAACCCATTCCAGTATCTTTGCCATGAAAACCCCATGGACAGTACCAAAAGGAAAAAAGATATGACGCCGGAAGATGAACCTCTCAGGTCGGAAGGTGTCCAATATGCTACTGGGGAAGAGCAGAGGGCTATTACTAGTAGCGCCAGAAAGAATGAAGCAACTGGGTCAAAGTCAAAAGGACGCTAATTGTGGATGCATCTGGTGGTGAAAGGAAAGTCCAATGCTATAAAGATTTTTTCTCCATAGGAACCTGGAATGTAAGATCCATGAATCAAGGCAAGCTGGATGTGGTCAAACAAGAGATGAAAAGACATAACATCAACATCTTAGGAATCAGTGAACTAAAATGGGCAGGAATGGGTGAATTTAATTCAGATGACCATCAGGTATAGTACTGCAGGCAAGAATCCTCAGAAGAAATGCAGTAGCCTTCATAGCCAATAAAAGAATAGGAAAAGCAATACTGGGATACAATCCCCAAAATGACAGAATGATCTCAGTTCGAATCCAAGGCAAATCATTCAATATCACAGTAGTCCAAGTCTATGCCCCAACCACTGGTGCTGAAGAGAATGACATTGACTGGTTCTATGAAGCCCTATAGCACCTTATAGAACTAACACCAAAAAACTATGTCCTTATCATCCTGGGGGACTGGAATGCTAAAGTAGGAACCAAAAGATAACCGGAATAACAGGCAAGTTTAGCCTTGGAGTACAAAATGAAGCAGGGCACAGGCTGATAGAATTTTGTCAAAAGAATACAATGGCCATAGCAAACACTATTTTCCAACAACCCAAGAGATGACTCTACACATGGAAATCACCAGACGGTTAACACAGAAATCAGATTGACTATGTGCTCTGCAGCCAAAGATGGAGAAGCTCTATACAGTCAGTAAAAACAAGACCACGAGCTGACTGTAGCTCAGATCATGAGCTTCTCGTTGCAAAATTTAGGCTTAAATTGAAGAAAGTAGGGAAAAGCACTAGGCCACTCAGGTATGAACTAAATCATATCCCTGATGAATATACAGTAGAAGTGACAAATAGATTTAAGGAATTAGATCTGATAGACAGAGTGCCTGAAGAACTATGGATGGAGGTTCGCAACATTGTACAATTGGTTGCAACTAAAACCATCCCAAAGAAAAAGAAACACAAGAAAGCAAAATGGCTGTCTGAGGAAGCTTTGCAACTAGCTGAGGAAAGAAGGGAAACAAAAGGCAAGAGAGAAAGAGAAAGATACACCCAGTTGAATGCAGAATTCCAGAGAATAGCTAGAAGAGATAAGAATGCCTTCTTAAATGAACAGTGCAAAGAAATAGAAAACAATAGAATAGGGAGAACCAGAGATCTCTTCAAGAAAATTGAAGATATGAAGGGAACGTTTCATGCAAAGATGGGTATGATAAAGGACCAAAATGGCAGGGATTTAATAGAGGCAGAAGAGATTAAGAAGAGGTGGCAAAATTACACAGAAGAACTATACAAGAATAAACTTAATATCCCTGATAACAAAGATGGGGTGGACACTGAGCTCAAACCAGACATCCTAGAACTGTGATGGCGAACCTATGGCACGCGTGCCACAGGTGGCACACGTAAGCATATCAGTGGGCACACAAGCTCAGCTTCCGATGGGACTGGAGGTTGTCAAACGGGCCATTTTTGGCCTACGGAGAGGTGGGGAAGGCTGTTTTCGCCCTCCCCAGAGGCCTAGAGAGGTCTGGAGCCAGGTGAGAAAGAAAAACGGGCCTTCTGGGCCATTGCGTGCCAGGAGCATGGTGAGTGGGGGTGGGTGGGTGGGTCGCATAGAATTATGGGTGTGGGCATGTGCGTGTGCGACCTCCCTGCCCTCCCCCCTTCCTGGCACGCGATGGCAAAAAGGTTAGCCATCACTGTCCTAGAATGTGAAATCAAATGAGCCTTAGGAAGTCTGAGCAATAACAAAGCTAGTGGAGGTGACAGTATTCCAGCTGAGCTTTCAAAATCTTAAAAGATGATGCAGTAAAAGTGCTACACTCAATTTGCCAGCAAATTTGGAAAACTCAACAGTGGCCACAGGATTGGAAAAGGTCAGTTTACATTCCAATTACAAAGAAGGGCAATTCCAAAGAATGTTCAAACTACCACACCATTGCACTCATATTACATGCTAGTAAAGTTATGCTCAAAATCCTACAAACTAGGCTCCAGCAGGATGTGGACTGAGAACTACCAGAAGTACAGGCAGAATTTTGAACAGGCAGAGGAACTAGAGATCAATTGTCAACATATGCTGGAACATGGAGAAAGCTAGGGAGTTCCAGAAAAAAAACCTACTTTTGCTTCATTGACTATACTAAAGCCTTTGATTGTGTGGATCACAACAAACTGTGGCAAGTTCTTAAAGATATGGGAGTACCAGACCATCTTATTTGTCTCTTGAGAAACCTATATGCGGGTCAAGAAGCAACAGTGACATAGAACCACTGATTGGTTCAAAACTGGGAAAGGAGTCCGACAAGGCTGTATACTGTCACTGCCTTACTGTACCTATTTAATTTATATTCAGAGCATATCATGAGAAAGGCAGGGCTAGATTAATCAAAAGTTGGAATTAAGATTGCCAGGAGAAATATAAACAACCTTAGATATGCAGATGATACTACTCTAATGGCAGAAAGCAAAGCGGAACTAAAGAGCCTCTTGATGCAGGTGAAGAAGGAGAGTGCAAAAGTTGGTTTGAAACTCACCATTAACAAAATTAAGATCATGGCATCCAACCCTCTCAATTCCTGGCAAATAGATGGAGAAGAAATGGAGGTAGTGACAGATTTTTATTTTCCTGGGCTCCAAGATCACCGCAGATGGGGACTGCAGCCAAGAAATTAAAAGACACTTGCTCCTGGGAAGGAAAGCTATGGCAAATCTAGATATCTTACTAAAAAACAGAGACATCACCCTGCCAACAAAAGTGTGTATAGTCAAGGCTATGATTTTCCCAGTTGCAATGTATGGCTGTGAAAGTTGGACAATAAGAAAGGCTGAGCGCCAAAGAATTGAGAATTTGAACTATGGTGCTGGAGAAGACTCTTGTGAGTCCCTTGGACTGCAAGGCAATCAAACCGGTCAGTCCTAGAGGATATCAACCCTGATTGCTCTTTAGAAGGCCAGATTCTGAAGATGAAACTCAAATACTTTGGACACCTAATGAGAAGGAAGGATTCACTGGAGAAGAGCCTAATGCTGGGAACAATTGAGGGCAAAAGAAGAAAGGGATGGCAGAGAACAAGGTAGCTGGATGGAGTCACTGAAGCAGTAGGCGTGAGTTTAAATGGACTCCAGAGGATGGTAGAGGACAGGAAGGCCTGGAGGAACGTTGTCCATGGGGTTGCGATGGGTCGGACACGACTTCGCAACTAACAACAACAACAAAAATTTAGGCTAAAAACAATGTCAGTTAGGCTGAAAGACACAAACTTGTCCAAGAGCATCTGAACTACAATTGCAAGTAGCAATAGCACTTAGACTTATATACCACTTCACAGTGCTTTTACAGCCCTCTCTAAGTGGTTTATAAAGTCAGTATATTGCCACCAACAATCTGGGTCCTCATTTTAACCATCTCGGAAGGATGGAAGGCTGAGTCAACCTTAAGCCTGGTGAGATTCGATATGCCAAATTGCAGGCAGCCGCCAGTCAGAAGTAGCCTGCAGTACTGCATTCTAACCACTGCACCACCGCAGCTCATACTGAAACACAGTGCTCTAAACTTTAGGTTCCAGTCTGGAATCTACAGTATTATAAATTTATTATTTATTACCTATTCTATACCATTTTATATATACAGTATATATAAACTAATCCACACCATTCTAAAATTCCATTACTTCCTGGTGCAATATTTATTTTCTCATTTTCTTTTGTGTTACTCCCTTTGAGTTTTTTAAGAATACAAAGGAAACTTTTCTTGTAGGCTGGGACATTACTCAAGGCCCTATGAACTTGGTATGATACATTATTCATATCTTACTAGAAAATATTGCATTTCATCCTAAAAATTATGCTGTTTATTTTTAAGAGTTTTTTTAATGCCATTCTTGATGCTTTATTTATTTGATTTTAATCCCATATAAGTAACTCAGGATGGTGAACATACTTAATTCCTTTCCTCCTCCTATTTTTCCCACAACAACTCTGTGAGGTAGATTTAGTTGAAAAACAATGACTGTCCCTTAATCACTCAGCTGGTTTTCATATCTAAGGCAGAACTAGTACTCAGTCTCCTTGTTTCTAGGCCAGCACCATAACTACCATATCACACTGAGTCTCCTTTGAATATCCTTTAGAATTTTAAAATTCCACTGATTTTTTCCTATTTTAAAAAATAATGTTTAACTATATATGCCCATAGGTGTTAATGTTTGAAATAGATACACTTTACTGAATCCATAAACATTTCCCAAATTCTATTATACCAGTCTTAGAATTTTCATGTTTCAATACCAAGTAGTACTGAAAAGCTAGAATAAACATGGATTAAGACAGACAAAACTAACATAGCCTAGCAGAGGGCTACAAATATTTACCCGGATGCAAGAACGATTAACCTCAATGATACCTACTATGAAAGCATGTATAAGCTTCTGATTGAGGAAATCAGATTTCCAGTTTTTCTGTGTGTGAGGGAATGATTTTATAATGATTTAATTTTATTTTAATAAAAGGGAAGTCTCTTTCACTTTTATTAAATTGAAGTTCAATTTGACTCCTCTTGGTCAATTCTATGCTTGCTAAGATACAATAAGGCTGATGTGAGCCCTCCCAGGAAACCATACAGAATATACAACTAGATGAGCTAATTCTATAGAATCTAGCAGAACTGAAGGTACAGGCTACCTGCCACCACATTTAACTTCCTGAACAATTGGGTAGGTCCTATTAAATTACTTTCATTTTTTAAACATTATATATAACAAGATATAATTTAATAACTGAAAATATACCTTTAATTATTATGGATACATAGGTAAATATATTCTTTTCTTTACTATTACATATTATCTATAAGAACAGAGAGATTGAATTATAAAATATGTATTGACTGAAGTAGAACAATATGTAATTTTAAATAGAATTATTTCTCTAAAGATGTGGTTTCAGCAATCTCTACTAAACTGTGAGATATGTTTGTTTGTTTGTTTGTTTGTTTATGTGTGTATACACACACATTCACATGTAATTGTTATCTAAACTATTTCAAAAAATTGCAGCATTATTCTAGAAGATATTCTGCACAAAACACGACTATTGATATATAAATTAACTTGATCTATGGATGCAATTTCCTTGTGGTTTATTTCTCTCCCTCTCTCTCTTGTTATCTTTACTTTCTGCAAGCTCTCTTTCGATGTAGAACTCCTGTGGCTCCTGCATTAAGTGCTCTATTTCTGAACAAGTGCACTAGGGAGTCTTTACATGAAGTATTAATTGTCTACTATATGATAAGAAGCATTGTGGATTGATCAATGTAGCTAATGCAATTGCTCTTTCTTGATCAGCAGACAAAACATTCATATAAAACAGATATCAGTTTACATAGACGATATTGGAAACTAACATAAACAGCACTTAAACTGATGAACGCTATGAATAGTATCAAAACAAAAGAAATGAAATTTCATTAAGCTTACATTCAAATCAAACTTTTCTGTACTGCAAAGTTTCAGATTAGAATTCAGAATTCTAGGTTTTTTTAATAACAAAAATACAAGATAAAAGTAAAATATACTCACATTATAATGCAATATAGTGAATTGTGAACCTAAAGATATTTATCCCCTGTCCACCATGTGCATAATGCAATATAATGTGGACTTGCCGTAACTCGGGCCCACAGTTTACATCCATAAGGTACCAATTCCTGATATACTAAAGGTGCCTGCCAGACACTTTGATCATCCTATTTTTTTAACAATTCTTTTAATTGAAAAATGTGGCATTAATTGACAATAGATTAATTGAAATAAGAGAGCTAATTCAGCTGCAAGCATAATTCCATTTCCTGTATTTATAATCATGTTTATACTTTTATCTGTTATCTTATACATGCTTGACAAATAAATAAAAAGATAAATAAATATTTCCAACAATGGCCTTGGCTTTTATAAACTCCAGAGGTATTCTATTACTGAAGCCTAATGCTTTGTTTAGATTTAGGTTGTGGTAGAAAGAATACTGGGAAACCAAAGAAAGAGGGAGATTGCAGCATCATCAGTTTATATCGGGGGTGTCAAACTCAATTTCATTGAGGGCTGCATCAGGGTTGTGTTTGACTTCAGGGGGCTGGGGAGGGCGTAGTCATGGTGGGCGTGGCCAGCTCAACATCACTCGTGTCAGGGGCGCCTGTGGTGGCCCAAGCACTCTGCCAGCGAAAATGGGCTCCCGAGCTTCATTTTCGGCTGCGACAGCCTCCTGCAACCGTCTGCCAGCGAAACCGGAGCTCGGGAGGGCCACCTGTGACCCTATACATTTTGTAACTATTTATTTTGATGTATTTCATATATGACAAAGAACATATGTAGCTGTATTCAAAGGAACTCTAAATTAGAAGTCATGCAGTAAATTTACAGTTTAATTACAGAGCTTCATTCAGAGTTCATATTATTTTACCACATAAATAGCATGGGAGAGGAGAGATTGGAAATTGAGAGACTGAAAATTTTAGTGTAAAATATTTCTTTTTTCCCAGTTGATAGAAGGGTGCAAAAGTTCCTTTATGCAGTGCTCCTCTGAATTTCAAAGCTATACATGTATGAAGGGCAGAGAAAACAGTTGCTATATTTAATGGTGTCTACTTGCTTTCTATTTTAATTGCAAAGTGATAGTCATCTTGCTGCCTTACAAAAAGGAAGATACTTTTTCCCTACAGTTACAGTGCCTGTATTGAAATATAATGGTCATATTATATTTCATGTATTGAAATATCATGGCCATATTTGACTCCAAGCATGACGGAGAACTGGTAGCAGAAATTTTGAGTAGTTCGGAGAAACGGCAAATACCACCTCTGGCTGGCCCCAGAGTGGGGTGGAAATGGAGATTTTGCAATATCCTTCCCCCAGGAATGGGGAGGGACTGGGGATTCTGCAGTATCCTTCCCCTGGAGTGAGGTGGAAATGGAGATTTTGCAGTATCCTTCCCCTGCCACACCTACCAAGCAACGCCCACCAAGCCACGCCCACAGAACCGGTAGTAAAAAAAATTGGATTTCACCACTGTAGTGTAAGTAACTTCACTTAAGATACCTTCCTAATTGAAGTTATTGATAGTCCTCTTCTTTAGTTGTTTAAAGAGACAAAAAGACAAAACGATGAGTAATTGTTGAATTAATACATACATACATACATACATACATACATACATACATACATATATACATATATACATATATATATATATATATATATATAAACAAACATCCCACTCAGTGCAAAAATTGACTGAATGATTCTTGATGGATAATTCAGCTTACAATTGAAAGCCTAAAGCAGGGGTGTCAAACTCGATTTTATTGAGTGCCACATCAGGGTTGTGTTTGACCTTGCGGGGACCAAGATGGGCATGGCCAGCTTGATATCACTCATGTCGGGGGCACCTGTGATGGCCCAAGTGCTCTGCCAGCGAAAAGGGCTCCCAAGCTCCGTTTTCGGCTGCGACGGCCTCCTGCAACCTTCTGCCAGTGAAAATGGAGTTCAGGAGGGCTGCATGTGGCCCTTCCAAGCTCTGTTTTCGCTGGCAGAAGCACTGCAGGCTGGTCCTTCACTGTTTCCAGGGGGGGCTGTGGGCCAGATATAAGCACCCAGATCCAGCCCCCGGGCCTTGAGTTTGATACCCCTGGCCTATAGCAAGGATAGGCCATCTTTGTTTTGGCGATATTGTTGCCTAAATTAAAATAGTTCTTGGTATAAGTAAGTTTCTTCTAAAGTTGAGTGTGAATTACCTTTCTTTTTTTAATTTCAACTCATTGGTTTCCAGCCTATGTTTTGAGTCTCATTTTTTGTCCCTTGATTTCAACATAGAACAGGTTCAACTACTGCTTGACAGCTTACCTATAACTTCCCCTCTATCTTATCTTTTGCAAATTAAAATTTCCTCTTACTTTTCATGAGCTGGGTGGCACAATGGTTAGAATGCAGTATTGAAGGCAGCAGTTCGGCAGTTTGATTCTTACCAGCTCAAGGTTGACTCAGCCTTCCATCCTTCTGAGGTTGGTAAAATGAAGACCCAGATTGTTGGGGGCAATATGCTGATTCTATAAACCACTAGAGAGGGCTGTAAAGACTGTGAAGCGAGCTAAGCATTATTGCTATTTAATCATTCTTTATAGTGTTTGATTTTTCTAATGTCTTATTATCATAGTAATATATATCTGCCATGCAGACCACATCATTTTTGAAATGCGGTCTCTTGAAGTAAACCCAACACTCATAATTATGATTTATCTAGAATAATATACTGGAACTATTACCTCCTGTGGTTTATATATAATGCTTCTGTAAATATTACACCAGCATTATACTGATTATGTTTAGATAGAACTTTCTCATATGTAATAATACCAAGTGATGTCTCACCAATTCTCTACCTTTGCATTTAATTGTTTCTACTTAAGTCTTTCCTTGTCCTTGTCCTTGTTTCTACTTAAGTCTTTCCTTACTTGTCACCTCTGAATAATAACCTGTTGGATTTTGACCACCATATAAACCTGCTGAGGTAATTCGGTATCCAATTTTATCTTCAAAGGAGTCAGCTATTCCCGCTAATTTGGCATCATCTACACATTTAATGAACAGTCCTAGATTCTACTTTGTTAGCTTAAAAAATTGAAATAATACAGCAACAAGTACAGAATCTTCGGGACCTGATTTGCTGCCTAACTTTAACTTGAGGTTGTAACAGAACCCTTTAAAAGCAATTGTTTAGTCTGTTGAAAATGTATCACAATATAATACCACCACGTCAAATTTATATATCTTTTCTACCAGTGAATTGTAATAGACTTTATTAAATGCTTTACTGAGATCAAAACATATTACATCCACAACATTCCCTTAATCTATGAAACTACTCTGTCATAAAAGATACATTTCTGGTTTGATACTAATTATGGTCAAACTATACCAGTGTTGGCAAACCTTTTCAGCACCGAATGCAGAAATGGGAGTGTGCATGTGCGTGCGTGGGAATGGCAGAAACCGGAAGAGCAGTTCCCCGGCACACATGCGTGTGCTGGGAAGCTGAGCTTCTGGATTCCTGCACGCGATGTGTGCCGATCATCTGGTCTTTCAGTTTTTGGCATGCATGCACGCATGAAAATCAGCTGGCTGGAACGCAGGTGTGCATCGGAACCTGGAAGAGCAATGGGCAATGACTGGCGTGCCCAGAGAGATGGCCCTACGTGCCACTTCTGGCATGCGTGCCATAGGTTCGCCATCATGGAACTATATTATCTACTGATAATACTAATTTTAATTTATATGCTACTTAGCAAAAGTTCTGCCAGTTTACGGAATAGAGTTAACTACTAAATCAATTATTTCTTAGGTCCCATTCTTTTTTCCCCATTTAATTTATTAATTATTCATGTTTAACCTTCTTCATCAATCTTCCAGCATTCCATGAAATAGATCCTCTTACTATATCCCATAACTACTTTCTCACCTTTTCCATATTAACATACCATGAAACATGCCTACTTAAATGTATTTACAAATTATTTCCAATGGAAGAGAAATGAGACAGAAAATGAACACAATTCATGATTTAGTGGAGTCCTTATGGTTTCCTTATGGTGAGGTTGGCTGTTTTCTTGAAGACTTTTCTTTACCAGACTAGATAAGATCTTCACTGCTAGAAGACAGTGGCATTTGCTCTCTGTTTATATACAGTACCTTGCCATGCCAGTGTTGGTAAGAGTTTTATACTGGTAATTCTTGATCATGCTTTTGTTTACTCCTTGATCACTTGTGTGGACTTAATCCTGGTCTTAATCACTGCTTATTTGGGTGTTGATTACGGGTGAGGTGGTGTTCAGATCATTTTGTTTCCTTTTTAGTTTTTTATTGTCTCTTTTTAATGATGTGTAAATATTGTTATCTCTATGTGGTTGATGGCTGATAATTGTATATAAATGGAAAGCCCATCCCTCTAGCAATGAAGATATTACTTCATTGAACAATGAAATATCTGGTAACAAAATGTCTGCAAATAAATAACTAAGTTCCAAGAGCACCAAGAATTCTACGGTTCAGCACTGAGTTATCTGGTGATTTAATATATAGCATTATATTGTAATTTAGCATTATGGTTGTATCAACCATTAAGAACAAAATGGAATATATGAAACATGGAAAGAAGTGTAACTGAATACACATGAAAGTGAAATCCAGTGGATTCGATTCTGCAATATATAGTATATGTGAAATGTTTTGTAATTTGATTTAATAATGCATTAAAAATAACAATGAGTATCCAAATGGCAATGGCTCCATCTCCAAAATGTGACTCCAAAATAATCACTCTCCATTCCCTTCCCCAGTTTTTAGTAATAACATATAAACACAAACCAAATATCCCAAAGGTAGTGTATTCTTAGTTGCATTTACAAATCCTCCAGTTTAGTTTTAATGGAGATACCTTTGGGATATTTCTGAAACCCAACCCCCTTTCTTACTTTCTGGAATGTATACAAAGGAATCCTTTTACATGTAAAATATATGTGTAAAAATTATTGGACTTTTAAGAAGAGAGTTTTTTTAAAAAAAGAAATAAAGAATAAGAAGGTAAAATAAGTCTGAAACTTTTTTTGCTTGTTTTGCTGTTTTACATATCTTGTATTCTGAAATCTCATATTATTTCTAATTTAACATTTGTATGTACAGCTAACACCATAGACTAACTTGTAGATGAAGCTGCTCATAGGATAGAATTTTCAGCAACGTGTAACTAAAATCTATTAATTCAAAGTTGGCAATTTGTTGTCAGTTTAAAAGCTTTTGGCCTTCTATGAATGTTCCAATGTAACTGCTAAGGCAATGGTGTGTTGCTCCTGGTTCCCGGTAATAAAAATTTGCAGTAGTTCGGAGAACCGGTAATAACATTGGCTGGTCACGCCCCCAAATTGGTCCCCGGCCCAGTCGCCACTCACTTACCCCACCCACCTCAGAGGCTTTTTTTTTTTAACTTTTAAAGGCATTTTTTCTACAACCTCTTCGGCCGAAGAGGTTGTAGGAAAAAAAATGCCTTTAAAAGCCTCTGGTGATTCCAGCTGAGTTGCCTGATGTTCCGAGACTTTTAAAAGCATTTTTTTTCTGCAATCTCTTTGGCTGAAGAGGTTGTATGAAAAAAATGACTTTAAAAGTCTCTGGCGATCCCAGCTAAGTTGCCTGATCGGCAGAGGCTTTTAAAAGCATTTTTTTCTGCAACCTTTTAAGGTTGCAAGAAAAAATGCTTTTAAAAATAAAAAAAAAGAAGTTGGCCACACCCACCCAGTCACATTACCCTCCACCAAGCCACGCCCACAAAATAAACCATGCCCACAGAACCGGTAGTAAAAAAATTTAGAACCCACCCCTGTGCTAAAGCATTTACAGTTTTAAGCTGTTAAAAACCTGAACATAAAAGTAGGAATGACTAACTTTCTCAAATGTTTTAAAATGCCATTAAATATAGTACATATTTTAAAATAAAACCAAATGCATAAATGTTCTAGCCCTGAGGAAATTCCATTTAGGGCAATCAAATCATATGTACATTTATCAGAACATTAATCCAATTAATTTTAGGTGTTGTTTGATACAATTCTCAGAACTGGCTATGCTTACTTGACTTAAAAACTGGAATCCAATAAGGTTATTATGGTTAAAACCATTCCCATTTTAAAACTTACAAAGCTCTGAATATCTTTCGAGAGCTAAGGAATAGGGGCAGAGCTTTCTCTAAAGCAAAAAAATTCAAAGTTTCCAATTTCTCTCCTTTTATTAGGCTATAGCTGATAATAGCACTACCATTTTATCAAAATTGTTCATAACCCAAAAATAGACATACATATGTTTTATTGACACTAGGTGATACTTCAAAAGGACTTTTTAAAATGATAGTACCAGTAAGCCCAGGTAAGAATCTTACTGGAAAGCTCAAAATATTTAAGAGACGGAGAAAGGACAATCTTTGTTGCTAAATTAGTGCCTTTCTGAATGTGGGAGAGGAAAAAGAATTTGTTAGAGAAGTAAAGGGTCTAGAAAATAAACACATAAATACATTTTTAAAATATGAGAATGGAATTGTTAGAAAAAATCATCAAAAGTTTGTCTTCATTGCGCTAAGCTGTTACTATAACTTGTAACATAAAATGCCTCCTATAATAAAGGAAAAAATAGGAATTGATAAATAAGAACTTGAGTACAGAGAATTTGGGAAGAAACAACATGTTATTAAATTGAGAAATAAGAAATAACTACATGAAACTTAATATATGAACTGCGCCTTCACCTAAGCTATAATCACAGTTATAAATATTTATACAGATATGATAAAACAAATGAATATTATGTTTTGTTAAGTTGCAAAAGCAGAGTAAGTATGTACAGTTATAGCAACACAAATGCTTATTTGCTGGTGCATCAAGGCTAAGAATCAGGCCACAGAATACATATGTCAATAATCTAAAGAGTAAAAAGAAGTTTTAAGTGGTAACAATGAAATAATGAAATACTTGTACGCTCTTCTTTAATGCAAAATAGATTAAATTGGTTAAGTACTTTGCTGAATATTTTCTTACTTAGCAGAAATTCTTTGTATGCAAAAAGTAAAATAAAATCCACACATACTTCAATCAGCATAAGGTTTTATGCAAACTGTTAAATAAATTGAGCATAAATTCTCAACATATATTCCCAAGAGAAATTCCTTTTAAATGAAGTCTTTCTGCAAATTTAAAAATCAACATCAGTAGTGGATTGTTTTCACTGTTGTAATTCTGGATATTCTCCTATAAGTAAGTTTCTTAGAGAAAGATATAAAGAAAAGGTACAAAGAAAAGATAAAAATAGGTGTAAATTATAATACAGAATTTATTGTTTGTTTTTTTGCTTCATCCATTTAGGATTGTAAAAACCAAACCTAAAAAAATGTGCATTAGCCATTATGACAAGCAAACAAAATAATTATTTCACTACTTAACTAAATGGACCTATAAATAATAAAAACAAAATATAACATCAATTTTTCCTGCAAAAAATTAAGGATTAACAGACAAAATATAATATGCTTTACTAAGTAATCTAAATTTATCAATAATATCTCTTATACATATAATTATTATTATAAGAAAAAGTCTATCTATAATTAAATAGATGGTTACTGTTTTCCTTAAGAATGCTTAAGGACATGCTTAAATGTTTTCAAATGTTGAAAGATAAGGCGTTTATAATTTAGATTACTATTCAAATTCACAAAAGCATCTTCAAATTATAATAGCAAAATAGTGCAGTATTCCCTGATAATCAGTCTGAAATCAATCTATGAGATATTCAAAATATGCAGAGTCCCCTGCATATCTCATTTCAAGGAATGCAAACAAAGTCATGCAGAGATTTAAAACTCATCATAAGTTGTTAAGTGAGCCAGTTATAATATCCTATACACTGATACACTTAAACCTACCGTACATCTCTGTTCTCCCATACATACATACAGAAAGTAATTTAAGAAAACAAACATACTGTTCCACACAAAGACCTAGGAGATGAAAGAATAAAAGACTAATTTGACAAAAATATATTTAATTTAATTTGACATTTAGATACCATCAAGATAAAGAATCTGTGTATTAAACCAGTGGATGATGAAACCATTGCATGCTAAATTTGAAGTAATTTTCAAAGCTATAGTTATTGTTTAAAAATAAGAAAGCCGTTACAAATTTTCATCCATTCCTTGTATTTTTGGGTCTCCACATCCATTTTTTTTTTTTTGTTGTTCACTTTGTTTCCTTCTTTTTTGAGGTCTGGCTGCAAGATATCTAATAGCTTGTATTTTAATAATCAAAATTATTTAGTAAGAAAACACATTAAGGTTTCACATATTCCAAATGCTATCTTAAAATTGTAATTTATCACAACCTGCACATGAATCAGCTGGGTGCTAGAAAGGCCGCGTTTGGGCGGCAGGTGTTGCAGCGGGTCGTTTCTAAGGAGGATGTTTCGGACCAGCCTGGTCCCCCCCAGGTTTTGGGACAGTGAACTTGGGTATGTCCCACACTGGCTGCTGTCTCCACCCACAATGGAGAAGGGGCGTTGGTCCTACCTGAGATGCTCCTTCTCATTGGGTGGAGACAGCAGCAGACCCTCCCTATGCCAGTCTGGTCTTTTCCTCTCTTTGTCTTTCTAACTCTTCTCCCACACGCCGAGTCTGTCTCATTCAGTTCTTCGCCAAAAGCTGGTCTGCCCGGTAACAAGGGCGGGATTTATGCTTATTGACAGACTCAATCCTTTAGCTGATTGGGCGAGTACTACCCACACTGGCTGCTGTCTCCACCCACAATGGAGAATTGTAATTTATCACAACCTGCACATGAATCAGCTGGGTGCTAGAAAGGAGAAAAGCAATTAAGTTACATCAGGGTTTCCTGATCATGGATGTAAATGGTTAAATTCTATGTTCTGTATTGGGCAGATTTCATCTCAAGTACTGAATCCATTTCCAGGCATAACATCTTAAGATTTATAGAAACTGAAATACTTTAGATAAGGGCAATGTCAATAACTACATCTCAGGAACTAATCAAAGAGATTTTGAGGAAATTGAATATATTTCACCTTGAAAAAAAAAGCAATTTATGGGGTAGGGAAGGTATGATAGTACTTTTCAAGTCTTTAAAGAGCTGTCACATAGAACATAGAATCACAGAACCGAAAGAGACCCTGGAGGTCTTCTAGGACAATCCCCTACCCAAGGCAGGAGCCTCATACTATTCCAATCAAATAATTGTCAAGTCTATTTTTGAAAACCTCCAGTGATGGAGTACCCACAACTCCTGGAGGCAAGCTATTTCACTGATTGCTTTTACTGTCAGAAAATTTATCCTTACTTCTAGGTTGGATCTCTCTTCAACCTTCCACCCATTACTTCTTGTCCTGCCTTCTGGTGCTTTGGAGAATAAGTCAATGGCCTCTTCTCTGTGACAGCTCTCAATTACTGGAAGACAATTATCACATTCCTTCTCTTCATAGGCTAGACCAGGGGTCAGCAACCTGCGGCTCTGGAGCCGCATGTGGTTCTTTCACCCCTCTGCTGTGGCTCCGTCACTCAAAATATCACATTGTAGTCACAACCACCAATGTGCAACACCTGCCAGCATGTGATTTATTGAGCTTTTCAACCTCCGGTAGGCCAATCATGGATAAATCCAAGAAAAGAAAAGTTTCAGAAGAAAACAGAACATTTAATTCAACTACATATGCTAGGTTTGTGGCTGCTCAAGAAATAGGCACAGGAATAGTTTTGTGGCTCCCGGTGTTTTCTTTTCTGTAGGAAACTGATCCAAATGGCTCTTTGAGTGTTTAAGATTGCAGACCCCTGGGCTAGACATACTTAGTCATACCTAGCTCCTTCAACCATTCATCATATGATTTAGTCTGCAGAACCTTTATTATCCTAGTTGCTTTTCTCTGCACACTTTTTAGGGTCTCAGTATGTTTATTGTATTGTGGTCACCAGAACTGTATGAACCCAGAAGACAGTCAGGAACTATTTGCTTACACCAAGAGTAAAGAAGAAAGAAAAACATTCTTATATCACACAAAAGAAGTTTCTAAGAAAATATTGGCAGAAAAAATATTATAGTGGTAAAACCAATTTGGCAGTAGAACTGCTTAATACTTAATCCTCTTCCTGGATGTATTCAGGAGATGGTGTTAGAGATGTTTTACGTTGCATTATTGTATTAGTAGGGGAGAGCAATTTTGGAGAAGAGGTCAAGGCACAAGGCTAGAAATTATAAGACCATGTGTTCTAGTCCTAATTTAGACACAAAACCAGCGGGGTGGCCTTGGGCCACTCACTCTCTCAATCATAGGAAGAAGGCAATGGCAAAACATTTCTGAAAAAACTAGTCAGGAAAAGTTAACCAATGATTTAAATGTATCTTTCTGTCAATCTAATTCATGATTGTTAAATTATCATAAATGTTTTAAGGAGATATCCAATATAACCGTTCAAAAGTATGCAAATGCAAGTAGATAAATAGGTACCACTTTGGTGGGAAAGTGTTCCATGTGCTTCAGCATATAATCATGCCAGCCACATGAATCATGGAAGTGTCCCTGGAACAGAGATGAGCCAAGAACAAAGAGTCCCTGGAACAGAGATGAGCCAAGAACAAAGAGTTACAGATATTAATCAGCTATGTAAAATATAAAAAAGCAGCTTAACTTGTAAATATGCATTCTATTTATATTTCACATGTCTCATAAAATTCAAAATTCAGTAAAAATGCCAGTATTCAGATGTCCATACTTCAAGTTCAAATTTCAACTCAACTCTACTTTCTCTTCTGAAGTGTAATATTATTCTACTTAAGCTTCACTAAATGTATTCTTCTTGATTATATATTTAAAATCTGATTAAACTGAAAGACCCAGTCACCATACATGTACACATTCGGACTTAAACATAATTCTCACTTTCAGGAGTTGTTATTTGAAATTATATCTCTCCTGTCTGCTGCTGTATAATATTTCTTTTTAATCTAATTATAATATCTTAATATGTGGATTAACCACATAGCAATCCCATAATCTCCGTGCTTTCCGCCGTGCCCTCAAGACCCTGATGTTCCAACAGGCGGGGCTAAACATATTTGTCATTTTGTCATTTTATTAAATTTGTATACCGCCCTACTCCCGAAGGACTCAGGGCGGTGAACAGCCATAAAATAAAACATATAAATACAAAATTTAAAAAAAAGAGATAAAACAAATTAAATAAATTTGGCTGAACCATTTTAAAACCCCAATTTAAAACCAAATTTAAAATTCCCATTTAAAAAGAGGAAAAGTTTAGGTCAGGCCAGCTTGATGGAATAGGAACGTCTTAAGCGCGCGGTGGAAGGTACGCAGATCCGGAATCCTCCGTATCTCGGGGGGGAGCTCGTTCCAGATTGTAGGTGCCCCCACAGAGAAGGCTCTCCCCCTGGGGGCCGCCAGTCGACATTGTTTGGCCGACGGCACCCGGAGGAGCCCCTCTCTATGGGAGCGTACTGGTCGGTGGGAGGCTATTGGTGGTAGCAGGCGGTCCCGCAAATAGCCAGGTCCTAAGCCATGGAGCGCTCTGAAGGTGATAACTAAAACCTTGAAGAGGTTCTCGGAAGACCACCGGGAGCCAGTGCAGCTCGCGCAGGAGAGGCGTTACATGGGAGCACCACGTTGCTCCCATCACCACCCGCGCGGCCGCACTCTGCGCCAGTTGGAGCCTCCGAGTGCTCCTCAAGGGGAGCCCCATGTAATAATTTTAATTAGCAATTTTATGATGTTTGTGTGTCTATATTTTTCTTGACTGTACACCGCCTTGAGTCCTACGGGAGAAAGGCGGTATAGAAATATAATAAATAAATAAATAAATAAATAAATAAATAAATAAATAAATAAATAAATAAATAAATAAATACAATTAAATTTCATGTAGTTAAGAAGCTGGCATAGTGGCATTATATATTCAGATAGTTAAATGAAATGCAGAATATAAATAAGTATTTGCAGTGACTGAACTATTAGCTGACTTCCCCCTCTCTGTCATCTCTGTCAGCCGTGAACAGTAACATCTGCTCTTGAGGATTGCGAGGAAGAAAAAAAATGAGGCAACCTGATTGTCTCCTTTTTCCTTCCTGATTTATTTATAATATTCATTTATTTATAAATAAACTTGATTGTCTATTCTCTGAAGAACTGTTCACTATATTGGGATTGCATTCCTGGAACCTAATTGGTATAGTAAGAAACAGTAGTGTCATTACACTCAAAAGACCATGAGGGAAATCCAGAGTAGCTTATTTTTGACATTTTCAGCAATTAAAATGGTGTCCCTTAGTATGGTTCCTCCAGACTGGAGGAGTTTTCTTTAGAAATCATTCTTCTCCATTTAATTCTTATAATGCCAATAGAAGAGAATATTTGTAACTCAGGATTGAACTGTGGGGTTGAACTGTTGGTGCTCTCTGAGCTTGGTTGTTATTTAAATTTGTAGTTATTAAGCTTGAACTTGCTGTTTAAACAACAGCTTAATCAAAGAACCTTCCCACCAATTAAGAACCTTCCCACCAATATTGACAGGGAAAGTCATTTCTAGACATAAATAGAGACCAAACCCCCCTTCTTAGCACTAATGATATTACTTAGTTGGATAATGAAATGTCTGCAAAAAAACAATCAACCTGTTATAATGCCTTCTATCTCCTGAAGTTTGCCCAAATTCATGTTCATTGCGACAATGACACTATCCCTTTCTCTTCAATCTTCAATCTTTCCCAACAACAGGGTTTTTTCCAATAAATCCTATCTTCTCATTAGATAAGACTTCTTTTTTCTTGTATCTTTCCCAGCATTATTAATTAATCCTGGGAAAGGTAATTCCCAGAGAAATAAGATTTTTGCATAATTCATCTAAAATGTAAATTGAGCTTTGCTATTTGTTCCTTGAATGAGAATTTTAGATTTATTTGCTCTGCGATTCACATATTTGTTTTCTAGACCATTCGTAATTTCAAATGCCTTCTCCGATATCAAAGTTCAGAAGTGTCAATACCTTTTCTAACCTGCTTGTTCAAAGCAGAACTTTCACTTCCATAGATTATCATAAGGAAAAAGATCTGCATGAGTCTGATCTTTGTGATAGGGACATGGTATCTGATTATTTGTTTTTATTTATAAGTCAGCTTCATTATTTTTTAGAAACTACATATCCAACACATCTTCTTCTTCGGATTTTCTCCACAATAACCTTGCAAGGCGAGTTAGACTGAGAGAGCCTGACTTGCCCAAGGTTACCCAGCTGGCTTTCATGGCTAAGGTGGAACTTGAACTCACAGGCTCCCACTTTCTACCTTGGTGCCTTAACCACTAGACCAAACTGGCTCAAACTTGGAAACTCTTTTTCAAGGCTTCCATTGCCAACCTACCAAATGATAGTTCTCCAGCTGGGTGGGACCGGCAGCCAGGCATGGGTACAACTCTGTCTGATAACCAATGGAACCAAGTCTGCAAACTGCTAAGCACCTCCTCTTTCTGTTGCTTTCCAGCTTTCAGACTCGGTCTGATTGGGATAGATGCTTTTTTCTGAGCTGCTGTTTCTTTTCTGATAGCCTGCACTCCCGATTGCTGGTTGAGCTGCATTTGGCTGTTAGCGTGAAGGGCTAGCCTGCCCGATCCCACTACTTTTGTTGCGGCACAATTTTTCCATCGGGGAAGGAGCTCCCAGCCCCTGGGCGAACTCTTCCCCTCCGGCGCAAAGGGCAATCCAGCCCAACACCACTGAGGACTGCACCTTCGATCTGCCGCTTGGGAGAGGAAGATTTTTTTGATCATTCCCTCTCCTCCCAGAGTAAATGGCATCTGCAGTGGCAGGGCGTCTTTCGGGCACTCCCGGGCCCCATCCTGATCACATCTCCGGAGCCAGATGTGGAGGTTTCCACCCCACCTTGCCCGTGGCAGCACGGAGCACCAGGATCGACTCACAACACCTCCACACTCCGTCATCGGCACTGCAGGAGTCGGATCCATCGAGGGCTCTGCTCCAGTTTTATTTGCCACCTCCAGCTTGCATCAGCAGCCGTGTGGTCAGGTGACTTGCCATCCTATAAGGCACAGATTACCAACTAGCTCCCTTTGGCCTCTCCGCCCTCATTGCCAAGGTCTTAGCCTTTGCAGCGGCAGGCAGCCATTACCACAACACAGGCTTCGGCCACGTATTAGTTGGAGGCCTCTAAGCCTTCTCCTCATTCAGAATGGCCACCGTCCCAACAACAAAGGAGAGCTAAGAACAAGACAAGAATTGCAGGAGATGGGTACAGACATCGACTGGTGGCCCTACCTACAAATAAAATCAAGATATCAGAAAGATTTGACCCAATTTGAATTCCAAAAGGCCAAAATGAACTAGACAAAATTTTACAAGGACCACAGGACAAATTGATAAAAAAAAGTTTATAACTATCTACGAGCATACAAATTAGAAGAGGAGGTGGTTAAAGACAACATGTTAAACTGGGCAAAGAACTTCGGCCATAACATCGAATTAGATAAATAGGAAAAACTATGGACAATAAATTACAAATTGACAATGTCTGTACCCTACAAGGAGAACCTGCTCAAAATGTTTTATAGGTGGCACCTTCCTCCGGCCAGGCTGGCAAAAATGTTTCCCAACACATCTCCAACATGCTGGAAATGTAAGCTACACAAAGGAATCTACTATCATACATGGTGGACCTGCCCAAAGGCAAAACAATATTGGTGAATGATCAGAACACAAATAGAACAAATCACACAACATAGAATAGAAATGAAGCCAGAAACCTTCCTATTAGGCATTATATCTGGACAATATGAAAAGGAAATAAAATATTTAATAATCCACATAACAGCAGCAGCACATATAATTTTTGCACAAAATTGGAAGAGTAATGACATACCAAGTGAAGAGAGAATAATTAGTAAAATCATGGAATGTGCAGAAATGGACAGACTCACAAAGGAACTCCAAGATAAAGAGGAACATGAATATTATTTAGTATGGGATAAGTGGTACACTTGGTTGCAAGATAGGAAAAGGAAAAAACAGGACTAGAAGGTAGCCAGTGGAACCCAAGATAGATATAGAAATACAAATTACTTAATGTAGGCCAATAGTGACTTAAAAAAGTTTAGACAAAATGTAAAAGACCCAATTAGGGAGGAGTCAAATCTGCATTGAGAATCATATAACAGACTACAGTTGTGAAAACTTTGATAAGATTATACCTGATTTCTTTTTTTGTTTACATGTTTTGTATGTCTTGTTATTATTTGTTTTGTTCTGTTTGTATCTTTAAATAAACAAAATTTTAAATTTTTTTTAAAAAAATTAAAAATGGCCACAGTCCCACCTAAGTGTCTGGGCAAACGAGCCCAGCATGAAAAAGCCAGGGAAAGGGTTAGTTCCCCAGGGAATACAGGCTCCTCAGCAGCCAAGAACCCTTCCCAGAGCAAGGCTGCTCAATCTACCCAGGCCAAACCTCCCAAGAGGGCCTCTAAGACCTCAGAGAGAGAGGCATCTAAATGGCATAAGGCTATGGAAAAAAACCATAGAACGGGCCATAAAGGAAGCCAACAGGTAGGGCCAGGGTCATATGTTCCTGGATCAGCTTCCTCCATCACAATCTCCCCAGGCCCAGCCTGCATTACAAGCCCTGTCACAGATATCCGTGGCATCCTTGTCTCCAGATGGCTCCATTGATGTTTCTCACCTCTAGGGCACCAGTGATCACCTGTTTTGCCCTCTGGCCAGCCAGGACATGGCAGCCCCTCCGGTTCCACCCTCAGTCCGACCCCAGGGCCCTTCGGCCACTGCCACCTTCACCCCTACGGCCGCTGGCCTCTGACAGGACCAAAGCTGCTCAATTCCCTGAGGCCGTGGCTGACCTCATTGCTCAAGCTGTTTAGCGAGGCATCACTGCTAGCATGCAGATGAGAGCACAGTCGAGGGTCTCTGATTATCCTAGTTCCCAAGCAAGCCAGGAGCTCACAAGGAAGCAGGACCCTCATCATGGATTAGACATCCAGGCTGCCTCGCCTAGCCAGGGTTCTGTCATGGGAGAGGGTAATTTAAGGGATCTGGATTTATCAGACAATGAGGATCTGGTCCCAGATCAACCATCCTTCATGGGCCTTTTTCACCCACAATTGTTTCGGTCCTTGTTACGCAAGGCCAAAGTCACTACCCAGCTGGGTGTGCCCCACCCTTCCACTGAACCCACCTCGGCTGAGGCTGGGTCCTCCCTACCTTTGTTTTCTGAACCGGCCATCGAGACAGAAGAGGTGCCCGCCCCAAGCATTTTGCTGACGTAGTGAACAGACAATGGTCAGTTCCCATTGCGGGCCCCAGACCCAATGCTCTCGATCGTTGCCTCTACAATTTAGACCCTAGTTTCATCAAGCTCTTGCAGGTGCCCACCATGGATTTCCTGGTGGTGGCTCTTCCCATTCCCACCTGTAGAAGAGAAGACACTTCGTCCGGAGGAAAAGAGGTTGGAGCAGTTGTTAGTGAAATCACATCAGTCAGTGGCTTGGGCTATTAGGGCAGCTTTGGCTGCCTCATTTTTTAATAGGGCTGCCCTGATGTGGCTGAAACATGCAGGAGTGCTTACCCACTACTGATACCAGGTCTCAACAGGACCTAAATAAAATTGTGGCAGCTCTGGACTATTCGGCTGACGCCACTCTCAATGCTTCCCGGTTCGTTGCAAACTCTATTGGCTCTACCATCTCATCACATCACCTTCTTTGGCTGTGACATTGGCAAGCAGATTCCAAAAATAAGGCATCCTGCCTGTACTCGGGGGGCACGGTCTTCGGGGCTTCTCTGGACCCCTTATTAGTTGAAACCAGGGATAAATGTAAGATACTCCCCAACATGTCACGTCGCTCAGATTCCAGGCAGGGTCCTTATTTTCGTCCCTTTCAGGGCTCGGACACCAGGTTTCTGCCCCAGAGGTAGCAGCGACCCTTTCCACCCAGGTTTGGCAGGCACAGGATAGACAAGGGAGTCAGGGTCAGAGGGTCCCCTCCAAATGGCCCTTTTGGGGTGGGAGGGGTTACTTATTCTGGCGCACACACTGACTGCACATCCGATCCTCCCATTGGGGGCAGACTGGCTCTCTTTGCCAGCCAATGGGATGCTTCCACCAGGGATGCTTGGGTCAGGGAGACAGTCAGGTCAGGCCTCTCCCTGGAATTTCTCTCCACCCCTCCAAGCCACTTCGTCTGCTGCCCTCTGTTGCGAGATCGGACACACAGGCTACTTGTGGAATCGGCAATCAAACACCTTCTCACCATTCAGGCCATTCAGCTGGTTCCATGGGAGCAACATGGACAGGGGTTTTGTTCCCGCTTGTTCGTGGTACTGAAGTCCTCAGGGGGATGGAGAGCAATTCTCGATCTCAAGTCTTTGAACCACATCATTTATCAGCAGTTCAAGATGCAGTCTCCAGACCATCTTGGAGAGCATCAGGGAGGGCGACTTCCTCACGTTGATGATCTGACAGAGGTGTACCTCCATGTCCCAATCCTGCCAGCCCACAGGAGGTTCCTTCATTTCTGCCATGGGAGTCACCACTATCAGTACTGTTCCCTTCCCTTCAGTCTCTCCTCCACCCCCAGAGTTTTCTCCAAATTGACAGGCCGCCTCACATTGATCTCGATAAGGATCCAATACTATCTGGATGATCTCCTTATCTAATCACGGTCAAAATATCTAGCGAGGGCAGACCTGTCCACCACCCTACAGGTGCTAGGAGAGCACGGATTCTCAATCAACAGGGCCAAAAGCTACTTACATCTGACTACTCGTATCCAACATTTGGGGGCGATTATAGATATAGTCGAGAGCAGGGTCTACCTTTCCCATGAGCATTTTTCCAGCCTTCATACATGTCCCGGGCCTGGACGGGGCGTCCTGTTTCCCTCCAAATGCTCTCGCAGCTCCTGGGAAAGATGGTCTCCTGTATCGGCGTCGTGCCATGGGCGTGCCTCCAATGCAGGGCTCTGCAGTGGTTTCTTCTCCCGTATCAGAAGGCTCATCGAAGTACAACCTCCGTCCTCGTCCACCTCCCTCCGGAAGTTCGTCGCTCTCTGCAAAGGTGGATCTCTCCTGCCTTGACGAAGGGCCGGGAGTTGTCATTGTTTAGTTCTGACAAATGACGCCAGCCTTCACAGCTGGGGAGTTCATCTCAAGTCAGCCATGGCTCAGGGTCAATGGACTCCGGAGGACCTGACCCACAATATAAATTGGTTGGAGCTCCGGGCAATCTGCCTTGCCCTCCGCTTGTTTCAGGAACAAGTCACGGACCAGGACCTTCTAATTTTGATGGACAATGTGGCCGCAAAGGCTCACATAAACCGCCTTGGAGGAATCCATTCGCGGCACCTGATGCAATTGGGCTTCTGGGTGGAGACTCAGCTGAGGTCCATCCGGGCCTCTCACATCTCAGGGGTGGAGAATGTGCAGGAGGACTGGATCAGCAGAACTTCAGTCAACTACGGGGAGTGGCGTCTGCACCCAGACCTCTTCACTGAACTCACAGAATGTTTCAGCACCCCTGTGGTCGATCTGTTCGCCACCCGCAACAACCGATAGGTGGCAAGATCCTTCACCAGGTATCTGACGCCGGGGCGGAGGGAGTGGACGCCTTGTGCTGCCATTGGGCTCCGGGCCTTCTTTATGCCTTCTCTCCCCTTCCCCTCCTGCCCAAAGCTATCAGGAAGATGCTGGAGGAACAGGCGGAGCTGCTCCTGTTGGCTCCTTACTGGCCCCAGCGTCCCTGGTTCGCAAACCTGGTGGCTCTTTCGGTGACTCAGCCCTCGAGGCTTCCGCAGGTCAGAATATCGCTCAGCCAGGGGCAGTTGGTCTACCTGGACCTTCAGTGGTTCCAACTGACCACCTGGAGCTTGAGCGGTGCCTCCTGAAGAGACAAGGGCTTCCCTCTGGGGTCATTGACACCATCCAGGCATCGCGCCATAGTTCTACGAACTGAATATACGATGCTACCTGGCGCACCTTCGGCACCTGGTGCTCCGAGAGGAACCTGAACCCAATGGACGCCTCTACGGCTGACATCCTGGACTTCTTACAGACTGGCTTCGTGCTTGGCCTCACACCCAACACTCTGTGGAGACAGGTAGCGGCTCTTCTATTTTATCACATGGGTCCGGGGGTTCACTGGAGCACCTCCCACTGGTTCGGGAATTCCTTCGGGGGGCAGCTAACCTATGCCCTCCAGTTATCCACCACTATCCCTCCTGGGATCTCACAAAGGTCTTGAAGGCCCTTACTAAAGGAGGCTAGGAAGGAGGCGGAAGGAGGCTAGCCTTAAGTTTCTCTCCTATAAGGTGGCCTTCTTGGTGGCCTAACATCGGCTCACTGGATTTCTGAGTTGGCTGCTGAGTTAGGGATGACATTTGCCACCCTTCATCCCGAAGGTTAATTCCGCGTTCCACAGGTCTCAGGAATTGGTCCTTCCAGTTTCTGTCCTAGTCCGGTACACCAGCTGGAACACATCTGGCATACTTTAGACGTCCAGAGAGCCCTCCGTATTTACCTTAAGAGGACCTCCTCTCTTCGGAGGTTGGAGGGTCTCTTCGTGTCCTTTTAGCTGGCTAACATGGGCCTTAAGGCTTCGGCTTCCACCCTAGATAGGTGGATTCGGGCCTGCATTGCTAGAGCCTACGAGACCCAGGCCTTGCCTGTCTCGGGCCGTATCACTGCCCAATAATAGGAGTGTGGCTACCTTGGCGGCTTGGGATACCCAGGCCCTCTTGGAGGAAATTTGCAGGGCTGCCACATAGATGTCCCCGACCCCTTTCATCCGCCATTATAAACTGGACGTGTACACATTGGCAGATGCTGCCTTCGGGCGCAGGGTTCTGCAATGGGTTCACTCTGCCCAAGGGTCGTCGGCCCAGGCAGAGTTCCCTCCCAATAGGCCTTAGCTTTGGTATGTTCCATGCCTGGCTGCCCATCCCACCCAGCTGGAGAATGGGCAGTGGTCCTACCTGAATGCCCTTTCTCTCTATGTTGGGACCGGCAGCCAGCCCCTCCCTTGTGCGCCCAGGTCCTGGGTGGCTAATGGGAGGTGGGGACATCCCTCCTTTTTCCTGGGGTGGGGCGTAACCTTGTCTTTACAGCTCAGAGTGTTGGTCTGCCACATCATCGTCGGAAAGCTGGGAAGCAACGGAAGGAGGAGGTGCTTAACAGTTTGCAGTCCCATTGGTTATCAGACGGAGTTGTACCCATGCCTGGCTGCCGGTCCCACCATACAGAGAAAGAGCATTCAGGTAGGACCAATGCCCATTCTAGGCACATTTCCTGATTGTTAGTTTCCTTATTATTGACAGTTGACTGTTTAAAAAGCTAAATTAATCCAACACTTGTCTATTTTCGTGCTAAATTCTAAGGCTGGTTGTTGTCATTAGTTTGGTTTTCTTTATTTTTAATCATAATTCTACTTTGTGTTCCTTGACTTTCTTTACTATACCTTGCAGATCATTTTCATTGGAAACTATATTTTTCTTAATACAGTTCAACTCTTCATTTCCCTTTTTGGAGGCATGTCACTCCACTAGAGTGCCAAGGATTTTTATGGAAACCTTTAATAATCTTCCCAAAATGGAAATTATTGCCAAATCTTAATAAAAATAAAATTAGTTATTAATGTTCAAAGCAAATTCTACAGGTATAACTTTTATAAAGGAATTAGCTAAAATTTCTTAGATGAAAAGTTATTTACATGAGGTAAGAATGAAAAAAAATGCTTCTATAATATAAATCTAAATGAATACTGATTTCATAATAAAAAACATTACTTGAAGTACTGTTGATATTAATTTTTCTCATTCCAGTTAGAGTGAAATATTTTAGAAAAATGTAATTAAAATTTGAAAGTTAAAATACAATAAAAGCTCAAAAACAAGTATGTTGTTGTACAAACTGTTGAAATGATATTGTAAAAATGAAATGAGCAAGAATTTCAACTCAAAACCAAAAATAAATAATAATTATTGTGTAAATCAGAGTCCACATTTTATCATTAAATCTTACTTGCCTCCATAGGAGCTCCACGCTAGGTAGGGCTGAAACAAGAAATTAAAAATTCAAGGCTTACATTAATCAAGTATTTTCTTTCTCATAGTGGTTAATCTTTAGCCATTTTTCTTTTGCAGGCATGTTGCTCAAACTAAAGTTAATACTGAGTTGGCCATATGAATAGTCCTTGATGAAACTGCCTGAACTTATCAAATTGTCTTTCAAAAGTAGTGGGCATCACCATCTCATGTAGTAATAAATCCATAGGTTAATTATGTGTTCATTAGGGTCAGAAGTAAAATTAAGTGTGAGACACTATTTCTCTCTCTCCCATTTTCCTCTTTCTCTTATCTCTATTCTGAGCAGCCAGCTGCAAGAAAAGGACAGATAACTCTTAGCAGAGGCCTCAGCTTGAATAGGACTTCTATCAGGGCATTATATAATTAGCCTAAAAGATTCATTAATGAAACCTTCTTTCCTCCCATACTTGTTACTTTTATCTGAAAATTGGCTTGTGGTAAGCCAAAATATTTTTAAACTCCCAACTAGTAAATAATTCATGTTATTCAAAATCAATTCACATCCTGGATGAGGAACCACAGTTTATGCTGCTCTCTCTTTCTACTCAATCAGATCCAGATCTCTCTTTCTCGCTTTTGTAATCTCCAATTCCCATTTTTTTTCCAGATGAGTTAATTTACAGCTGCTGCTCTATTCAGAGAGGGAGTAAAATTCTCTGTTGCTCTTACTAATCTTTGCATATGGCCATGAACCAAACTCCAAAGAAAATAAACTGGCCAGTATCAGCGCCAACTCTCGAGAAGCAAGGAAAAGATACCATAGCAAAAACAAAGTTATAAGATGGGTAAGCAGAAGAAGAATAAATTCAGTTCTTCATAAACTTGGATTAAAATGTGAGCTATAAAAGAGTCAATTACTTTTCACTAAATGAATTTTGTGAAGAGCAGGTTATAACTCTATAAATTGGCAATTGGATTAGCAATGTTTGGCCTAGAGAATCATATTCTTCATTGTTCAGAGGGAATTAAAATTATTAAATGGCTTCCCAAAGTAATGGAACTTAATTAATAACCAACATTTCAGTGGAATGCCATCAAAACTAAGAATTTATAGATCCATCTGATTTGATACAAAATATTACATTCTAATTATATGTCTGCAGCAAGTGATGCAACGTTATTCTCTATTATTTATGGGAGGAGATATTTGGGGAACTAGATATTACTTCATTAAAGATAAAAAATTGTCACCACTTGAAATGACTCACATAAATAAAAGAGAGTCAGTAGATGATCCCTAGGACACAGAGAAAGTCAATTAAGTTTTGGTACTGCATTCAATTTTTCAGAAAGAAAAGATACTACTTTTATGCAAAAATTAACATGTGCATTAGCTATAAAAGTAGGTAGTTGTGCAGGTCTTCTCTTTTCCAAATACTATCTCATCTCCAATGTCTTATGCCCACTTACAAGTTCCTTTAACAGTCTATGGAGATTCTAAAACATTGATGGCTAACCTTTTTGCCGCCGCATGCCAAAAGCGGGGGGAGTTCAGGGGGGGTCACACGTGCCCACCCCCATAATTCGATGCACCCCACCCTCCCGCACATGCGTGCGTGACTCCCCATGCTCCCCCTGCTTTCGGCACATGAAGCCCCGATGGGCCTGGTAGGCCTGTTTTTCATGCTCCAGAGGCTTTCTTGGAGCCTAAGGAGGGCAAAAACGGCCTTCCCTACCCCCCCGAAGGCCCTCCAGAGGCTGGAAATAGACCATTTGCCGACTTCCGATGGGACCGGAAGGCCTGTTTTTCGCTCTCCCAGGCTCTGAGCCTTTCTAGGAGCCTGGGGAGGGCAAAAATAGCCTTCCCCACCTCCCTGGAGACCTCCTGAGGCTGGAAATGGGCCATTTATAGCCTCCAGAGGGCCTCCGAGGGGTGGGAAAGGCTGTTTTTGCCCTCCCCAGGCTCCTAGAAAGGCTCAGAGCCTGGAGAGAGCGAAAAACAGGCCTTCCGGTCCCACCGGAAGTCTGCAAATGGTCCATTTCTGGCCTCTGGAGGGCCTCCAGGGGGTAGAGAAGACTGTTTTCACCCTCCTTAGGCTCCTAAAAGCCTCTGGAACCTGGGGAGAGCGAAAAATGGGCCTTCCCCATCCCCCTGGAGGCTCTCTGGAGGCCGGAAACAGTCTGTTTCCTGATTTCCAGTGGGCCCAGAAGGCCCGAAAATCAGCTGGCTGGTGTGTGCATGTGCACCGGAGCTGAGCTAGGGCAACGCTTGTGTGCCCAGCAATATGGCTCCGTGTGCGACCTGTGGCACGAGTGCCAGAGCTTCACCATCACAGTTCTAAAGTGATCCAGCTCATAATTGTCTCAAAGATGCTTTTTCTTTGAAGGAATATAAATTCTTCCATTCCCCACCATCCGGTTAGAGGTGAAGAAGCTTCTTGGATGAGAAGCGAAACTTCTTAAAAAAAAACACAAGCTCAGTTTTCTCTTGAAAAAGCACCTTTGGGACTTCAGTTTAACAAAATATGTCTAAGATGGCCTGCTCTGGTTTCAGTCCAGAATCTACTTTAAAGGCAGTTCCTTTCCAGGATCTGGTGCAAGGGACCTTCCTATAAATTGTTATCTGATCTTTTAAATTAGAAATGCAGGGACCAGGCACTTCTGCATACAAAGCAAGTTTCCCAACTGAATTATGCTACCTTATAAAAATAGAAAATATGGGTATAATTTAATTAATCTGCACAAAATAAAATTAAGGTTTCAGAAAGTATACATTTCTACCTTGTAACTTTCTGCTTATAGGTGAATATTGAATCAAAATTGCAATATAAGACGAGGTGGCAGATAGATAAATATATTACTTTAAAAAAAGATAAAATGTTATGGTCATTAAAATTTTATATTGTAATTAGAATATGATGCAACATATTTACATTTTTTTCTTTAAAATGTACTATATTTGTTACATTTCTTTTTTAAAAAAGAAAAAATTCAATGTATGAAAATATAGTATCTGATAACTGAAGATGGCATTCATATTAAATTTCCTACCTTCCTTCCTAAATCTATTATAACACTATCCAATTCTTGAAGAGGTATAAATTCTCTATCTTTTGACAAACTTCCATTTGCTCTTTTATAAAACTCAAGACAATAGTTTATCATATTTCTTCAATGGCAAATCTGATTTAGGAAACTAAGGGGAAAATTTTATTTTTAAAAAACACAGATAGTGAACTGAACTTGAGCCATCACAATAGTTTTGCAGAAAAATTCTATACCAGGAGTATCTTGGGAATTAGAGATATGTACTTTAGATCAATAACATTTATCCAAAAATGAAAGAATCTGACAATGGAAGTCTAACAGAGGAGTAGCTGGATTTTATTATTATTATTATTTCCAAAGAGATCCAAAGTCTGGAATAAATGATTTAATTCACATATTTTGGGGATTTGTTTATCAGAGTAAGAGAGTCAGTGTGGCATCAGGCTAGATACTAGAGACCATGACTTCCAGTCCTATCTTGGGCACAAAGACAGCTCGATGATCTAGGGCCAGTCACTTTCTCTCAGTTTAGGAAGAAAGTAATGGTAAACCACTTATGAAAAAAAATTGCCAAAACAATTGCAGGGGCATGTTAAGGCAGTCAATGAGAATTAGACATGATTAAACAGGGGAAAAAACAAAATCTATAGTAATAACTACTTGTATATGTGTGGGCGTATGAGAATTGCACATCTCATTCTTTGCTGTGATCTCATGGTATGCAAACTTTATTTCCAATTCTTTTCTGTTAATGAATTATATCAAGAAATTGTATTTTATCTAAACAGCTGCAGTAGTTTTGATACTGTAAAAAGTAAAGGTCAAAAATTCAGTCATAATCCTTAATTATCTATAATTTTGACAACTGGCAATTCTGGTTAGGCACTACAAATGGACTTTATCCAGCTGCATGAAAAAGGTAAAGAGAGAATTGTTTTATTCATATCAGAAAAGCTGATACTGAAAGAAATCATCTAACCACTGAAGTGGCAACAATCCTTCTCTACATCTGGGTTTCATAACAGATGTATACATACATGTAGAATTACACATTCAAATGTGCTATTGTTATCTTTGGGTAATGTTACTAACTATCATGAGGCGGATACAAGGAGAAAATCATATTGGTAAGTAGCTTTAGATTGATAGTCATAAATTGGATTACAAGTCAAAATATTAATTATCTGTGACAGCCCTTGCTTTTACAAGATATTTCAGTGGTATACAATGTGAAAAACATAACTTTAAAAAAATACTAATTTCAAAACATAATACCGGTATTCATGGTATCCTAAATAGCTAGAAAATTGTATAATTAGAAATCATGTTTGATCACATATTCAAAATTATACACACAAACACCATAACTACGAATGATGCAGCACTATTTTCTGCAAAACTGTCAACTATCACACTATCATAGTAGAAATCACAATCAGGGTTAAAGGCAGTCATTTAAAGCCTTAGATAGGGCTTCCATACTTTTATGAATTCTTTCACATGTAATTGTTAACGTACCAAGAGGTAGACACTTTTAAATAACTGAAGAGTCTACTTAACTATAACTTTAATCTATTTTAAATTTTAATAAAATAAACTTAGTTTATTTTCCTGACCTCACCCATTAATTTTTCAAATATGGTCTGCACTTTACCATTCAAGGTCAAGAGCAGCAAAAGAAACCGAACTGCTTTTACTCAGAAAAAGAGAAGTTTTACGCTCTTACTGAATACTGTTTCAGATGGTTTTCAGAGAGATGGGGGTTTTTCCCCCCATTTTCTGTCACTAGGGACAATGTAGAAGTAAATGCCAGCAAAGAACAAAATTCAGTTTTCTCACATTTCATGCCTAATTTATTCCTTATATCACTGACTCCTTCCATTTCTACATTATGGCAGGGCTAGCTCGGCCATCATTCTTTGTATTTAAATGTTCATAGAAGAATTGTTCGTACAAATTACCAATACATTAGTGAATATATCACATGACACCCATCATCATCAACATCTCAACAGCTTCAGTTACCTTAGTATAGTTATTGACAAATAGGCATGTTTAACTCCAGACACAAACAGAAACCCCAGCCCCAGCTTAAATTACTTTGCTTATCCCTCTTCAATAGGAAGGTCATAGGGATTCTTGACTAAGCAAATAATGGTTACATGTATTTCAAAAACTCATTTTAGATTTCATTTTTATTTTAATCTGGCAATCTTGTTTGTGCAATATTCACCAAAAATACTGCAGAAAACTATTTTTGAAACAAAATATTGCTTTAACAATTAACAGTTTAGATAGTCAGATTTTTTTGTTTATACAGGAATGTGTGTATCTGATTTTGGATCCCACTTTTGTCTACTCTGATTTGAGCACTTTGTTTTTTTTGTTCAGTTTAGTTACCATTTTTCTTTATCTAAAGGTTCACAGCAGAATTGTTCATATAAATTAAAAAATTACTAGTTAATCTTTAAAGAGGTAAGTACTTTGCTGTAACCTACACAAATTATTTGGCTATTAAATAAGTAATTACTTAAGAATAGGCATATATATTTGAAATATAGAAATGTATTGTAAAATAGAGAAGTTATTTGTTGGGTATCAACTTTTTAAAATTAAAAAGTTAAAAATCCAAGTGGAAGTCATTTTCTTCCAATTTCCACTTTTATTCTCTTCCTTTTGAAATAATTTTTCTCTCCAATTTTTAGCTGGATGATATTTTAAACAATTCAAACATGTTCAATTTGTGGAGAATCTGTTATTTGCAAGAATTGTTTATTTTTTAAAAAAAATTTAAAAACTTTTTTATAATATTTAAGATGGCCACATTTAATACCAATGCATACAAAACACAAGTCCTTCATCTTCCACCTTTCTATACATTTCGAGCTGAGGTGGTGCAGTGGTTAGAGTGCAGTACTGCAGCTACTTCAGCTGACTGCTAGTTCAGCAGATCAGCGGATCTAATCTCACCGGCTCAAGGTTGACTCAGCCTTCCATCCTTCCGAGGTGGATAAAATGAGGACCCAGATTGTTGGGGGCAATATGCTATTTAGTATACTGTCTTTGGTGTAAGCCGCCCAGAGTCCTCAGAGAGTGGGCGGCATAGAAATATGACTAATAATAATAATAATAAAAGATAAATATGACTATATAGGACTTTGGATTTGAAGGCAAAAAGAAGTGCTCAGGTATGTAATTGAGGGTTCGTGTACCATCTAGCTGCAACGGCACCACACAATTGAGTCTTTTCCTGGGATTGCACGGATATCTGTTCCAATTGATATGCAATGAATAGAAGTGATTTAAGAAATTGCAAACTTCTTAAATCACAAACTTAAACTATACCACATGCGTACCAAAACAAATCCAAAGTCCTACAGAGCACTTCTATAAATGATTATCATGGATTTTCTTTTCCTGTTTTTTTTTTCTTTACTATATCTCTTCAGTGACTAGAGCAGCAGTTAAATTGTTTATATTTAGTGGCAGTCTCTGCTGACTGAATATAATGAATGTCTGCACTTTTGGGGTCCATTTCCCATGCTATTCGAGGATCTGGTAGCATCATTGTAGAATAGGTTTTCAAACAAAATAGGAAAAAAGGAATTTTTAAAAAATTACAATTCCCTACTCTCATTCTTCAAATCAAATAAGCATCTTGCAGTTGTTAAGCTTAAATAAAAACAATTAGCAAGCTTGGACAGTATTTTCACTACCTGCTTTATCATAAGCAAAAATGAGCCTGGTGGAATGGGCTCAGGTGGAATGAGAGTCAGCAGATCATAATCACAAGAGCTGCCAATCACTTTTGCTGCTTTCTCTATTCACAACAGAAGCTTCTGTGAAACTTTCACTTAACATTATTTCATTTGCTACCACAAATAATAAAGCTAGAGCTTTATTTCCATTAACAAATATTTAATGCTGAGGCAAAGTAGTAGCACTGGTATTTTATTATTATTATACTTTAAAATGTTACATATTATATAATTATAATATATATTATTTATAGTATTATAATTATCATAATTTTATGATTATCTAGTTTAGGAAGCAATATTGACGTGTTTGCCTTGTCTCAATACAGAATATTGTGAGAAGCCAAGTTTTGCATTTATGAAAATTAATAGCCTTAATAACACCTGTACAAAAATTCTACATACCACACCATGGATGTATGACCATGAAGTTTACAGTATGTGAACATAAGAAAAGCAAATAAGACTTAAGAGAGCAAAATCACAAGAATGCTGCTGCATCTCTGTCCCACAATATTTAACTGAATGCCTATAAGAAACTTAAAGATAGGACATGGTATTTCTTCCTGGCTACTGTTGTCCAATGACAGAAGTACAGAAGTATTATTATTTGCAACTTGCTTCACTACCAGATTAGGTTAAAAAAAACCCAAAAGCAATACCATTTTACTGTGCAAATTTTTAGTAATAGTAAAAAATGCTGCAGTAAATAATCAATTTCTAAAGGTTGTAGATCCAGGACTTTGGTCACTGGCTGAGTAATAATTACATAAAGCCAAATAAAGGTATTCCAATGAATTGGATAACATATTTTTTTTAAAAAAATTCTGAAACAAATTATTTAAATTATTTAAAAAGAAATGGGAAGCAGAGCTCCCTAAAGAGGTATATTCTCATGTCACTTTAAACTGTATTTTAGCATGTGGAACACATATGCTAACTATGCTAAACTATAGCTTAATGTTATGTCAAGTACTGATAATGCTTCATCCAAAGTGGTGATTCTACTAGAATATGTACACTTTACTTTTAACCAATAAAGAATATTTTTCTTATCCAAAAGTGCCTACATATACATGCACAGTTCTGAAAGTTTAGTTTACTTAGTTTAGTAAGATTTATTTTATTAATATTAATATGATATTCTGGTTTAGGCATAATTTAAATCTCACAGCAATGTGGAAACATTTTGTTTTACTGAAACATCCTATTATACTATTGTAAAACTATTTCAAGATATTTTATTATTAGACTAATGAAATGCATAGGTCTATGCTGGGTAATAACAGCTGAATAGCACACATAAAAGATACAAAACAAACAAATAAACCCACCACTAAGTAAGAATAAAGCATAAAGAAAAACACCTGGGAAAATTCGTTAATAATATTTCTTTTCCCTTCTTTCCCCAATTGCTGAGTACAACCCTAGATATAAATACTTTACATTAAACATTTTAAATTGCTTTTAACTATCTGAATCCTTTCATCAATAATTTATTAGCTGCATAACTTTCTTTAAACCATATTCCAAATGTCTAAAATTATCCTCCTGTATATTTAATATATATGGTGATCATTCTTGCTTAAATTTGCCTATTAATCTTCCATTATGGATATACAGTATAAAGTCTGTTTTGCCTTTTCTGAATATTCTTCTAACCATTTGGATTCACTGTAATTAAGGGATAGTTGAATCACAGAAAGAATTCACAGAAAGGCGTGTAACCTCTTTCCAGATTTACTTCTTAAATAATATTTTCTAGTGTCCGAGTTGTATAGTGAGCTTAATAAACCATATGATGAATACTAAGTCTAATGAAGTACATACTGTTCATCTGAATATTTAAGTGCAGGGAAGTGCAACATTTTGTTTTGGTGAACTAAAACAATATTCACAGTCCAAGAATAAATCAAAGTGTACTGATGGATTAAAGTACTACGTCAGTATACGCAATTGTATAATCAAGAACTACCCCATAATGGCTAGATTCCTTCTTAATGTTTTTTTTTCTCTAAACTGTAATAGAATTTCCTAATAACTTTGTTGAAAAGCAGCCTGTTAAAGTCCTTATTTACAGTTATAAAGTAATACACAAATTAGATTTCTGTATGCAGTATCCATAGTGTATAAAAGCTTCCCCATTTTATAGCTTACTATTTTGTCTGTTATTTTTAATCTACTACTTCTGCTATCTTTTCACATTGGGAAATCTATTTGTAAAAAAAAAAAAAAAAAAACTACAAGACAAATCTTGATAACAACTATCTAATTACTAATTTAGATTGGTTGGAAAATTGCACTGTTCAGCAAGGTACACCTCTAGTTGTACTGGGACTGAAAAATGAATTACAGGTAAAAATTATTCAAGCTTTAATTCAATAATCGTATTCAATTCTTATACTATGTACCTTTTATAGTGCTTCTATCCATGAAGGCAAAGATCATGATGTAAGTTCTCTTTTTTCCCCTTCCCAAGATTCCTAAGAGTTTCTATATTTCATAGAACAGCTGTAAAATATTCTTCATATAATAGTGAGATAATTATTACTACAAATACTTCTAATGTATATTTTAATTGTTCACAAATGCTCAAAAACTATTTGCTGTTATTTTTAAAGAGGGAAACACTGTATGCATTTATAAGAATGCTGGTAAAGTAGTCAAAAGTTCAATTTTTTTAAACATTCCAAAAAATCTGAAACAAAAATTAATTCTGGGATATGTTATCTGTATGATTTTGTTCACTACTCTGAGGGTTTCATAAATTATGATTGTGCTTAAAGACAAAGTGTGGATTATGTATTTTAATGCAGAAATTTACAATTATTTTAAATTATTCCTAAAAATCAGCATGTAGCCAATGTAAGAATATTGTTCTCCTCGTATATACCTTAAAACAGGGATGTCAAACTGCTGGCCCACAGGCCGGTTGTGTCGTGCACAGGCCACGCCCACCGCAGCTCCACAAAAGCAAAAAGATGATAGGTCACATGATGTGATCAGGTTTGATACCCGTACATTAAAAGATTTTAAATTCTGTTTTTTGTCCCACATGGTAGCCATGCTTTTTTTTAAAGACTTTGCTTATTGGAAAATAGATTATTCTTATAAATCCTTCTTTGCAACTTGCCACTATCACCTCAGCAGATTCAGTTCTCTATCTTAGAATAGGTCCTATCAAATTCTGTGTGAGGGAATCAGAGTTAAATGGATATAGAAGTACCTTAAAATTTTCCTAGTATTTACAGCAATTAAGCAGCCATATAATATTGCTACTACTCTCTTTAAATTTATATCCATTAAAAAAACTAAACGTATCTATAAACATTTACCTTCGAAAAGTTAATCTGACTATTCTGAAATTTATATTTGCTGCAGGTCAAGGAATTCTCACAAGCACTGAAAGTGGAGAACCCACTTATGATCCATTATTTCTCCTACCCTATGTTGATCTTCTGGAGAACATGGTAGAAAATTTGGTAAATACACTATTGAAGCCCCAAAAGACGCTAAGACTGCAAATCGTTTCAATTCAGTCTGCATAATTTCATAGGGGTTCTATTTACTGCAAGGACTCCTAGTCTCCTGATTTAATTCATTCCTAACTTTGGATGTCACTATTAAAATAATGGCACACACATGAAATGTTTCTGTTAATAATACATCCAAACATTTTATCATTATTCTCCCTCAACATTAAAAAAAACGAATTGTGTAAACCCATAACAAAACAGAAATCTTTGATCAATATGGAATTAAAATTCTTTTAAAATATTCCATATATATATATATATATATATATATATATATATATATATATATGGATACGCTAAAGTTTAATAATAATTCAGAGCAATGCTTTTACCACATTTTCTATATTCTGACTGATATTATTAATAGGATTGTTTATATTAACTTTGTTAATATAAAAGATAACTTTTATGTATTATACAACACTATATTTGAACATCAAAGTGTCTAAAAAAATATTTCCAGAATTTTGCATATATACTCCAAATCAGAATGCAGTTTTAGAGAAAATGCCCATCCACCCATATACATACAAAGTTAAATAGATATATTAAATTTTAAAACCAAACAGGATTTGTGGTTTTACCCACTTGTGTATATTACAATTTTTAATAACTATATTGTGTGGAAATTAGATACATACTGTGCTGCTGAAATATTTATCTCATGAACAAAATCTAGTCAGATTCTTCACAAAATTGTAATTGTTACTTTATGAATCATAGTGGAGCCAAGACTTCACCCTTATCTTAAAAAAATTAAAAACTTCATGCAGTTTTGAAAAGAAGTTGAAAAATTGTTGCTTTATCAAATTGTTACACATACTTGCCAAATAGTTCCACGTGCTCTTCCAAAATTTTCTACAAAATTATTCTACCTTAAAAAGGCATATTTGCACGATTACTCACAAAACAGTCTCAAGCTTTCCCTTTAAATCATTGGCATAACTTTGTTCAAAAAAGAGATTAACTGTTGTCCAACTATATTTACAGTGTAAGAAAACAAATTATACTCTAATAGTTTTAACATGGCATGTTAAAAGTATTCTATGATATTAAATAGTTGACTTTGAAATATGCTAACTAAACTACTGACCTTTTGAAGTTACAACTCCCCCCACCAAAAAAAGCCACTTATGACCCAGTTCAGGACTCCTGACAGCTGCACACATCCCCCACACGACTATATTTCTGGTGTTTGGAAAAACGGCTTTACGGTTGCAGAGTTCTGCAATAGGGTGATCATGATTTACAATGTTTTTTACCATTTTATGGCTTTTTGACTGGTTTCTGGCAAAAAACATTCATAGGAATACATGGATTCACTTAACAGCCACGGCATTTCTTAATGACAGCTGCAAAATAATCATTTACTAGCTTTGTAAAATAGCTGTTTCTTTTAACACAACATGAAAAAATGCTTAACAGAAAAATAAATGTTGGATACCACTTAACGGACATTTTTTATTTTCCTTGTAAGAAAAAACTGAGGCATCAAAATGCAATATCTATTTCCAATTTTAACTCAAATTAAATAGAACGTCTCAAACATCAAGAAAGCAGAAAAGGTTTTGTTACGTATGGTTCATTTTAAGGGTACCCTACCTCTGTTTAGATTATGAAATTACTTTGGGTAATTATTGCTAATTTCTAGAAAATATTGATTAATCGCAGAATGACTCAATTGTACATTCTTGATTTGTTTGGCTTATGAACCAGCTGTCTAATGACTCAGTGCCTTTAATGCATACATCTTATTCAGAAGAGGTTATATGACAATGAAACTGGTTGCAATTATGTACAAAGATAAAGTTGGCACAAAAGCCACAAAATAGTACATGCAGCTATCACTATGCAGTTCTATTACACCAGTGTTACCAAAACAGCTAATATTGCAAACAGTTAAAAAGGAATATATTTTTTGGCTATCTGGAAGTCTATTGTTTTTAAAAATGGGTGCAAATGTAAAGGAGTATTTTCCAAATTAAAAATAGTTTGTTTCTTTTTTCTTCTTAAAATAGAATGTCTGTTTCTTATTAGATTGCCATTAAAATTGGATGAGAAGGTAATAGGAAATGGACGGGATAAGAAAGTCCCAGCTGATTATTCAATCCTCCCTTAATAAACTTCTACAAGCACTTCTACAAATAGAATTAAGGTACTGAAATTCATATTCCAGAAAGATAAAGCAATATTTCCATATGCAATAGAAATTTATATACTTATCTTCTCTTATTATTTTTATTTAATTTTTAATTCAAACTACTGAATTCAGATGTAGAAAGCAAAATGAAATAGTGCTACACAAATAAGAATAAAATGAACCACCATCACAATGAACAAAATACTACTTAGTCTCATTTATTGGATTCCATTTCCTACTAAAATTATTTCTTTCCTTTCTTTGAGCAGCAGGATTTTCATGCAATGTCAACATATGCCATTGACATTTCAGCAGATTGCCTTTAAGTCAGAAGCCACACGGAAGATTGACTATTACAAATAAAAACATTAACTCCAGTATTTTTTTTCAAGTAGGTCAAATTGCATTGTATTTTTTTGGACAAATTGCATTGTATTTTTTTGGACAGATAGATTTGGACAAGGATAGATAAAATTGTTGAGATACTGAGAAACCAATTATCAGAAAATGGCAATTTATGTATGTATATTTTATGCATTTTACACATATATAAACTAGGACTGGATTTTACATATGCATAAAATCATGTTACATACTTGCAAAATGGCAAATGGATATAGTCTGTTATATTTAAAGTCGACTTAAGTTGCTGTCCATTAAATTTCTTTGATTTACCAAACTTTTTTTTTTTTGTCAGTTGAGTATGGGAAAGCTTTTGTTATTTACTGATTCCCTTGGCATCTTCCCTGCATTGTTAAGAGGTATTCTCTTAAAATAGTAGGGCAGATGGTTGTACAGAAAGATATGACCAAAAACAATCTTTCTTGATTCAACTGATTAAAAAAAAACCTCTGCTAAATTAAAGGACATAATCTGCTGCAGATTAAGTATTCTATCTCCAGAAAACTCTTTGAAAACTTGAAAGTAAAAATTAGACATTTAAAAATTCCATTAATTTTAGTGAGAGTGACTCAAGTGCACATTTAAGCACTTCACTGAAGTCAACTATATTAAACACTATGAGTAACACAATGCACGATTTAAAAATAATAAATTCTAGTTTTAAGAGCTTGAGTTTTCATTCAACCATGAACACTTGTTTGACAGCTATGAGCATCTATAACAACTAACAAACAGAAAAATTGAGCAACACGCTATAACACTAATGCTATTACATTTAAATCTAATAAAAATTATGTATTAGAGTTAACAATTGCGTTCCAGCAAAACAAATCTTATAACTGTTGGCTTTTCTAACTCATGCAAATAGAGGACATGTTTTACAATGTTTGTAATTTGGCTTTAGCACAACTATCCACTGTTAAATTTCAACTGTTCCAATGAAAGATAATTTAAAAATTGGACAATTTTCCTACTCAGTGATATTATTGTATTTCCTGTTAATACGAATCATGTAATACAATCAATGTGTTCAGGAACAAACAGTGAAACCCTGTTTTAAACATATTTATGTCACATACTTCTATGTTTTACTTGGCTACTAAAAAAGAAAAACCACCTAGTTTAGGATGAAGAAAGTGAGAAGATGAATTTAAACTACATTCAGCAAGAGGAAGTGTGAGGGGAAAGAATTTGTAAGAAGTTGCACTCAAGTACTAAATGTAAGGACTCCTCAATACAAGTTGAACTCTAATAACTACATAGAATACCTATGTGGTTTGCTAGGTAACAATATGGAAATGATTTGCCAAGAGGTGTGTTTATTTGTTTATGTTAAGATTAGTGAAGATGGTTAAACACCACTGTTCTAATGCCTCCAGATGATTTTCATCATTCCATATGCTTATAGCTTCCACCTGCAAAATGCAGTTGGTTGTCAAATGTGAAATATTTTCCCTAACCTTTCTATTTCTGCTACCTTAACAAAATTAAAACGGCTGCCATTAAGTCAATAGCTGTAAATTTATCATTCTAAATAGGAACCCAAAATGATCCATAGGATATCCCATGTGTTTATAATACTGTTATCTGAACCAAAAAGTATTGTAAATAGATCTCAATGAAAGTATGCAAAAACTGAAAGTAAACTTATTTTCAATTAGTATTAAATTAAATTGAAGTGAGATACTATGAAAGATAAACTATTCATCCATGAGTTCATTCATAAAATAGCCAGAGCAGAAGACAATTTTATTATAATTTTACTATTTTACTATTTTTACATTGAAAATTAATGCTGATATCTTATTTAATAAGAATTATACTGATATACCTTGTATATTAGTGCCTTAAATATTTCAAACAAATAATAATAATTTTTAATTATGTACAATAATGCAGTGACTCTGAACAAATTCCAAAATGTAAATATAAAGAAAATGTGATAAAAGTATTTCTATCCTAATAGCAAGTGTAATCTGCATGAGATTTAAATAAGATCATAAAACTTGCCCAAAAGAGCTTACAATCTATTTACTTAGACAGATATGACAAGCATACTAACAGTTCAATCCTACATAGAGATTATTTAATAAACTTGCCAATGCATGTATTTAATATTTTATAGATCATCCCTTGCTTAAAAGGATGACATATTGAATTAAACAGATATATAGCATTTTTTTCTTCAGAAGTTAGTAGGTTTAGGATTACAGAATTAGGATACAACTCTATAGTCACTTTCCTAAAAGGAAGTACAACTGAATTCCATGCAACTTACTTTTGAATAAGATTGCACTGTTAGAAATATTTTAGATAACCTATTATACTTCTGAATATAATTATATTTTTCCAATGTATCTGTTTAATTAAGCCATTCATTAAAAGGTGACTATAGGTAACCTAATCTTGAGTATAGATGTAACATCAATCACAATTAATTGCACTGCTTTTTACCGAACATTTCTCAATCAAACAAAAATTGTCTAGAGTATTTGATTTTTCTTAACACAGACAGAAATGACCCAAAGCGCAAGTGGGTAAGATCTAATTAATTAAAGTAGTAAAACCCAGCTCTTACAAAAGCAGAAATAGAATATCCAGCAACCTTTAGAATCCAATATTAGTTTCAGAAACTACTTAAAACAGAAATTGTATTTATTCCCAGTTGTTTACTTTTAATTTCTATAGAGTTTGGACATAACAATAAATAGCAATCTTGTTATTAAAAAAAAAAAATCAACTCTGTGAGAAATTATCACCAGCCAATATTTTTGGCAATCTACTTTAAAAAACATACTAGACAACAGTTATTTTTATGAAACAGTCTGTAGTTACATCATTTTGAAGGCAGCAATGTGTAACTTAATCTTATTCTGTTTTTTAAGACTATAAAAATATAGCTTCAGGTCTATATCAATTTTCAAATTAAATAGATTTTTTAAACTAGGTTAACAACAATTTTGTATGTGGATTCAACATTCATATAGTACATACACTGTTATTTTTGGTTCAGATCATGCTGAAATATAAACCTGTTTTTAAGATATTAGGTATTTATAAATAATATAGATCATACAATTGCTTTTATCAAGATCATAGAGCTATGTACAGGATAATCGTGATGTAAAGCAACTACAAAGAAATGTCATTTGTTCTTGAATTTGCAGACTATTTGGCTAATAATTAAAAATAAAAACTTTTTTTTTAAAATGTAGGGTTGACAGTTCTTGCAACGTCCCAGAAAACGTAGTAGTTGGCAGGATCGCGTCAGCTCCAATGTGCTCCTGAAAAATATAAAATACCAGTGTCCACTGGATCAGTGGGTCCTTGGCACTTTGGAACTATTCATGAAAAGTTTTTGATTATGTTTAAGCTTAGAATGAAGAGAATTTCCCCAGTTGTAGCATCTGATATGTTGCAAACATTTAATATTATGAATTGTTAAGTAACTATTCAAAATGGTTATATTATTCTTAATGTTAATGTTCATATATATGTGCAAGTTATTCTAAAGAGAGTTTACACGCACACAAGTATATAAATTAATCTATACATACTGTACACACTGAAAATTTTCATAATGGAAATTAACATTTAAGTCTAATGAAAATGGCACTGGCACGTTTGGCTAAGTTCAGCAATGTTCTAAGAAACATGAAAAATAAATTGTGAGAGCTATTTTAAAATCAATGGTGAAATAATTCTGGTTCTATGTGTTGCATTCAGAATTAATGTCATATATAATGTCTGTAACTTCCTGTGACAAAAATTAACACTATTAAAATAAGCAATTAATGGAGAACAATTACAAAAATCAAATAGGCAGTTTGATATTTATACCGGTATTTATAAGTTAAATATATTACCTAGGTAAACTCATATTTGGTCTAATTTAGTTGAAACTAGGACAATATTATTTTAGTTATACAATTCATAGGCTGACCAATTAAAAAATGAACAATAAATATATACAGGTAGTCCTTGATTTACATCCATTGTTTAGTGACTTTTTGAAGTTACAATGGCACATTTTACACTTACTACACTACAACATCCACATGGTCATATGATCAAAATTTGAGTGTTTGGGAACGGGCATATATTTTTGATAGTTGCAGCATCTTGAGCTAATGTGATCACCATTTGTGACATTCCCAGCAGACAGTTGCTAGGATCAAGCAAGACATGTGCCCATCAAGAGGACCACATCTCGCAGCATCTTCCTGGTTATGTGATCAAACTTCAGGTGCTTGAAGTTCAGGTTCATATTTATGACAATTCTACCATTTGTGACATTCCCAGCTGGCTTCCGACAAGCAAAGTCAATGGGGAAAGTGGACTGACTTAACAACTGTGCGATTCACTTAACTGCAGTGATTCACTTAACAAGTGTGGCAAAAGGTCATAAAATGAGGCATGGCTCACTTAACAACCACCTTACTTATCAATGGGAATTCTGGTTCCCACTGTAATCATAAGTCGAGGATTACCTGTGAATTACTGTCACAATTGGGCCATATGCAGTTTACCACATCTTTTAATTCTTTTGATAATAATCTATACGTATAGATTATTTGAAAACATGTGGGACAAGAAAGTGATCTTGGTATGCCAGTATATACAGCATATTAAGATTCTCTTAGTGTGATTATTGATGAAGTCCTACTGTGTTTCCCCGAAAATAAGACCCTGTCTTATATTTTTTTGAACCCCGAAATAAGTGCTTGGCCTTATTTTTGGGGAGGTCTTATTATTTTGGGGTGCGTGGAGCAAGACGGGGCTCCTCTTGCCGTCTTACCTGGTTTCCAGCTCTGTCTCCCTAACCAGAGGAAATGGTGGGGACCGGCTGCGCATGCGCTTAAATAATTTTGGGAGAGCTTATTTTTGGGGGAGGGCTTATTTTTGGAGAGGGGGCTTGTTTTCAGGGGAGGGCTTATTATCCGGGGAGGGCTTATTTTCAGGGAAACACAGTATGTATAATTACACCAATAATGTTTATTACTATAAATAGATTTACTTTAAAATTATTCTATTTATCAAGTAGCCTACTGGCCTATATGTCAGAGAAAAAAGACCATATAAAATCTTAATCTAGATATAGGTAAAATTTCACCAACATCCTGTACTGTTTCATAAATATGTGCATGCATATTTGGTAATTGTGATAAAGGAATAAGGAATATCATTCAGTAGTTGTATACAATCTAAGACTTTTTAAGGAACAATGAAAAGCAATAGTTTTAATTCACGGAGAAATATTATTTTATCTAAAATCATGAATCCACAAATAAAACAAAATAGTTTTAAAATATTGATTTATAAAATTATTTGTTTATGCTACTGGACCAGATCTATTGTAAACGTTTCATCTCATGTGTAGAAAGTCTTCTATGAGCATAATGACATATAATGATCTAGCTCATATCACATATTCAGTTAAATTTAATATTTTTTGATATCTTATCTATAAAATATAGAAGAATTGTAATAAGCAAGGAGCACACATAGTTATAGTGATCAAAATTGCTGTGAGTGGCACCCATTCCACATATGTGACATGCTTCAATTAAACCACAAAAGATACAAGTATCTTAAATTTGGGGAATAAAAAGAAATCTAAATGTATAGGATGAATATTAAGACTGTGACATAATTAGTCATATATAGTACAGTTACTATAACCATATAACAAAAATATGACTGGATCCCAGGTTCTTCCCTCCAACTTGAAGATGCATTGGCCATCCAGAGATGGCTCTTCAGTCCAAGTTTAAGGCTAGAAGGAAAGAAATAGCCAATTTTCACTTATGTCCTCTCAGTCTGCAGTCTAATTATTTTCCAATTCTTTACAGCAAAATTGAAGCGTTCAGGAGGAAAAGAGATCAATGATAAATGAGAAACTATCCTTTTAAAATTACCCTGTCGAGTTAACAAAGAGCTAAGGCAAAGTTGTGGAAAAAAAGCATTTATAAATAGAAGAAAGTTGGAATAGTACACTGTAGTAAATGCTATGAACAATAACTATTTTATCATGAATTTATTATAACCATTTAATTATCACATTAACTTAAAATAATTAAAAATAATTTAGAAATATTAAATTTTAATATTAATACTTAATACTTAAAAAGTAATGTCTCTTCAGCTCAAACTTGAATCCTGGGGATTTTATGGAATTGTTTATGCAATATTCTTAGCAACAACACAGAACTGGCTTGTCATTTTGCCTTTTTCTCAATCAAGCCAATGGCCCTGATATTCTCTGGTAGTATTTCTAGTACCTAATAGACCAAATTTGACATTTATATTGTGGAAATGAATAATAATGTAGTCCCGATTAGATTGTTTTCTTTAGTTTCACAGATCATAAATAAAAATTGTAGGATGCTCATATTAGGCTAAATCTTTAATATTATAGTTTATATAAACTGTATGAAGAACCCTGAGTTAATTAGTCACTTTCCCCCCCCCCCCAATTTGTGGTTTTTCAGGCTAAAGAAATTCTGATATAAAGAATCTAATTCTGTCCTATGCTAATTTCCAGTTCTTTGCTTTTTTCTACCATCTAGCAGATATTCTCTTTGTCAGGTTCCACAATACGATTATTTGCTTCTTGCAGCACTCCAAAATAACTTCTCCATAGCTTTTAAGAATCTTTCTGAACATTCTTGGATTGGACAAGGAATCAGATGCATCAGAAGAAAGTATTATTTACAGTATAAAATTTGAAATCTGCAAAATCAGTCTGATTTTGAAAAAGTAATTCCTTATCACAGTGTTTCTGAGACGAACCAAAAAACGTCAGGAATAAGCAAAGAGCATATGTTCCCTGCAGGCTCACCCAAGATATGAAAGTCATCCCAGCTGCCTAATTAAGGCAAGCAGGCAACTATATTGGGCAACAGTCATATAGGAAGATTACAGAGGCAGGTGATAATTTCAGAAGAAATTCTGTCAGTTTTCACAATATGATCTTGAACATATATATACTATTTCCAAGGTGAACATCAGGAATCACTTCAAAGTCCTAAATCTCATTGATACAACCAGAGAAATTATGGAACAAACTTAAAGGAGTAATTAAGAATGAATGTGAAAAGAAACTGGAAAAAATTGAAATAAAGCATACTGGATGTCAGAACAAACCATGAAAAATGCCAAGGAGACACAAGAAGTTAAGGGGGAAAAAAAGACAACAATCTCAGGAAAGAACTTAAGAGACGGCACTACTGCAATATCTGTAAAAACATTTAAGATGGAAATACACACAGAAAAACAAGAAAAGCATTTCAAAAGATTGCTGAACTCAGAAAGAGATTCCATCTTTAAATTGGCTTGAGAGATAGTAACCGGTTCAAAGAAGGTCAAAGAAAAATGGAAGGGTATACTGAAACAACTGTGCCAGCCCTGGTATTCCCTACGACACTCTATGGATGTGAACAATTGCCTCTGAAGAAGCAAAATAGGAAGAATATTAATATCCTTGAACTTTAATGTTGGAGAAGACTCCAATACTGTGAACAGTCAAGAAAATAAACCAATGGATTATCAAATAAATTAACCCAATGTTCTCACCTGAGACATAAATGATCAGGCTCATATTATCCTACTAGCTGGATACCCGTGCTTCGCTATGAAACTATGTGTTCAGGCTTGATAAATCAACACAGATTGAAAATTAATGAGTAGTTACGATCGGCCTCTCCCCTCCCCTTCTCTCCCTCAGCCTTCCCCACAGAACCCTATCATATCCCCCTTCTCTCCCTCAGCCTTGTCCCACAGAAGGCTCCCCTATCATATCCCCTTCTCTCCCTCAGCCTTGTCCCAGAAGCCTCCCCTATCCTATCCCCTGGTTGCTGCTGTGAAAGTAAAACTGAAAGTGAAAACTTCTTTCCTCTGCTTGTGTTTTGCATTTGGAACAGATTTCATTTCAGGAGGGGGAGTAGAACTCCTTAGCATCAGAGTGTGTTAATCATAATATAGGAAATACTAATGCTCTGATGATCAATTCAAAAAATCCTTTCTTAGTGAGCACTTAGAAGCCAGGAGGAACATACGTGGAAAATTTCAAGTTTGTAGGCTTTAAGGTTCTGGAGATTTTGTGATTATGGCGTGAGTGGTTTTCGCATTTATATATATATATATAGATTTTAAGCTCATTTTAAACCCAGCTTCTTGGAAAAGGCTGCAATTCAGGGAAAGATGGAAGGAAAGAAAAGAAGAAGAAACTTGCAGCAAGGATGGACTCCATTAGTGTGCAATGTTGGAAGAACTGAAGGACTAAATTAGGGACACATCACCATGGAGAAATCTATCTATGTAGTCACCAGTAATTGAAATAATTTGATGGTACATAATCAATCAATCAATTACAATCTTAAGAATCTCAGCGAGTAGACAATGCTGGGTTTATTTTTAAGTTGTAATTTTATAATAAACAATTTTTAAAGTATATTTATTGTAATTCATGCATCTTAAGTATAATTTTCTCTTTGATAAACCTACATGTTCTGTTAACATAATCTCATAGCATCCTACCTTGTACTTTTTCTGAACTATGCTGATTAATTTATCTGATTGTTCTTTAGCATATTAAATTGAAGTGCTTGATATTTTTCTGTCAATCAGTCATGCTTCATATCTTTTTTGCTCATAAGGTAACATAATACTTAAATTGTTGTTATTTATCTTGTTTGGTTTTGTCAGTACATTATTACTAGATTTTTAAGGTTCATTTTAGGAACACAATATATTTTAATTACATAAAATATCAAAAGTACTATAATTTTATCTTAAGTAAAGATTTGTGCAAGTTTTATTCACCAAGCAATACACAATATTTAGGCATTAACCAATGTGAATTACTTTCAAATCACACTCATTTCAATATTAAAGTTATGCTTATATATTTTTCTCTAAAACATGAATCGCTCCCTGAATTTATGAATTAGGTATCAGTGAAATTCAGTAATGTTGCTGTATCTCAAACAAATATCATTAATTAAATAATGTAGTTCTAAAGACACACAAAATGTGCTAGAAATAAAATGTTAAACTGTATCTAAGAGGTTTAATTAAAAACTATAATCATAATCCCAGTTCAACTTGCATGTTTGGATACCAAGAGCATATTAAACAATTTTACCACATAAGAGAAAAATCTCCCAAATACTGACTTTTCAAATTATTTTGTTTTGTAGGTATTTTTACATATTTGCTGAAATTAAAACCTTGCATGCATGCAATGCATGGAATGTATTCTTTTTCCAAACTGTTTACTGATATCCATTTTAAACCAGCATGCTAGGAAGATAAACAAGGATTAGAAAGAGTTGTCTGCCTCTTATACACAACTCTCTCTGTGCTTTTCAGAGGTTGGTGATAAAAATTTTATGGATTTAAGAAATGAGAATTCTCAAATAATTATTTTCTGGTTCATATTTTGATAGAAGTCACAGGAAAAATAACTTGTTTTTTTAATTCAGGTTTTTGATGATTTTTGAATATTAGACATTAAATCAGAAATACCCCCTCAATAGTTCCAGCACACTGGGAAAGTATCAGAACAGAGTGTATCTAATGTATATTTTGTGGCACTTCAAATTAACTATATATTTTAATTATATGCTCACTGATTTAAACAGAATATATTGTTAACATTAACAAGCAATGCAAAACTTTTAATCTTTCTCATCCGTCAGAGAAGGAAGACTTCATTATTTTTAAGAGAAGAGTTCGGAGGGAGTGAGGGAAGGAGATGGAAAAAATATATTAAAAAATACTATAAAGAAGGTTTCCATAATGGTAAATATGTCTTCCCTTCTATATCCTGAATTTATGATGCAGACATAGATTATAGGAATAAAAGTTACTTCCCGCTAGTATATCAAAATAAAATAAAGCCTGTATCTATAACTCCCTTTTCAAAAACAAAAAAACAAAAGGGGGGGGGAGGTAGGGTATTGTTTTAGAAATGAAACTGTCCCAAAGGTGTTTTTTCAAAAGGCAACTGGACTTTCTTTGTTTTTCCTTGAAGACATTTTGCTTCTCATCCAAGAAGCTTCCTCAGTTCTGAAACTGAAACGAAACTATTTTTTAATGAACCAGTTCAATATAATCATTTTCTTTTACAAGCCTTATAAACTGATATATCTTTATAATCAATTGGAAGTCAAGCATGCATACTATGTATTCATGGTAAGAAATAAATCTAGCTCTGAAACATCAGAACTTCCCTTTAATATACAGAAGAGGTATTCCTACCTATGTATTATGAATCATACTAAATTACATGTATACAAATATATTTTGAGACGAAGTCCATATACAACTAACAGCAAATAGTACCTTAATGCAGTTCAGGAAATTGTCAAATTATTATAAAATTTATGAAAAGATTATACAATTGCATTCAACAAAACATTTATTCCTTACTGATGCATTGATTACAGACTGGAAACTTTAACCTTAGCAGCAATGACTCTCTTTTGCTATTTGGACCGTTAAAGCATTTCCTACAAATAGATCCTTTTTCCCTTATTTTTTTATACATATGACAACCCACCCCAAAAAATATTTATGCTAAGTAGAGAGAAGTTCAGGGATACAATAATACTCTTTATGAGTGAAAAAGATTCTTATTAGAGCCATAGATATGGAACAGTCCTATAGCCACTGAATGAAATCCACTGTTCTGTAGAAGATTATAAATTAAATATTAGTTTAAACATATTTAGTCTTAAACAAACCATCAACAAAATGCATCACCCAAAGGAAAATACAGAGTAGAAAGTCAAATTTAAAAATTAACAGTTAAAAAAAAGTAAAAAAAAACCTTCACAATTATCTTTGAAAACTAGTTAATCTTATACATAGTGTGAAGGAAATTTGCACATGTACATGATTAACAATTTGATTCCAATGTAAAATATGCTGTATAAAACCTAGCCACATTGTCAGATATTATTTCTGCAGATGCATAAGCAAAAAGATAATTTGTGCACATTGGTGTAACTGGGGTTGGGGTAAGGAGGTAAAGCTGAACACCAAACTGTATAAAATAGGCAGCATAATAAGACTCTGAGGCATCCACTTAATGCCCTAGCTCTCTGACTACTATATCTGAAGAGTTTCTCAGTTCACTGTATTTGTCCAATTCATAACATATATTAAATTACTGGATACAAAAAGCCAATGAAAAATTGGCTCATTGGGAAAAAAGGTGAGATAAGGTTGCCAGAATATTTAATAATGCTAAAGCTATAGTAATAAATCATACTTTCAAGAATGAAAACTACTAAACACAATACAGGTAGTCCTCAATTTACAACCAGTTGTTTGATGCCAAATCTGTTCCTGCAGCCTAGTGGAGCACTTCTCTCCCATGCATGGAAGGTAATTGAACTTAGCAGGTAGCTCTTTCATTCCGTACACTTAACAACCTAGGAGATCACTTAACAACTGCAACCAGGAGTGCCTGAATTATAGTCGTTAAGTAAAGGACTGACTTGGGCATCTCACTTAACAAATGCTTTACTAAACCACCAAGATTCTGGTCCCAATTGTGCCATAAGGCTACCTTATGGTACCTACGGTTAGACACAAGGGAGGTATCTAATCATCATATGTTATTTTACCTGATCTTGTCAGGGCCGGCCCAAGGACAGCATAGAACAATCCAATTACAGTTCAGTTCTTTATTTGCTCACACCAATAGACAACTCTTGCCAGATTAAATCTTTACCTTTCTTACCCCAACAGATATATCCTGGGAGATTCTAGGGAGTAGCTATCCTACCTCTTGCCCTCTGTATCCTATCCAGCTCCAGGTTGTTTTGTTCCTTGTCTCGGTCCCCTACATGGAATGTACTCTTTTTTTGAGTACCTGTAACATTAAAACTAGACTGTTAGACTTAGAATGTTGAACAATAGGATTAGGTTCATACTGCAACTTGAACTGAAGTTAAGTGCAACAATCTATTTACATTCCTAGAATATGGAAGAAAAAAATGGAAGAAAAATATTTTCCCAAATTCTTTTTTCCTCCCACTCCAAAAATGGGGGAAAAAAATGTAATATGATGAATTAACAGGGAACGTTTCCTAATTTTTCTTTTTCTAACTTAATATGGTTAAAATGTTAAAATTGGTGTAAACTTAGAAATATAGCAAATCAAGCAAGAAAATAATGGAATGGGTTGTCTTAGTACAAACAATGTTTAGAAGTTTAAAAAAATGATAAAAAATACAGGTAGTCAACATGATCATTTTTAACAACAGTTCAGAGTTATGAAAACCATGGAAATAGTGACTTATGACATGCACTTACACTTACAACCATTGCACTATCTTCATGGTCATGTAATTACAATTTGAACGCTTGGCAACTAGCTCGCATTTATGATTAGTTGCAATATCCTATGGTCACATGATCATGCTTTGAGGCCTTTTACAAAAACACTCATTGGGGAAGTGGGCTTTGTTTAGCGATTGTGTGATAGGGGTACTGACCATGTGATTCACTTAACAATCAACCTAAAAATTTTGTATGATTGGGTCTAAATGGATTTTTGACCACAATAACTTATGACAGAAATTGTGATCCTAATTGTGGTTGTAAAAACCTGTGAGGATTCAAGAAAGTAGCAAGTGCCTGTCCTCCAGAATAAAAATGATATGGCACATGGCAAAATGGACTTTTTTTGTTTTCTTTTTCACTTTCTCCTCACCTAATAAAGTCTTTTTCTGAAACAACATAGAATAAAATGTAAGACATATAATTTAATTTGTATTTATTCTGTGTTCATACTGCTTCTGTTTTTAGTGTTAATTTTTTGCCTGTTTGCCTAATTCTAAACAGGCAAAAATGAAGAGATGCTACATTACTTAAAAGTTAGATAAAATGAGGGATCTCAATTTCTTGCCAACAGTAATGGGCTGTAGGAATAACTTTGAGGAGGAGAAATTGCAACCAAAACAATAATCAGATAAAAGAAATTTGAGTCTGAGGCAGAAATGCAATTTGACAAAGTGTGTTCTCCCACAGATAAAGGGACGGAGGTAGAAGGAAGGCACATCCAGATTTGCAAGGTCCAAAGTTATTTACTATAACTTTATAATGAAAATAGTATCAGCATTCTTAACTTCAGTTTCCTAGTGTGATCTATCTCGAAAAGCTTATACTAAGGAATTACAGGATCCTTGTTAAGAACAAGAAGAAATAGGATCAGATTTAAATTCAGTCAAATTATGTACAATTATATGAACGAACTATATTTTTCAATTTTATATATTAAACAGATTGAAGAAAAAATAAGGTATTTAAAACATCCTAACATCTATAAAGGCAGTTAAAATCAATATAGAAATATTTGATTCAATATTTGCATTCTTGGTCATGATACAGAACCCCTGAAACAAAACTGTGGTTCATTTTGGGAAAAGAATTAAAACACATGAGCTTTGCTCCAGAGTAGTTGAGTGTTCTACTACTGGCACAGGATAAAGCAGAAGAATCTTGCAAATAAATAAATACTCTGATATTTTTTCCATTCTTGCCAGACATTTATTCCAGGGATAGGAAGACTGATACATTTCATTCAAACCTGGAGCACAAAGGAGTTTCAAAGTATAAACTATGAGATACAAAAACGATTGCATTAAATTATCTAAAGGAATCTTCAACTATTTTTTAAGAATCCTCAATTTTAAGCTATATATATCTATAGCTTAAAATTGAGGATTCTTAAAAAATAGTTGAATAGATTTTTCTTAAAACTGACATTATGAAAATAAAAAATGGTACAAAAATAGACATTTCATTTTGCCCAACACTTTTTATCTTTATTAAGAATCCATATATTCTTAACACATTCATCATAGTAAAGTAACTCTGCCAATATTCTTTTTATGTGGGTGAAATCCATAATATTAAAACTCCTTAAAATTGTTTATTTTAGACATAATGGTCCTTTTATGATTGACTATTATGAACAAGCATTGAGCACTGATATTCTTCCATCCTTGCCCTCTTTCTGTACTGCAAATTTTTTCTTCACTCAGATTTCAGAAAAGGGGCGTTGGTCCTACCTGATACACACCTTCTCGTTGAGTGGAGACAGCAGCCAGTGTGGGTGATGCTAGTCCAATCAGACTGAAGGACTGAGTCTGTCAATCAAGCTAAATCCCGCCCTTGTTGCCGGGTAGATCCAGCTTTTGGCGAAGGACTGATACAGACAGACTCGGCGTGTGTGAGAAAAGGTACAAATACCAACAAAATAGGAACCAGAAGTCGAAAGAAAGAGGAAAGAGGACCAGACTGGACCAGGGAGGGTCTGGCTGCTGTCTCCACTCAACGAGAAGGTGCATATCAGGTAGGACCAACGCCCCTTCTCCATTGAGAGTGGAGACAGCAGCCAGTGTGGGACATACCCAAGTTCCCTGTCCCTTGGTTTGGGAGGGACCAGGCTGGTCCGAGAAAGCCTCCCTGGCAACAACCCGCTGCAAAACCTGACGCCCAAAGGCAGCCTCAGCTGAAGCAAAGGTATCTAATTTATAGTGCCATATAAACGGGGCCGGCGAAGTCCATGTAGCCGCTCTGCAAATTTCCAGTAAAGGAGCTTGAGTCACCCAGGCCGCCGATGTGGCTGCGCTGCGAGTGGAATGTGCAGTCAACCGGAAAGATCGCGGAAGCGAATGGCTGTCGTAAGCCGAGGCGATAGTCTGTTGGAGCCAGTGGCCGATTGTAGAAGATGAGACCTTGAGGCCCAAGGATCCTGGCAAGAAAGACACGAACAGTGCTTCTGAGCGGCGGAAAGAAGCTGTCCTCTTTAAATAGATCCGTAGCACACGCCTAACGTCCAAGGTATGCCAACGGCGTTCACGAGGATGAGAGGGTCGTGGGCAAAAGTTCGGAAGGATCAGTTCCTGTGAACGATGAAAAACAGAGTTCACCTTTGGCAACAAAGATAGGGTCCAAGCGAAGAACCACACAGTCCTCGTGGAACACACAGAGATTGGTACGGGTCGACAGAGCCGCAATTTCGGAGATTCGCCGAGCTGAAGTTATGGCCACCAAGAAGGAGACCTTACAAGACAGTAGGCGCAGACTTGCAGTCTGCAGGGGCTTGTATGGAGGACCTGTGAGCGAGTCCAAAACCAAAGGAAGGTCCCAAGTGCAAGACGGGAGGCGACAAGTTCATTGCGCCGTGCAGGAAGCGTCAAATTAGTGGATGTTGAGCCAACGAAGCCAGGGAGCCGCAGGTTAGTACAGAGGAAATAGCTGCCACTTGGCGACGCAAGGTATTAGGTGAGAGCCCTTCAGAGAACCCTTTCTGCAAGAAGACAAGGATGTCAACAATAGAGGCCTGAAGAGCGGAAACACCATGTTGATCACACCATGAGCAGAAGGCCCGCCAGGTAGTGGAGTAAATCCGTTCCATTGAAGGACGACGAGATGCTTGGATGGTTCGAATAACATCCCCGGGAATGTTGGCCCCTCTCAATGAGCACCACTAAACCATCAAACGGTCAGACTGAGCCAAGGGAGATCTGGATGGCTCAAGGCTCCCTGAATTAGGACATCCCCGTTGGTGGGAATGCGCCAGGGGGAGGCGATCAAGAGGGAAACTAAGTCCGCAAACCAAGCCCTCCGGGGCCAGTGAGGAGCCAAGAGAATCACCTTCACTCTCTCGTCTAAAATTCTGCGGATGACTCATGGAATCAGAGATGTCGGGGGAAAGGCATACAACAACCCCCTCGGCCAAGGGGACCTGAGTGTGTCGATGGCCTCCGCTTGAGGCTCCGGGAATCGGGTGAAAAAGCGAGGCAGTTGTGCGTTTAAGCGCGTTGCAAAGAGGTCGAGGATCGGTGCACCGACCGATGGCTCAGCTCCTGGAAAATGCAAGGATGTAGTCGCCACTCCGCATTGTCCACCTGTTGTCTGCTCAACCAATCGGCTTGAGTATTGGCGACCCCGGATATGTGGTCCGTCCAAAGAGAACAAAGGTGTCGTTCCGCCCAAAGGCCGAGTTTTAAGGCCACAGTCAACAGAGATTTGGACCTAGTGCTGCCTAGTTTGTTCAGGTGAGCCTTGGCGGTAACGTTGTCCGTGAGTACCAGTACGTGCACTCCGGAGACAAGGTGAAGGAACGCTTTGAGAGCCAGAAACACAGCCTGTAGTTCCAGCCAATTGATAGGGTAACGAGCCTTCAATAGAGTCCAGGTTCCTTGAGCCAGCTGGCCCTGGCAATGAGCTCCCCAGCCCCGAAGACTGGCATCCGTTGTCACAACCACTCGTTGGGTTTCGATGAAAAGGCAGCCCGCTGACAGCGACTGGGACTTCCACCATCTGAACGACATGCGAACCGAGGGGGGGGACAGGAACTGGTCTGAGAGAAGTGCCTTTGCCCGCCTTCTGTAAAGGTAAGAGAAACCATTGAAGCTCCCGGGCATGGAACTGAGCCCAGGGAACAATGGCTATGGCAGAAATCATTTTCCCCAACAGTTGAGAAAGTACGTATGGGGAAGCCTTCCTACATCCTTCAATTTTACATTTTAAGGCCCGCAAACTGTCCTGCCTGTCTGGAGAGAGGAAAACCCTACCCTGAACCGAATCAATCAAGGCTCCTAATTGGATCAGAGAGGTGGAAGGAACCAGATGGCTTTTCTCAAGTTGATGGAAAACCCATGAGAAGCCAACGTCTCCAGAGTGAGGCGAATGTCCCTGACAGCTTGTTGAGGGGAAGACGACAAAATAAGAATATTGTCCAGATAACAGAGGAGTCTAACTGAATGAACTCTAAGAGAAGCAGCCAGAGCTGCTAAAACCTTCATAAAGGTGTGGGGGGCCGAGGAAAGTCCAAAGGGCAAGGCTCTGTATTGATAGTGCCCCCCCGTAACAAAATCTCAAATATTGTCTATGAGACGGGAGAATGAGGGTGTGCAAGTAGGCCTCTGTAAGGTCTATAGAAGAGAGGAAATCGCCCCTCCTAACACCGTCTAAAATTGATTTTAAAGATTGCATCTTAAATCTACGGTACCTAACGTACCGATTTAAGTGTTTTAGGTCCAGAATGGGTCTCCACCCCACCGAGGACTTAGGTACCAGAAAAACCCAGGAATAAAATCCCATCCCCCATTGATCGGATGGCACGAGTTGGATAGCCCTGATCGCCAGGAGATGCTGAACTGCAGCGTCCATATGGGCTCTCTTATCGGAATTATGAGAAAGTGGACAGCAGACAAAGGCACTTGGAGGGGGAGAAAGAAATTTGATGGCCATCCCTGATCTAATGGTGGCCAGGACCCATTTGTCGGAAGTGGACTTCCCCCAGCTAACAGCGAAAAGGGCCAATCTGCCACCAATGGGAGGGCCCGAGATGCAATTAATGACGGTGGTGGTAGGAACGACCTCCTCCCCCTCGAAAGGGCCATTTGGACATAATAATAATAATAATAATAATAATTATTATTATTATTATTATTATTATTATTATTATTATTATTATTATTATTATTTTATTTCTATACCACCCTTCTCCCGAAGGACTCAGGGCGGTGTACAGCCTATTTAAAAACACAGACAAAACAACAATATAAAATTTAAAATAATTAAATAAGTGGCTCAGATTTAAAACCCCAATAAATTTAAATACCCCAATTTAAAACTATTGTGTGGATAGTCCGGCCTGGCGGAACAACAGGGTCTTCAATGCGCAGCGAAACACCCGGAGGTCGGAGATCTTACGAATTTCCGGGGGCAGTTCGTTCCACAGGGCTGGGGCTCCCACAGATAAGGCCCTCCCCCTGGGTTTTCCCCGGGAGACCCTATCCTGTTGCCTGCCAAAGTTATTGGTGGGGGGAAGAAAGCAGAAGAAGAGGAAAGCCCCCCACCATCAGCGGCACGAGGTTGGGGCCGAGCAGTGTAAGGTGAAAAACGGGACTCCCCTCTGAGGAATGCAGGCACCAAAACCTTTTTCTTGTCTCGTGTTTCAGTCAGGAAAGGATCCAAAGCGTCCCCAAACAGACGAGCCCCCCCGAAAGTAAAGGAAACTAGGCGCCACTTGTGCCTGGCATCCGCCTGCCAGTGGCAGAGCCAGACCAAACGACGAGCTGTGACAGAGGAATCCAAAGATTTGGCCGCAAAACGAGCGGCGTTGAGAGTTGAATCCGCTGAAAATTGCACTGCTGCCACGATCTTATTAAGGTCCTGCTTGATTCGAGCATCCTCCGGCAACAGCTTGTCCTGCAATTGGCGGAGCCATAACAAGGTGGTGCGGCTGAAGAAAGATGCCATAGAGGAGGCCTTAATAGCCCACGCCGCCCCTTGATGAGCTTTCTGGAGGACCAAATCGGAACGCAGCTCATCAGGCCGCAAACCTTCGTCCAGATCCCCGGGAATGTTAGCATTGGGCAATAGAGCCGCCACAGGAGCATCGACAGACGGGAGCTGGAGGAGGGAGTCCAAATCAGCTGCTACGTTTAAGTTCTTCCGGTCATTCGAGGAAGGGAGTGGAGCCGAACCCGGTGAGGACCACTGCCGTCTAACAGTATCCAAGAATAGAGGAGGTGCAGGTATGGCTGTGACCCGTTTCACTGGTTCTGCAAACATCTGGTCCAAGGTCCCAGGAGGAGCAGAAGTGGAAGGCTGAACCACCAGAGAAGACAACTGCACAGTGTTTACGGCTTTAAAGAGCAATGATTTAAATAAAGCCTGTGGAAACAAGCCAGAGAAGGGTGGTTGGTCTGGAGGAAGATTTTTGTCATCAGATAACCCTTCATCAGCATCAGACAAAGAAGAAACTTGGCTAGAGTGGGAACCCGAAGGAGATGCAGGCGCCCTGGTAAAAACTTGATCCGAGGAACGATGCTGCTCCGGAGAAACAGAGCACACGGAACTGGAAACGCTTGGAGGGCGAAAACCCTTCGCCAGTGATTTCTGCACAGCAGCGTTGATGAAGCTGTAGCTGTTCTGGAGAAAACTGGTAAGACACGGCTTCAGCCGAAAAAGCGGGGGCCTGAGTGGTCGCAGGCGAGTCTTGCGCCACTATAGGCGGAGGCACGGCAGAAGGGGCAGAAGAATCAGTGCCCCGCAGGTCCGAAGTGGAAATGGCAATCGGGCAATCTTGAAGCGAGAGCTGGTCCGGAGTTGTTGGTCGAGGATCCCGAACCGTATTCGCCTCCTCAGAAGTCACAGGGGGCATAACTGTAGCCGAAATGAGCTGAGCGCTAGCTTTGTTACAAAGTTTAGTGAGAACCTTATCACGGCGCTTTTCCACTTTAGTGGAAGTACCGCCTCATTTGTGCCCCCTTGTGACTGTGGTGCGGGGCCTGGGCAGGAGGCCGCGGTTCAATGGAGGCCTGGGCAGGCAGTTAGTGGGTAACAGAGGAGTCATCTGATTGTCCCTGATCAGGAGCTACGGCCTTATGACCGTACTTCGATTTACTCAGTGCCTTTGGCATGCTGGATAACAAGCCCCAAGCTCACAGGAGCGAAGAATCAATAGGCAAAGGGGAAGCGCAGAAACTCCACAAACACACCTCCTTTTAAGGGCTGGCAAGCAGGGAAGGCGAAGGGAGTGCAAAAGCTCCACAAAATGGCCGCCACGTCTCTTACCAAACAGTCAAAATGGCGGCCAGCAAATAAAGTTGAAATCTGCCCTCAATGATAAGCGCTACCCAGGTACCAGTAAAGGGAGAGTGTGCGTCTCCACAAATAACGCCTGAAGTTGTTGGCAATGCTGATTAATGAGCCAGTTGCGGGCGGCCGAAAAAAAGCCGAAGCGATGCCCAGCTGATCGTCGGTAATGTCCGGGAGCCGCTACAATTGGGCGGGCATCGGTAGCAGCCGCACAGTCAATAACAGCAGTAAAGCCGCAAGCCACAAGTTCAGGAAACGAAATAGAAGTTAGCAATAAGCTTTATCCCCTCAGAGTCAATTAGAAGCCGATATGCAGAGAACGAAGCGGCGCTATTCCGAGGATGCAAATGGCAACAAAATGGCCACCGCCATCCCAATGGCACAAAAACGGGCGAGAAGCAGGCAGGCGAGCTAAAGAGGCAGAAAACAATATTTGGTCGTATAACCCACTTCAATTTGGCTCAGCAATCGAATTGGGCGATATCAAAGTATGCCAAAAATAAACTGTCCAAGGGGTTTCCCCCTCGAAGGGAGAAGCCTGTCAGCCAACAAGTCAAATCAGCCCAGCCAAACAAATTAACGCAACTCACGATTAAGTCCAATAGCAACCAGAATCCAAGGGACAAGGCAGAAACGTAGCCAGACAAACCAATTCGTAAAAAACACCGGAAAAATCCAAACAACAGAAAGAATCTCAGATAAAGAGACAGAGCTAGAAAACACACGCCAGTCCAGACTGAAGGACTGAGTCAAAAGCTGGATCTACCTGGCAACAAGGGCGGGATTTAGCTTGATTGACAGACTCAGTCCTTCAGTCTGATTGGACTAGCATCACGCACACTGGCTGCTGTCTCCACTCTCAATGGAGAACTATTATTTTTGTTTAACATTTGAACATTTACTAAATACAGCAACAATTCATACAAAGTGAATTTTATTTACAAGCTATCTGAAAATGTTAATCAGGTTGTGGTTTCTAAGTACTATACAGTTTGGCAAAAAAACCTGCTTCATGGAGTCCTTGTTGATATATCAATTTGGTAACCTCATCAGTGCAAATAATATTACCTAGCTGGGTAATGAAACATCTCTCTCTGTATTGTGGGCCTAAGTGGTGAAAGAAACTCAGGACCGTATTGGTTGCAAACATGAGGAAGAGGCCTTCATCCTGCAGTGGATAGATAATGGCTAAAATGATGATGATACACACCCAACACACACACACGCACACACGCACACAGGGGGGAAGCGAGTGGGGATGAAAACGGAAAGAGACTGACTTCTATTGGATTATTTATTTATCCAGTATGCTCTTCTATCCACTATTATATGATACTAAGAAGTGAAAAACAATCATGGGTGAACATTACTTTGTTCTGTTCTCACAGGTACTCACATTAAGATACTTATGACTGTTTGAAATCTCATGGCCTTGATGTGAGTAAATGTCAAACATTATATTCCTTACATATGTAATGCTTAACATTTTATAAATGAAATTCTCAATAACTTCAGGCAATTTCCATCTGCTCACATAACTAGAAGAAAAATTGTTATAAATTGTTAAGCAATACTGAGACCCTTAAAGAGTTAAGATTCACCATTTCAGAAATTCTGCCTTATAGAAATGTTTTTGGCTTAAATGCAGGAAGTTTTGTATATAACAATATAATGATAAAATATAGCAATAGTTATATAGAAATTAAAATTAACTATTATTAAAGCACAGCTGTAGTTATAATAATATGGTAAATGTTAATTTTAAAAAAATTGTTATAACTTTAATTATGCTAATTAATGAATCCAATCTTTGGTTTGTTGCTTTTTTTAAAATAACATTCCAGTCATCATATCAAAGTACATCTGATACGATTTCAATGTCATTAGCATATTTGGAATGTACAAGTTTATCTTTCAATCCTTACTTGATAGTATAACACTTCCTTCTATCTTTTAGCCCCTTTTGTTTCTGTTTGCGTTACAAAAGTATTATATGATTGGTTACATAATATTCTTGATATATTTGCTGGAAAACCACACTAGCCATTGCAGAAGTTTTTGTAGCTGTGGTTTTGGCATCGAGCTAGTCCATGTGAAATGGAATTTGGGTTAAAATTCCATAGACAAATATTCTCTAAATTACTCTATTACTAGTGTTATATCTAGATGCCAGGAACCAGAACAAAGCCAGATGTGTGAATTAGTATTAAAGGGAGCAGGAGTAGAAGAAGCAGAAGAAGCAGAAAAAGAAGCAGAAAAAGAAGCAGAAGAAGCAGAAGCAGAAGCAGAAGCAGAAGCAGAAGCAGCAGCAGCAGAAGGAGAAGGAGAAGGAGAAGGAGAAGGAGAAGGAGAAGGAGAAGGAGAAGGAGAAGGAGAAGGAGAAGAAAACACCTGTAAGCATTAAACCGACTCCAGTTTAATGTAGTGGTCACTACACTGGAAGCTATGAGACTATGAGTTTTCATCCTGCCTTAGGCAAAAAACCAGTTTAGCATTAATAATTTTATAGATTTTATTATTCTATCTTTAAAAAATGGGGTATTGGGATATTATAACACTTTGTTTTATAATACAATATCATAAATTGTTTTATTTTAAAAGCATCATTCACATAATGCTCTGTTAATATACTATCAGTCATATTTAAATCACAAGCATCAACATCAATATTTAATACCTTATTAATAAATTATTTAAAAAGTGTTATATATAACTGAAATAGGAATAACATTTACGAAAGTCTGTCATAGCAATATACTAGTGCACGTATAATTATTAACTTGATATTTAAATTCAGGGCATTTTATCTACTTTTATATTTGTAAAGCATTCACATTATTTTAAAACTAATATACCCTTAGCACCTTTAAGCACCTGTCAATCATGAAGACAAATGTTTGCACAGTTCACTTATAGTTGTTAAACAAACTTTTTAAAATCACATTAAACAGCAATTCCTAAGAGAGATATTGTGGCTAGCGGTTTGGTTACTATTTGAAAATGAGTGGGAAACAAAAATGCATATTATTCCATAAACTCTGTAACCTCAGAAAACCACAGCCACCACAACTGCTTTCTGTTCACTATTTAAATAATTTTTCAATTATAACAAAATGATTTCTTATGACACAAATTTACAACATCAAAATCAAAAGAGCCAAATTAAACTTTAATTACAAACAAATTAGGCCATAACACAACAAAACTATATGCAAACTCAAAAATTTGAGCATTATTAAAGGTATCTTAAATGCAATGAAGACTATCCCTTATTTTCCCTGTGGTTTCAGAATACCAAACATATGTGCTGATAGGACCAAAATCGAATACAAGCCCTGGGTCTTTTATTGTTTTTTTATAGTATATTATTGTTCTGTAGTCAACCACATTATACTAAAGATTATGTTAATATATTATTAATATTTAATATATTAATATTATTTAATATTAATAATTAAATTATTAAAACATATTAAAATGTTAATTACAATGTTTTCTCTTGCATGCCAATTTCTTATAAAATATTCAAGCATGTATTTCTATCTCCATTAGCTAAAACAAAGCAATTGATTTTACAGTTAAACATTGTTAGTAGGGGAAAAAACTTTGATGAGGTGAATGATTTTGATAACTTTTAATAAATAGACCACTCAAATACAAATTGATAGTTCCACCTTATAATTTGCATTCAGGTTATACCTGGACTTACAACCAGTCACTTGGCAGCCATTCAAAGTTGTGACCCAAGAAAAAGAAATAATGACCTGGATTTGAAATTTGCAATGGCATGCAATCCATGACAGCATTTTATGATGGTTTTGCTGAATGCAAAACTACTAATTTGCTTTAATGACCACTACAATCACTTTACAACTACCACGTTCACTTAACAACCACTTCAAAAAAAAATCAGGTTGGTCATATTTTACAACCATTATGACATACAATTGTAACAGGCAAGCTCCATATGGTTGTATGTCTAGGACTACCTGCATTCCCTAGAAAACAAATGTGTATAATATGAAAATATAATTTTAAATCTTAACAATCTTGTTAATATAACCTATTAACAAACACTCTAATGAAGTAATGTCTACATAGTATTGATATTTTTAATCAAAATTGAGAGACAAAGGGGTTATAGCTCTAATTTAAGAAACCATAAACTTCCATATTATTTCATGCCCACATTTTCCCTGTTAAATCTGGAATTCCATTAAACTAAAACAAGGAAATTGTGTCTAACCCCATAGCCACAATATCAAATTATGATTGTGGCTGGACTATTGTTTGTTTCATGAATTCCATTTTCATTGCAGCCATAAAGCAAATATGTGGTTGCCATAAAGTGAATAATATGGTTCTTAAGTGAATCCATTCTTCCTAATGGGCATTTTTTTGCCAGAAACCAGCAAAAGTATCAGAAACTGACAAAGATGTCACAAATTATGGTCATGTGATTGCGTGACCCTGCAGCCAGTTGTAAATGTGAGTCAGTTGACAAGTGCACAGATATGATTACATGACTGCATGGGAATGACAGCAGAGTAAAGTTTTAAGTAGTAACGTTTTAAAAGTCTATTATAACTTTGTGAACAGTTATTAAATGACCAGTCATAAATTGAGGACTACCTGTACAAAAGTGTTTAATGAGTCTTTTTACACTGGATATGACATAGGACATATGATTTGGTGAAGAGCCACTAAATTTGTTTATATTTGTGATAAAGATGGAAGTAATTTCTTTCTTTTCTTTATTCTAATACACACACACACACACACACACAGAGAGAGAGAGAGAGAGAGAGAGAGAGAGAGAGAGAGAGAGAGAGAGAGAGAGAGAGAGAGAGAGAGAGAGTTCTATTGCTTTGAAATTTGAATTTGGTACTCAACACATTTTGACATGAAAATTTTGCCCCAGTATTTGTCATTTGTTTGGTACTCGATATATAAGCTAGAACCTGTCGTTGTCGGCTGCCTCATGACTTGCTACCCTTTCCAGCCAGAACAAAGGGTTATACATGGTCACAGTTTGTTTGGTACTCATTTTTAGTACACACTTCCCAGGATCAATTAATGACAAGTGCCAAAGTACCTGTTTTGTGTGTGTCTGTGTACTTAAATATATTTTCATTTTTTTTCCTTCCATTTTTCTGGTGCTTTTTTCTTTCTATTTCTTTTTTTAAGTTTAGTTTGCATTAGTTTTGCTATTATAAATATTTTAATAAGAATTATTTTTTTTTAACGGAAAGGCAATATAGCATATATATAATATTGAATCACAATGTATTACTTTTGGTTCATTATGAATTAAAGATGTGAGAGACTACTCCACGAAATAATCATTTATAGAATATAGGTGATAGATTTGTATATCACATCAAAAAGAAAGTCATTACGTACTATAATTTATCAATTTAAGCGATATTAAGCTTGAAACCTGCCTTCCATTACAGTCGTTGATTTCTAACAGATTTGACAAAAACAGACTGTGATATAGTAATCAAACAATAGTCAATTAAATCTGATACAACAAACAATAAACAGTTATATAAGCAAGGAACAAGGCATATTCAAAATAAGAGTTTATGAAAGTTGAATGGAAATCCTAGATGTTACTGATGGGAATTTTATGTCATCATGTTTTACAACTGCCAGACAGAAATTAATAGTCTTCTTAACTATCAGATAAGGCTATGTTCTTTGGCAAAGCTTGCTGGTTTACCAGAAGTACAACTTACATTAACTGTGAAAGATGTTTTCATATGAATAATATAAAGAGTTTTAATTTCATATTATGTATGATACATTAAATTAATTCTTAGTCTCCATATTTTAGTAGTTTAAAGGACATTAACAACTGTTGTATAATGAATTTATTTATACATTTCTTGAAAGCATTCCATATTTGTAGTTTCTTGTTCTATTTTTATCTGCTTACAGACCTGATTGCTTAGTCCTTTGAGACACTTTGTGCAAACTGGGCCAATTATTTCATCAGTTCTGAACAGCACTGTTTAAATAAGGTCATGTTTAATCTCAGCATAATAGTGTCAGGTCTCAGAAAAATACTGAATATATATGAAACTAATATATTACATTTCACAACAGAATTCACAACATAAGATAAGTCTCATATTTCACATATACATTAAGAATTAAAAATCATTCTTGTAATAGATTAAAGAGCTGAGAATCTTAGAACACTAATACTACAACACATGAAGAACTGTCAATGATATACAATTTCAGTATTTCTGATTAATTGTTTCAAGATTTTTTAAAAAATCTTGAAGTAAAAAAGTAAAAAACAATACTTGATTTAAACATCAACAATACCTGCTTTAAACATCAACATTATTCAGTGATGCGATTCAATTTTTTTAACAACAGGTTCTGTGGGCGTGGCTTAGTTGGGGGTGTGGCTTGGCAATCATGTGACTGGTGGGCATGGCTAGCTGATCATGTGACTGTGTAGGCGTGGCTAGCTGGTCATTTGACCAGGTGGGCATGACTATGTGCATAGGGACTACTCAGAGGGCTGAAAAAAGTCATTTCTGACTGGTCCTCGCACTTTTGACCGGTCCTCACACTTATGACCATCCTCACATTTATGCCCGTGCAGCATTCTTAACAACCATGTCAGTCATTTCACCACTACTTCTCTTCACCACGGTGACAAGATAGGGCGCAAAACATAAAATGTGAGGACAGTTGTAAGTTCAAGGACTGGTCAAAAGTGCGAGGACCGGTCAAAAGTAACTTTTTCAGCCCTCTGAGTAGTCCATTTACTACCGGTTCTGTGGGTGTGGCTTGTTTGGTGGGCGTGGTTTGATGGTCATGTGACTGGGTGGGCGTGGCCAACTTGACATCACTCACGTCAAGGGTTAGGGTTAGGGTGCTTGGCCTCTCCTCATCTCAAAGGCCTCAACGAGATACAATTTCCCTGTCTATTTATTTACTACTACTGAACATCCAAAATATACTATTTAATCCTATGTACATATGCCATATGTGTACATACATATTACATAGTAGAGAGTGTATATAGGCACACAAAAGGATACATTACCTACTATATATACTGTATGCGTATGTACACACAGAGAGCTCTTTTAAAACTATACACATTCAACCTCACTTACTACATTTGGAAAAACACACCCAGAATCCACTTTCTGCCACACATTTAACTATAACTTCTATACATTTAGAACATTACACACACCTTCAGATATTCTTCCCTATCTAGCTTGCACATGACTGTTAGAGCCAGGAGAGGTCATGGATTGAGTAAAATGTGGTGAAACTCATTTAACAACGCTCTTGTTTAGCAACGAAAATTTTGTGCTCAATTGTGGTCATAAATCAAGGACTATCTCTGCCTTCCTCCGCATGGCAGCCTTGTCCTAGTAAACTCCTTTTCCTTTCTGGCAATTTTCCTCTCTGTTGGAGGCACCAAAACAATCTAGACGATATAAGGTTTCCTGCTGGAGCAGGGGGTTGGACTAGATGGCCTCCAAGGTCCCTTCCAGCCCTAGATTGCTATCCTGTTTCAAAGCATCTTCTGAAACCATGTCTAGTGCCATGGTTTGTGGTCCTTCCTTCCTGCCTTTCTCTTCTTTCTCTTTCTTTCTTTCTTTCTTTCTTTCTTTCTTTCTTTCTTTCTTTCTTTTTCTTTCTCTCCCTTCCTTTCTTCCCTCCTTCCTTCCTTCCTTCCTTCCTCCCTTTCTTTCTTTTTCTTTATTTTTCTCTCTCTCTCTTCCTCCCTCCTTTCCTTTTCTCCTTAAATGCCAGCGAAACCCACTACTTTGCTCCTAAAATGGTCTAGGGCAGAGGTCCCCAATCTTGGCAACTTTTAGACTTGTGGACTTCAACTCCCAGAAATCCTCAGCCAGCAAACCAAAGCAAAGCTGGCTGAGGAACTCTGGGAGTTGAAGTCCACAAATCTTAAAGTTGCCAAGGTTGGAGACCCTGCCCTAGAAAAACAATCCACGTTGCTAAAACAAACAAACAACCCACATTGCATCTGTTTTAGGGGAGGAGGTTCAATTCATTGCCCATTTGGAAGACTGAAACAAAATGCTCCAAGTTGACAGCATTACTTCTAATGACATTCGGCTCCAGATCAGATCGTTTTTTTTTTTTTTTTTGCATAAAGGAGGAACACGGAGCGAATGAAAACAAAAAGCCTCCAGCCTCCGATGCAAAGCAAATTAAAGCCTCTTTTTGTCCTTCTCTCCCTCCCTCCCTCTGCTTCGCTTTTACCTTTGTTTAATGCTCTGGAAGTTTTTCTCTCCCAGGCAAGCAACAGCAGGGGACAGAAGCAGCAGCCACTGACTTGCAGACCACATGGAGCCGTTCACGTGTTCTCCGGCAAGCTGCTTTCTCTACCCTGCTCTCTTGCGTCCGGAGCCGGTGGGGAACCACGTGGCAGCCCACGTGGATCCCAGACAGCGGAACTCAGGCTAGGGAAGGGGTGGGCAATTGTGGCTCTTTTAAAACCTGTGGCCTTCAACTCCCAGAATTCCTGAGATAGCCAAGCTGTCTCAGGAATTCTGGAAGTTGAAGTCCACAGGTTGTAAAAGAGCCACAATTGCCTACCCCTGGCTAGGGTAGGCTGGCGCCGCTCGGGTGGGAGGCAGGGCGGGGCAAGGGGTGGGCGAGCCAGCAATTTAACAAACGGTTCGGTGTGCTGTGGGGCCAATAAATTACAAAAAAAACACCGAACCGTTTGTTAAATTGCTGGCTTGCCTGCCCCATTTTATTGGCAATAAATAGTAGTGTGGAGGGGCGGGGCAAGGAGCGGGGCGAGCCAGCAATTTAACAAATGGTTCGGCCGAACCTCCTAGAACCGGCAGAATCCCACCACTGACATTATTCCATAAATCCAATTATCACTTGGCTGTCATAGAAGAGATTTTAGCTGCTTATATTGAAAGGAAATTAAAGGATAGGAAACTGAGCCATTTAAATTACTGAAAGCTTTGTATTTGTATTTCTCTTTTCATTATAAAAAAGGCAATAATTTGCAAATGTAAAATTTAACAGATAGTGTATTTCCCAACCATGTTATACATGATAGGAAAGGGAAACAATATTCCTCTATATTCCCTGAATTACAGGGAATTACTGACCTTTGATCATGTTAAAGATGTAGAGCAGAGGACCCCAACCTTTCTGGTTTTGCAGACTGGCTGGCAGCAGTGGTGGGAGAGGACGGTTTTGTGCCAGTGGTAGGCACGTGCATGCGCATGCAACTCCATTTGTGCAAGTGGTGCGCATATGCACTCGCACGTGAAGTTCCATTTGTGCAAATGAAGGATGTGTGCACCCACCATTTGCACAAATGGAACTTTGTGTGTGCACCTGCACATCCGCTGCTTACACAAATGGAGTTTTGCCCACTCGCCTGCTGCTTGTGCAGGTTGTCATTGTCATTGTTTGGTCTTGGACAACCACAATCGGTCACTCTGTCTCTTTCTTCAATTTTCCTGCACCCTTTGCCAGGCCTTGTTGTTATTTATTTTGCCTGCTAGGTTTTTCATGTACTAGCCATGTGATACTTTGACTTGCCATGTCTATTTTCTATTCTTCATTTGGACTTTCTTGTAAGACGAATTTGATCTCTCGTATTCAGTAAACCTTCATGCTTCTGTATATATTCTTCTCTGACCCAAAGGTACTTTTTTTTCAAGAGGCAAATGGACTTTCTGGTTTTTGCTTGAAGACGTTTCACTTCTCATCCAAGAAGCTTGGATGAGAAGTGAAACATCTTCAAACAAAAACTAGAAAGTCCAATTGTCTCTTGAAAAAAAAGCACCTTTGGGACAACCATTACCTGGATGACTGAGAATCCATAGACATTCTTCTCTGACGTTCAGATATTCTTCCAATGCCCCTTTTTCTTCTTCAAGCGTCAGGTGTACTTGCAATATTCCATGCCCACCCATTTTCCTTAATAAGTAGAGTCTGTTGATATCACTGCATGGATGAAGGATATGGTTCATTGTCATTATTTTTCTCTCTTCCTATACAGGGCTTTCACATCTACTCAAGTGCAGCTATGTATTTATGATCGGATTTGGCCAGGTGTTAATTACTTTGATGTATTTCCTCCAGTGAATTTGGACTTTAAGATCTCACATGATGGGAACAAGTTGATGTTATGTTCATTGGGGGAGGGGTTTATCTCGTTAGTCGTGACTTACTTTAAGAGGTAGTCCTCATCTCCATTTTTTAAGGCAAAGAGCCAGACAAAGGTATTCCCATAGTTATGTGGCCAAGCAAACAGCCAGACAAAGATATTTCCATATGGCATCTTGATATATTCAATTTTCACTCTTTTCACTGTTTGATGGTGGGCATGGCACATTGTCCTGTCCAGACTCTATTACAATATGTTGGCTGTATATATGAATAGTGTTGAGTAGTGATTTTCAATGTTTTTCCATTCAGCTTCAGATCATCCATGTAAAGGAGGTGGGATAGTCTGGCAAATAGTTTAATGTTTGGTAATCATGACCTGACATATTCAATATTGTTGACAGTGAAATCAGTGAAATGGCAATCAGTAGTGGTGACAGAATCATTCCCCTTGAAAGATTCCTCTCTTGATATAACCTCTCCCACTCTACCATTTCTACCACTCTACTCCACCATTGGTCAGGAGCTGTTTTCCTTTGTGCTACAGATCTTTGCACAAAGTTTCTAATCTTTTTATGACTCCTAGTATTTCTAGGCACTTGATTATCCAATCATATGTCAGGGAGTTTAATGCCTTCTTATAATCATTCCAAGCTACATTCAAGCTGATTTTCCTTCTCTTGCAACTTTCTAAAATGATCTTTATTCTTCTGTTGTTTGAGAGGTTTCCTTTCTGCTCAAGTGAAAAGAACTAGTTTTCAATTAGATGCTGATAGACTGCATCAACCACCATATCAGTTAGCAATCTGAAAGCTGGTAAGCAGGTAATTGGCTTATAGTTGCCTGGTACTGCCCCTTTTGTCAGATCTTTCCTTAAATAGATTTTACCAGATGTTACTCAATCTTCAACTTTACCATCTTGCAGCATGATGTTAAACTGCTTGCAATGAGTAAGTGCAAATCAGTCAGATGTTTCACCAAAACCTATGCAGTTCTTCACCTGGCACTGATCAAATTTTGATCATCCCTGTCTTTTCTCCACTATTTCTGCTGCTATTATAAGTGGCTTTTTTTAAAATTTCAGTTTCTATTTTATTCTTATCCACTTTCTTTATGCAAGATGCATTCGTCATGTTTCTCTAGGTTGTCGCTTAGCTGCACTGTTTCTTCTTTCTCGGGGATTGACTGGTTCAGTGCAGTCTCTTCATTGATGGATTGATAGAAACATTTCTGATTCGCGGAAATCGAAGATTCTGCCTACAGTATGCAACTCAAGCTTCGTATCTGCTGATCTTCTTGGCTTTATTTGCTGTTTTATTAATTCCAACACTTCTTTAATTTTCCTTGTTTGTGATATTTCTTAATCATGTGTTCTTTGTTCTTCTTGTTCTTCAAATTATTTTTTCATCTGTTCTAGATTGCTTGCATCTGATCTCAGCTTGCTGATCTTCTTTTCCAGACTGATCTTCCATGTTGATAATGCATTGTTTGTCTTTTTTTTTTCTTCTTTGTTGATTTGCATTCTAGATATTCAGTTATAACTGCAGCCATGCTGAGCATTACTTGGTTTGTTTCTTCCAGTGAACTGGTGCTTATATTTAATACTATAGCATTGGAATCTTTTAATACTTGTGCTAGCTCTTTCTTTGGAACAAGTTTCAATGCAAGCAACCTTATTCTGTTTTTCTAGATGCTCATTATTCTTTGTTTCAGTCCACTATAGTGGTAAAAAGAAAGGAACAATGTGATGCTTCTCTGAATGATATTTGCTAGGAAACTTTCCACAAAAATATTTTGAGAAGATTATAGAATCACCAACCAAAATGGGCATTTCTCTCCTAATGTGAATTTTAAGAGGGTTTTTTTCCCCCTTTTTTTGCTGGAATATCTCTAAATACTAATATAAAAGTATTATATAGTCAAATCATAATTTGGGTTTTCAAGACTTAGATTTTTTTAAAAGAATATCTGATTAGATAACTTCCAAACAAAACTTTTAATGTGCTACGCATAAAATACAAATTATAATAATGAACTTCATTAGATTTTTTTCATTAGGCATTAGGATTTTTCATTAGATTTTTTTCTAATCAAATACTTTAACTGACTGAACACTTTTGGGAAAATGTTTAAATACTCATAAAATACACATTTACTAAATGTAAGTCAAGCACTAAACATCTATTTTAGGACAATAGATAATTAAAAAAAAGACCAAATAAATGGCAAAAAAAATAAAATAAAAGTATAGTTGTCTATAAACTTACCTATGCTTGCATTGCAAACATATTTAAACTGTGTGATAGTGTGTGTGTGTGTTTCACAGTAAATGAAAGAGGATACAGAACAATTTCTCTGTTCTGACAACACTGTTTTGTTATCCAGTTTTTCCATTGGCATCCTTGTCTCAAGAGTCTATGGTATTGTGCTCTGGAAAGAGGTCCTAAAACAGCATTTCGTTAGTGTGGAAGGGATTGCCACTCTAGAAACTAGATGCTGTTTTAGGATATCCTATTAACCCTTATACAAATGCATAATTAAAATATTATAGTTCTTAAAATTTAAACAGATAATTTATGTCCCCTACTGCATTTTGATTTCATCCAGGCATTCCTGGCTATTTAACATATCTATTCTAACCAGACATCTAGGGCTTTTTTTCAATTTCAAAGACATTTCACATTATTGCACACAATATAACTCTAGTATGTATGTATGTATGTATGTCCTGTATCTATATGCATACATGTATTTTACTTTCAAATGCAAAGTGGATATTTAGGGAACATAGTACCTTTGAACTATGATATGACACACTTATCATTGATATACTTTGCTTTCCAAGATGGTTGTGTCAGTTCTTAATGTTCTCAAACAATTGTTGAGCAACTTAGGAAAAGAAATCCAATGAGTCCACTGTACAACAACTGACCAGATAAGTAAAAAGAAGGAAAATCAACATCCATTGTCCTCATAACTGTTTTTTATATCTTGTATTATTCCTTAAATAGTTTCTATAGTGTAAAATTTCCAGAGTAATCTCCACAGTAGTAGCAGGAGCATGGTAAAGAGACCAACATCTTTCATATCTGAAACTGTTAAAACTTTGTTTCCTTTTTAAGGCTAGACTTTCTGCTGGACTTTCCCAAATTGAAAAAGAATCAGCTTTGGATACCTGAGAGGCAAGAACAATTACATAAATTCTATGTCAGAGTTTAGAGAAATATTCCGGATGGAGAGGAAAAGATTTTGGCTCAGTCCTGACAAGATTTAATGACTATAGCTGTTTTAGTCCCCTAGTCAGGGACATTTAAACTTTTGGTCTTGGATAGGAATGTACTTTCCAATTTGAGGCTATTATACAATTTGTAGGCTCAAAGCTCCTGCTCAAAAAGTAGGTGATAGTTATAGCCAGGAAGGCCTTTTAAAGTTCACTTTATACCCCCGTTATACCATTTTTTTGACCAGGAAATGGTTACTCATGCCCTAATCATCTCATAATTGGACCATTGTACATAAGGCTGCCCTTGAAAACCATTTAGAAGTCACAGTTGGGTCAAAATGCAGTAGCAATAATGGGAGGTTTTCATTATTCCCAAGTATCAGTACTGCTTCACAAGCTGCACTGGCTACTAGTTGACCTCCAGATACAATTCAAGGTGTTGATCATCACCTATAAAGTTTTTCAGGGCATAGAACCTGGTTATTTGAGGAATTACCTATTTTCAACTCTTTCTGCCATTCCAATACATGTAGTAAGACCTCCTCAATTAAATATTGTCAGTTTGTGATATCAAGACAGTGTATTCTCTCTGTTACAACCCCTACCATATGAAAAAGCATCATACATATGGCCCCAAGCCACAAATCTCTTAAAACTTGGCTATGTCCCAAGGCCAGGGATTTTTTTTTTTGGGGGGGGGGGCTCATTACATAAAATCTTAGGTATGGAAGGGATCTTGGAGGTCTTCTAGTCCAACCCCCTGTCCAAGGCAGGAATCCTCTTACCATCCCAAACAAATGGTCATCCAATCTTTTCTTTAAAACCTCCAGCAGTGGAGTACCCTCAACTCTAGAAGACAAGCTGTTCTACTGAATTCGTTCTTACTGTCAGAAAATTTCTCCTTATTTCCAGATTGAATCTCCCTCTGATGAGCTTCCACCTACTGCTTCTTGTCTCAAGTCCGTAGAGAATAAATTGACACCCTTCTCCCTGTGACATCCCTGGAATGGATGCACTGGAAGACTGATGTCTCCCTGAGCTTTCTCTTTATTAGGCTAAATACAACTATTTCCCTAAGCTGTTCATCATATGATTTAGCCTCCAGACCCCTTCATCATATTTGTTGCAGTTTATGCCAGGTTTTACCTACGTAAACTAAGTTGTTCTACAGCCCTGGTTCTGTGAAATCTCATTCACAAGTTTCTGGGCCTTTTTTCTGCTGACAAACTGCAACTCTGTCTCTCAGAGCAACACAGAGTTGCAGTTTGTCAGCAGAAAAAAGGCCCAGAAACTTGTGAATGAGATTTCACAGAACCAGGGCTGTAGAACAACTTAGTTTACGTAGGTAAAACCTGGCTAGAAAGAATATGCATATGTGTGTGTGTGTGTGTGTGTGTGTGTGTATATATATATATATATATATATATATATATATATATATATATATATATATATATATATATATATATATATTTATATTTATATTTATATTTATATTTATATTTATATTATTTATATTTATATTTAAATAAAGTAAAAGGTAAAGGTTTCCCCTGTCCAGTCATGTACAACTCTAGGCAGTGGTGCTCATCTCCATTTCTTAGCCAAGGGTACAAGCGTTCTCTGAAGAAATTTCCATGTGACTATGTACTGAGGCACAGAGAATGCTTTTACCTTCCCACCGAAGCGGTTATATATCTACTTGTATCTGCATGCTTTTGAACTGTTAGATGGGCAGGAGCTGGGGCAAGTAATGGGAACTCACCCTGTTGCACAGTGCTTAGGTCTTGAACCTGGGCTGTCAGCTTTCCAGCTGACAAGCTCAGTGTCTTTAACATGTTAGTTATCGCACCCCCATATTTTTTAAATACTCTATACTTAAATACTATACATATTGTTAAGCTACCCAGAGACTTTTCAGTCTCTGGGTAGCTTAACAATTGGCTTCAAACTACCAATCAATCAATCAATCAATCAATCAATCAATCAATTAATAAGATTCACAGCTTTGAAAATGTACAGTTTACATCTACTCTCTAGTATTGTTACATATTTAGATTTATAATCTATTAAAAGGATTCCTAAGTAATAAATAGTATTGCACCTAAATGTCCTACATATACATACTTTAATATATATATTTGTGATTTTAAAAATAAAAACTAATTCAACATGGGAGTGTCCCGACACTCCCATGTTACACCCCTCCTGCATGGCCTGCACTGGCTACCGGTTGCCCTTCGGGTGAGGTTCAAGGTGCTGGTTATCATCTATAAAGCCCTTCATGGCTTAGGTCCGGGATATTTGTCGGACTCCCTGCGGCCAACAACAATCTCCAATCGTCCGGTGCGTTCCCACAGACAGGGCCTCCTCAGGGTGCCGTCAGCCAGACAATGTCAGCTGGCGACCCCCAGGGAGAGAGCTTTCTCTGTAGGCACACCCACCCTTTGGAACCAACTTCCTTTGGAGCTCCGGATGGCCCCTGACCTTCGCTCGTTTCGCCAGATTTGAAGACCTGGTTATTTCGTAGACTGGACTGATGGGGGGGGTAATAGTTTTTAAACTGATTTTAAACTGTTTAATTCGGACTTTTTAATTTTATATTGTATTAATGTTATTGTGTATTTTACTGTTGTGAGCCGCCCTGAGTCCATTGGAGATAGGGCGGCATATAAATTGCATTAAACTTAAACTTAAACTCAATAACATATATATTCCTTTATTCTGTCCAACCCAAAAGAAATTACCAAATGTCATGTCTGAATGAGATACAGAATACAAATGCAGATATAGAATATGGCATTGACATATACACTGTACTGATGTATGTACTTGAACTTTAAGTTGTTAACTGTATATATTCAAACTGTTATAATAGCCTCATAACCAATTCACATTTAATTTTGGTATTTCTTAATCTCTTGTCTATACTGCACTGTAGTAAATTCAATAGTATTTAAGAAGACCCAAGCCTTGTGAACCATATAAAAACCTGCCCAGTCCAGCAGGTATCACCTCTTTGTAGTTTTGTTTTCAAGCAAATTATATTCAGCATATGCTGATTTGGAAGCTGCAAGTATCCATAATGATTAATAGCCACTGAGATTCATCTTCTATTAATTTAATTAATCCATTTTAAAGTCACCTAATTTTAGCCATTGCTACATCTTGCCATGGTAAATTATATATACTGTTATACATATCTGAAGATACATATCCCTAAATCGATTTAACCCTGACAATCTCAAGATAGCAAAAGAAATACATATTTCTTTTTCATGCATTATAACATTCTCAACATCCATGAACACTAGAACCTTTTCTTTTAGGAAGGTGATTACTAACACTTTAGCATTTTACTTTTCTTTTTTGCAACTTTTCTTAGACTACAGTAATCCTTCAGTAACCAAGATTCGACGCTTCCATGTAACACTGCTCCTGCGCGAGCTGCACTGGCTCCCGGTGGTCTTCCGGGTGCGATTCAAGGTGTTGGTCGCCACCTTTAAAACACTCCATGGCTTAGGACCTGGGTACTTACAAGACCGCCTTCTGCCACCGATAGCCTCCCATCGACCAGTACGCTCCCACAGAGAGGGACTCCTCAGGGTGCCGTCGGTCAAAAAATGTCGACTGGCAACCCCCAGGGGGAGACCCTTCTCTGTGGGGGCACCTGCCCTCTGGGATGAGCTGCCCCCGGAGATTCGTAGGATTCCTTCGCACCTTTCGCCGCACCCTCAAAACGCTATTGTTTCACCAAGCAGGGCTGGCCTAATGCTATTTTAATGGGTTGTCTTTATTTTAGCTTTTTAGGCCAAATTATTTAATACTTTTAATTTGTCTTTTAACTTTTATATTGTTGTGGGTTTTATCTCTGGCTGTACACCGCCCTGAGTCCTCCGGGAGAAGGGCGGTATAAAAATTTAATAAAATAAATAAATCAATAATAAATAAGATTGGAACAGTATGTGGTATTCCTAATGCAACCACATCAAAGATTTCACAATGGAGCACCACAATAGTAGCAATTTAATTTTTCTCTCCTTTTTAAATGGTACCTAGCACAGAATTTATCTAATTCATCTGTGCTGCTTGGGCACAGGATTACACATTTAAATTGAAAGCTATAGTTTTTATTCAATATACTAGAACAGTGATGGTGAACCTTTTAGACACTGAATGCCCAAACTGTGTGTGCATGCCCAAACTGTATGTGCATGCCCAAACTGAACCCGTGCACACACATGCACATGCATATGCACATGCACGGACATGCACATGCATATGCATGGGCATGCGTGCATAGAGACCCAAAGACCAGCTGGCTGGCGGGAGGCGGGTCTTCCCAACAACGGCAATGTGGCAAGAGGCAAGATCCTTTTCTTTCGTGAGCTTCTGTTTCGTTTGCAAGAAAACAGAAGCTCACGAAAGAAACGCCATGGAGATCTGACCTGGGACGATGGTGCACGTGCCAGCAGAGAGGGCTCTGCGTGCCACCTCTGGCACACATGCCATAGGTTCGCCATCACGGTACTAGAATATATAGCTTTCTCCTGACATAATAAATAATTTTAAATCCATTGCATATTGCTTAGATAATTCCACGGAAAAACAATTCCACAACTTTAGTATTGCCTGATTATAGAAGTCATTCCCTCTCTTCATGAATTTTAATCATAATGAATATAAATAAATCATATTATTGGGAACAATTCAAATCTTACTGATTATTCAAAATTATCATGGCATTTTATAATATACTTTTTTAAAAAAGTCAATACAGATTAATTCATGGATAAGCAGAACGTAATCATGCAATATCAGTTTAATTTTTCTCCTAGAATCTTCCATCTTCCAATTAGAGTAAAAGTATTAATTTCTACAGAATGAAATTTACAATTCCATGCAATAATCTATCCAAGTTATCTCAGCTTTTCTTCATTTTAGCAGTGTTAGCATTGTTTGTGGTGGAAGCAGAAGCAGGAAATAGATATGTTATTCCTGCCATTGTTGAACAGAAAGTCAGAAAATATTGATAATCTATGGAACTCAACAAGAAATGTAACTTTATATTGCAGTTGTTAACTACCTTCTTCCCACCATGAGCTAGTAAGTATAAGGAAAGAGCAGAGCTTAAAGATAATGGAATTTTTCACTTCAGCAAACAGGAATAACTAAAATGTAATATTTTCCATGGATAAAAACCTTTAAAATAGCCTTGCTGAAAAATCACAGGAGATAAGGAAAAAAATAAACCCTTTGTATATTGATCATGTTCCACAAATCTTTTCAGAACCAGTCTCGGCCAGTCACTCTCTCTTAACTCTAGAAAGAAAGCAATGGCAAACTACTTCCAAAAATATTGCCAAGAAAACTGCTTAGATTTTTTCCAGGCAGTCACCAGGATTCATGATTAACTAACTCAAAGGCATACATAAACAAAAAACTTTAAAAAGTAGAGCAGGATGATGAAAATAATGATGATGACATGGATTACTACAAATATAATTGCTAAGAGTTGACAACCACCTGATTTCATATAATCAATCTAAGGCAGGGGTGCCAAACTTACGGCGTCACAGCAGCGTCACATGACCTATCAGGGCTTTTTTCCCCTTTGCTAAATCGGGCATGGGCATGGCCTGCGCATGATGTATCCGGCCCACAAATTTGACAGCCCTGATCTAAGGACTCTAAGCTATATAGAAAATGACATCAAATGATGTTGAGGAATCACCCTGTTCCCATTGTTTCTGCCATCCAGTAAGTCTTTTGAGGCGCTGAGCAGGTCCCACCCTTAAAACAGTGTCATATGAAATGACACAGTGTGTCTTCTCTATCATGGCACCTGCCCTCCGAAATAGTTGCCCCAATACCCTGACCCTCCTGCTATTTAAATGAACCTTGAAGATTTGGCTCTTTCATCAAGCACATGATTTACTATTGTTTGTCTTGGTGGGAAATTTTATTGATGAATTAGTTTTAGTCCACAAGTTTTCATCTTCTTTCAGTTTTTACCATACTATATGTTGCTTAACTTGTCTGTGACCCAGAGTTGTAATGAAAATACTGAGTTGTACTTAAAAAATACTAGAAAAGGTCATCAAGCTATTGGTTTGCAAACACTTAGAAAGAACTAGTGATTATCAGAAGCCAGAATAGTTCATTAAACATTGATCAGACAAGACAAATCTTACTACTTTATTTTTGACAAAGTAATTAGATTACAATGACAGGTGATGGATTTGGTGTATCTAGACTTCAATAAGCCACCTGATAAATGGTTCTTCTATCAGATTGATTCACACTTCATTGAGCAATCATACTAAATACAGAATCCTTAATAAATCTATGTATATGTACACAGAGAAAAGTACATGGTAGTCTACCTCAGGGTTCATCGTGGACCCGGCACTTTTTAACATTAATGACTTAGAAAAAATGATTAAAAAGATGCTTATTAATTTACAGACAACTCAGAGCTTGCAAGAAAATTACTAACAGTTCACAAGACAGGTTCAAAATGATCTTTATACATTGGGACATTTTCAGTTTGGACACTGGACATTTTCTCAAAACAACAAGTGAATGGCAAGTAGGGTTCTACACTTATATACAAAAAATCATATAGGCTGTACCTGGCTCAGCAGTAGTATTTGTGAAAAGAATCTAGGTAGCAATAGCACTTACTCTTATATATTGCTTCATAGTGTTCTACAGCCCTCTCTAAACTGTTCACAGAGTCAGCATATTGCCCCCAACAATCTGTGTCCTCATTTTACCCACCTTGGAAGGATGGAAGGCTGAGTCAACCTTGAGCCAGTGAGATTTGAACTGCCAAATTGCAATCAGCCGGCAGTCAGCAGAAGTACGCTGCAGTACTGCATTCTAACCACGGTGCTGCCATAACTAATCTTGATCTCGATAGATCATAGATTAAGCTTGAGCAAAATGACATACTCTAGCTGCCAAAACTCTCTGTGCAATATTGGGCTCTATCAACAGAGTTACAATGTTGAGATTATAGTAAGTAATAGTTCTGCTCTATGCTGGTCAGATTTCATCTAAAATACGATCTATCTACATCTAAAATACTGGTTGTCTATAATACAAGCACGATGCTAAGGATCTAGAAAGAATGCAGAGAAGAGTAACAAAGGTGGTAAGACTAGATTAAATATATGAAGAACTGGGTATTCCAGTAAATAGAGCTGGGTATTAAACATACAAACTTCTAAAGGAAAGACAACTAAGGAGCCTTCTGATAGTCATTTTGAAATTCAATTTGAAACAAGGAACAATTTCTTGACCACAAGAGCTATTCGGCAGTAGAACAATATGACTCTTGATGTCATATGTGTGTCATCACTTGAGGTTTTCAAAAAAAGATTATACAGCCATATTTGCCCGAGGTAGTCTGAAGATACCTGCACTAATGGGTTATAAGATTTCCAATGTCTTCCAACCTATGTTTCAATAAAACACTATTGCAAATCATAAATACAATATACTACGACATTATAGCAGTATTGCCTCAAAAGAGGCAAATTTGAATGCCTCTTATTTCACTACAACTTACTACTCAGTTTTCAACTATTTGTCTATCTTCTCCAAGACAGTGATATAACAATCTAAAGATCTTCTAAACAGTCTTCAGAAGGTCATAAAATTAAGAGCAATCCTTGCTCATACGCTGTTTCAAAGAAGTACTTATAGAGAATGCCTGCCTTCATGCCTCTTACATGTCACCTTATGCAGTTAAGGCTCAGAACAGGCATTTTGTGCTTGTACAGACTAGGCAGATAAAATATCTGGGGCAGGCCACTTCAGAAGTTCCCAGCCTTACACCGGACTTTATAGGTGATAACCAGCACCTTAAACTGTGCATAAATAGCCAATGCTGCTCCTCTATTAACATAGCTGCATGACTGTAATTATTTTATTATTTGTTTGCCACCCATCTCACTGCTTAATTAATTATATATAGTAATAATCATAATTTTGTGAAACTTCTGTCTGAATAATTTTCTTAACATTTCAACTCATACGTATAAATGGTTTTAAAATTTTGAAGTTTTGATTAGGGAAAGTGAAAGATACTAAAGCTGGTGACAAACTGTTTCAAACTAATTTCTGAGCATAGAATTTCAGAGGCCAAGGGAACACAGAACAAAGGACCACAGAAATAAGGAAAAGCATTTCCCAACAGAGAGAGGGGAGACAGGAAAACATGTAAACTATCTTCCTACTAAATTCTGCTAAAAATATAGAAAGAGAACTCTTCAAGTGAAAGAATAGCAGCAATAGTAGCTGGCTAGAATCATGACACTCGTAAACAAAATAAATATGTTACATTGAAAATTATATCCCTCCAGATATAAAAGCATTTCTTAAAAGCACTGCATCAGCATGATATTATAACTAAGCATAAAGTTTAATATAGGTATAGAACATTATGAGATAGGAATATAGAATTCTAACTAGATCCTACATAAATGTTATTCCCTGTAAATTAACTTTATTACAATTTTTGAACAATTGCTAATTTACTCAGTAATGTTCTTATACTTGGGTTTTAAATGGTTTTAGATAAATTGGATGTCTTAAATTTGTTTTTTGAGCCCAAATTATTTAATCTATTTTTAATAGTTTTTAACTTTTGTATGTTCTTTGTATTTTTACCTTGGCTGTTCACCGCCCCTCCGGGAGTAGGGCGGTATACAAATATGATAAATAAATAAATAAATAATAAATAAATAAATAAATAATAAATAAATAAATAAATAAATAAATAAATAAATAAATAAATAAATAAATAAATAAATAAATAAAATATGCAGCTAATACCTTTCTACAAGTTCCACTCAGCAAAACTTTAAGTCAGACCAGGAAGCCTTCATCTTGCAGCTACTCTAATGGAGGTTAATTATGAATGTCCTCTAATTTATTTATTTATTTTATTTATTTGTCTCTTTAAGCCAGTCTTGACACCTGCTGATTTCCTGAACATGTCTCTGCCCTTTTTTTTTTTTTCCAGTAGTTTGCCATTGCCTTCTTTCAATGACTGGGGGACAGTCACTGAGCCAAGCTATCCAGTTGGCTTTGTATCTTTAAAATTGGAGAAGAATTTATGGGTTCCCAGTCTCTAGCCTGGTGCCTTAAACCACTACACTAAATGTTCTCTTTTTCCCTAATTAGATTCTTTAAAAATTATTCCTGATTTAAGTTTTGAAAAATGCAGTTACACCAGAAAGCATTATTACACTAAAAATTAAATCTCATGAAATGAAAGCTGAACTTGCCAAACTTATTTAAAAAACTAACTGGAAGTTGCACTCATTAATCATACTGTCTCGATCAAGAAAAATGCCCTCAAACTGACTGAAACTTTGTGTCTTCAGTGACCTAAACTTGAAGTTTCTTAGCCTTGGTCCAAGAAGCAGTTTCGTATTGCCTTCTTCTAATATGTCAAGTAACCAATCCAGTCTACTGTCCTGGTATTCCCTGGTAGTCCCATCAGAGAGGGACTAGTTTGTCCTAACCCTTCCAACCTCAGACAAGGACAGCTACCAATCACAGTGTAAATTTGCAAGAATAAAATGTTAAATTTAGTGTTAATTTTTTGTCTGTCCATATTTAGCAAATTGTTATGACTTCATATAATTGTTTATTTTGACAACCTCTTATTCTCAGAACAACCCAGCACCATTTATAAGGAACTGTCTTAAATGAAACCATCACAACAAAACCAATAATGCTTATGAACAATAAAATACAAATTAAAATAAACTTGATTTAAAAACCAAGCAAAATAATAAACAATCGGAAGCACAGTCTGCTGAAGTTCACACAGGGCACAATTTCATACCTGGCCCACTCCCATCCATTACACAATAAACTAAACCCACTAGCTTATTGGATCAGAAATATAGGTAGAAACATGGAGACTTACTCAGAAACAAACTCTTGAATTATTTAGGGTTTAAAATTTAATGTTACCCCTCAGTTCACAGAAGGCTTTTTGATCTGGCAGAGGCTTCTATAAGTAGAAGAGACTCAAGACTTTGTCTACCTTTCCTTTCTGAGTTCAACCCTTCTCCAAATGCATTTCAATGGCTTGGAAGACCCTTTCAGCAGTTTTAAAAATGATAACAAAAGCACAGAGGGCAAAAACTAGCTCTTTACCTCTTATGGTCACAGAAATAAACAATGAAGCAAAGCATGCTAATGTAATAATAAGTTAAACATAATAAAGCCATACAACAGGATTTCCTTCAGTAAGAATTCTTTATAAAATAGACAAGATAAATGATAATTAAATATCTCAATATTTTATAATATTAAAGGCTGTTTATCTTTTATTTAAAATATTAATTTAAAAGATTAAAATATTTAATCATGTCCTTTTTTCATTTATATATAGTCATACTTGCCCCCAAGCTGTTATTTGTCCATCTGAACATTTTCGCTAGCAGACCTGTAGATTAGGGGGTAAGGGATGGAAGAGAAAGAATCAAAATGACAGCATGGGAGAGGGCCAATGCAGCATTTTCACTCTGAATTCTATTGGGAAAAGCCTGTTTTAAATAAAAACAGAAGTATTTCTTATATTACTGATTCCTTGGATATAAAGTACAATATAAGTAATAATACCTCTGAAAACAAGTACAAAATGTAATATTATAGTTCATAGGATAAGTTTCTACTTGATTCAACTAATTATTATAAGTGAAAATTGTATTAATTTTATTGTGATTAAAAGAGATGATTATTATTTGTTGGTACTACTGTATCTGAATATCTGAGATTCTACAATAATGAATCATTATCTTTCAGAAATGGTATTTTAACTTGCCCATGAACCAATCTAAACCTTGACTACATTGTAGTTATTTATGCAAGATCACCATCCAAAACAACAACTTTAGTTCCTTGGTCATATCTTAAGGCAACTGATATTATGTGATGTCATTCCAGGTACTTCTACACCAATGGCTGCTATTATATCACATTTTGCTTGAACAAAAGTTACAGCAGAGAGGATGCAGAAGAGAATATAGAGTCGCAGCTTTCAGAAATAATTGAAATCTTCAATTTTGAAACTTAAAACATTTATTGAATTGCATAAAGCAGCAAATATAAAGTCCTTTCATGCTACATTTAGTATATCATTTCATATCACTTTTACATTCAATATAACAGTGAAATTTGCATTCATTTTTTAGTTGGAATTACATGCTAAAACTGCTATTACTCAACATGTATAGGCATAAATAGGATTATCCAAAATATTGTTTTTTTCCCTTTTTGCATTAATTGTAAAAAGAATGCATAGGCTATTATTAAAGATAAGTTGAACTCCAGACCTGGTAAACTCTAATAAGCTCTACTGTTTTCTAATTTGTTTGTTAATTGCAACAAACTTGCAAAAGCTAGTAATATCAATATGTGGAACTACTGCCTCAAAATATATTCTTTAGACGTATGTTGATATTTGTGGGATATTTTCTCCTGGTTCTATTTTTCATTTGCTTTGTTTCGGGGGATTAATTTGACCATCCAGAGTCACTTTTTCCGAGTTGTGTGGCTATATAAATTCTTTAAATAAATAAATAAATAAATAAATAAATAAATAAATAAATAAATAAATAATGATAAAATGAATAAAGCTATGCTCAAGGTTAAAGTAACAATATCTCCTTAGTGGTTACAGGTTATCAAGTTTCAGGAAACATAAACCACAAGCCAATGAAAACAAATAAAAAATGTCCATACGTCCATATCTTAAAATATTATCTATTAATTATGATAGAATGATGTATCCATGTTGACCGAAGAGGCAATATGTAACACAGCACAAAATAAATGTCAGGGACCATAGAAAATTGAGCAGAAAAAAAGAAATGATGACATCATTACTAAATATTTTAAACTATAGAATGACAGTTTATATATGTGTATGCTTTCAAGTCAGTCTTCATTCTGAAGAGCTACATGGAAAGTGGCTTGCCATTGTTTCCTTCTCACAGCTAAGAGGGAGTGAGTGGCACCAAATCACCCAGTAGTTTTCATGCCTAAAGCAGGACTGGAACTCACAACCTACCATTTTCTAGCTAGTCTATTTAATCACTGCACCAAAGTGGCTCTCATGTAAGATTTTAGCAATACTAAATAAATCTAGCATTCTTAAGAATACTAGATTTAGTACTAGAACACTAAAATAAATTAGATTCTTAGCAATATTATTCAGTAAGTGTGATTTATACAATAAGATGTTATTTGAAATTGGCAACATACAAAGTACCTTAAAGAAAGTTGCACTTGCCAAGCTAGCATATTTGGCCCAAACAAAATAAAATATGTAGCTGAGTCATAACTGTCCTATAATGCAAAGGTTTAAAAATCTCTAAAGTTTGGTAATTATTTAAATATTTAATAATACTGAAAAAAAGTATGACAAAGTCAGAAACATGCAATTTTAAATTTCAACTATCTGAATTGTTAAAATTAACCAGAATGCTTACAATTATGCTATTAAAAATTCTGTTAAAACTTAATATCGACAAATACTTTTACACTGGATGTATTTTTTTTTCAAAATAGCATTCAGTATATAGAACAGTTTTGTTCAGATTCAGGCAACGAAATAATTTTAGGAGAAATAAATATGTATGTACTATTTAATGTACCAAATTAAATCCCATGTAATAAGTAAATATAAAAATATATCACTAATTGTGAAGTCAAAATTATATAAATCAAAATCTATATAAAGAATACATTTCTATGTAAAGAAATGTATTCTACACTGCATTCAATACTGATTCTAATCTGGCATTTGCCACACATGCTTCTTCTAAATAGTTCTTACTGATTTCAACGCAACTTTTTTCAACAAAAGAATGTTCAAAATACTTATCCAAATGTACAAACACATCTTGCAAATTACAACTATATACATCCAAAAATCCAAAAAAAAAAAAAATTCAAACATTTGTCCTTATCACAGTCAAGAGCGAAAATAAAAGATCAGCCATTTAAAACTGTTTTTAAAACAAGTACATGACAACAGCACTTCAAATCTGTAGTATGTATTGCCTTTTATGCTATGACACTGCAGCCTCTAAGGGTCAGATTAATTAAGATCAACAGCAGCTGCAGTGCAACGTGAGAAGTGCACTGCCATAATTCCCACCAGTCTAGCCCAATTACCTGCAGCATTCCAACACAGGACAACTGACAACCTTCAAGTCTATCAAGTCATTCATTCCCACCAGACTGGTGATACATAAAAGCAAACTGAACTCTTTCTCAGAATGATTACAACTCCAACTACACCTGCTGCAAAGTACAAACATTATCAAGTTTCTACAGATGTTGTTTAAACTGGAACTATGGCTAAAGGTGATTATTACACAAAGCCTCCATTTAAATCTCAACTTCACAATAATTTGTGCTTTCCAACTATGCTGTCTAACATACAATTCAGATAAAACAATTCAAAACAATTTTCTTTCCAACCATGTTAAGAACTAGATCTTATTGGTAGAAAAAAAACTATTGAATAGAGTGATTTTAACAATTAAATAATTGTTCGAAACCTATGGTATTTGGGAAATCAGAGAGAAAGTTAAAAGAGAAATGTTCTCCATTCACTTCAAAATAATTTTGTTTGGTAAAACACATAGAATTACAATGAAAATTTTGAATGACAACTTTATATGACTTTTATTTAAATGAACATTTACCAAATTATATTTGAAGTAAGTAAAAGTCTATTTACTTCAAGAGAAATACCACTTGGTATTTCTACTTTGGACATAACTTTTTTAAAAAAAGAAATAGGATATCAGTTTTAAATATTGATTGAAATAACTTAATATGCTAGTATGCTGAGCTTTTATATTCATTTCATCTCTAGCATAGAACATGAATAAAAAAGAAAGGTTGAACATAGTAAAGATTTATCCTAAACTGGATATCTTCCTTTCTAACAAAAATAAAAACCGCTACATGTTTTTCAGCAAGATAATACATATATTAATCATATAATTATATATTGCTACATCTAACAACTGTATTAAAATAGAAATTTAATAAATTAATAAATATTAATATTTCAAAACCTATCTGAAGTATGTGTCTTCTTTCAGTTTTGTCATTCTCAAATTTCAGTAACTCAATACTGATATGTAACATCTGCAAAACAGAGAAGCAACTTTGAGAAATTTCTCAACTATACTCATTGATAATCTAATCCCAAAACACATTCCATTAGAAATCACTTCCAAATGTTTAGTTGCATATAAATACACTGAGCTTCCTTGACGTAACTTGGCAGAATACAACATACTCAGAATATAGCAGCATTTTCATTTAAGAATCTTGCTTCAGGAATTCATAGAGATTGATAGCTTAATTGACTTGAAAAGAGAGCAAGAATTAACAGTTCACAAGGTGATACTTTAATCTTTCTAGCACTGTTTACATATAAGGTTAAAATCCTGTGCACATTTTACTAGAAGACAGTTTTAAGTTGTACTCAAAAACAATTATCAGACTCTTCTGCGGTCAGGATTCACTCTAAATATAAATAACAGACTTTTTTAAAAAAAAATGTATGTTTTTACAAGCGCACAATTCAACTTAGAACTGAAAGAATCTAGCTCTTCTCTATCAACAGTAAATGCAATCAGCAAGTCCAAAATCCTAACTCTGTTAAGCGTTAAGTATTAGCAATTATAAAATATGTGGTAAATGGTAAAAATCCATTGGGTAAAAAAAAGCCAACAAACAGAAATATTCTATACACAGAAAAAGTAAATCAAGCTACCCCCACAACATATATAAACAACATTAATATAAAACAAATAGAACTATTATTAGAAACAATCCTTTCATTTTTCTTAAAACAGAAAGTTAAAAAAAATGTACAGCTGAGAATTATACCTTTGAATAGCTTGTCTTTGATGACTGGACACATAGATGTAAAAGGAAAATAATTTTGCAGATCACAAGGCCCATAGTGATCCAATTTGAATATTCAGCAGAACTATTTCTTTATGAATCAGTTCTCAAGAAGGTTGGCAACATCAATACAACTGTAATAATGTTCTTTTATTTAAGCAACATCTTGAGATAAAGAGACGAAAGTCAGGGCAAATGCTAAAACTTAAAAGACATATTATCTTGTTGTTCCATTATGCAAAATGACATCTTCATTGGAACACATCTTCAAGCATCAGACTGCCAAGTTATACAATCTCTTCATGCATTAGTTTTAAATTTCAACTTCAATCTTAATTATGCATTTAATAAACACTTTAAAAATAAAATCATGAAAAATGATTTGATACCATTTTAGATTTAATCTCTATTATTTTCTAAATTCATTAACATTATTCATTTTTGTGTTGCACAACACTTTTAAAAAGGTCTTCTTTCTGATTAGCTTGAGATTATGAACCCCAGACAAATATTGACATATAGTTGGCTATGTATGCGATCATGCATTTGCATGTATTTAAGATGAAACAGAGAACAGGATTACATCCGCACTTTGATTTATTGTTCGACATTATTTACTAAATTTTCTTAAAACCCTCTCATTCCACACTGGATTCAGATGAGATACAAAAATCAAGCAATTTAAAATATTCCTTACAAAGTATGACATATCAACCCTCCCTCTCCCATAACTAGTATTTTAACTAGAACAGGGTCATACATATTGTTGTCATAAACACAAGTACATATATAATAGTTTTCAGAAGAAATACTTATTGCATTTTACAAAAATGAATTTCAGGAAATAAAGCTATTGATTTATCACATAGAATGCAAGAAAATATCAAACCAATTTACAGTTTATCAAGAAAAATGACCAATATTCAATCATATCATTTCTTGAAAATCTTAATTTGGAAACAATTTGTAAGTAGGAAACAGTCATTAACAATTTATTTAGTTATATGCCTGAATAATGGTAATCATTTCTGAATATCTGGCTAGTTTCATTTAAACTCTGAATGAAAATTTTATAATGAGAAAATATAGTAAGTTTTAAATAGTTACATTAAGTTTTTAACATAAATTTTTAATTTTTTTTTAAAAAACAGTTTTCAGTACTAATTACAAGCATTATTTAAAGACTTTTATTTACTGTGATCAGTAACTATCACATGTAGTACATAATAGTACATATAGTATTTTATGTACATAGTACATATCGTACACCTATAGTACATAATACAAACATATATTATGGATTACATAATTTTATTGCACAATATGCTCCCAATATGCACATAAAAATGCTTAAATATTTCAGCATCCACTATGAAACTATGTATCAGCCATTTCTAGCACTAATAATCATAGTAAAAGTAGTTCACAGTATGAAATTACTAACACATTAACTGAACTTTTATAATTATAAATATGAATATACATTTTAATTTAAGAGTAGCGTAATATTAGCGTAGTTCAATTTAAAATTTAGTTTGAAATAAAGCCAAATGTTGTCAACTTAAAAAATGTTAAAGTTGATTAAGATTTCTCAGGCTTATGGTTAAAAGGGAAACAATTTCTAGCTCAAGTAATAACTGAGTGCCTCACGTATGTCCAACTCTTCAGGTAAGAATCTAATTCATGTATTCCAAATTTATGAAAGCTATTCTATAGTGTAACTTCAGTCATACAGCAACATCTACACCTGTTACAGATTACACAAGCTAACTCCATGCTATCATTTCCTTCAAAGGGAATGTGTTTACGTCACACAGGAACACAATGTGGTAAACCTCTCACCATCCCTTTGTATTTTTTTAAACATAGGCAAAGCTTCTATTTTCAGCTGAAGCTTTAGTAAAGTGCCTGCATAAGCATCCAGGAGACAATTCAATTAAACATTTAATGATTATTTAAATTAGGAGGGAAATTCTTGTAAAGAAGCAGACAGAAGTAATCTTGCTTCGCAGTATATACTTAAGCTGAATATAATTTCAAATTTGCACTGTCAGTCATAGCATCTGTTCCGTCACTCCATCATCTCTAATCTTCTTTATGGATCATACAAATATATAATTTATATTTAAACTATTGTATCCAAATTCAATTTAGCAGCTCGGTTATTATCTCAGAACTGTTATTTTCAGTATTATTATCTATACATTATGTCAACCATATATGTCGTTCATGCTTACCAAAAATTATATAAACTGTATCATCAAATTTTAAAACATTTCACGAGTGGAATTTCACCTACACATATCTGTTTATAAAATCACAAATACTTAAGCACAACATCTGTATCCAAACATAATGTAAACTTCAAAATGCAATATAGCAAAAAATGAAATATTCCTGATGCTTCTTTCAATTACCTTCACAATTGCCTTTTAAACTCATTTTAAAGCCCAGACATATCTCTGAAAACAATCAGCAAATGCAAAGCAGCTTTCCTTTCACTACAAGAAAAAAGGCCATCTCACTGGAAAGCTACCACTGTTAGAATTACAAAATCAATGCACTATCGGGAATATAGCTATTACTGCTATAAACATTAAGAACTTGTTTTAATTTATATTAGATAATCAGTATCTATGCAGGAATTCAGAAACCTTAAAAAATATTATGTATATGATATCACTGTACATTATTCAACATGTAGTGAATAATATGCTTATGCCCACAGTAAAACTACATCCATCTCCTTTTCTCATTAGTGTCGATTATTTCATAATAGGTTTCTATTAACTATCACAACTAAAATAACCAAATACCAAGGAAATATCTGAAGAGCACCACTTCCTCTCTTTTATTTTGACTAATATAAGTGAACAAAGAAATGAAATAGAACCAAAGTATATAGCAAATTTAAGGTAAATGGCCTATTCTACAAGGAGCACACAGGTTTGGTTTGAACTTATGGCTTTGTTCATAATATTTGACATTTTCTTGAACAAAATACTAAAGGTGAAATCTAATTTTTAAAATATTTATTGGAACAACACAGTTGGCACTAGATAATAAGCTAAATTAAAAAAAAAACAATAACCAAAATTAGTATTTGTTCAGAATTACATTTGATAATTCACTTTACTACTAATGGTAGTGGTATGATTCTTTTTAATTATTCAAGAAAAGAACTATGGTTTACACCTACCTGGGTAAAAGTCTTTGGATTTAGAAAGCTTGATGGTAGCCCCAGTCTCTTTCTGCAGCTGAACAATTGTTTGTCCTCCCTTACCAATTATAGATCCAGCCGCATAACTAGGTATGAGGACCTTTAGAAAATATTGGCCGTCCTCTGGAAAAAAGAGACAAAAGGTTAATTTATGTTCGAAAACATTTTCTCTCAGACCTATAAAATATGCCTTTATTTTACAAATATTAATACACCGTTCTTTTGTACAGACTGCAGTTGTTTAGCCAATATTAAATTAATATCTGTTCTTAAATTTGTGGTGCTATGGGATGCAATGACCTAATTCAATATATAATTCTAGGCATAAAACTGTTCCTGTATGGCTCTATTTAACTTGATACAATAACATGAGCCAAAGTGTATTACACACACATACACATGTACACACACACACACACACACATAGGGGCAAAGAAAATGATCAAGAAAGATCAAAGTCCTTAAAATGGTACAATCAAATTAAAGAAATAAAATTGTTAGAACTAAAGGCTATGTATTGTTGCCCTATAGTCTTCAAAGAATACACTGTTTTTTGTTAAATAACCCGGAATCAGAGGCATTACTCAAAGTTATCCTGAAGAAAACTCAAAATAATGTGGTTATGATAATTTGCCTAAGTAATCCTGATGTATTTCTTCAACATTTCTTGGTAGCAATGATCTCTTAAGCTCATTAAAGGACATTAAGAAGCATTTTTCTCAGTTAAAAGGAAGCTAAAACCCTGCATGCATTTAAAAAGTGACTGTTAATGTAAATACTTTCAAAGTAAGAGTTTAAAAAGTCCCAAAATAGTTAAGAATAATCAGTACTATGAATAAAACAACTTTATAACTGAACAATTGTATTGCTTCCTTCACAGGTCTTACACCATCAATTCTATGGACTAGGAAGAAAAAAAACGCTGCTCTGACAGGATTGCATGTAAAAGCAACACACATTTTAAGACCCTTCTTTATTAAACAGCCCAACTTTGTTTTTTGTTTTTATATATTAAATGCATCTTAGAAGTTTGCTTTCATCAAGGAGCCACCTAAGAGCAGCCTCACTTTCTCTCAGAGTCAACGTCCCAGCTGATACAGGTGCATTCCCCCCCAAAACATTATACAAACGTTTAAAATACATCAGCTATCTACTTCTGCTGTTTCTTAACGCTGGATGAATAAATTCACCTCTGCCTCGGTGCATTGTTATGAAGACTCCAGTGCAAATGAATAGAGGAGATGCTGGTCCCGTTATAACTCATCTCATCCAGGAAGAGCAGGATGTTAACTAACAAGTCACCGCACCAAGACAGACAACTCCCGCCCTCCCTCCTCAAACCTCTCTCTGACACACACACGCGCGCTTACACACACCCCATCACAGTGACCCAGCCCCAGGAAGCACAAATCTGTGCAACATTTTCCACCGAAAAGGAAAGTGGTGCCAGGAAATAAGACAAGTTTTGCTGCCGCCGCCGCCGCCGCCGTTTAATCTACCTGGCGACTCACAAAAGGGGGAAGAGGGAACCGGGGGTGAAAGTGCCTTTTTTCCAGCCGCCATTTATTCGTTTAGTTCTTCCAACTGTTAACCACGCGTGCAAGAGGGTCGGTGCAAGACGACTTCTGAGCTCCTTCGCCCAGAGGGTCAAGGCTGAAAAGCGCCCCCCCACACACACCACTCCGCCCCGCCACTACGAATATGTGAAATTAAAATAAAACAGGGCTGCTAGATGCTTGAAAGGCGACGCCATTTTGATGAATGATAACATTTGAGAAATAAGGAATGTTTGGGGAAGGAAAAGAGGGAGAGGCGAGGCGAGGAGGCAGGTAGGAAAGGGAAAGGTGGGTGGGGAATTGGGTAGTGGCAGGAGGAGGAGGAGGAGGGGGAAATACCCACCGCCCGTGTTGGTCCTTTTGGTGCTGCCGGCTTCAGGGGGAGCTTCAAGTGGTCTTTTCCGAGAGTCCGGCGGGTCCAGGTCTATGGGTACCCCAGGATGGGTCCCGTTCTGCTGGATGGGAGCTGCCGCCATCATGTTTGCTGCCGCCGCCGCTGCTAGAAGGATAACTGGCTTCTCCCTTCGGGGTGGGGGGAGCAGGGAGGGGGAGGAGGAGGAGGAGGAAGGGGCTCGTCCCGCTTCTTTCGCTTTTCTTCCGTCCTCTGAAATTTCAGGCTAATCTGCGAGATCGGTCCGCTCCCTCCCCCCCACCAAAAAAAAAGATGCTTTCTTGGAGTGGGGGGGGCAGGCGCTTGTTTGTCTGGCACCGGTGAAACGGGCTGGGGTGGGGGGGGGGGAGAGAAAAGGGAGAGGAGGAGAAGGGAAAAAAAAAGCAGGCTGGACGGCTGGCTGAAGGAGCAGCTGCAGTGCAGTGCCAGCAAAAGCTGAGGTTAAAAAAAAAATTAAAAAAGGGGGAAGTGGGGTGGGAGGGGGAAGCGGAGACAAAATAAGGGGAGAAAGAGAGGTAAGGGAGGCGGGGGACAAAGTGAGGCGGAGGAAAGGGGAGAGAGGGGAAGCGAGAGAAAGAAAGAAAGGAGGGGAAAGCGAGGCGGGGAGGGGAGGAGGGGGAGAGCGAGGAGGTTGTGGCTGGAGGGGGGGGGAAAGAAACTGGATTCAGGGAATGTGACTCTGTGGCCCCTCCAGAATCCCCTCCCCGCCTTTTCTCTCCCGGTGCTAGTCGGGCGCTTGCAGCTGGCGAGGAGAAGGGCTGTTACTGCTTTCGCGTTCTCACGCTCTCCCAGTTGAAGAGTCTCAGGCGCGCTGTCGGGCTACACTCTTGTCAGGAGTTGCTCGCTGAAAGTCTCTCTCCCTCTCCCCCCCCCGCCCCCGTTTTCCCGGCCGCGCTCTCTCCTTCTCTCCCCTTCTCTTTCTCTGTCTCTCTCTCCTTCCAGCACACACTTACGCGCAAAAAAAAAAAAAAAAAAAAAAAACCTCGGGTTCCCGCGATTCGGGTTGTAAGAGAAGGGTGCTCGCCCTAGCTTCTCTTGCGGACACACTTTCCGAGCCCAAACACTCCAACGGGGAAGGGAGGGCAATGAGGTATGTATTTATTTATGTATTTAACGTGTGTGTATGAGAGAGAGAGAGAGGGTGTGGATGTGTTTGTGTGTGTACACAATATACGTGTGCAGGCCTTCCAGAGAACCGGAGAGCTGAACCCAATCGAGGGGAAGAACTTGAGGCTTGGGTTGGAAGGTTAAGCCAAAAAAGACAGAGGAAGGGTGCCTGATGGGTGCAATTGAATCCCGCCCTTGATTGTGCTAAGATGGGACCATCCAGGAATAAATAAAAACAGACGATTTCCAGTTCTGGCTGCCCCATCTTAAGGAACAGAAGGCGGCAGAACTGTGTTGGGCCAAAATAGTTGATCATGTACTTTCTGTGATGGAGTAGCATGGTAGGAAGGAGGCATCAGATTTTCAACGTTGTTCCATTTCCTTCTCTCCATATGAATAGGAGCTTGGCTAGATGAGCCTTGTCCTTTCCCCAGTATTGTGCAAAAAGCAGGAAAACAAACAGAAGAATAGAGTTACTCTTCAAAGCTGTTTCCTCTTATTTCCTACACACTTCCTCTGGAGCCTGACTTTCCAGCAAGCATCTTACAAAGAGAGGTGTGTCAACAGGTAGAGATTTCCACATGCCCATATGACTGAAGACTGCTCCTCCTTTGGTATTCCATTCTGAGAGGAATAAAGGGCAGTGAATAGGAATGGCTTCTTTTGATCTCCCCTGCACACCAAAATACCAGCATTTTCAAGTGATGATTACAAAGAGCAATTACACTTCAGATTGTTTATATGCATTTTCAGTCCGGTATCTACTTGGTTCCTTGTTTTCTGGTTGGACAATACACAATGTGAGCTGGTTAAATCTGGTTAAAATGCTACAATAGCATTTTACCAAAGCTTAAAAAACCGAACTACTACTAGACAGGAAAAAAAAAGTAAGTTGCTTCTTTGCTGTCACTGCTGCTATCTAGTGGCTATATGGTTTTTTGAAGCCCAGATATATTATCACTGATTCATCTACTTTGGATGCTTATTGAAAACCTTCCAGATGACTGATCATGCTAAGAGATACCTTATGGATATCAGGTTAGAAAAAGTCAGTGTATTACTTTTTGTTACTCTTTCCCATGTTTCCTTGTTCATAATTTTTCTCTCTTTCCTCTTTCTCTAGGACTTTACAATAAAAAAATACACTTGCTCAATTCAATCCCTGCTGGCAGAATCACACACGTGACTAGTGTGTTTTGTATAAATTGCTATCCCTAACTTTCTTATATATCTTTACTCATCCTATTACCATTTAGAGAACTTGATGAAGTTTGGACCAGTCCCCCTTTGCTGTTCACAGAAAGAAGATGACATGGCAGAAATGATTGCTTGTGCTCTTTGGGGGGAAAGTTTCACAGGGCCAAATAAAGCAAGGATGAGATACAAAAAGACTGTATTGTCTTGTGTACATGTTCTCTCTGGGCAATTTGTTCCTAATTCATTTTTTTTTTTTCATCCTAGCACCTAAAAGGTTTTCAGGCTTTTTCTTCTTTACACTATATAAAAAGAATGCAAGTAAGTTTTTTTAAAAACTAGTTCTTTTTCTGGATAATTCATCACTCCCTATTCTTAAAAAAGTGTCTTCAAGAATGAAAGGATGGGTAAGCAACTGCAGGACAGACTGTTCTTTGCTATCTCAATTCTTGATTTCACGAGTGACCTATGGTGAGCTATAGCTGCCCTGTGGTATCATACTGTGTGAGGAAGGGATAAGCATTACAGAACATGGTTCATAACAAGGGAACAGTTCAGGCAGCATGGCTGTAAATAAACATGGATTCTAATACTACAGAAATACTATATCTGACATTGGTTGTTACTACTTTTTTGTATATCAATATTGAATTGTTAATCCTGAAAAAGGAGTAATTAAAAATAATTTAAATAAAAAGGAAAAGTGGCTAGAAACATTAATCTGTATTTTCCAGCGGTGACACTGAAAAATATTAATTACATACAATGGTAATAAATGTATCAGGTTTCCTACTTATTTGAAGCATTTTATTACCCACACTTGAAAAAGTAAATCCCAGAATGCTACATAAAGATAGATAAAGCAGAATTTGTATGATGTGTATATCCATCTATAGGTCCCAGGGCATTAAAAACAAATTTCAGAGAGATGTCTGCTGGATAAAAAGTTCTGTTGGGCCCCAAGATTAGTCTCAATGTGCAAAGATGTCTATGCTATTCCTTTTTTTTCCCCATCCTGTTACAGTCATGAAATTTTCTTTGTCCATGTCACCTTCTCAGAATGATAGATTATTTATTAGTTATTATTTGAAAGTAAATTCTAATTTACATATTGCCTACCAGTTAAACAATTAACATCCTGTTTACTCAAAACTATATTTAAAGTATAGAATTATATTTTAATGTGCCACAATTTAGATAAGGACAGAGACATGTTCATTCTACAATGTTCTCATATTTTCAAATGGTTTGCTCTAAATCACAACATAAGAAAAGTAAGATTTCATCTGTACAGCAAGACTTGCTAGTTTTCAGTAGTGAAAACTAACAGCTCGAGAACTAAATTCCCACTGTCAATTGTGGTGGGGTTTTTTTTTCCATTGTTTGCAATTAATGCTGTTGTTTTCCACACAAATTTAGGTACTGCAAATCCATGTTCTAGATTACATGTTGTATCCAAAACTGTCACTAAAAGTTTGCAACTTTAAACGAAGATAATTGGAAAGTACAAACCTCATAATTTTACATATGACAAAAAAGTGGTCAAGAGCTCATCCTTCTCAACAGTTCTAAAAAACACTATCATATCAGCTCAAATATTCAGAACTAAATGCACAATATGTATTATACATTATGATGGTATAAATGTTGTAAACTGGAAACCAAAAATAAAGTGCAACTGACTATTAAATACCTTCTGTCATATTTTACCATTATGAAGAGATCATTCAAATTTTCCTCAAGCAGCGAACATAGTGCAGACAGGTTTATAATGGTCATTGGAATACGTTCCAGTTTTCTCATTCTTCTCATAAGAAATGTGGGCTGTGCTTTTAAATCAATATTTATTGTAAAAATAGTGCATTCAATTCCCATCCTTTATTTGTGTAGCACTTAAATTATTTGTTTATATTGCATAATATATGTTTAATACTTTAACATGCTTTTGCATAAATCACATAATGACAAATCACATAAATTAAGTATACTATTGCATTTGATTTAATATCAACTTTTTCCTCAATATTGTGCTGAGATGTCATCTTAAAAATGCTTTGGAATAGTTTCATCTTTGGAGAAGAGATTTTTACTCTTGAAAGCAGTTTAAACAATGTTTATTTATCTTATAATTTTATATACCACCTTTGCTTTACAAACATAAATAAGATCATGAACGGTCAAAAAATAATCAAAACAAAAAACCAGTTTACAAAAAGCTATAATCTGTAAATGTGTAGCCCCAGAGATAGCACAAACAACCACATTTCTTCCAAATTATAAACTGGCATAATTCATGCATTATCCTATGCTGACAAGACGACCTAATTCATACATTATACTCTGCTTTGTTTAATCTTTCAGAATTAGCTTGATTTACTCAAAATGCTAAGGCATAAATCAGAGTAGATAAGCCTCAATGGTGGAGTTCACACAATACAATAAGCCTAAACCATTCGTTCTGTGAAATAAGGCACAGAATAGTGGCAATCTTCATCACAAAATCATTCCACAGTGGTCCCACAATTTAGCCTGTGGCCTCTATCCTCCAACAGCCCTGTGATATAAGATTAATTGCCTAAAAATTCAAGCTAGAAATATGGTACAATGTACAGTAAGGCTGTTAAAATAGATCACTTAGATCTATTGTCATTTTGAACCCTATCCATTGAATATTTTTAACCCAGGCCTTTATGATTAAATAAAGACAAGCTGATTTTGCAAAATTAAAGCATGAGCCTTTTAACAGCTGTTAACTACTAAGGACTCATGGATTTTAATATTGTTTAGCTTGTTTTTTTCATATATGATTTGCCTGCAGTCATTGTCACTTTAAACAAAAAGGTGATCTATAAATATTTTAATTAATGAGCATAGACCTCGCTGTAAACCTGCTTCATTGAACATGGTGATGTTTACTAATAATTAAGTGAACTATGGACTAAATATTTAATCAAGTTTTTAAATCAACTAAAATTATCTTTCCCAAATTTAAAGTAAATTTCTAATTTTAAAATTAATAGTCAAATTATTCCACACATAAATGATTACTATTTATTATATCTGTTACATAATTTGTTAAGAATTGTACTTTGGTTCGCACCTCAAAGTATATTGTCTTTTCATTCAAATGTATCAAACTAGCCATCATAATTTGTACAAACTATGGGTAATAAGCTATATGTGAATGTAAACTACACCTTGGAGATAGCCATATATAATATTCTTGCCTCATAGCGAAAATGGAAAGGGTATAGTGGATGGAAATCATAGATTTATGTTGTCAAGTCTGATGTTTGCAACACATCATGTGTTCTATGTTATTTTACAAATATCTAGATATATGACTGAATCCTGCTGACTGCAAGACACCTGAAGATCTGGATCTTTCTTCAGGAAAGCTAGGACAGGGTGGGCATCCACTCTCAGAGATGGTTATATTTATCTTGAATTTTTTCTTCACTTGCCATGTTCATCATTTTATTAGGGTTTTTTTTATGTAATGTTCTTTAATCCTTGTTATGATTCTCCAAATCACTGACAAGTGGCAGTCCTAGAAATTAACTTTATGAATAAATTAAAAATAAATCATGATTGCAAAGCCTCTTTTGCAAATTCAGTTACGGCAGGCCCCAGACCTTTTAATTTTCAATAATTGTCAATTCTGGTTTATTCAGCAAATTATGATTAATAAATTATAATTTAAATCAATGTATGAATCCAGCATAATTATAGCAGTACAGGACATGATTATAGTGATTCTATTTTGATTCCTATCTTCCATAATTGTTATTAATTTACCTAAAATTGTAATATTTGGTAATAATGAATTCCGTAAAACTGAACCGATACTTTGTGAATTAGTGGTAATTAAAAAACCCATAAAAACACTTAATTTCACTGGAAAACCATGTCTAATATTTTGAAAATGAATGCTTTTTGTCTTTTCCTACCTTCACTGCAATGGGAGGTATAAAAATTTCTATATTTATTTACTTCTGCTTATTTTTTATAGAAAATTTCATCAACTACCTTAGTATTTCACTATACTTCTTTGCACTTTCTATCGATCTCCAATATCTATAGAGGAATTATTTGCATAGATCCATATAATCCTTTTATAAAGTCTTATCCTTCTTTGTTCTCTGACTCTTTAAACAATTCCTAACACCGAATTTGATGTTTTACTACTGCAGCAAAATGAATTGACATTTTTATTGTGCTTTTAAGTGGTATTTCAATATCCTTTTTTCTATTAGAGCTAATTTAGAATTCAAGAATCAGAATATGTTTATTTCTTTATCTATGGGCAATATAAATAAAACAAACTGTCAAATGTAAAAAGAACTTATGAAATATACAAATCAATTATTTATAGATAAAAAAAGTAATATGCAATGTATTTTGTATGAATAAAATTCTAATTAGTGAATTATTAGTAATACATGTAAATTCAGCACATGAAATACATTTACTAATGTTAGCTGATAACATTTACAAATTACAAAAACTTCCAATAATTACATAGTTACAGTGGGGTACAGAAAAGAAAACCTCATTTTTTTATTGATGGGATACTCAGGCATTTTTCCTTCCACAGAGATATTCCCATAGATTCAGAAACAACAGATTGTATTGAAAATGAAGAACCCCCTCTCCGCCCCACCCTATGAAAGGAAATTACTACATTCTTAATAACAGCAAAAACTCTTCTGTCAAAAAAGTTTAAGTATCTGTCAAGGAATTCTCTAGTGCCTGCTTAAACATAAACAGCCTGTACTATTTTTATTCCTACCAGTAGAGATAGATCTTTCAGGATAGCATGTTGCTTCTGCTTTTAAACTCTGCCTATTTCTCCCAGTGATTCAAATTGAGTAAAGTGTTCTTGAATTAATCTTTTGAAATGCAAGTAGATAAAGTAGAACAACTCACTTTTTCCAGCAAGCCGGGCTGGCTTAGGAAGAATTTTTTTAAAATTTTTAAATGTTTAATTGGTTTGTGGTTTTTTAAATTTTGGGCCAAATTTATATAGATTTTAATTGTTTTTAATATTTGTGTTTCATGTTTTTAATTCTGGCTGTGCACCGCGCTGAGTCCTCAGGGAGAAGGGCGGTATATAAATTGAAAATAAATAAATAAATAAATAAAAATAAAAAACTATGCACAAGAGAGAGAGAGAGAGAGAGATGTTCCTAGAATTAATTTTTAGGAAATCGGCCAGCAATTTGTATACTTTTATTCTAATAATACATTTTATTTGGTTACAATTTGAAATTTCATTTTATTTGAGATTTTACCATATTATTTCATCTTCACATTTAGGTTTTTTTTATTCTTGGTTGAAAAACTACAGTATTTGAATGAGTATCATTGATTTGTATTCATTTGAAATCTAAAACTAGAACAAAAACCTGAAAAGATTTTCAAAGTATTCTCAAGATTTTTCCTAATAATCCCCAATACAATGCTACACGATAATATCATTTTAACAAGGGCTTTTTTTTAAAGATGCCTCTGTTGGTGGCCACCATTTTTTCCACAAAATTCCCATAATAGCAAGATACGTTTATGGAGAACGTAAACGTATCTTGGAGAACTACAGCTATAACACAATTTTTATCAGCTTCCCACAACTGATTTTTTTTTTTTTTAAGGAGCAGCAAATAGGACTGAAGTAAGACATTTTTAGGCAGCTCTAAAATTCTGTTACATCTCTTTTTAACATGTTAATACCTCCCACATTTTCTTCAGAGTCTACACACACATATAAACATACACAAAATATTACTTTGTTTATATGCTTGTCACATGTCTGATCAATTCTAAACTTATAATAAAGCAAGATTGATTTTATGCAGACTTTATGGTTGTTTACCATAAAAAGTAGTTTACCATTAAACTTTTAATCTGCATAATGTTAGGCAAATATCTTAACAGTTTTGTTTTCTTCCTCTTTCAACTTGTTTACCTCTTTGAGTTCCCTAACTCACTTTATAGATAATTCTCGTGTGTGTGTGTGTGTGTGTGTGTGTGTGTGTGTGTGTGTGTGTGTGTGGTCTATTATAGTGTATATAGCAATAGCATTTAAACCTTACAGCTCTCTCTAAGCAGTTTCCAGAGGCAGCATATTGCCTCCAATAATCTGGGTCCTCATTTTACTGACCTTGGAAGGATGGAAGGCTGAATCAACTTTGGAATCAGAATTGAATTGGAGTGAGCAGTGAGTTAACCTTGCAGTACTGCATTCTAACCACTGTGCCACTACATCTCTCTATATATTGCACAAACTCTAGCCTGAACAATGGCAGTGAGTGAGAGAATCTTAAAAAACAAAAACTGTTAAAGCTGGAATTTGACAGGAAGAGTAGGTATTGTATAACCAGAAGCTTTCATATCTTTCACTTCATTGTTTTATATTGGGTGTGTGTAGTGTGCATTCATTCATTCTTTCATTCCTAGATGGCTGTAATGAATCTACATGGGAGAGAAAAATCTGTAAAATATCAACCAATACAATGTGTGACTCATTCATTCCCTTTGAGAATTTTCAGAATGAGGAAAGAAAAGTATGAATCTTTGACCACTACTTAAGTCTCAGTTGTAACAAAATAATGTCTTTCTGTGACCTTTAAGCTGTTTATCTTTTTCATTCTTGCCAGTGATTCTGTAGATTGTTCCAAAAATGGGAATCCAGTATATCTTCTCAAAATGGTTTCCCATTTTTTTCCAACAACAACTTGTTCTTTTATGAAATGACATCAACATATTTTGCAAGTTTGAATGTGTGTACGACAGAAGTTATTTCAGGATGATAGTTCAGTACCATAGAAGCGACATTGGATGAAAAGATTTCATCATCATGTATCAGAATAAATATGGTATTTGGAATTATTGTATATGTATTTGGAAAATTATAATTATTGGCCTAGTTTGAAAATCCAATATAAAACATGATCAGGACAAATTTCAAATGAAATTATTCCACTTTCTACAACCAGTGTCAGTATATTTAGCAATGAAAGAGGCAGCAATGACTTGTTTTTTATTGCAAAAGACTTAAATCCAATCTGCAGCATAAATCAATTAATTCTATTTATTGTATTTTAATGACAGATTCTGAATCCAGAATTTTATACTAAGAAATACAACAAAGTGTATTGTGAAAAACATCAAAACATGGAGTAATATGACTATGTACCTTTATTCATAATACAGCAAGACTAATAAACATTTATATTCCAGTATTTTGTTAGTTAAGATCAAATCTCAAAAATTTAATTGGACTGATGCCTCACTAATTTTTTGTGCTTTGAAAAAAACATGGGAAGAAGTCCTTTGATCTATCACACAACACCTCTCTGGTATTCATTAATGCATCCTAATTTTTCAGACTTCTGCTTCTTTTCTGCTTTTTTAAGGAATTCCATGGTCAAACTATCAGCATCCCTTTTGTTTCTGATTTAGAAAGAAAAACTCGGATGTCACAATTGAAAAGGAACAACATGGAACATTATCCATCCATTATTTTTAAAAAGTTCTCATATGATCAGGGATGTTCTCTGAATCTCAAAATTACAGTTTAAAACTATTTTTATAATTGGATTATACAACAGCAACATCTCACAATATACTAAAGAGTCAAACCAACCTTATTTCTGATTTCAATACACACCTTTATATTAATAAATGCAAGTGATTTTAGACCAGTGTTTCTCAACCTTGACAATTTTAAGAAGTGTGGACTTTAACTCCACACATCTAAAAAGCAGTTAAGGTTGAGAAACACTGTCTTAGACATTCACACATACAGTTTATAGATTTTAAATATATCACTAATTGTGATACTGGTATCATTAGTTGAGTAAATTAGTTGACTAACATATTGATTGGCTAAAAAAGCCATTTTTTAAAAAAAAATTATTTATATGCCGCCCTTCTCCAGAGACTCAGGGCGGCTTACAATGCGTTAAGCAATAGCCTTCATATTTTTGTATATTTATACAAAGTCAGCTTATTGCCCCCACAAACTGGGTCCTCAATTTACCTACCTTAGAAAGGATGGAAGGCTGAGTCAACCTTGAGCCTGGCGAGATTCAATCTTACTTTAATTGCAGACAGCTGGTGTTAAATTACAGAGCTCTGTCTGTTGAGCTATCCAGGCTCCTATTAATCATATTGAGCCAATTATATTGCACATTGGGCCCAAAACCATGAGACAGATAAAAAGATGCACCCAGAGTCAGTCAGCACAGAACAGAAAATACTAATCAGCCATTAAACAAGCACATAGCTGTACTAGAAGAAAAGTGAGAATATTGGAAAAACAAGGTGCAAGAGTAACTGCAGTATGGAAATCGATCTTCAAAAACAACAACACTCTTTTTGACTCCTAAGAAAATTATTTGAGAAGTTGCCACAAAGTGGAGGGGATCAATTTATTTTTCAAAGCACTAGAGGGCAGGACAAGAAACAATGGATGTAAATTAATCAAGGACAGAAACAACTTGGAATTAAGAAGAAACTTCCTAACAGTGAGGACAATTAACCAGTGGAACAGCTTGCTATCAGAGGTTGTGGGTATTTCATCACTGAAGGTTTTTAAGAAGATACTGGTCAGCCACCTGTCTGAAATGGTCTCCTCCTTGAGCAGGGGTTGGACTGGAAGACCTCCAAAGTCCCTTCTAGCTCTATTCTGATTGATTGATTGATTGATTGACTGACTATGATGAAAAACATGCTTTTTTTCAGATATTACATTTGGGGAATGAATGGAAAAAAGGAAAATCTGTTTATACAAATGAACTATAGGAGAGATCATACTATTAACTTTGCTTCCCACTTTGAAGAAATTAAGATGATGTCTAACTTTCTGCTATAGATCATAGTTTTGTGCAAAGGAATACATTTTATTTTATTTTTATTTTATTTTTCAATTTATATACCGCCCTTCTCCCTGAGGACTCAGGGCGGTGCACAGCCAGAATTAAAAACATGAAATACAAATATTAAAAACAATTAAAATCTATATAAATTTGGCCCAAAATTTAAAAAACCACAAACCAATTAAACATTTAAAAATTTTAAAAAAATTTCTTCCTAAACCAGCCCGGCTTGCTGGAAGAAGTGGGTTTTAAGGGCACGGCGGAAGGCACTGAGGTCTTGGATTCTCCTTATCTCTGGGGGCAGCTGATTCCAGAGGGTAGGTGCCCCCACAGAGAAGGCTCTCCCACTGGGGGTCACCAGCCTACATTGTTTGGCTGATGGCACCCTGAGGAGGCCCTCTCTGTGGGAGCGCACGGGTCGCTGGGAGGTCGTCGGTAGCAGCAGGTGGTCTCGAAGATAGCTAGGCCCTATGCCATGAAGCGCTTTAAAGGTGATAACCAACACCTTGAAGCGCACCCGGAAGACCACCGGGAGCCAGTGCAGCTCGCGCAGGAGCGGTGTTACATGGGAGCGCCAGGCGGCTCCCATCACTACCCGCGCTGCTGCATTCTGGACCAGCTGGAGCCTCCGGGTGCCCCTCAAGGGGAGCCCCATGTAGAGAGCATTGCAGTAGTCAAGGCAAGAGGTGACGAGGGTGTGAGTGATTGTGCACAGGGAATCCCGATCAAGAAAGGGCCGCAACTGGCGAATCAGGCGAACCTGATAAAAGGTCCCCCTGGTTACAGCCGTCAGATGTTCCTCCAAGGACAGTTGCATATCCAGGAGGACTCCCAGATTGCGAGCCCTTTCTGTGGGGGCCAAGGACTCACCCCCAATAGTCAGTGATGGAGTCAACTGACTATATCGGGATGCCGGGAGCCACAGCCACTCAGTCTTGGAAGGGTTGAGCTTGAGCCTGTTCCTCCCCATCCAGATCCGCACAGCCTCCAGGCACTGAGACATCACTTCAAGGGCATCGTTGGGGTGGCCTGGGGTGGAGATGTACAGCTGGGTGTCATCAGTGTACTGATGGTATCTCACCCCGAAGCCACGGATGATCTCGCCCAGCGGCTTCACATAAATGTTGAACAGAAGGGGCGAGAGGACCGATCCCTGCGGCACTCCACAGATGAGAGGCCTCGAGGTCGACCTCTGCCCCCCTGCCAACACAAACTGCGACCGGTCGGAGAGAAAGGAGGAGAACCACCGCAATACGGTGCCTCCCACCCCCAACTCTTCCAGCCGGTGCAGCATGATACCATGATGGTATCAAAAGCTGCTGAGAGGTCTAACAGGACCAGAACAGAGGAGCAACCCCTGTCCCGAGCCCTCCAGAGATCATCAACCAACGCGACCAATGCCGTTTCCGTGCATGAGGACTAAAAAAATGTTAAATAAAATATTATCCAAGAAATACTAAGCCAATTATTGAAATTGATTAAAACATATAAACCAGAGGCCATGACTAGTGAAACAATATCATCATGAGAGATCAAGGTGAAAATGAATGCTTTCAAGATGTAGATTTACTTTCACATATTGATTTACTTAGAATTAAAGGCATTAACAGTCAAATATAATTACAAGGTAAATGGTAAACTACAAATAAAATCAAAAGCGCTATGTTAAACAAAGCAACTTCCATAGTAACACAACAAATATTGAATATAAGTTTTTATTAAAACCCATCAGTTTGTTTTTTCTTGATATCTGGAAATGTTCAATGCATATTTAGCTGCCATTAAAAGCTACCCCTCGTTAGAGTGAAATCCAAAAATGCAAACTAGAAATGATCATGGAATTAAAACTCAGCAGGAATGTACAACATGATGCAATATTTTATAAAATATAATTAATATAACAAATATTATTTTGAACGTAATCCATAATCTCTCTCTCATCATTGTCATCCTCCTGAGCTGGAAGTTATGCCATCTTGGATTGACTCTTTGTCTCACCCAGGCTCAATACTTCAGAAAAGGCTTTAGGAAATACTCCTGATCAACTGTTGAAATATATACAATACTCTATGCATGTAACCCAATTATGCCCTCCAACTGTATTTAGGGATTTGTTTGAGGGACAACAGAAGATGCTAGGCAGAATGTTGGGCAAGCAATGTTGAAAATGTCAGATTTTTTAAAAAAGGATTCATCAGCCATGCTCAATAGCTTCAATACATTGAAAGGCAATATAGTGGATACTTTATCTCAGGTAACAATAGATCTTAGGCTAGATTAGCAGTCACTATTTTGAAAACTGAAAGGTTTGGAGTTCTTATGAATTATTCTGTTCTTAACACTTAGGCAGTACCCAAACAGTTTTTCCAAGCCTAAGAACAAAAGATACTGTGCAGACTTGGATATGTAAGAACAACTTATAGTATGAAATAGACCCAGTTAAACTAAAACTTAGACATGGTCCATGTATGGGTAAATTGAGTTAGTCCTCAATTTACAAGCATAATTGAAGTTGGAATTATGGTCATAAGTCACTGCAATCATAAATCAAGGTATCACGTGACTGGACCTACCACTTTTTGAGGTAGTTATTAAGTGAACTTCATAACGCCACAGTTGTTAAGTGAATCAATTTTCCCCAATGGGAATTTTTTTGCCAGAAATCAGAAGTAAATATCAGAAACCAGCAAAATAAATCTTAAATTGTGGTCACGTAACCGTGGGATCTGCAAATGGCTGTAAAGGTGAGTTTGTTGCCAACTCTCCAAAATGTGATTATATGACCATGTGGAAAGATGTAGTCATTGTAACTTTGAAAATGGATTGTAGGTAATTTTTGGAGGTGTCTGTTATAACTTCAAATGCTCATTAAGTGACCAATTGTAAGCCAAATACTATCTATATATCAGAGGTGGGTTTCAGCAGGTTCTGACCAGTTCTGGAGAGACAGTAGTGGAAATTTTGAGTAGTTCGGAGAACCGGTAGTAAAATTTCTGACTGGCCCTGCTCCAATCTATTCTCTGCCTCCCAAGTCCCAGTTGACCAGGAGGAAATGGGGATTTTGTAGTAACCTTCCCCTGGATTGGGGAGGGAATGGAGATTTTACAGTATCCTTCCCCTGCAACGCCCTCAAAGCCATGCCACATCCACCAAGCCATACCCACAGAACCAGCAGTAAAAAAATTTGAAACCCACCACTGCTATATATCATAAATAGTGTGATTCAGATAAATCAAGGATAATACAGTAAGGGGTATAGGCACTGTATGTCTGTATGTGTAAAGTTTCAAAAAGCTAGATCTTTTGAAGAAGGTTGTTCTCCCTTCCATTCTCTTAGATTGTATGTTCCAGAGATTGAAAAAGCTTCAGAAGGGGGCATGATGAGAGGAGTTTAGGAACTCTGAGCCCCTTAACACATACAACCCATTTTATGGTATTTAGACCAACCAGTTCTATGTGGAATGTTAAAAATATAAGGAAGGTCCTATTTATTATCACTCTCTATCCAGGAGCGCAAATGAGGCATGCAACTATAGATTCTGTGGAATGAAATTGAAAAATTAAAATTTTTTAAAAAATTATTTTTTAAAAAAAACCCTGTAGCAATAGTTCTTTTGGGGGACTTGAAAGTTAGAAAAGAATTCTACACATAGAATCTAAAGTGTTTTTCACAATATTATTTCTTTCAAAGATAGGACATTGGCTTGTATCAAATGCTATTAAATAGCCATCTAGAAAAGTTGAAATGTAATTTGAAGTATAGCATCACACGTTCATATAAACATTGGAATTAAAATTTCTTTATGAATCAGCTGTTTGAAGTGAAGCCCTATAAGGATGGAAAAATGAAAGTCAGGAAGAAATTCATGCTGTGTATTAAGCATCACACTGCTTATAGATTCATCATTGCTCATGACAAAGAAATTCTAAGTGGACCTCCTGCCTCTCTGCCATGCTGACATTGTTTTGTATGGGCTGCTGTTAGATCCCTGTAATCCTGAGCCTTGGGATCTTGTTCAACATGTTTGCCCCACTTGGTAGGCATGTTTGTAAGCATTTAAAATGGAAATGAACTCTAATCATTCTGTGTGCTTGTAACAAGGAATTTAAATCCCTTTACATAATTTAATATTTAATGTAATTGGTGTTTTCAAGCAAAGTTTGCCTTATACAGAATTTGTAATAATCCTAGATAAGTTGCATCTTGACCATAAACAATGTAAATGGCAATTTAATTTTATTCAGTAGGTCTCATTCACAGGTCAATAAATTTGCAATTAAGATGCTGCAATATTCTTTGTCACTAAGCTCCTGACCCACTACATGCCCCATTTCTAAACTGTAGAAGAATATGAGGAAGATACAAATTTATCGATAGTTTTGTCACATTAATGTAAAGCCACAAACACAATGTTTGATGGTGAACTGTGGAATATAATTGATTTGTGGCATAAAAACAGATGCTAACCTCAAAGAAGAATGAAGATGAAATATTAGTATTCCAAATCATATATTCAGTTAAAATTAAGGTAACAGAAAGTAGGCAGGTGCTTTATTTCTACTTATAACTAAAGTCCCACAGAATAAATAGAGATCTTACTTTCCAACCAAATGTTGAAGAATCCATTTAACACTAACCTGGGGCCACAACTCTGCAGAAGCTGCAAAGGAAAGGTGAGTCCCTCCCCATTTTCTCTCTTTAATCCAGAAATATTCTCTCAATGTATTTGTTTCTCCATTCAGTGGTATGTCTGCATAAGGCACTGCCTCTTAATACAAATGGTGTGGATCCTATGATTTATAAATCTTCCTCTTTTTTTTTTTTTTTTTTGCTGTGAAAGGAAACCTCCAAAATTCTAAGTGTCTTCGTTGCAGTAATAATTTTTATGCTATTCTTTCTTCGTTTTCTTATATAGCTGAACACTATACAAAGTGAACCACTTTTTATTCTTCCCTTAATTGCCATATTATTCTCTGAAACTCCCTGCATCTATCTGTCTTTGAATTCAATGTATCACCCCTAACTCTTATGTCTTTCTCCTATTTTTGTAATTTATTACCTTTCTGAACAAATAAGGTACTTTCTGTACTCTTTGCCTTTTCTCATTGAATTGAACAATAAACTTCTCATACATTATTGCTTTCTTATTTGAAAACAATAATTTGCTTTGTATGCTAGCTTTAAATATTATTTGTGCTGTATTTCCTCTGAACTGTCAACTCTTTATTATTTGATTGCCTTAATTAGTCTCAAATGCTAGTTAACATGGTGTTTGATTATTAATTATAACTTCAATTTTGAACTCATAAACCTGTCTAATAACCTCTATTATAAAGGTCACAACAGAATTGATGTTGGGATAGGATCCAGTTTGCAATAATCCCTTTCCTTAAAATTGAGGTGAGGGTATCATCACAAAAATTCTAGGAAGAGAATGGAATTTTCCATTTTCACTTATATATTGCGAATGTTGCAAGTAAGTCACAGTCTTTAATGGAAGAACACTTTGCGGCAGGGTTTGATTTCCTTTGTCAGAATATTTTTCTACAGATTAACTAGACTACTAATTCCCCAAAGAAGGGATATAAGGAAGATGCCCCACCAAATCAGAATTCCCCACTCCAAGTTTAATTAACTAAAGTTCAAGCTATCACAACATGTACTTTATTGAACTGCATCCATAAGAGAATATATTTTTTTGTACATGGATTTTGACCTGTAAGCAATCATGAGCTTCAAGGATGGTGAGCCAGGTATGGATTCAACATCTGCATCTTCAAGTTTTTTGAAAAAGACAAATGAAAGGCACAAACCTAAGTGTGAGAGACATGCAATTGTAAGTCTCCAGAACCAAAAAAGTCCATGCATTATTTCACTAGCAGTTCCTTTGCCAAAAAGATCCAGGTTTTACTATAGTTCTCTTAGTTGAGTGAGAGTCACTTCCCCGCTGCCTTGAAAGAGGTGGTGGTGAGGCCTCTCCTCAAGAAGCCTTCCCTGGGCCCGGCAGTATTAGCCAACTATCGTCCTGTCTCCAACCTTTGCTTCGTGGCGAAGGTTGTTGAGAGTGTGGTCACGCGACAGTTTCCACAATTCCTGGAGGAAACATCTTATTTAGATCCATTCCAGTCGGGTTTCAGGTCTGGGCACAGCACGGCATTGGTCGCGTTGGTATATGATCTCTGGAGGGCTCGGGACAGGGGTTGCTCCTCTGTTCTGGCCCTGTTAGACCTCTCAGTGGCTTTTGATACCATCGACCATGGTATCATGCTGCACCAGTTGGAAGAGTTGGGGATGGGGGGCACGGTGTTACGGTGGTTCTCCTCCTTTCTCTCAGACCGGTCGCAGTTCGTGTTGGCAGGGGGGCAGAGGTCGACCTCAAGGCCTCTCATTTGTGGAGTGCCTCAGGGGTTGGTCCTCTCACCCCTTTTGTTCAACATTTATGTAAAGCCGCTGGATGAGATCATCTGTGGCTTTGGGGTGAAGTACCATCAGTATGCTGATGACACCCAGCTGTACATCTCCACCCCAGGCCACCCCAACGATGCCCTTGAAGTGATGTCCCAGTGCCTGGAGGCTGTGCGGATCTGGATGGGGAGGAACAGGCTCAAGCTCAACCCTTCCAAGAATGAGTGGCTGTGGTTCCCGGCATCCCGATATAGTCAGTTGACTCCATCACTGACTATCGGGGGCGAGTCTTTGGCCCCTGCGGAGAGGGCGCGCCATCTGGGAGTCCTCCTGGATACGCAGCTGTCCTTGGAGGAACGTCTGACAGCTGTAGCCAGAGGGACCTTCTGTCAGGTTCGCCTGATTCGCCAGTTGCGGCCCTTTTGTGATCGGGATTCCCTGTGCACAGTCACCCACGCTCTTGTCACCTCGCGCCTGGACTACTGCAATGCTCTCTACATGGGGCTCCCCTTGAGGAGCATCCGGAGGCTCCAACTGGTCCAGAATGCGGCCACGCGGGTAATTACGGGAGTCGCCTGGCACTCCCACATAACACCGCTCCTGCGTGAGCTGCACTGGCTCCCAGTGGTCTTCTGGATGCACTTCAAGGTGTTGGTTACCACCTTTAAAGCGCTCCATGGCATAGGACCTAGTTATCTTTGAGACCGCCTGCTGCTACTGATGACCTCTCACCGACCTGTGCGCTCCCACAGAGAGGGCCTCCTCAGGGTGCCATCAGCCAAACAATGTAGGCTGGTGAGCCCCAGGGGGAGGCCCTTCTCTGTGGGGGCACCTACCCTCTGGAATCAGCTGCCCCCAGAGATAAGGAGGATCCAAGACCTTGGTGCCTTCTGCCGTGCCCTTAAAACTTTATTTTTTCAGCAAGCCGGGCTGGCTTAACATATTTTTTAACATATTTTTAATTTTTTAATTGGTTTGTTATCTTAAATTGGGCCAAATTAATATATATACTTTTAATTGTTTTTAATGTTTGTATTGTATGTTTTTATCTGGCTGTACACTGCCCTGAGTCCCTTGGGAGAAGGTGCGGTATATAAATTCGAAATAAAATAAATAAATAAATAAATAAAAACTTCTCCATTAATCAAAGATAAAATTCACATCTATTTTATATATTAAAGCCTACATTTAGTATCTCAAGAGAATCTGTGATAGCTGTGACAAAGATGCTCAGCCTGATAGATACAGAGACATCCTGTTTCATTTTTTATTTTTTTAAATAATAAAATGTAGCTTGCTCACACTATTCAGTGCCATTTTGGAGAAAAACCACCAGCACTCAAAATACAGAAACGTGTAAGATAGAGCCAAATTTTATTAGCCCTAAATGTCAAATTATGTTTTGTTTTTGGTTTGTTTGTGTCAGATGTAAATGCCTTATTCTCTAATATGTAAATAATGTATATATGGAACATCAGGGGTTAACTTATTCTTTAGACTTTAATGTATTCATAATTTACCACTCCCATTCCTGGCTCCACCCCTTGTATATATAAGGAGCCATCCTCCCCATTTTCCTTGCTTCTATCTTGAATATTCAGCGAATATAGAATGCCTATTATGATTAAAGAGAAATATATTTAAATCTCTAACTTCTATTATCTTTATTGAGTCTGATCCTGAAAATATTGCAACAAGCTGGTAGCAGAGGATGGTTAATTGACTCGATAAGTAATTAAAAATGTCCAAGAAAGATAGGCCCAACACCAGGGCCTACAGCAAAGAAATAGAAACTGATCAAGAGATGATCAACGAATCCACTAATGCGATTTCGAGAGAATCCGAAGAATACACCACTGAAGAAGAAGAACTGATGAGTGAAAATAACGACCAGGAAGAAATTGAGATAGAAAATAACGAACTCAGGTCAGAGATATTAAAGATACTAAAAAGCCAAAAGAATGATGAAAGCCTCATCGCGGACCTCCAAGAGATGCTGAGGAACAGCGGAGCAGCGAGAGAGAAAAACGTCATTAAAGAAAAACCCAAAGATCAAAAAACTGTGAGTGAAATGACTACTGAGAAAATAGTTGTAAAAAAGAAAAGATGTGACCTCGCGCGAAATTTTGAATGGCAGCCATCTTGGTTTCAACGAACTTCAAAAGAGAGTGAAGCAGAGCCAATCAAAACGCTCAGTTCAAAATTTCTGGCGCGAAAAACGCTATCAGACGAAGAAAGTGAAAAAGAAGTCTCAAACTCTTCAGATGAATCAAAATCAGAAAGTGAAGACGATTTAACAAAGTCTCAAGTAAAGTCAGCAATGAAAACGCTTTTTGCTGCTTTTGGGCCAAGATTGAAAATTTCCAAGACATCAACGAAGAAGCAAGAAATCAAACCGACAACTCAAGACCTGCACGCTCCCATCCTGACTTCGAAAACGACGACACCCGAGCCCAGAGAGCCATGCCGATTCCGTCCTACACCGCAGACAGAATCGAGTGCCAGCGCACACAAGAGAAAGAGAAGAACCGTCGCCATCACCAAAGCCCCAAAAACCGAGCCAGAGACCGACTCATCTGAAGAGGAGCGGATCGAGAGAGCTGAAATGGAGAGAACCTTCCACAACGGCGCCAAAGAAGAAATGAGCAACGCGCATGTGCAAAACTACGTAGACGGACCCGAAAGACTTGAACTGGCCAGAGAACCGCGCAGACTCGTTACAAGCATCCCAATGCCGTTCTGTAATTTCCTGCACTTGAGAGACCACGGACTGCCTCAGGTTGTAAGTAATGGACAAAATAATGTGGGGAACTTACCCAGTGACTTCCCAAAACTTAGAGTTGATGGCATTAATTTACAAGAGTGGTACCAACAGCTTCAGGTTATTTTCATGAAAGAAAATTTACTATTCTTTATAACTAGTCCTCCAAGAAGACCTTGGACTTTAAAAATAGATTGTTTACATCATAGAGCATTTTTCATAATAATTTCTAGCGTGTCTCCTGCAATGTATCATAGCATCAAACCAAACCTAACTGTATCAGAAATAATTCAATGCATGTTTAATCTATTTCACAGCGATAGCGTAGCCACAACCACAAGAATGTCTAAGGATTTCTTTTCTTCTAGAGTGAAACCAGGGGTTTCTATAAGTGAGCATTTGATAAATCTAAACAAAATAAGAGCTGAGCTGCAATTGAGGGGGGAAGTGATTTCAGATCAAACAATGAAAAGTGTTATTATCAATTCACTTGATCCATCATGGGATAGCTTTATGTCACACTTAGATACCATTAATTTGGGATATTTATCAATAGAAAGTCTATCTAACAAATTGATAGCAGAAGACAATTCAAGAAAAAATCGTTCCAGTAACCAAACAGAACACAAATCTTTTAGGAAAGTAATCTTTCAAGATAAATATAATGAGGCCTTTAGATGCCACAATTGTGGATCCAGGGAACACAGTAGAAGAGACTGTCCCAAAGTCCCAAGGGAGAGACATAGGCCAGAATATAGGAGCAAATACAATTACAGACAATCTTCCACAGATAGACACAAATATAGAAGTCCACCAAATTACAGAGAAAGTAGAGGGGGTAGAGAAAATTCAAAAGAGAGAAAATCTGGGTCACTAAATGGGCTAAATAAACAAGACAGCACCAGAACACAACAAGATGAGAACAATAATTGGCTTATTGATTCTGGTGCAACAAATCACACCACTAACAACAAAAGTATATTATCTTCATTTACAGAAGATAAGTTTGTGATAAAGGTAGCTAATCAAGAAAAGGTTCAAGTATTAGGCAGAGGAAATGTGACCTTGCCTGGTTTAGGGAAAATAGAGGGGGTATTATTAATCCCAGAAATACCTCACAACATACTGAGTGCTATAAAACTAAGCAGAGAATCTGACATCAATATAGTTTTCTCAAAGGGGAAAGCAACTATAGAAAAGAACAAAACAAATGTAGGTACTGTGATGATAAAAGGGGGTCTACCCTATCTGATAACCAAAGAAAGATGGTTACATAACATTGATTCAAATATGGAAGATTGTATTGAAGCAGATGATGAAAATGTCAGTAACAGTGACAATGATGAATGTAAAATAACTCATGATAACAAAAATACACACAATGAGAAGAAACCAAAAATAGGTAAACCAATTCATGATGAGTGTGCTCACATCTTACATAGGAAGTTAGGACATGCAAGCTTTCCCGTAGTACAAAAAATGACTGAACACGCAGAAGGTGTCAAAATAAAAAATTGTGAAAATTATTTGGAATGCTCAGTATGTAAATCCACCAAACTAAAAACCAGTCCCAGACCAAAAAAATCTAACAGATCAACTAACAATATTTTTGATTTGGTACATATGGACTTAGTTGGTCCATTAACTCCATCAATTACCTATAGAAAACGTTACTTCCTAACAATAGTGGATGATTACAGTCGCTATGGTTTTGTTTACACATTAAAGCACAAGGATGAAACCTTTCAAAAATTTAAGGAATTCTACAAACGCATAGAAACACAGCATAATATCAGAATAAAACAAATTATGACAGATAGGGGATGTGAATTCATGTCTAAAGAATTCTCCCAATGGTTAAAGGATAGAGGGATGCTACATTTCACGTCCAATCCATTTTCTGCATTTCAAAATGGGATTGCAGAGAGAAAGAATTCCACACTACAAACCATGATTAGATGCACATTAGAGGATGCTGGTTTAGGCAAACAATTTTGGTCAGAAGCCTTACATTATTCAAATTACACTCAAAATAGAACATGGTCCAGTACTGTGAATAAGACACCATATGAGGTGATGTACAATAGAAAACCCAAATTAGCACACATGCACATATTTGGAGTTACTGCAGACGTACACATACCTAAACAATTGAGGAGAAAGGGAGAAAACGTATCCAGGAGATTAAGATTCATGGGATACGAAACTGGAACCAAAGGGTACAGATTCATTGATAATAATAACAAATTTATAGTATCCAGAACAGCTGTGTTCCATGAGCAGGCCAATTGGTCTAAATTGCACCTTAATGAAATATTTCCTAATAAAAGCAAAGATAATATATCTTGCGAGGAAGGAACAACAGAAAATCAAAATATTAACAAAAGTAAGAACAAAACCGAAACTTGGACAAATAGTCAGCATAAAATAAAGACAGACACATTAACAAAAAAGGAAGCCAGATATTTGCATGACAACCATAGCAAACCTGAAAGAAATATTAGAAACAATAGAAACCAAATACCAAATAAATACAAAGATTACATAATGCATATGGATGGAGAACAAATAACACCTAATACATATGAGGAAGTATTGAAACTTCCCCGTGAAGAAAGAGAAAAATGGGAACTAGCTATGGAAAAAGAGATGGAAAGTTTACAAGGATTAAATGTATTCACACCTGCGATCGCACCTAAGGATAAAACAATTATAGGTACCAGGTGGATTTATAAAATTAAGAATTTAGAAGGAGGTAATACCTTATACAAGGCCAGACTAGTTGCACAAGGTTATGCACAAAAATATCCAGAAGACTATACTGACACTTATTCACCAACAGTGAGAACAGAGAGTGTCAAAACAGCTCTTGTAGTAGCATCTGCACTCAATCTGGACGTGTTTCAATATGACATACAGACTGCATACTTACACGCAAAATTAGATAAGGAAATATATGTAAGAGCACCACACAGTCAATACACTAATAAGAACGAAATTTGGTTATTAAATAAGAGTCTGTACGGATTGAAGCAATCTGGCAAAAGATGGTACGATTGTTTGGTAAAAGTACTTAAGACTATGGATTTCAACGCCACCACTGCTGATAACTGTTTCTTTGTAAAAAAGAGTAATGATCATATTGAATTTGTATTAATTTATGTGGATGATATTTTATATATTGGAAAGCATAAAGAGAGCAGGGAAATCTTTGTAAATAAGTTAAACGAACATTTCTCATTGAAATCACTAGGTAGAGTGAATAAATACCTTGGTGTACAAATTAACAAAACTAAAAGGGGATTCAAACTTACTCAGAAAGATAAAATCATTGAACTCCTAAACAAATGTAACTTAAATAATGCCAAAACATGTGACACACCTATGCAAACTGATTTTCTTAGAAACACTGATGAATCTTCCCCCGAGTTTAAAGACAACACATTTTACAGATCAGTTATAGGTTCGCTCCTTTATATATCTAATTGGACTAGGCCAGATATTGCATTACCTCTCAATTTATTGTCAAGATATGTTAGCAAACCAACCTTGTATCATTGGGAAGCTGTCAAAAGAATTTTAAGATATCTGAAAAGTACATTAGATTTTTGTTTAATATTGGAACCAAATAATGACAAAGAACCAAAAATTACTTGTTATGCTGATGCAGATTGGGCTGGTGATACATCATGCAGAAAGAGTACCTCTGGTTATGTTTTTCTATTGAACGATTGTCCAGTTTACTGGTATACTGGTAAACAAGAACTGGTAGCCACTTCTACCACAGAAGCGGAATATGTTTGCTTGTCTAAAGCTGCAAATAACCTTGTATGGTTCAATGATTTGATCACAGATGTTTGGAAGAAACCTATTTTACCATTTATTATGCATGAAGACAATAAAGCGGCTATTGAAATATCTAGATCCGATGCAATTGGACAAAGGTCCAGGCATATTGATATAAAATTTAAGCACGTGAGACAACTATCTCAAGACGGATTCATCAAAGCAATACATTGTGATACTTCTGAACAATTAGCTGATATATTAACAAAACCCTTACCTTCTAAACAACACAAATATTTAACTTCTAAATTATATGTATTATATTGTCCTGAATCTGAATGTAACTGGTGTTGTATAACGAACCGGCATTTAGAGGGGGATTTGTCAGATGTAAATGCCTTATTCTCTAATATGTAAATAATGTATATATGGAACATCAGGGGTTAACTTATTCTTTAGACTTTAATGTATTCATAATTTACCACTCCCATTCCTGGCTCCACCCCTTGTATATATAAGGAGCCATCCTCCCCATTTTCCTTGCTTCTATCTTGAATATTCAGCGAATATAGAATGCCTATTATGATTAAAGAGAAATATATTTAAATCTCTAACTTCTATTATCTTTATTGAGTCTGATCCTGAAAATATTGCAACAGTTTGTTTGTTATAGGACCTTATAGGACTTTATAGTGCAACTGCCTGAACAAAAGCAGGACCATCCCAGAAAAAACAATTCTTGCACTTTTCTTTTGTTAAAGTATATACGCAACTATTACTTGGGGCTTTCTTCCTGGCAAGGATGACAAAAAAAAACAGAACAGGAATGAAAAGATGAACATACAATTCAAAGGGGTCTTCATTCCCATCTTTCTTTCTTTCTTTCTTTCTTTCTTTCTTCCTTCCTTCCTTCCTTCCTTCCTTCCTTCCTTCCTTCCTTCCTTCCTTCCTTCCTTTCTTTCTTTCTTTCTTTCTTTCTTTCTTTCTTTCTTTCTTTCTTTCTTTCTTTCTTTCTTTCTTTCTTTTGCCAAGCATACAGTATATAAGATAACAGTAAAAGTATAAACATAATTTGAATACATGAAAAGAGTAAGAGTAAAAAGAAATATCAGGACAGGGATGGAAGGCACGTTGGTGCACTTATGCACGCCCCTTACAGACCTCTTAGGAATGGGGTGAGGTCAACAGTAGACAGTCTAAGGTTAAAGTTTTGGGGGTTTGGGGAAGAAACCACAGAGTCAGGTAGTGCATTCCAGGCATTGACCACTCTGTTACTGAAGTCATATTTTCTGCAATTGAGTTTGGATCTTCCAAAGACCTGGAGAAAAAGACCCAGAACTTTAAACCCTTGTGAAACACCAGCAGAGTGGGGGCAATTTAGTTTTGCCAAGTTTCTCAGTATCAACATCAGATTCCCTTTTTAAAAAAAATTTTTTTTTTTAAGATAGAACAGCATCTGTTCTTTTTCAGTCATCTAGCTCTACCTCTATCTATGATTTATTATTTCTCAAAGATCACAGAAAGGCTTTAGGATGACATCTGCAAGCTCCTTCAAGTCTCATAAGTAATCACTGGAGTGCTGGATGCATCAACTTATTTGCACTATGTATTTCCTAACCACACCGTATCTTGTGTACCATTTTGTCAATTGTTCTGTTTAGTTCCATTTGTATACAGTTTCTCTTTAGTGAGAAGCTCAAAACAAATTTAGTCTTCAAATTTTCCAAACAAAGATCCCATCCTTTCCTTTTTATTTCTTTCACTACCAACTGAGCTAGACGAAAGTCATTTGTGTTGATTTTAACTTCCCTTGCATGCTTAGGTTTCTTTTATGCTTTGGCCTTGATTAAATGAAGAGGCTTTGGATGAGGGGGAAAAAATAGAAAAAATGAGGATGAGAGGAAGATGTTGTATAATGTGTATATAGAGGAAAAAAATAGCTTCAAAGAACGTAGCCAAGGGGAGCAAGCAATAGTTAAGATTAAATATGAGAGAGAAAATGCAGAGTGAGTTTGATGGAAAAATATTCCTTAGTAGAATGTTTATTAAGATGAGGAAATTAATAGGAAAAAATTAATACATGCATATGCTGATAGAATGCGGATGAATGTTGTATGTGGTCTCTTACACAGAATGAAAGCTTGTCAGAAGGAAGGAAAGTCGCTGTGAACATACTTCTGTCTACTTCATTATATAGCATGTGATTGTTGGGTGTATGGAAAAAAATGAAAATAATTTGAATAGGGTTCGTAAGAAGTGTGTATGGCAAAACAAGAAGAGAAAGGAGGGAAATAAATAGATACTACAAGTGTGCGGGCTGAATAGCAAAGAATACACCGAGGTGGTTTGGTCAAATACAGAAAATTAATATGGATAAAATTGCAAAAACAACATATGAAAGTACAATGAAAGGGCTAAGAGAAAAAGGATATATTTTCTGTGTACTGAAAAATAGCTTGGTAATGAGAAAGGATAGTAAGTCACATGTGCAAACAAAGGTTGATAGCCCTTGATCAGGCTTCCAAGTAGCCACTATGTATTCTCCTCAGAATATTTCATCCAGCTCCCCTTCCATTTGTTTTCCCCACTAATTTTCCAATAATTGGCCAGCATTCTTTAACACACTAATTCCTGTCTATGTTATTTCGAGTGCCCACTTTAGCACTTTCATTTCCCCAAAAGATACTTATCTATATTTATGTGATTATTTAAAAAAAAAAGAAAAAAGAAAGAAACAGTATATTATATTTCTTTAAATAAATATGCATTTCTTGTTTTTGAACTCCTCTGAAATTCTATGTATTGTATCTATATTTGAGCTGAGAACTGAGTTCTGTGTGAACAGACAGTACCTGACTACGGTGAGATCTGACAGCAGTTCCTAAATGCATGGAGACATTATCTTAAAATTATATGCAGATATTTATCAGAACTGAGTCAATACTGCTGTTGGTGTTTGAATTTTCTGTTTTGTATAAGTTGTTTTAGTTGATTCTAGTCAAAGTTAGAATTCCTCAAAAGTCTCTTCTTCTAGAACTTGGTAATTTGCTTTGACTTCACATTTCCTGACTTTTACGTTCTTTTTCTTCCCTTCCTAATTCTCCTCCCTTCCCCAAAATTGTTCCCACTGCATATCTCAGAGGATTTACTGTGTTCCTTTATTTGATATTTTCATCTCACATTTTAATTGTCCTTTTCACCTTTAAAGTTCCTTTATCTGAAGGTGAATTAACTTTCCAATTGATGGGCAAGCTGCCACATTTTTTTTGCCCAGATAGTTTTTTGTCAATTATGAGTTATCCTGAGACATTTCATTTCAGCTCTTATTTGCTTCATAGCTTCCCTAGAGTTTCCCATGCTTTCACAGAAAAAAAGAATAAAGTCTTACCAAAATGGCTTAGATGAGAGTGGAAAGTGAAGTAAATGTACCCATTGGAAACAGCAATGACCTCTAGCCGCTTCACATATTTTAACAGCATAAGCAGAATGTTGTCCTTCAATCACTGGTTGAGAATTATGGGAGTATTATGGGAATATTATGGCACATTTGTGGGGTATGCATCTGGGGAAATATCCATCAGCCTTTCAGAACTTTTTTGGCAGCTGCAGCACACTGCTGATTCATCCTTAAGTGGTGATCTTACTGATGATTTGAAGATCATTAAACCAAGAAATGTATAACAAATAAACATCTAAAATATTCTGTTTCAGATCTACTGTTTTAAGAAGGTATCTTAAAGATGTGAAAGCATATGGGATCAGAATAGAGCAATGACAGAAATATTGGACTAGAGATGAGAAAACTGAAATTGTGGTCCAACTTCAGCCATAGAAATAGTAAATGAATTTGGTTCGATCATTATTTCTCGCGATAAAATTGGAAGAAGAGATATTGTCAGTTCTAGAAGAAAATGTAGGATATACATCTAAGAAATAAATAGATTCCAGAATTTTTATCTATAAAATACAATGCAAATTAATCACTATGGGCTTTCAAAGATTCCACCTGCTGATGCATTAGACCTGTATCAAGTAGGCTCACGCTTATAATTTTTCAGCATCATTTGAAATATAAGTTTGTCTGCAGAATATAGATTTTTCAATACTATTTGCTGAAAAAAGGCAGTACCTTGCCTTTTCAGCAGGAAATTAGACAAAAACAACAACCCTCAGACATCTATGGGCTTTTTTTGTATGATTGTGATTATATTACAATTCTTAAGGAAGAATTAATGTTATGACATGCATCAGATTCAGCCATGTTCACTTTCAGTTTGCAAGCGTTGAAGAGAACATTAGGGGCTCCCAATTCCAAATTCAAGAAATATTAAATGGCTTTTAAGGCAAAGTATATTGCCTATCCTTGAAAGTGCACATGTCATCATTGATGCACTAAGAGAGAAGAACAATGTTACAGCAATGTTAGATTCAAACCTTTGCTCATCTATCCAGAAACGTAATATGAAAAGATAGTGTGTTCTAAAACTATTCCTCTGATACATTTTAGAATGAAGGGCTAATGACTCATAAAAATAAATGTTATTACTTGGGTATAGCAGCTGTATTTGCTATAAGGGTTTCTTTTAAGCATAAAAGAGTAATACACTATTTATTTTCCTGTTCACCACTGAAATATTTCAGTAAACTAGCTGAAGTTCTTTGAACTAATTTTAAATGAGTATTTTTATCCTAGTAAAGTTCATTAAATCTCTTAATGTATCAATAGCAAGTATGGTAAGTCAGTCCCAAAATTAATGCAAAAAGCTTTAAATTGTTCATCCTCTTAAAATGGTTTAAAATGTGCTTATGCACAATAATGGTATCTGCAATGTATTCTCATTCAAATAAGTGATTTATAAAATTTCAGTACAGAAAGCTTTCATTTATTAGAGCTACTTTGGAAATAGAGAAGCATTTGCATTTCACTGATGTTTGCCATTTTCCTTTCTTTGGCTTTTCTGATTTAAAATAATAAATATTCTACATGTAAACTACGTATTTCAAGACGTTTCAGGAGACCATATCTCAAAAATGACACTGTTTAAAGAATTAGAATTGGGAAATTAACAGATCCTTTCTTTCTGGAAAATTATACTTATAGAAAGCTTTCACTGAGGCCAAAATTTTGGACATTATTTTAATATAATCTGATGAAATTATATAAATGCCTTGCTGGATAAAGCCAAAGATCTATCTGTGTTGTAGTGGCTAGCCTAGGATGGAACTTTTACTGATTGTTATTACCCACAAAAGAAAGGTAGATTTCCTAAATGCTTTAACACATAATCCATAGTATGTTCATTAATGTTTCTATGACACTGAAAGGCACCTTGAGACCTAAGTATCAAATCATATGCTTTTCCTCTGACATACAAAGCAAGTTGTGAGTGATGATAATCTGAACTTCTTTAGTCTAATTGTCTTTGATTTCTTCTTCTTAAGTTTAAAAGAATGATTAAATCCCTAAATAAACTAAACCGGCATGTAAAAATAATTTATTGAATTGTGGAGTCCTTGAGGCTCTCTGAGCTTTGTTATTTACTTGAAGCTTGAAAGCTTGAAAAACTTGAAGTTTTTGTTATCAATGTTTATATACAGAAACTTAACCTGTTAGTAATGGGGGTGTGTGAACATTCAGTTGTGCAGTTTATTAGATGTTTGTATCTGACACTGGTGGGCAGGGCTATGCTATTTAGACAATTATGCAGAAAAAATGGTTGCTACGTGGTGGAGATTTGTCTACATGCAAATTTCTTGCATGTAGCACTACTTGCAGAAAGCACCATTTGCATGCTTTCTGAAGCATTTGAGCCAGGGGTGAAATTCAGTAGGTTCTGACAGGTTCTGGAAAACTGGTAGTGGAAATTTTGAATAGTTTGGAGAACTGGTAGTGGAAAGTTTGAGTAGTTCGGAGAACTTGTAGCGGAAATTTTGAGTAGTTCAGAGAACTGACAAATACCACCTCTGGCTGGCCCCAAAGTGGGGTGGAAAAGGAGATTTTGCAATATCCTTCCCCTGGAGTGGGGTGGGGATGGAGATTTTGCTGTTTCCTTCCCCTGTGTTGTGACCTAGGCTTCCTGAGTCATTAAAACACATGAGTAGTCCCTACTGTTAATTTTTGGCAACCTAAAATTATATAGCTTGTCAGTTTATAGGAAATAATGTCTTCAAGGAATAGCCATAAAAAAAATAAATGATGAAAACTACATATTTCTCATGGTTTCACTTTACAAGGAAAGAGATAAAACTTCTCTGATGTTGAACTTATGTCCTCCATGGACACTACTCTAGTTTTCTTGGGAGTGATTGATGATTGCCTTCTTCTAGGATGTTCTTTTACCTCCTTGAGACTTCATGATGATCTTTCATCCAATTACCAGCAACCAAGTCTCACCCTGTTTAGCTTTTTCAATATCAAGATAGCACCTGTCTTTTTCTTCTAAAAACTTCTAATATGCTTTTCCTTTACCTTTCTCATGTTCTAGTGATAGAATTGCTTTTGTAAATATATATTTTGCCATTTCCTCCTTTCATGTCTTTGCATGGACCAAAATTTGGGGTAAAAAATTCTTAAACTAAAAATGACCTTCTCAACATTGAACATAATCTTCTTAGCCAGATCATATAAACATCCAGGCTGTTTCTTTCCTCACCAAGCCATTGGAAAACCTCAGACAAAGAACTCTCTTTGGGCTTTGCTTCACAGAAATAAGGGGATGGACCCACATAAATAAATACAATGAATAATATAGGAACAGGGTCTGCTTGTCACCCCTATTTTAAAACTTCATGCTTCAATGGTGTTGTAGTTTAGGATGCCACAAATCTGACGCAGCTCTGAACGATAAATCAAGTTTCCAAAGGCAACAACATGTAATAAATATCATCACTAAGTTGAATCTTCTTCTAGAATTGTGTATATTAACTAAATCCTTACAAGAAATTTGTTGAGATAGTTTTGAATTAAGTTTCTTTTTTTTAAATCTGCAGATATGTATGCATTGCATAAATAATGAATAGATAATAAATGCCTCAACACTCCAATATTTTAGTGATCAGTTCTCTAAGCTTGGCACAAGCCAATAGAGTCACAAAGAAAGCCTGCTTCCACTGCTTTAAAAAAAAATCACCCAAAATAAAATAAAATAAACCTTCAAGATAGTGAGTCTTAAAATATTTAATGTTTCAAGGAATGGTCTTCAGATTATAAAATATCAGTCACTAAAAATGTCATTTCACCAAAGTACTTTTCTGAAGCAAGGAAATTTATTTTTGCCTTTGTATTCCCAAGACACAGTCCCTCACAACAACAACAACAACAACAACAACAAATATTTGATTTTTTTTATTGTTTTTGTTTTGTCTACCCTCCCTGTTGATTATCTTTATTCTGATATTACCTTGACCAAATCTTGAGATAGAGAGAAAAAAAAATCTCTCCATCTCTTTGTTCATCCCTAAGGAACAGTAATGTTGAGTATTATCTCTGGCTACTTGTCCAATATGTTGAACAGGTACAAGAAATTAATAGCGCCATATGATTTCAATAGTGGGGGATATATATAGGAGGTATGAGTTCCTTCAGAAAAAGAGTGTGCAGATATACTGCAATTACAATAAAAATATTTTAAGGTATTATCTCTTCACTGTTTCACACTGATAAGATTTTAAAACCTGCTTTATAAGGTTCCTTTTTGTTGTGATATCAACATTTCCATAGTCCTACAATGAAATTAAAATCGAAGGTGTATTTGGGGGGAAAAAAAGCAAATAATGCAATCTACTAAGCAGAACCTCCCTTTAATCCATCTGCTAATACTAAAAAGGGGCACATCTAAAAAACTCATCCATCAGCTCCTATCTCCTTACTGTTGCTCTTTCCTGTGGAAATTAGGATTACATTATAAACTGCAGATTAGAATAAAACTGATATCCAAGCAAGCTTAGTTGAAAGCAATCACTATCAAGAAGCCAGAAGACTTCTTTTGACTTCATTTATTTGGAATGAAAGCTTAATATGAAATATTCCATTTGAATGTGTTTGCCATGCTTGCTTCAGTCTCTAAACTGTGTAATCTATTCTGCAGCAATTCTTTCAAAACATTTAGCATGGTCCTCTCAACTTTCCCTTCCTTTCTCTAGATGAAATGAAGCTTCCAGTCATCCAATGAAATTATGACTTTTTGGCAACAACAGTACCTTTATATGCACAACACTAACCCTGACTCATCTTCTCATTCATAATGATCAGACCACTCTCACAACATTGATTTCATCGTCAACATGTTAAGTCAGGAGCAGCAACCTTTCAATGATTGGAGGCCATGCTTTACAATTTCAATTTTTTATTTATTTATTGACTGAAATTTACAATTGGCAATGTGAGCATTTATTTGCTGGCAATAAATGTAACATCGGAATAGATGAGAATTAGATTTCTGAACGGTTAGTTTGGTGACCAGAATGAATAATTTTCCATGAAGTGCTGAGTTTAATAGAAATAAAATGTTACAAAGCAGATTCCCCCCCCCTTTTTTTTCCCTGGCAAAAACACTGAAGAACTGTGGGTTGAAAACCATACATGGCCTGGAGGACAAGATTGTCCATGACCATTCCAGATTCTGACTTTTATTCCATCATGAACTTTTTCAGATTGTAACCCAAATCCTCAATTTTGTTCATATGTCAAATGTTTTCTAGATGCATGATATTAACTTTTAAAAAACTATAACTGCAACATTACCATATTGAAACTAGAATGCTGCCTCATGAAATATGAGAATTAATGCTGATAGAAACTACATTGTTCCACATGCAATTCAGCAAAACTCTATGTTTTCACTTCCTCCAGATACTCTCCATTGCATTTCCTTCAACCAGTAACTTTCCTGGAGGCAATAGGTGGCCCATTTTTTTTTTTTTTTGCTTCACAGTTTTACTTTCAGTTTCTCCTTCAGTGCTATGTAATATTTACAACGTTATGGTTCAAGAGACTTAATTGTGAAATGACATTCTATGCTTAACATACAAACTGCAGAAAAGTATCTGGAAATGGCTGTTTTCTTGGGCTTCAGACCTCAGACCTCCAATAGTGATCTCCCAACAGTTATTACTATAGTCCCTTCACAGGATACTCTGATGCCTAGTGACTGTTATTAACATACAAGTGCAGTGTCTCATGATGATAATATCACATCAAGAACAAATTGCTTAGGAAGACAATATTTTACTCAAAATTAATGCTTTATTGGTTGTGTCAGAACTTTCAGTAATGAACTACTATTCTGAACTACTCCATCCCATACTCCTTAGATGCAGTCTAATGAGTGATTGGATCCTGTCTTCAGGACAATTCTTGAGTAGTTGAGTATTTCAAAGGCACAAGACCAGATTGAAAAACTGATTTAATAAGAGCCAGCACAAAAAGAGATAAAAGACTAGCTAGTCAGCAGTTCAAATTCACATTTATCATCAGCTGACTAAATAATTTTAAGAAAAATATTTGTCTTTTCAATTTTCCATTGGCCTAAGTAATAATGGTAGGGACCTATCTTACAGTGTTTTGTTAAGATGCACTGTAAAGATAACTTTTCAGAGAAGTAGTATTTAAAAATATTATTCGAGAGGAAGGCTGTGTTAGGAAAGAGGATGCCTACTTTTACATCTCTTTCTTCCTTTCAGCATACACTGGCAGGATAACACTAAGCAGGAGGGGAATTCAGCCCTGGTCTGCTGCTCCCCAAACCACCTCGTTGCATTGTGTCTTTAGATCTCCTTCTGACATCTTATATTACTACATCTTAAAATGTGCAGAAGTAATACATATTAGCAAACATCTTATTTTCTCAAAGTAGAGAAACAAACCTCATTTCAAGTATCTTGAAGCTCCTCTCCTGCCAATTTTATTTCTCCTAAGTCTGCCAATATTACCTTTGTATCTGTCTTATCCGTCTTTTGCTCCAGCCAGGCATCTTAAGCATCCATCTTTGCCACTCAGTGAGAACTGATCATTTGTAATGAGTCCATGGGAATAAAGATTTCAGATACTGATGGTGAATGCCACAAGCATCTACTGAAAGCTGGAAGCACTTGTTTGATTTTCTAGTCTGCGCTTTGAATGAATAAAGAAAGGAAATGTGTAAAATATTGAAATACTTACAAGGCAATACCGTTTGAAATATACTTTCCACTACCGTGAAAAAATTTGTTATAGTATGTGATTGAAAGTTAGCATAAAAATTATCAAAATGTTGTGTGAGCACATGTGTGTGTTTATATGTGACAAAAATAGTAACAGATTTTTAACAGGAAGGGTTTTTTTTTAATATTATAAATATATTCAGAGATATCACTGATCATCTCAATCAAGGAATTCTGCAACTACTGTGTGCTTCCTAAATTAAAACAGCTCATTGTTTGTGAAAACAGGAGGAGTACATTGAAACTGCTAAAAGAATTTCCAACAATGTAGACAGAAATCAGCATCTTGACAGTTTTTCTTTATAAAATAATAAGTTGACTTTTGCAAGTATTTTTAACAAAATATTGATGAAAATGACTCACCAAATTAAAAAGGAATGAATGAAAGTGTGATTGAATTCTAAAGTAAAAAAGAACAACTAAAATACAATCAAACATAAAGATTGAGAACAACCCCAATGCAAATTCACTCTTTCATAATTGCAAGGATTGTCTTTTGCTTATTCTTTCTCCATGAAAAAAAAAATCCCATGTGTTTGTGCATGGTTAGCTGACCCAGAAATATCAACAACATGCACTGCTGGTCAGATTATTTTGGAAACAGAACAAGCAATGGTTGGCATCACTCTAGCCTAATAACACAGAGAAGGCTCTTTAAAGATCTCATCCCATCCCAAAGGATGGTCATGTAATGGTAATATTGATTTATTGATTTATTTACTTATTTATTCATTCATTCAGTTTTTTTTTTAAAGCTATGCATCTCATCTGGATGGCAGGCAATAACAGATAAAATAAAAGCAATCATATTTTGAATGCAATAAATACATACAAAAATTAAAATACCCAACAGGTGAATTACACTGTGGTAAGATAGGCAGACAATAAATTTTACCAATAAATAAATAAAGCAGCACAGACAACAGTGCTAAAACAGTCAGGGGACGTGTCCTTTCCCACACTTGGGGTGTAGAATCAAGTCTTTGGTCATTCTTCTAACCCAATTTTAAAAGAAAGTATGTTATTCTGGAGGAATATTTCCTGGAGGAAAAGTATGTTATTCTGGAGGAAAAGGAAAAACTTCAGAACTGAAATAACCCAACTATTAAGTACAAAGAAGATATACATTTCTTAAAGCTATGTTTTTTATCAGATTTCTTACATAAGGACATATCTATGGTGCACATTAAGTACACAAAATAGCTTTAAGTCAAAAGAAGTGAATGATTTATGTTGTTCAAATAGGCAATTGATGTAGATCTAGGGTCTCCAAAATGCTGTCTTAGCTAAAAATATACCAGCACATACCTATCTTATCATCCTTCAGTCTCTGAGTCCTATTTGACTTTTAATGTTAAAAAGAAAGTTTTACTTAAAAAGCACATGAAACTCAGATGCCACAATTCAAAGCACAAGTGCAAACATTGCCCATCTTTCCATAAAGCCTGTAATGATGAATGACTGCAATTCTGTGATTTATTTGGAAGTGGGTCCATATGCTCAACAAAAAAAGAGAGAAAAGGAAAATAGGGAGCATCCTGCAGAAAGAGGTATTAGAATAGAATAGAATAGAATAGAATAGAATAGAATAGAATAGAATAGAATAGAATAGAATAGATTTTTTTATTGGCCAAGTGTAATTGGACACACAAGGAATTTGTCTTGGTGCATATGTTCTCAGTGTACATAAAAGAAAAGATAAGTTCATCAAGAATCATAAGGTACAACCCTTAATGATAGTCATAGGGTACAAATAAGCAATCAAGAAACAATATCAATATAAATCATAAGGATACAAGCAACAAAGTTACAGTCATACAGTCATAAGTGGAAGGAGATGGGTGGTGGGAATGATGAAATGATTAATAGTAGTGCAGACTTAGTAAATAGTTTGACAGTGTTGAGGGAATTATTTGTTTAGCAGAGTGATGGCATTTGGGAAAAAACTGTTCTTGTGTCTAGTTGTTCTGATGTGCAGTGCTCTATAGTGTCATTTTGAGGGTAGGAGTTGAAACAGTTTATCTCCAGGATGTGTGGGGTCTGTACGTATTTTCACAACCCTTTTTTTGACTTGTGCAGTATACAGGTCCTCATGGAGGGCAGGTTGGTAGCAATTGTTTAGATTAAGTGGCAGGTAACATTTTACAAAATTGGCTCTTTGCCTAACTCTGCCTGCTCTCAAAAAGATGAGCATAATTAATTCTTGGATACAAGACTACCAGGGAATGTGGCAGATACAGATTTGATAAAATGGAGTTAATGAAAAGCCACTTCCATGTTTGGAAGTGTTTCTTCCAAGTGTTTCTTCCACTTGTTTCTCCATAACAGCTATACTGGTGGATATGTGTCATATATGCACAGGCATGCTCCTTTATCTTTGCATATCTGAATTAAAGGCAAAAGGAAAATTAGTATTATATTTGAGAAACATCTGTCTGTTTGTCTGTCTTCTGTCTGTGCCTGCCTGCCTGCCTGCCTGCCTGCCTGCCTGCCTGCCTGCCTGCCTGCCTATCTATCTATCTATCTATCTATCTATCTATCTATCTATCTATCTATCTATCTATCTATCTATCTATCTATTTTATATAGCTCTCCAACTCACCAGAATTGACCCTGGGTGATATTCAATAGATTAAAAACCACACTATAAAAACAACCACTATAAAATATGCTACTTTTATAACATAATAACAGTGTATAATAAACATATGTGAGAAAACCAGAGCCTGTTTGTTTTGCCTAAAAGTTAGACTTAGAAGACTTAGAATAACTTTATTGTCACTTTGAATGTACATTAATCAGCATACATTAAAATGAATTCATTGCATACAGTTCTCAAAGGGTCTTCACCTCAAATATACACTACATAAACATAACAAACAAATAATTATGCATATACCCACATAACATGGAGAAACAACAGAGTCTAATTCAGATTTATACATGTACATGGCGAGAGAAACGATTCTTGAAAGTTTGCCAGACAGATGGCATAGGGAATAAAGCTGTTACAGAATCTGGTGGTCCTGGTAGAAATACTTTGAAACCTCCTCCCAGAGGGGAGCAACAGAACCAGATCATGATGTGGGTGTGGGGTCTGTAACAATGCTTTAGGCTCTCACCACATAGCGCTTATAAGCAATATCCTGAATTACTGAAAGTGAACTTCTTATAATCTTCTCGGCTGTCCTTACCACTCTCTGAATGGACTTTCTCTCTGAGGTACTGCAGCCACCAAACCAAACAGTGATGAAGTTTGTCAGTCGTGCCTCTGTAAAAAGTGGCCAGGACAGGAGGAAAAAGATGTGCTTTCCTCATCCGACACAGGAAATGCAGACGCTGGTTTGCACGCTTCATTAAGAATAACGTGTGGAGAAATTGGTTCAGATTCAGAAAAGATCACATCCCTACTTGTACACCACGATCAAACACAATACAAATATGTATCTTATATCAGGGAGAATAAGAATAATTTTGATTTCTCTGCAAATAATACATTGGAATAACATTGGATTAAGATTATTATATTGTTGTCTTTCATTTGCTGTTAATTTACACATTAAGTAACAAAAAATGAAACTCAACAATATAACAATCCAACAATATAATGTTTTTTCCTTCCATTCAATTGTGTTCAATTTCTGGAAACTGCTTGGACAAGTCCCTGCAGTTTTTTTGGCAAGGTTTTTCAGAAGTGGTTTGCCATTGCCTCTTTCTTAGGGTTGAAAGAAATTGACTAACCTAAGGTCACCCATCTGGAAGCCTGAGGATCTCCCAGTTTCAGCCAGTTAAGCCTGATGCCTTAACTACTACATCAAATTGGCTGTCAAGAATGTATTATAATAGCCAAAAAGTAAAGGAAAATTATGCAGTGGTCAATCCAACTTCTCTGAGTTCTAGAGATGGCTTATTTTTCAATTATTATTATTTCCCATGTGGTTGGGTCTTCCATTAAAAGTATGAGCATCCTGAGGATCTTCCTGCATTCCTCCAAATGCTAAAAGCAGTGTTGTGCCAACTTGTTATAAGCTCCTTCCCTTTAGTACATGTGGGCTACTCCATGTGGGCATTATTTAATAATAGTAACAAAAAACCTTACAAGCCAAATTTCAAGCTAAAGGAATATGTTTCTTACCCATACACACTCAACATTTATACTGTACAGAATATCTTGTTGGACCACTGTCAGGCTTTAGGCCTGCAAGCTTTTTTCCAGAAGCTTCTGAAGTCACCTTGTTGTCAATTGGTAGATAAGCACTTTTAATTCATTTTAATATTTCTTAGTTTATCTAGTACAGGAATCAGAAATGTCCTGTTAATCCACATCAAGCATTCATATACTGTGTTTTCTTTTCATTCAGCAGCTTAAAGAATCAATGAAACTTTCCATCATTTAGCATAAATTATTTCCATAACTACCATTTCATAACTATCATTTATGATTAAAATATGACAGAATATTCCTTGTGTAAGCCAACAAGAATATCAACTGCAATATTATTTTTACCTTAGTTATTTTTATAGATGTATGATTTCCCCCCAGTGGATTAGTTACAGCTGAATGAGAATCCTACTCCCAAATTCCCAGGCAGAAGAGTGAAAATTACAGCCTTAGCACTATTTTTTTATAAGACTTTATTAAATTTCAGCAGAAGATAAAATACAAAAACACAGAAAGAAAAAATTAAGGGAAAAAAGAGGGTCAGGGAAAAAACAAAACTTGTTACCAAACTTGCAGTGAACTCTCTGTAATTGTGACAGCAATTGACCAGGGAGCCTTGAGAGTCTGTCTGGACTCAAATCTCATTCTTAAACAACAGGTGGGATGCATGGCCACTAGATTTTTGTGATACATCAGCTTTGGTTGATACATTCGTCTTAGCCCTGTGTAGACCTGGAAACCTGATGGTACTAATTTCTACTCCTTATTACATCTTATTGGACAATGCAATCATCATTGTGCTAGGAAGTTATAAGTGGTACAGAATGTAGTAGCCAGGCTGCAAGTAGAAGAAACCAACTACTTTAAAATAATATCTATTACACAGTTACTGCACTAGTTACCAGTAGGCTTCTAGGCTTAATATAAAAGGTTGTCCATTGACTCCAAAGCCTTATCCTGCATGGCACCAAGTTAATTTAGGGATCACTTTATTCAATAACCTGTGAGTATACATAAGGATGATTGTGGAAATCTCACTTGCACAAGAGGTGAGGGACATGGATTAGAACAAAGATACTCTGTGGTTGCTCCTACACTGTAGAACAGGGGTGTCAAACTCAATTTCATTGAGGGCCACATCAGGGTTGTGCTTGACTTAAGGGGGCTGGGAAGGCATGGCCAGAATGGGTGTGGCCAGCTTGATGTCACTTGTGTTGGGGCACCAGAGGTGTCCTGAGCACTCTGCCAGTGAAAACAAGCTTCCGAGCTCCATTTTCAGCTGCAACAGCCTCCTGCAACCCTCTGCCAGTGAAAATGGAGCTTGGGAGGGCCACATGCGACCCTCCTGAGCTCCATTTTCACTGGCAGAGGCACTGTGAACTTGTCCTTAGCTGTTTCCAGGGCAGTCCTGTGGGCCAGATCTGAAATGTACTCACTCCCTTACTCTTTTCAGGTACTGAAAATCTTTCTTTGTACATTTAAGCATTCAACATCTTTTGGGGAGGAAGGTTTGGACAAGTTTATTTTGATTTCTGGTGATCACATGACATGCCCCTGCAGGTTTGTTGGCAATATTTTTGGAAATGAGATAGTGTGACTAGCCCAAAGACACCAACTGGATTCCATGCAGATTTTCCTACACCTATTTCAGTGCTTTAACCACTGGACAGAAGGCAATAATTTGGCAACCATTTCAATAATGTTTTCAGTGAGTGCAATTCTTTTTAAAAAAATACTTGTGATATGGTAGCACCTCATTATTATATTAAAGATCCTTCAGTGAAGATAGCCATTCTAACCTTGATTGACCTTAGAAAGTAAGCAAGCTTGGATTGGTTCAAGCAAGTCATGGGATTTATGGGGATCAATCAGGGGTGGGTTCTACTTAACTTTACTACCGGTCTGCATTGCACTCGCGCATGCATAGATCACCTATAATGACGTCCGGGTTGGTGGGTGGAGCCTCCTGCCGGTTTTACTACCGGTTCTTGCGAACCGGTCCAAACCAGGGGCAATCCACTACTGGGATCAATGGCTATTATACTCCTGATAACAGTATAATTGCCTCTGAAGGCCATCTGCTGGGACACTAGATTTTCTTGTGTAGTTGATTGGCCACCATGAGAACAAACTGCTGGATTAGATGGACCAGGGGTCCAATCCAGGTGGGTACTGCTCATGTTCTTAAAATTGTCACTTGAAGGGAACTGCTGGATAATCCCAGACTAGAATGGAAAGTCCCACATTCCAGATGACAGCAAGGATAATCCCTCTCTTCAATGTTTTCAAGTAAACTGTCTGGATGCAATCACCACAAATCTTGATAGAAAGGAGGCTGTCTTTCCTTTTAAAATGTATTCGCCTATTAGAACAATTTACACAACTGCCCAATTGATGTGCAACTCAGGATTAAAAACATGAAACAAATATTATAATAAAACACGTAAAAACTTCAAGCAAATGCAAATACTCAATAAGAGCCACATTTGGTCTAAAACCCAGTGCCTGGGGTAAAGCCATGGCTTTTCAAAAGTCAGGGAAGGCCAAGACTGTGAGAATCTCAGGGAGATGACAGCTTTTCAACAAGGCAGGTGTGACATCAGAAAAGGCAGGTGTACTGGGTTCCACTGGCTGACACTGCTTAAGTAACAAGACCTGGAGTGTGATCACCTTGTCAGATCTTATTGGATGTATAGAAGTCACGGGAGACAGGCAATCCTCAGGGCCTGTGGCATTTAGTATTTGAGAATATCAAATTACAGTTAATACCTAAAGATCTTCAACAGTAATTAAGAGAGATACTTGTCAGATCTGCATGTCCTAGGCCATCCACACAGGATTGGAAGAAAGAAGAGGCATTTCCATGTAGGCGCTGCCTTTCATCAGATATTCCATAAATATCTGGAATATATTTATAAACTATCAGGCTCTGCTGGATTTGCAGAAAGTGTAACAATCAGCTGCTAGAGAAAACCCAGCTTTATTCATTTGACATTAATTACATAAACTTCTCATTTTCTGTAAGTTTAGTCAAATATTGGGTTTGAGCTATATTTTATTTTAATGGCTCTATTTTGTAGCACTCAGCTGGTTTTAGATTGCCAATAAATTGTTGTTTGTGTTACTTCTGGAAGCTTCTCCTGGTTTTTTTTTTAATCAACACAATAATTCTCCCTGTGCTGTGACACCATAACGCAAGGTATGGCAAACTAAGGGAATGAATTGTGTTCCACAGTGCTTTCCTTATCAAGCATTTAAAGCAATATGTCTTTTCCTCAGTGTCTTTACTAGTTCATTATCCTTCTCCCTTGATTATTTCCTCTCAAGGACATACTGATTGCTTTTGGGATTTTTTTTAAGTGGCATATTTACCTTTTGGTCTCTCTAGTATGGCTCCATTCTTCACCTGTTTTTTTTTTTACTTTTTACTTCATTTCATTCATGTCAGACCTCTCTGCCATTAATTTGACTAAGAAAAACCTTCAAGATTGACTGTTAGTTACAAAGGAGACAAAATAATGTTTGTTTGTTTATTGTGTCCTTTGTTTAAATGCAACTATGTAGAAAGCAGAATCCAAGGAAATAAATGCCAAACTGTTTTTACAGATGGACAAACCTGTCAGTTTCATTTTTTCTTCAATCAGTCTTTCAAAAAATGAAAAGAGAGAAACTACTTCATTCTATACTATTTGTAAAGATATGTGCAAATTCTGGGACATTACCTTGAAAATCAACTAAACAATACCCTCACTTATTTTCACTGGTTAAATTTATTAGGCACAACTGTACCATTTGAAAAAAAAGTTAATGTTATATCTGCCTGCCATTTAACTGTGAAACCTAATTTAATATAAACCGATAAAGGTAAAGACAGGAATTCAAGCCAGTATCCCAAGAACTAATCTAAGGGATTTTCTGTTCTTAGGCTATGAACACGTATAGAATTGTGTTAATGTAGATTAGTGCTCTCACAAAATGGCTTCCAGGACTCAAATAACTGCAAAGTACCAGTTATGCAAAATGCCACCTTTCATTCTCTGTCATACCCTTCACCCATAAGCACTCTTATCCCTGCTCACCTTTGAAATTCTTTTTTCAGGGAAGTTAGGCACATGTCCAAACAAAGCTTTCATGCAATTTTTGTCATTTATATTTCCTAAATACAAAATTGTAACATGCCTAGGAATAAAGAATGGGCTAAGGTTGGCACTTAGCTTTATGCCATGCTTCTTTCTTAGCTCACAGAGAGAAAGAGAGTGAGGTCAGATTAAAAAAAAAATATATGAAAAAGAGTAAATGATATAAAGGAAGCAGCGCTAATTCATAAAAGTAAAAATATTTGAACTAAATTAGTGTTTCTCAACCTTAGCAACTTTAAGATGTGTGTAATTTAATTCCCAGAATTCCAGGTTGGTTAGGCAATTCTTAGAATTGAAGTCCTTGCATCCTGAAGTTGCTGAGGTTGAGAAATACTGAACTAGGTTTATAAACTACATTTAGCCAGACTTTATTTTCTTAACATTTCTCCAGATTACTATTTCTTACTTCCTTTCTGCACTTTGCATAACAGTATTTAAAGTCTATTCTTACCAGTACCAGCCTGATTAGATCAGACAAAACCAAACTATTATTGATCCCTCATTTTCCAGAGGTCGGGTGTATGTGCGTCTGAAGCAAGATGGTTCTGCTTTTCCACGGTAGCACTGTAGCCTCTTGGTGACGGTTAGGCTGGACTGCTCCCTGTTAATTTTTCAGAAGTCTTTAAAGTCAGAATTGTTTCAGAGAGCTTTTTCCTATTTTATCATGCCATCTTTACTTTCTGTTTTATTGTTCATAGTGTTACATGCAATTGTGTTAATATTGTTTACCTCAAAAAGCAATGGTGGGATTGGTGTGAATGTCTATGGCAATGATGGCTAACCTTTTTACCATTGTGTGCCAAAAGTGGGGGGAGTGTCGCATGCATGTGTGCCCACACTCATAATTCAATGCCCCCTGGGCCCCGCGCATGTGCGCATGATCCCCCTGTGCTCCCCCCCTGCTTTTGGCACATGACAGCAAAAAGGTTACCGGTGGGCCTGGGAGGCCTGTTTTTCACCCTCCCCAGGCTCCAGAGGCTTTCTTGGAGCCTGGGGAGGGCAAAAACGGCCTTCCCCACCCCCCCGGAGGCCCTCTGGAGGCTGGAAATGGCCTGTTTCCTGACTTCTGGTGGGCCCAGAAGGCCTGAAAATCAGCTGAAGCTGAGCTAGGGCAACTCTCGCGTGCTCACAGATATGGCTCCATGTGCCACCTGTAGCACGCATGCTATAGGTTCGCCATCAAGGGTCTATGACTATGTATCTATAGCCTCAGAAAGGACAAGAATAATAGTTGATGTCAAAGAAATGTAAACTTTGCAAGGTAGTGCAGAAAGAAGCATACCCAGAAGTACTGTCTATTTTATTATAAGCTCTATTTTATTATAAGATCAGAATCTTGCAGATTTGATCTCTCTCTCCTCACCTTTACAACCCAAAAACTAGGAACAGTCCCTTCTCAAATGTTTGCTGTGTCCTTATTCCTTCTGTGAATTTAACACCTCTTCTGTTCCACATTTCTCCAAAGTCATTCTCACATATCGTTACAGGAAGATATTTGTAGGCATATGTATATCCTTGGGCACCTTTGGAAACCTAAAGGTAAACACAATAAAGTCATCTGCCTGAACGGAACAAGCTGTCCAGTTCATCTCCCCCATCCTCCCATATTTATTAATACTTGCATTCCATTATTTTTATACGACCTAAGTAAGAAAAGTCCTGAGCAAAACAATAAACAAAACTCTAGTCTATTATTAAGCTAAAATTATTTATATTTTTGTAATGGAAGGGGAGTGGTGAAGTCATTATGCTTTACAAGAATGACCATATACCTCAAATGAGTTTATAAAAGTATAAATTCGCAATCCTATGCTTTTTATTGCTTACGCTTAGATGATAAACTGGGATATATCCCTGACGAAGTATGCATAAATTGCATCATAAATGGCTAATTGTGTTTATAATGTAAATTCATTCCTGTACTTTCTTTTCTGTGATTACTATTGTTAGCAAGGGTCTGCAGGATCTTAGTCATAATTTACCAATTTTAGCTCCCATAAATTGATTGTGATTACACTTGTACCAATGCAGTACTGCATAATAATTCAACATTTGGAACAAAGAAGGAAATGAACATCAGAAACACACCATTTTATCAAGCAGAATTTTAGGATTCAAAAATGCTTTTTAACAAGCTAGACTAATGCTGTGCTCCAAAGCACAGGACAACAACCATGCATGCCAGATGAATATCAGATAAAAGTTATTTTTATGTTGCTTCAAACTGTTGGTTGAATGTCTGAAAGGGCATACAAATTGACTTGCTGCCTCACTCCTGGCCAGTTTGCATTTTTTAAGTTTTTGAAAACAGAATTAATGGACACTTGGAAACAGTAGGGAAAATAAGAATTGTCCATGTGCTCTTCCTATGTTAGACTCGTGGGTTTTTTAGGTCATTTTATGCTGTTTTTGTCCAGTGATGGAAATTTGGAACCAATTACAATCTTATTTAATACAAATAACTGAATAGCAGTAAGTGAAGTGAGATAATTCTAAAGGGTTATGTAGAGCAAATAGTGAATTGATTTGCCAATAATTAATAACTGAGTAGAATCTAAAATCAACATGGAAGGCCCCACCTTGCAATGATTTCTGCAATGGTTTCTAGAAGAAGTAGAATTGTATGTGTATGTGTATGTGTATAGGTATACGTGTATATATATGGGTGTCAAGGCTTATTAATCAAATTTCAAAATATTTGGAATATTTATATATTTATACTCTTTTTGTAGACAAATTTTGAGATCTCTAGATCTATCAGGCAAGTGATGATGATAGATGTTAATTTTCCACTGATTCACTTGCTCCTTATGAGTGGATTGCCTATAGATATAAATTTTGTATGGATAAATATAATGAAATATCGAGCTTATTTATATACAATATAGTAATGTACAAAGCATGATAGTTATATGTGTATTGAAATACACTGCTCAAAAAAATAAAGGGAACACAAGCAGAAGACATCCAAGGTCTGAATGAATGAAATAGCCTTATTAAATACTTTGTTCATTACATACAGTAGTTTTGTGTTCCCTTTAGTTGTTTGAGCAGTGTATAAACTACTGTATGTAAAGAACAAAGTATTTAATAAGGCTATTTCATTCATTCAGATCTTGGATGTCTTCTGCTTGTGTTCCCTTTATTTTTTTGAACAGTATATATATATATATATATATATATATATATATATATATATATATATATATATATATATATGTATAATATGTGTATTGTATATATTTAATGTAACTGTTTACTGTAACAACATATTATACTTTATATATATTTAATATCATATATTTTATATTATACATTTTTAAGCATAATAGCATTTTCATTATATATTTTTGTGTTTTGTACTTTTAATTTTTTTCTTTCTTATTATTTTAAAGGTAATACAAATGTATAAAAAAAGTATTTCTATTGAAGTCATGAAGTTTCAATGATCATACTATTAGAGAGCCTAGGAGGAACAGACTAAAGTTTGATTAGGCTGTATAGATTACAGTTTTTTAGATTACATCAAGAATTGTTGGGACATAAAAGCATATTATTATTAACAGCCAGAATCAATCCATTGCAAAATGAAGGTCTGTTATGGATCATAATTCAACATGTTGGTGCAGTTTAGTTTGGTAGATAAATGTTTATTAACTTCCCAATGTAGACTGAGAATGAATAACTTGCCCAAAGTCATGCAGTTGGTTTCTGTGCCAGCTGGACTGCTTTTAGCACTAACATTTAACCACTAAAGCACTCTGGATCTCCTTCTATCAAGTGTTTTGAGTGTGACAAACCCAGAAAACACCACTTTGATTTCAGAAATAATCTTTATTACTGGTACTGTAGTGTAACGTAAGAGAAACTTGAAAGTCTGCCAAACTAATATTTTTATCAACTTAAACATAGTGTAATTAAGGTAGAGTTATTCTGAAAATATATTTTCTGTAATGGTTTTACTCTATTTATATATTCCCAATATCTTATTGTGAAGGACGCAGTGGCTCAGTGGCTAAGATGCTGAGCTTGTCGATCGAAAGGTCAGCAGTTCAGTGGTTCAAATCCCTAGTGCCGTGTAACAGGATAAGCTTCCGTTACTTGCCCCAGCATCTGCCAATCTAGCAGTTCGAAAGCATGTAAAAAATGCAAGTAGAAAAATAGAACCACCTTTGGTGGGAAGGTAACAGCGTTCTGTGCACCTTTGGCATTTAGTCTTGCCGGCCACATGACCATGGAGACATCTTTGGACAGTGCTGGCTCTTCGGCTTTGAAACAAAGATGAGCACTGCCCCCTAGAGTCAGGAACAACTGGCAGAGTCAGGAACAACAACAACTGCGAGGGGAACCTTTAGCTTCACCTTAAAATCTTATTCTATCAAACATGTACTCAAACACATGCACACACCTACTAACACACACGCACATACTGGCCCTTATTCAATGATTCTCTGGTAAATATGGCAACTCTAATCAGATACAAATGATTGCATATATTCAATTTGGAATCTGTACTGATGAAAGATTTCTTATGTGGAAGTATTGTAGAAAAGTTGTGGCACAATGGGTATATAAATATGTAAAAAGTCAAATGTAAGAAGTAACCTAGTGGAAGGAACAAAAGTTTTGGAAAAGAAACCTGCATTGAACATTGTTATAGGAATAACTTGGTAGCAAGGAAACTTCCAACATAGATATTGCTCCTTGATAGATTGACAGTACCATGGAGTGATGTCCTAGTTATGCCAACATGATTCAGAGCCAAGAACATTAATAAAAATACAATTAGGTGGTACAAGTGAAACTTTTTAATTTCACCTACCAAATCATAAACATAAATGTTAATTCTATCTTTAGTACAATTCAAATATTGTTAATTTATACTAAAAGATTTCAGAATGTTTATTGAGTTGAATTACATTGCATTTATGTCCTGCATCTCATTTAAACTTCATTATCTTTTTGATGATGTTTTTGTCATTATATTGTTTGATGATATTTCGTTTGGACTCTACTATGCAGAAGTGCATATTATTGCCCAGTTACTTGGTTTACAATTACCAAAAATGTGTCCCCCCCCCCACTCTCTTCCTCTCCCTTCTCCCCCTCTCTGTCTCTGTATCTTGGTCTCTCTCTCTCTCTCTCTCTCTCTCTCTCTCTCTCTCTCTCTCTCTCTCTCTCTCTCTCTCACACACACACACACACACACACACACACACACACACACAATCTTGGCAATTCAGTTCTCATTTTCCAACAATGAAGACTACTTCCCATTCAGAAGACTACCCAATTTCATGAGTCAAAATCTAATACTGTATTAATCTAATACTGTTACTTCAGACTGAACAGAGCCAGGCAAGATAACATAAAAATCAGGCTTTTGCTTATTTTTTTTTTGAAAAGAATTGTGTTTATTTTTACATTTTATTCTATATTTTGTTAAACAACCTGTGTGATAATACAACACAAAAGTAAAAAAGAGGATAATAGAAAAGAAAAATATGATAACGAATTAATATAATTCAATAAAATTATAAAGATTCCAAAATTTATTTTGAAATTTTTATAATTTTATTGAATTATATTAATTCAAAGATTCGCACATGACAGTTTCATTGGTCAACATCATGTGTTCATCCAACCTTGAAACACAGTTCTTTTCTACCCCAAAATGCAAAGTCTTCATGTGATCTTGATGACTTCCAAATATTGAGGAAACACAGAGAAGGACATATGTATCCTTAAAAAGTAGCAATCATTTGGAAGTCATGTTGGAACTCCTCTGAATTTCAGCCCTGAATAGAGCAATAAAAAAACAAGTAATCACTCGTGAACTTTGTACCTAAGTAAAATTAAAATCTAGAAAAACACATCAAGCTGAGTCTATCATTATAATTAGTGTACAGTATGGTATATTATTGTATGCAAGGTACAATAATGAAATTCTTTCAAGCATATCCAGGTTAATCCTGATTCTTCAGGTTAAGACTACCTTCTTCTGTCATGGAAGAAGATGGAACCTTTGAACTTCCATCTTTTTTATATTCCTAAAGATACTTGCCATTTTTTCCTTGTGTATAGTACTTAGCCTTTTTAGTTTCTCAAATGTTACATATACAAAAGGCATAATTCATGATGTAACAGCTTTGCTTCTCAACAATGTTCTGGAAGAGACATGCTATCAAATGAAACCAGCAAATAAACAGGAACTGGCTAATTGATCAGCACACTTTAAGTAAATAGAGATGAATTTATTCTTTGGCAAAATTTAATCAAAACAATGGTATCCTTACAAAACATGATCCTATTAATAAAGCATTGCATGTGACTGATAGGACTGAAATTATAGTAAGGAAAATGTAATGGTATTATGTCAGTGACTTTACTTTCTAGAAGGAGAATTTCTAAGATTTGCAACAATATAAAATTGTATTTTTATATGGGGAGGAAGGCTAAAGCAAAGCACACTAAAAAGCAGAGATATCATCCTGCCAACTAAAGTGTGTATAGTCAGGACTATGGTTTTCCCAGTTTCAGTGTATGGCTGTGAAAGTTGGACCATAAGGAAGGCTGAGTGGCAAAGAATTGAGGCCTTTGAACTATGGTGCTGGAGAAGACTCCTGTGAGTCCTTTGGACTGCAAGGTGATCAAACCACTCAATCCTACAGAAGATCAACCCTGACTGCTCTTTAGAAGGCCAGATCCTGAAGATGAAACTCAAATACTTTGGCTACCTAATGAGAAGGAAAGACTCACTGGAGAAGAGCCTAATGCTGGGAACAATTGAGGGCAAAAGAAGGGGATGGCAGAGAATGAGGTGGCTGGATGGAGTCATTGAAGCTGTCAGTGTGAATTTAAATGGACTCCAGGGGATAGTAGAGGACAGGAAGGCACGGGTGAACATTGTCCATGGGGTCGCGATGGGTCAGACAGAACTTCGTGACTTACAACAACAACAACAAAAAGTATTTTCAATAATGAAAAACATAGTTTTCTTTGCCTGCTTTAATTGCCCAATCCTAACAAGTTTCACCAATAAAATTAGTGCTCCATCTCAGTTTTGATTTACATAGACAAGTAGCAATTCAAACTGGGGGCAGGGGGAGGGAGAGGTTTAGCCTGCATCATTGTTTGCAAGATTTTTAGTGAATGGAATTAATAAAACAGCAATAAAAATGCAAGCTATTCAGGGGGGCAATAATAAACAGATGTTCTTTCAACAATGTTTACCTGCTCTGAATTCCTGATTTGTACTATTTTTGTTTTCAGCATTTCAATCTTTACTTTTTTAGTATGAAAATTCAAGTAGAAGGAGAAGGACAAGAAGGAGGAGAAAGAAGAATTGATTTTGTTGTTTCACACATTCACCACAGTTAATAGTATGAGTCTCCTGAGATTTTTCTCAGTCAAAACAATGGGATGTAGTTGAACTTCACTATTTTTCAGATTCTAGTATTGTGTTACATTTACAAAATCAAGATCAGTACTCTGGCTGAAGTGGTTCTTTTCCAGAGGGAGAAAAAAGCAGAAATGTTGAAGATACTTTAGAGCAAAATTAGCTGACAGAATTATCTGTATATATTTTTTTCTTCTTAATGATTTAATCTCCTGAATGTTTAGGCAGCAATGCCACAGGCTACATTAGTTAAGGTGGGTGGGAGTATATAATTAATATTAGAGAAAAGTAAAAGTTTGGAGGTAGGACTTCTGTTATTGGAAATTTGAATTTCCAACATGATTCAATAGCTGAAAAAGTAAGATGGAGGGGTCTTATGAGGGGGAATAATAAATAGTGATTAAATGAAAACAAATACATGCTAATATTATATGATGTTTATATTATGGTGATGATAGAGACACACTCAAGTCTATGTTGCACCCACTATGTTGCCTTACTATGATGAAGGGGTGTTCCTGGGAGGATGAGCAAAGAACTCTAGGATTAAGTGCCAACTGCATATGGATCATCTAAGGCATGAAATACATCCTACAGCCTTGCTGAAGCAAGTAGACACCTATTTCTGACAGTAGTGATACAGAAACTTGTTGGAGGTAGATGATCACTTTAGGGTCTACAGCAGAGGTGCAGAGATGTCATTTAAACTACTCAGAAAAAGGTATTTTTCTGTATTTTATACCAAGAAAACCAGAATGATAGACAATATGAACTGATATGCTGTAGTGCCACATACAGGCTCCTCAGTCAGATGACATTCAACATACTACAGAGGAAGAGCTTTCAGAGTACTAATGATGATAGTGACATGGCTAGATTAAAGCCAAATAGTTATTGATGTTGCAAGAAAAGAAAATCTGACAGAAGCAAAATCATAATGGGTATGTGGACTGTAAGAAGCATGAACATGGTTATTCTCAACAGAGTTAATCAACTACATGTTGATATAGTAGGATCTGAAAAATAAAATGGAGTGGATTTGACTGAATAATATCAACTAGGACTTGGTAAAAGTCTATTTCCCAACCAATGATGCAAAAGAAGAGGAAATTGAGGAGCTTTATGGTCAAATGCTATCTGAAACTGGTAGAACATGTAAACAAGATGTGCTTCCTGTGGTTGGAGACTAGAATGCCACAACTGGAAATAGTAAAGAGGTAACTATAGTTAGACTATGTGGCTTAGGAAACAAAAATGAAGCAGGAGTATGGCTTATCACTTTCTTCTGTTGCAATGATATACTCACTACTAGCAAATTTTTCAAAGTCACACCTTGAAAAATGGGAGTCAGCAGATGGAGTGCTATCAAATTAAGTATATTATTAGTATAAAGAGATGAAAGAGTTGAGATTATAGTAGCAAAAACATGGTCAAAACTGACTATACTGTATATCTGACATGAACTTTTCATAGGCTAATTTAAAAGTCAATCTAAATTGAAGGAACAAATTCAATCAGTTTCTGTGACATGATCTTGACCATGAATTAATCCTTTTCAAGGATTGGAATGTCAGGAATCATTTTGAAGTCCTAAAATCAGGAGTGAAATCTGACAGGTTCTGGAGAATCAGTAGAGAACATTTTGAGCAGTTCAGAGAACTGGTAGCGGAAATTTGGAGGAGTTCAGAGAACCGACAAATACCACCTCTGGCTGGCCCCAGAGTGGGGTGGAAATGGAGATTTTGCAATATCTTTTCCCCAGGAGGGGGAGGGAATGGGGATTTTGTAGTATCCTTCCCCTGGAGTGGGGTGGGAATGGAGATTTTACAGTATCCTTCTCCTGCCATGCCCACCAAGCCACACCCACCAAGCCACCCCACGCCCACAAGCCATGCCCACAGAACCGGTAGTAAAAAAAATTGTATTTCACCACTGCCTAAAAATCATTCATAGAAAGCCAACAGAACTGTGGAATGAAGTCAAAGATGTTATAAATTTATAACATAGACCAAGAAACAAGAAAACACAAAGAGGTGGAACAGAAAGTTAAAATTGCCAGGGAGAGAAGAGAAGCTAAATCCAGGAAAGAACTCAGGAAAGAATTAAAAACAGACAGCTGTTAGAATAGACAAGGAGTAGTATTAAATGACCTCTGTAAATCATTGAAGTAAATAGACCCAGAAAAGTAAGAAAGTCTCCCAAAAGATCTCCAAACTCAGAAGGAACTTTCAACCTCAAGCTGGTATGCTAAAGGATGCCAATGGAAAAATAGTAACCAATTCAAAGGAGATAAAACAAAGATGGACCAAGCAAACTGAAAATCTGTATAGTGAAGATGTCAATATCCATGTTACCATAGAAAAATTACCTATATACAAGAATCTCTAATCTTAAATTTTGAACTTAAATCAAAACTCTGATCCTTACAAAATTGGAATCCTACAAGAATCGATAGAATATCTAAATAAAGACACATGGAGAGCAGCAAAAGTATCAATAAAGGTTCTAACAAATCTATGCCAGCTAACAGATTGTAAGAAGTTAATCTACATGCCAATACCAAAGAAAGGAGATTTAAACGACATGCAAGCTGTAATACAATATCCTTGATTTCACATACTAGTAAAATAGTGCTTTGTATAATCCAATCCAGATTAGAGCCCTTTATGGAAAGGAGAGGGCAGATGTTCAAGATAACTTTAGAAAAGAGCAAGGAACAAGAGACATTATTGCTGATGGACACTGCAAAATTGAGTTAAACATTACAAAAAGGAAAGCAATATGTGTTAAATTGACTGTAGAAAAGGTCAATTGTGTTGACCTTGTCAGACTATAGAGTGACTTTAGGAAAATGTGAAGCCCAGATATCTTCATTGTCCTAATATTAAACCTATATACAGGATAGGAAGCCAGACCAAACATAGAGAAACAGACTGGTTTCAGGTGAGAAAAGAAGTGAGAAAAACACTTTATATTTTCTCATTATTTATTCAACCCATATGCTGAATATATATTGAAGGGGGCTGAGTTTTAAGAAGATAAGCATGGTTTTTAAAACTGGAAGAAGAAGCATCAATAATTGTGTTTGTGCTGATGACAGTACTCTGACAGCAGAAAAATGCAAATCTGCAAGCTATAGTAGTAAAAGTCAGGGAGTACAGTGATAATTTGGGTCTAAGATTCAATATAAAGAAGAGCAAGCAGATACAGCAACTATGATAATGAAGACATTGAAGTAGTAGAGTAGCTTCTGCCTTTTAGGACTGACTATCAATAGTAAAGAGACCAGCAGTAAATAAATACATAACACATTAGAGTATGAAATAATAGCAATGAAGCTCATGGAAATGATAATGAGATGTTGTGATGTGCATAGGCCTACAAAGTTCAGAATCATGCAGAGAATGGCTATTTCTTGTGATAGTCTATGGATGTGAAAGCTGGCCTTTGAAGAAGCAGGGTAGAAAGAATGTTGGCTCCTTTGAACTTTGATATGGAGAAGACTCTGGAGTATTCCATGGGCAGACAAAAAAAAACAACAACCAAAAAAAAAAAAAAAAAAAACAAAAACAAATGGAAAGGTGAATTGATGAAATAGGAAAACTGAGCCTGAGGTAAATAAATTATTCATCTAACATATTCAAACTTACCTTCTAGAAATACCTTAGTGGAGATAGAAATATCTCATATGAAAAAAATATCTGAATGGGAAGAAGTTATAGATTTCATATTTAGAGATGAGAAAATATTCAAGCTACAGTAGATTATTTCGGCATAAAATTACCCTCAGGGAATAGTAACTAGTTCCACTTTCCTGCCAAGGAAGCTATATAGAAATAATCATGAAGTCACTGTGTATTCACCACAAATTAAGCTCAATCTAAAAAAATCAACATTGTTTTTATTTACATTAATTCTTTGTTAAACTCTTGTCACAGAAAACTAAACTAAACTAAACAAAATAAACTAAACTAAACAATAAACTTTTGTTTTTAAAATTAGTTTATAAAGAATAAATCCATATGGAAGAAAAGAATTGCTTTTTTCTTTTTTTAAAAAAATAGAATTTGCTGATTTTTTTTGGCATTTGAACTTATGCTGTGGCAAATTCTATTTTCAAATTTTCAAAAAGTTTTTTTCATCCAGAAAATATAATTCTGCATTCTGCCTTAATACTAGATTGCCACATTTTATCCAACCTTATTATTTCTTGACCTGAAATAGTCTCATGAGAAGAATTCCATGTGAGGTACCTTTAGGATTTAATTTAAATATTGGAGGAAAGAAAGCTATGGATTGTGAAATGAAGTGTGCAATACTTACATATCGCCCTATCTTGTGGCTAAAATAATCAAAACGTTGTTCATGAGAATGTCATGGAGGGGAAAATCCACAATTTCTTTTAAAATTGGACCAGTTTGATTTTTTTTTTAAAAAAAGAAAAACAATAGTTACATTTTTAAAACACAAGTACGAAAAGCTTCCAACAATGCAACTAGTGTCAATTCTTGATACAATCTGGCTCTAATATTTCAGCATTCTTCTCTAAAATCAGAGTAGACTCCTTGGGAAAAAAAAAAAAACCCTATCTATACTGGCTACTTGTGACAAGCAAGAGTTTGTTTTTCCAGAGAAGCCTTAGCGATTTTTAAAATTTGGAGGAAAGGAAGCAGACCTGTGCTTCAGATATCATTTCCAGGTTTTGGCAGCTGTTCTGAAATTTGTTTGCAAGAGTTCTTTGCTGATAGTTTTACCGTACAATCTCATCAAACTCCTCACATGCTCTCCTGCCATTTACTTAAGAGAATGCCACTTTGAAATAAAATAGTGAGATGTATACTTTATGTGCCAGGAATATTCCAAACAGATTATTTTCCTGAAGGAGGAGAGCATTGCTAAACAAGTTATATTTTTTAATAAATATATTTTTTCTGCCTTTTAGAGAGTAATTTTTCTACCAGTATTTTATTTTTCAGATATAACTGCCTATTGTTGGCTCTCCCAGCCATTCTTGAATTATTTTTCTAAGTAAGCTGAACTGTGCAACCAGAGTGATGAGCTATTTCTCCCTGTTCTTTGAGTCCATCTATACCAGCAATTCTAACATTTGTCCTGCTGACACAATGACTTTAAAGTTTAATAAGCATCCCTTAGTGCATTATTAGACCAACCAAACTCATGGGATTGTAGGAAGGACGCCCACAGAGCAGATCAAAGAGTAGAATTTTACTCTCTATATTCACAAGAGAAATGTATTTTCTCTCTCTCCCTGAATGGCTGCAGATTGATTTGTTAGCAGACAGACTATAATATCAAGTTTAAAATCTCATAAAGTCTTAATGTACCATTATCATCATATTAAATCATATTATCAAACTTAGCAGTTTTCTTGACCTAAAATAGTCATTTTACAATATAGACATTAATTTATTTCCTTTTTTCATAGGGTGTCTCTTAAACTCTAATTTAAAGCTACAGAGAAGTTAATAACCTCAAAGAAACTATTATGTAGCAGGACAGCATGGTAGTTATATTGTTTGTCATCTCTGTTTTTATCCTCAAGGAGATGCTACATCCAGTAGATCAGTATCAGAACACTAATTTAAAACTTCCTACAAACCCTCTGATGAATGAGTGAATCAGTATACAACACATGCATAAATTTACATGTTCATAACTGTCACTAGTGGCTTGTCATTAGCAATAAAATATTGTTTCTCGAAATATTTCAGAAGAGCATAAAATCATGAAGACATGTTTCTGGTCCCACTTCAACAATTTAGCTCAAAGGAGCCTCACACCAAAATTATAATCTTGCTTCAAAAATTCCAAAGCATTGTATCCCCTCATTAATCAAGGGGATCAATCAAGACTGTAACAAGTTCTTTTAAAAATCATGTTATTCTTTGAGATAATCAAAGGCTATTGACAAGAACAGAAGCCAGTTCTGAATAAATGAAGCTGACCAGATATCAGGATGGAATGTGTGTGTGTTAGAGGAGGAACAGTAGCAATTTTGTTCAGATTCATTTAAAAAAAATTATTAAGAACTAGTGAAATATAGGGAAGAATTTGCATACGTCTTTGGCTCTTCTGAAAAGTTAAATGTACCAAATGTCCAGTCAGTGGATATAGAAACTTCTATATAAAAGGCTCTCTGAAAGGACCTTAAAACCTGACTCTATTGGTTGACTTGGAGCCCCAATGGGACTGTGCTCTGCTGGTAGTGGTTGGCTGAGTTAAAGATGACGTCCACTCCTGCAGCATCCATGCTTTTGATTTTAACATTTTATTTAATGTTGTCAACCCTGAAGCTGGTCTGGCTGAAACCATCTTGGAGCTTCAGTGCTGCCATACTGAAGCTGAGGGATATTTATTTATTTATTTATTTATTTATTTATTTATTTATTAAATTTTTATACCGCCCCCTCTCCCGAAGGACTCGGGGTGGTGAACAGCCAAAATTAAAAACACACAATACAAATATTAAAACAGATTAAAACGAAATTAAATTATCTTTGGCTTCTCAATTTAAAACCCCTTGCCCATAAAATTCCCCAATTAAAAGATTTTTAACCCAGCCCGGCTTGCTGAAATAAAAAAGTCTTCAGGGCCCGGCGGAAGGTCCGGAGGTCCGGGATTAGTCATATCCCTGGGGGTAGCTCATTCCAGAGGGCGGGTGCCCCCACAGAGAAGGCTCTTCCCCGGGGGGTTGCCAGCCGACATTGCCTGACAGACGGCACCCTGAGGAGGCCCTCTCTGTGGGAGCGTGTTGGCCGGTGGGAGGTTATCGGAGGCAGAAGGTGGTCTCGTAAGTAACCAGGTCCTAAGCCATGGAACGCTTTGAAGATGAGAACCAACACCTTGAAGCGCACTTGGAAGACCACCGGAAGCCAATGCAGCTCGCGCAGGAGAGGTGTCACGTGGGAGCGCCATGTTGCCCCCATAAGTACCCGCGTGGCCGCATTCTGCACCAGTTGGAGCCTCCGAGTGCTCCTCAAGGGGAGCCCCATGTAGAGAGTGTTGTAATAGTTGAGGCAGGAAGTGACGAAGGCATGAGTGACCGTGCATAAGGAGTCCCGATCCAGAAAGGGGCGCAACTGGCTTATCAGGTGAATCTGATAGAAAGCGCCCCTGGCCACGGCCGTCATATGCTCTTCTAAAGACAGCCGTGCATCCAGGAGGACACCCAAGTTACGCGCCCTCTCCGTGGGGGCCAATGTCTCGCCCCCAATAGTCAGCGATGGCACCAGCTGACTATATCGGGATGCTGGCAGCCACAGCCACTCAGTCTTGGAGGGATTGAGTCAGAGCCTGGTCCTCCCCATCCAGACCCACATGGCCTCCAGGCACCGGGACATCACTTCAAGGGCATCGTTGGGTTGGTCTGGGGTGGAGATGTACAGCTGGGTGTCATCAGCATACAGATGGCACTGCACCCCAAAACCACGGATGATCTCGCCCAGCAGCTTCACATAAATGTTGAACAGGAGAGGCGAGAGGACCGACCCTTGTGGCACCCCACAAACCAAGTGCCTTGAGGTCGACCTCTGCCCTCCAGCCAACACAGACTGCGACCGGTCTGAGAGATAGGAGGAGAACCACCGTAAGACAGTGCCTCCCACTCCCAACCCTTCCAACCGGCGCAGCATGATACCATGGTCGATGGTATCAAAAGCCGCTGAGAGGTCTAATAGGACCAGAACAGAGGAGCAACCTCTGTCCCAAGCCCTCCAGAGATCATCAACCAATGCGACCAATGCCGTTTCCATGCTGTACCCGGGCCTGAAGCCGGATGGAACGGATCTAGATAGACGGTTTCACCCAGGTACTGCGGGAGCTGTCGCGCAAACAAACTCTCAACAACCTTCGCCAAGAAGCGAAGATTGGAAACTGGATGATAGTTTGCCAAAACAGCTGGGTCCAGAGAGGGCTTCTTGAGGAGGGGCCTCACCATTGCCTCTTTCAAGGCGGGAGCAAGAACCTTTCAAGGGAGAGGGCATTAAAGATAGCTGAGGTTGTGTAGTCAAAATAAAATACTTTCTCTTGGGAACCAAGGACGTTCTCACACCTGACTGGAGGAAAGAGGAGTAATGTCACCAGCCCACCAGACAGTGCCTTGATTGGACAATGTGACTGATTGTTTGGGGTTGAGGGAAAACTTTTACTTTTAACTAGGTGAAAACCACGGGAACTTTCTGAGTTGGTTTTCACCAGATTTGTGCCAATATTATATATCCAATAAAGTTATTCTTTGAGAAATTCATCTACCTCAGTGTTTTGCTTAGTTTGGGTCTGTCACTTGGAACCCTGACAAATGTGTTGTTAATCTTAATTTTAATGCCTTTACGCTTTCATGCAATTGTAAGTGCCCTAAAGTCACTTGAGACAGTGAGATGGATAACATATAAACTTAATACATAAACAAACAAATAAATAAAATATAAAAGCAATTTGCAATATAAAAGCAAAATATAAAAACATAGTATATATGGAAGTGGCAGAAAATAGAAGTGGCTTACCCTGTTTTTCTGTTACTTTCTTCTATTTTTTTTTTTTTTTTGATTTATATGCCGCCCTTCTCCGGAGACTCAGGGCGGCTTACAATGCGCTAAGCAATAGCCTTCATTCTTTTGTATATTTATACAAAGTCAGCTTATTGCCCCCACAACTGGATCCTCAATTTACCTACCTTAGAAAGGATGGAAGGCTGAGTCAACCTTGAGCCTTGGCGAGATTCGAACCTGCAGTAATTGCAGGCAGCTGGTCTTAATAACCAGCTTAATAACAGGGTGCCTTAGACCACTGTACTACCAAGGCTCTTTTATTTTAAAACCATCTTGCATCTAGTCAATTGTACTCAGAAGCTTGCTTTGTTCCTACTGCCTTGTGACTAATTCAGAAAGTATTGGCCATCTTTAATCCAATCAGTTCCTGTTGAAACCATCACATCTAAAAGTTACATAGCATATGGATGTGTTGAATGGTGCTATTTTGGTGTTACTGTACTGATAAAATAGTAAAATAAATATTTATTGGACAATCAGTTCTATATCTGCCCTGTAGGTTGCCCAGATCTGCTCTGAATCCTTGGGAAATCCTCTGGACCAGTTTTGGAGAATGCCCAGAAAACTGTAATGACCACACAAGGAAGAGAAACCCCTGTAGGTTTCTGTTCACAAAATAATGGATAGTGTCCACTCTATTCATCCCTTGACCCATAATTTGTTCGGAACAGCTGCATGACGAATCCAGGAAAAAGAAATGATAAGCAGTAGAAAAAAGAAAAAAAGAGTGCCAAACTGTAGCAGATAACAGAAATAAAGGTAACCCCTGACAATAAGAATGGGAAAATATACCATTGTGTATGTATAGCAAGATACATCTCTTTGTGGCAGCTGCATGTGAAATATGTCAAAGATCCAGGATTAAACGTCTTCACTGCCATGTACTAGAATGCATCATGACAATTTTGAGTGAATGGTTGCAATGAGAGGTGACAATATTTTTTCTGATATAATGCAAGATACAGAATTCAAAGTGTTGATATGCTCTTGCTTTAGCTCACAGCAGCTCTGAAAGGCGACTCTCCACAACATTTCTATGGCCTTTTGCAGCTTTTGCTTCTTTCTATGCTTTCCAAAACAGCTGCAAGTATTGAAAGATTGGTTTAAAATACTGAAAAACAAAAAGGGCAGAATATTTGTTTTTCTTTTGATTTACTCAGTTTACTCATTACTGGAAAAGCAGATTCAATTAAACAATTTTTATATGCAAGGTGTTTGACAATCAGGTCTGTGCTTTTCAAGGTTGAAAGCACAGCAGTTTATATCTATGTTTGGTACATTTGAGTAATGCTTACATAGTAATAATCTGTTTTCCTGGTTTATTTTTTTTTGGTGGCATAAAGGCTGGATGTGTTTTTGCTATCTCAGTTTGAGTATTTGAAATGCAGAAAAAAATCATAATATCTTCATCTATATGAAAAGCGAAGCATTGCAGAAGCACCAAAATTGTATTTCATTTTACTCTTACTGGAGGAAGGTCGTCATAGGATAGGACAGGATAAAATGGCGTGGAGTGGAGTGGAGCGGAGCGGAACGGAACGGAACGGAACGGAACGGAACGGAACAGAACAGAACAGAACAGAACAGAATAGAATAGAATAGAATAGAATAGAATAGAGTACTTTATTTGGCCAAGTGTTACTAGACACACAAGGAATTTGTCTCTGGTGAAGAAACTCTCAATGTACATGCAAAGCAACAGAGTAATAACAATTGTAATAATGATACCAATAAGGGGGAGCAGTAGAAAAGATGAGAAGGATAATAATAATACTACAGTCATACAACAGTCATGCAATCTAACAGAAGGAACACAATGGATAAGAAACTAGGTACATCAGGTTTTTAAGATAAAATTTTGGGTTTGCTGGACTAAAAAACCACCATTTTTAGGCACAACATGCCTACAAAATTGAAATATGCACTAATACTTTAGTGCAGAATTTACCACTTATCCTTTTCTGTTGCTGCATTGCCCTGAAAACAGCATACCCTTAAAAAATTCAGATAGCTGTGACCTGTTAGCTTTTATAATGCTCCCATGGGCCTTTGGGCCAGGAATTTAAACCAGTCCTCTTAGTTCGTTTGTTTAGTTGCTGCAGTTATACCGATCCATAGTAATATGATTTTTTTCAATCCTGATCACGTTATATCACTACTCTTTGGATACTGATTTTTATAAATTGTGTTTGTTGCAATATTTTCAGGATCAGACTCAATAAATTTAGTAAGAGTTAAAGGTTTAAATATTTCTCCTTTTATTTACATTAGGCATTCTATATTCACTGAATATTCACAGATAGAAGCAAGGAAAATGGGTGCATACAGCTCCTTATATATACAATGGGTGGAGCTAGATATGGGAGTGGTGAATTATGAATACATTAAGAAGTGAAAAATAAATTAACCCCTGATACCCCGTTCATATACTATTTACACATTAGAGAATAAGGCATTTACATCTGACAAATCCCCCTCTAAATGCCGATTCATTATGCTACACCAATTACATTCAGATTCAGGACAGTACAAAACATATAACTTAGAAGTCAAGTATTTATGCTGCTTAGAAGGTAAAGGCTTTGTCAATATGTCAGCTAATTGTTCTGAAGTTTCACAATGCACTGCTTTAATAAATCCATCCTGAGATAATTGTCTCACATGTTTAAATTTTATATCTATGTGTCTGGACCTTTGTCCAATGGCGTCAGATCTAGATATTTCAATAGCTGCTTTATTATCTTCATGCATAACAAAAGGCAAAGCAGGTTTTTTCCAAACATCTGAAATCAAATCATTAAACCATACAAGGTTATTTGCAGCTTTAGATAAACAAACATATTCTGCTTCTGTCGTTGAAGTGGCCACTAATTCTTGTTTACCAGTGTGCCAGTAAACTGGACAGTCATTTAAGAGGAATATATAACCAGATGTACTTTTTCTACATGAGGTGTCTCCAGCCCAATCCGCATCTGCGTAACATGTGAGCTTTGGTTCTCTATTATTGTTAGGTTCTAACATTAAACAAAAGTCTAATGTATTTTTCAGATATCTTAATATTCTTTTAACAGCTTCCCAGTGGTACATTGTTGGCTTGCTGACATGTCTGGATAATAAATTGAGGGGTAAAGCGATATCAGGTCTTGTCCAATTGGAGATATAAAGAAGTGAACCTATGACTGATCTATAAAACGTGTTATCTTTGAATTCAGGGGATGATTCATCAGCATTTCTTAGAAAGTCAGTCTGCATAGGAGTATCACAAGGTTTGGCATCACTTAGATTGCATTTGTTTAAGAGCTCTATGATCTTATCTCTCTGAGTAAGTTTGAATCCTCTTTTAGTCTTATTAATTTGAACACCAAGATACTTATTTACTTTGCCTAAAGATTTCAATGAGAAATGTTCATTTAGCTTAGTTACAAATGTTTCTCTTCTTTCTTTCTCTTTATGTTTTCCTATGTATAAAATGTCATCCACATAGATCAATACAAACTCTATGTAATCATCACCCTTTTTGACAAAGAAACAGTTATCAGCGGTGGTAGCATTGAAGTCCATAGTCTTAAGTACTTTTACTAAACAATCATACCATCGTTTACCAGATTGTTTTAACCCGTATAAACTCTTGTTTAACAACCAAGTCTCATTCTTGTTTGTGTATTGACTGTGAGGTGCTCTTACATATATTTCCTTATCTAGTTTTGCGTGTAGATACGCAGTCTGTATGTCATATTGGAATACATCGAGATTGAGTGCTGATGCTACTACTAGAGCTGTTTTGACACTCTCAGTTCTTACTGTGGGGGAATATGTGTCAGTATAGTCCTCCGGATATTTCTGTGCATAACCTTGTGCAACTAGTCTAGCTTTGTATAGGGTATTGCCTCCCTCTAAGTTTTTAATTTTATATATCCACCTAGTACCAATAATTGTTTTATCTTTTGGTGCAATTGCAGGTGTAAATACGTTTAATCCTTGTAAACTTTCCATCTCTTTTTTCATTGCTAATTCCCATTTTTCTTTTTCTTTATGAGGAAGTTTTAACACTTCCTCATATGTATTAGGTGTAGTTGACTCACCATCCATATGCATTATGTAATCTTTGTATTTATTTGGCATCTGATTTCTGGTGTTTCTAATTGTTTTTTCAGGTTTACTATTATTATCATGCAAATATCTTGCTTCCTTTTTTGTTAGTGTATCTGTCTTTATTTTGTGTTGGCTATTTGTCCATGTTTTGGTTTTGTTTCTATGTTTGTTGATGTTTTGCTTTTCTATAGTCCCTTTCTCTTGAGATTTTGTATCTTTGTTGTTACTTGGAAATATTTCATTAAGATGTATTTTAGACCAGTTGGCCTGCTCATGGAACACAGCTGTTCTGGAAACTATAAATTTGTTATTATTATCAATGAATCTGTACCCTTTAGTGCCTGTCTCATATCCCATAAATCTGAGTCTTCTGGACATGTTTTCTCCCTTTCTTCTTAATTGCTTAGGTATGTGTACGTCTGCAGTGACTCCAAATATGTGCATGTGTGCCAATTTTGGTTTCCTATTATACATCACTTCATATGGTGTCTTATTTATAATGCTGGACCAGGTTCTATTCTGTGTGTAATTGGAATAATGTAGGGCTTCTGACCAGAATTGTTTGCTTAAGCCAGCATCTTCCAATGTGCATCTAATCATGGTTTGTAATGTTGAGTTCTTCCTCTCTGCAATTCCGTTCTGAAATGCAGAAAATGGACTAGATGTGTAATGTAACATTCCTTTGTCCTTCAACCATTGGGAGAATTCTTTAGACATGAATTCACATCCCCTATCTGTCATGATTTGTTTTATTTTGATATTGTGTTGTGTTTCTATGCGTTTATAAAATTCTTTAAATTTCTGAAAGGTTTCATCTTTGTGTTTTAATGTATAAACAAATCCATAGCGACTATAATCGTCCACTATGGTCAAGAAGTAACGTTTTCTATAAGTGATTGATGGAGTTAGTGGACCAACTAAGTCCATGTGTACTAAATCAAAAAATTTGTTGGTTGACCTAGTAGATTTTCTTGGCCTGGGGCTAGTTTTTAGTTTTGTAGATTTACATACTGAGCATTCCAAATAGTTTTCACAATTTTTTATTTTAACACCTTCTGCGTGTTCAGTCATTTTTTGTACTACAGGAAAACTGGCATGTCCTAACTTCCTATGTAAGATGTGAGCACACTCATCATGAATTGGCTTGCCTATTTTTGGTTTTTTTTCATTATGTGCATCTTTGTGATCATGAGATATTTTACATTCATCATTGTCACTGTTGCTAATGTTTTCATCATCTACTTCAATACAATCTTCCATATTTGAATCAATGTTGTGCAACCATTTTTCCTTTGTTATTAGATAAGGTAGGCCTCCTTTAATCATCACAGTGCCTATATCTATTTTATTTTTCTCCAAAGTCGCTTTTCCTTTAGAAAAAAACAATGTTAATATCAGAATCCCTGCTTAGTTTTATGGCACTTAGTATGTTATGAGGTATTTCAGGTATTAGTAATACCCCCTCTATTTTTCCTAGGCCAGGTAAGGTTACATTCCCTCTACCTAATACTTGAACCTTTTCTTGGTTAGCTACCTTTATTACAAATTTATCTTCTACAAATGAAGATAATATATTTTTGTTATTAGTGGTGTGATTAGTTGCTCCAGAATCAATAAGCCAATTATTGTTCTCATTCTGCTGTATGTTAATGTTGTCTTGTTTATTTAACCCATTCAGTGAACCAGATTTTCTATCCTTTGAATTATCTCTGCCCCCTCTATTCTCTTTGTAATTTGGTGGGCTTCTATATCTATGTCTATCCATGGAAGACTGTCTATAATTGTATTTGTTTCTATATTCTGACCTATGTCTTTCTTTTGAAATTTTGGGGCAATCTCTTCTATTGTGTTCCCTGGATCCGCAGTTGTGACATCTAAAAGTCTCATTATATTTTTCTTGAAAAGCTACTTTTCTATATGGTTTGTGTTCTATGTGATTGTTAGAACGATTCCTTCTTGAATTGTCTTCTGCTATTAACTTATTGGATAGACTTTCTATGGATAAGTATCCTAGATTGATTGTGTCTAAGTGTGACATATAATTATCCCATGATGGGTCAAGTGAGTTGATGATAACACTTTTCATTGTTTGGTCTGAAATCACCTCCCCCCTTAAATGCAGTTCAGCTCTTATTTTGTTTAAAGATATTAAGTGCTCACTTATGGAAACCCCTGGTTTTATCCTAGATGAAAAGAAATCTTTAGACATCCTTGTGGTAGTAGCTACACTGTCACTGTGAAACAAATTGAACATGCATTGAATAATTTCTGAAACAGTCAGATTTTGCTTAATGCTGTGATACATTGTAGGAGATACACTAGAAATTAATAAGAAAAATGCTCTATGATGTAAACAGTCTAATTTTAGAGTCCAAGGTCTTTTTGGGGGACTAGTGATAAAATACAGTAAGTTTTCTTTCATAAAGACAACCTGGAGCTGCTGATACCATTCTTGTAAATTAATGCCATCTATCCTCAGCTTTGGGAAGTCACTGGGTAAATTTCCGACATTATTAGGTCCATTACTTACAACCTGAGGTAGTCCGTGGTCTCGTAAATGCTGAAAGTTACAAAACGGCGTGGGGATGCTCGCAACGAGCCTGCATGGTCTTCTCAGCAATTCATGTCTTCCCGGACCGTCTGCGTAGTCTTGCGCATGCGCGTTGTCCATTTCGTCCCTGGAGTCGTCGTGAGAGGTTCTCGTCGTTGCGGCTCGCTCGTTCTGCTCCTCCTCAGACGAATCGGTCTCTGGCTCGATCTTGGGAGTCCTGACGATGGTGGCTGCTCTTCCTCTTCTTTTGAGAGCGTTGGTGCTTGCTTCGGTCTGTGGCCTGGGGCGGTATCGGCAGGGCTCTCTGGGTTCGGGCGTCGGCGCTCTTGTAGTCAGGATGGGAGCGGTTAGGTCTTGAGGCACTGGCTTGCTCGCTCGCTTCTTAGTTAACTTTTTGGTAATTTTTAGTTTTGGCCCAAATGCAGCAAAAAGCGTTTTCATTGCTGATTTTATCTGATTATTTGTTGAATCACCTTCACTTTCCGATTCTGATTCTTCTGAGGTGTTTGAATCTTCTTTTTCGTTTTCGTTGTCTGATAATGTTTTTCGCGCCAGAAATTTTGAATTGAGTTTTCTGATTGGCTCTGCTTCGCTCACCCTGGAGGTCTGTTGAAACCAAGATGGCTGCCATTCAAAATTTCGCGCGGGATCACCGTTTTTCTTCTTCACAGTATTTTTTTCTGCAGTCATATCACTCACTATTTTTGGGTCTTTTGGTTTTTCATTAGTGATGTGCTTCTCTCTCGCTGCTCCGCTGTTCTTCAGCATGTCTTGGAGGTTCGCGATGAGGCTTTCATCATTCTTCTGACTCTTTAATAGTTTTAATATCTCTGACCTGAGTCCGTTGTTTTCTATTTCGATTTCCTCCCGATCATCATTTTCATCTATTATTTCTTCGTCTTCAGTGGTATATTCTTCGGATTCTCTCGAAATCACGTTTGTGGATTCGTCGATTATTCCTTGGTCCGTTTCCATTTCTTTGCTGTATGCCCTGGTGTTGGGCCTATCTCTCTTAGACATTTTTAAATTTTTTATTGAGTCAATTAACCATCCTCTGCTACCAGATTGTTGCAATATTTTCAGGATCAGACTCAATAAATTTAGTAAGAGTTAAAGGTTTAAATATTTCTCCTTTTATTTACATTAGGCATTCTATATTCACTGAATATTCACAGATAGAAGCAAGGAAAATGGGTGCATACAGCTCCTTATATATACAATGGGTGGAGCTAGATATGGGAGTGGTGAATTATGAATACATTAAGAAGTGAAGAATAAATTAACCCCTGATACCCCGTTCATATACTATTTACACATTAGAGAATAAGGCATTTACATCTGACAGTGTTATTGCAGGTTTTGTTTGTTTTAACCTTCTGTATGTGCCTAGACTCATTATGGTCAAATGGGAAGCTATATAAATTGTCCAATTAAATAAATAAATACTCAGAAACACACACTTACATTAGGAAAATTAATGCAAGCATGCTATATTAGAAGAAAGTTTCACCCAAAAAGGCCTTTTCCTGTACAAAAAAAAAAAAAAATCCTCACAAATGATATGCACACTAAGCAATGTGTATGCAAAGTGCTCCAAATTGCACCCTATTGAGTGAAATCCAACAGTTTAATTCTGTAAATAGAAGCAGTTCTTGAAATTGGAATGAGGGAAATTGTTTTTTCTCACTACATTCCTCACTTTAAGCAATTTGAAAATCTATGGTACAAGATCACCAAGAGCTATGAAAGATTTGGAGATATATTCATTTCTTCAATTGGAGGAGATATAGAGGAAAATATCATTGCATGAATTGCTTACATTTGTCTAACATTGAATTCCACACACTTATTTTATTTATGCATTTATTGAATCAGTTAATAAGTCCCCTCAGTTGCTGAAGCAACTACCATACAGTAGATGACAATACACAATCTTATAGACTATCTTCCCCAATCTCTCCCTGAAGGCATTAAGAAGATTTCCAATATCGCTTTTGAGTTAAAATAGTAATAGAAAGAGGGATAATGATAGTGAGAGTTAGCTTGGTTTAGTGGTTAATTCACCAGTCTAGAAATAAAAAAAAAAAGCCCTGTGAGTTCTAGTTCCACCTTAGACATCAAAATGAACTGGGTGACTTTGAGACAGTCATTCTCTCTCTGCTCAACTCACCTCCATTGGTGGTATTTAGCCAGTTCTATCCAGTTTGGGTGAACAGATAGCGGCAGCTGCAGGAGACTCTGCCCACCCACCTAGAGCAGGGGTGGGTTCTACTTACATTTACTACTGGTACGCAAGCACAGAAGCTTCTGTGCATGCGCAGAAGCGTTTTGATGACATCAGGGTCAGTGGGTGGAGCCTCCTGCCGGTTTTACAACCAGTTCTATAGAACCGGTGTGAACCGGGGGCAACCCACCACTGGCTCAGAGGTCATCACATCCCATTTTTGACACTCTGCGCATGCACGGAAGGCCCTGCGCATTTGCGGAGATGGTGCGTGCGAGTGAACCGAGCACAAAAATGTGAGCGCACTCGCATTTGCGAACCGGTAGCGAAGGTAAGTGAATACCATCCCTGCTCACCTCATAGAATTGTTGTTGTGGTGAAAATTGAAAGAGGAAGGAATATTAGCTGTGTATGGGATAGAAATCAAATAAATCATAACATGAAATATTTGTTTTCTCACATTTTGTGCATTTCAAATCTTCATGGGAGGTGTGTGTTATATTTTTTCATCTTGTGTAATTATATCCATGTAGATAATGCTACTGCTGGAACTATTACCACTATATTCTCCCCATGCAGGGACAAAATACATGGGGCCAGCAAGTTTTCAAATATTCAAATATTATAACAGCACAGCTACTTTTACTGATTACTGAGTCAGAGGCTGAGCTTGTATTTTCTACATGTAAAGTTGAAGTTCTAGTCCAGTGGGCAATGGATTGCAGGTTACAGCACAACTGCATCACAAAAAGGAGAGTGGTGAAGGCTGTAGGGATTGGCCCAGATTTTTGGATTCAACTACATTTATAGTATGAGTCTGTCCTTGAAACAATCAGATGAAATGATATTTTCACTCCAAGAAAGACTTGTTGGAAGAAATATCCATCTGGTTCAGTTCCAAGCTGGGAGAAAGATACTGGAAACATGGAGGCTGATTGGAAAAATAGTTTAATGATGAAGCAGAAGCATATGGGTTCTGGGAAGCTGACCATGTGGAGTTGAGAGGGGGGCATTATTTATACCTTCCCTTGGGCTTTGCACTTGAACTTCCTGTTCCTGTGCAAGAACATGTATTCTATCGGCTGTTGTCAGATTCCCATGGGGCCATGTACAAATCCTAGGAGTTTGTCTGAGCTAAGATTGGTTGAAGTTTGAAATGCTGGGTGGGTGTGTTCAACTGAGATGATGTAATCAAGGGGCTTTGGGCAATTCCTATTGTGACTGAAGGCTAATCCTATCTTTATTGGATCTTGGGTGAGGGTATTTGTTTATGATTAGAGCTAGCTATCTCTTTATCTCTTAAGTGCTGACATCTGCTCAGGGCTATTAAGAAAGGTGGGGGCTGCTTTCAAAGAGCATGTTTCTCCATTTCTCATCCAAGGAAATATAATATTCTGCCTTTTTAAATATTTCTCAAAATATTACATTCTTCTAGGAGAGGGGTGGTACTAACTTTCTACAGGCCTCTTAAAGTCTTAAAAAGGGATTGAAATGAAAGCCTCCCACTAACTTTCACATCATTTTAAATCTCTGCCTCATAAAAGTACATTTTAATTTACCCTAATTTGATACATGTGAGCATTCCACTAGTTTGTCACTAATTCATTTATTTTAAGTCATCAGATTTCAATTAAATTTTCACATAGGGTTTTACAGACTGTATCTACTTTGGTTCTGATCACATAACATATTCAACCAAGTTAGACACCATTCTCATAACCTTTGAAAAGTTAAATTGCTGGTTTTTATTTCAATTGTAATAATGTTGTTGCTTTATACTCTCTTTTTCCCCCCTGTTGTAAGCTATCTTGAATTTTCAAGCAAAAAAAAAAAAAATCCAAACATTTTGGTTATTAGTTCAACAATAAAATCCTACTAACTAATAATTTGATGCCACCTTTTTATAACCCTTTTCTAAATAACCAATATGTCTTATTGTAATTGGTTTAATCTGTCTTTTGTGTATCTATAATCTATCTATATCTGACATCATATTTCATTCAAAGAAAAGCTTTCAAAACTGTATAAAAACAAACAAAAAAGGTTATAGTAACTGTATTTAGAACTTTATCTCAAAAAGAAAAAAAATAACATGCATCACTTATTTTTTAAAATGTGAACTTAATTGAACGAAGAAGATAAAACTTATTTTATTTAACACCAATTTTTCTCCTTAACTCCCCTTTTCTTTTTTTTAGCCTACTTGACCTTATATTTCTTTTCTGATTGTGCACTGAAAATATCTGCCATGGGATATGCTCAAAGGAAAAGGGAGATTCTAAGGCAAACTTTTGCATTATTTCTGCTAAGCTCCTTAACTAAATCCTCCTTTCTCTTATAATTTGCTTTATCTATTCTATAGATTTTTCCTGAGTAACTTCTGTTGTTAGCTTTAAAAATAAATTCTGAATCACACAGACTGTACAATGTTGAAGTAGTAATAATTCCTTTGAGTATTCACTAAATCTTAAATTATTATAGAAATTCATTTAGCAAATTATGTTACAATATATTAAAAATAACCTTTTTATCTATTAATAAGTAGGATATATACATTAAAAGAAACTGCTATATTGCCTACCTGATAGATTCCTTTAATTGAGCTTTCTTCAAAAGATTCCCTTTTTTGTTCACTTGAAAAGATCATTCAAAACATGCCAAAATACAGTACCTATGTAGTCCTGGTGGCGATAGCGGTAGTGTCAGCAAGCTAAAAAACCTGTTTAACTGCTGCTTATACTGCCATTTTACTGCATCGCATGAGATTCCTTATCCAAATAATGTGATAAAGGTGAACTAATTTGAACTAACTGAGGGCAGAACAAGAAGCAATGGGTGGAAAGTAATCAAGGAGAGAAGCAACTGAGAACTAAGGAGAAATTTCCTGACAGTTAGAACAATTAATGAGTGGAACAACTTGCCTCCAGAAGTTGTGAATGCTCCAAACACTGGAAATTTTTAAGAAGATGTTGGATAACCACTTGTCTGAAGTGGTGTAGGGTTTCCTGCCTAAGCAGGGGGTTGGACTAGAAGACCTCCAAGGTCCCTTCCAATTCTGTTATTCTATTCTATTCTATTCTAACTGCCACTGGGTTTTCAGAATCCCAGGACTCAATATTTATTTATTTACATATTTATTTATTTATTTGATTGGTTGATATACATCTACCAGTGATACAATAATGACTCTGGGTAGCTTAAAATGTTTAAAAATAATACAATAACACAACATGAAACAAAACAAGAGGTAATGATTAGTCTAAAGAAACATTAACAACACCACAAGCTCTGACTTGCCCAACCCCCCAGCCCCCACAAATGCCTCCAGATGTTAAGAGCCTTCTGATTGGCTAGCAAGATCAGGGACGGGATGTTGAGGGAAGGAATGATTTCCCCAAAAATAGGTGCAATCACAGAAAAGGCATAAATGCTGGATCCTCCAAGGTGACATTTGTTGACCAATGAGACTGCAATGTAGTTGTGAATTTAATGGGATGGGTAAAAATAACTAGGGAGAGGGAGTCCTGCAAATAACTAGGCCTTATGACATGAAGGGATTTGCAAGTGATAAACAGAACTTTGCAAGTGATAAACAGAACAGCAAGCCTGGATTAAGGCTCCAGGTTCCAGAAATCCCACATGTGGTTGTTTTGAGTTGGATGATGTGAGATTTCTGGATCCTGGGGCCTTAATCCAACGTTTGCCAGGCACAAACCAAAGTGCTGATTATCACCTGTAAAGCTCTTCATGTCTCAGGTTAATATTATATATCAGGGATGTCAAACTCGCATTGTCAAATTGTCGTCACGTGATGTAACACAACTAGTTTCCCCTTCACTAAAATGGGGATGGATGTGGCCAGCACGTAACACATCTGGTCCGCGGGCTGCGAGTTTGACACCCCTCCTATATATGATGATAATAGTAAAATCCAACACAAACTAAAGTAAAAAGAATACAGAAAGGAGTAAAGGATGCAAGAAAAAAATGAAGAAAGAAGGAAGAAAGAGAAAAGTAGGAGTATAATAAAGAAAGAGAAAAGAAATATATTAAAAAAGTGACTTCCAACCTTCATCACAACAAGCATAAACAGATTTAGTGACACTTCAATCCTTTTAAGGTTACATTTATTTCTGGCACATGTCCCATCTCTTATCTATAAACGAATCCATAAAGCCTCATCTTTTCAGTCCAGCTGTCAGCAGGAAATCTGTAAAGGGTTGCCAGAAGTAACAATATATATTTTAATTGTCATCAAATAAGTAAACTTTATATTCCTTTCCTTTATTTTAATCTAATCTAAATCTAAATTCAAATATTGTCATACAATTTTATTTTTCTTTTGTACTCGCCTTTTAAATTTTAAAGACTGAATTTCTTTTGCCCATCATGTAAAACATCCTTTTCTAAGTCATTTTCTTGATCTGCCAGTTGTAAATCCAGTTTATATATCTTCTCATTATTGTCAGCTAAAATTTCTTCTGCATCAGTTTTTTCAATAACAATAATTTTGGGGCATAGTCTATCCATAGAAATAGGCATCCTTACTGACGTTGATATTGTGGCTACTATTTTCTGATTCCATTTTTCAAAAGTGTCCTTCAGTATTTTTATTCTAAGAACATTTTGCAATATTTTGCATATTTGTAAATCTTTCCTCTACCCCCCTAAAAACTTCAGTCCCCTCTAGTCTACAGCTCTTCATTTCATGTAATTGTTTATACTTGTTTTGTAAAAACAAACCCAAAATAAAAACCGCTTCCATGAAAAGCTGTTTGTTCTCTATAATTAATTCCAAAATCTTACTGTAAAAGTTTCAATATTCCAATTTTTTTTCTGGACCCTTAGTCCATTTATAACTTTAGAAGATCAAAATCTTATTTAGCTTGTTTATTTCAGATTCTTTAAATTCTTAACCTTATAATTAAAATTTTCTTTCACTGAGGATTGAAGGCAGACTCCCCAGAGTTTTCAGACTTATCAATCTGAAGGTGTCTAATAGCTTAGAAATAATTAATAAGCAATTTCCCAAATTGATTAGAAAGTGAGGTTTGTGTCTAAGTGTCTCTGCCATAGTTGTGAGTAAAATGCCTAATCCTGTCCTCTCCCAGTGCTTAAACCTACAGAAAATTGTTCATCAGGCCTTCTCTAGAAGTCCCAGGAACAAAGTAAATTTCAATGGCACTTCACATTTGTTAATGATTTTTAAGGGATCTTAGGATGTGAAACATAACCTATATGAAAACTTTATTTCAGAAAAATGACAGAGAAAAACAGCCAGTTGGAATCACTTTTCATTTTTCCTTCAAAATTATGAAAATATATTACTTTTTTTTCCACAGACAGACCTTAATTTTGGTGCCCTCTGAAAGGGCTTAAAGATACCTGTCATTACATTGACAGTTGCAAAACAAAATGGCAGCTCAGAGCTGAAACTCCGAGGCTAGGAGGGAGATGTTTTGACATTTTCAAGAGTGTGGGGGTCAATTAACCATCCACAGACCCCCCTCCCAGCAAGCTGAGGTATTTTCGGCTCAATAGAGCTGTGGATGGAGCCCAAGGATAAAACCCGAGCCGAGCCCGAAGATCAGCTGTTTGTCAGTAAAAAGACTGAGGGCGGTGGGGAGGATGTCAACATGGCTGGCTGCCATGACCGGGTCAACCACTGAGTCTAATATAGCTGGTGAAATGGTTGGCGAGACGGTGGCAACAGCGACTCCAGATAGGGTGTTGATAATGATGCCTGGGCTAATAGGCACTGCTTGTAGCAACATGGCGGCGATGATGTCTATGGCAAGGGGGGTTACAATGGCGAGGGGAATGGCGCTAATGACAGCGACGGCGACGGCAACACCAGGAGGCTGCAAGGAAGCCCTTGTTGTTAATAGAGGAGAGGGCAATGCTGCAAAGGCTATAAATGTTAGGATCCCTTCAACCTCTAGGGATCTGTTGCACTCCTCTTTCTTGAAACTCTGAGGACTTATTAAACTAATTGAACTAAGTAGCCTGAGCAAGGTGATGGATAGGGACTGAGGATTACAAACTGGAGATGATGACTTACTCTCCCCCTCAACTGTCCCTCTCTCCTTTATCAGATCTAGATCTATTACGACCACTCAGCGTTAACTTGCAATCTTAGATCGATCTGCAGCTTTATTTACCACCTGTTCCCCCAAGATTACCCTGATTATTTAACCCTAAATACTTTGTCCAGTGGCTCTGCCTTACTTTTTTGATCTAATCCTCGGCCATCGCTGGTATCAGGACTGGAGGAGATACAGACATCGAGAGTCTTGGATTATGGGGAGATAGACCACCTTCTCTTTGTTTGTTTCAAATGGTTTGGTCGCTGTGAGAGGACGACCTTTTGAGACCTCTACCCCCACCTCCTTTGGATGGACTTACTACAACCACAAGACTTCCCATCGTCGTGAGAGGGCGATGATGTTCCGATGTATTGACATTTGTAACTTACTGATCTCCCTTTTACATCTATTTCCTCCCTTATTTTAAATTACCTGTCTTAACCATCTCTAACACTCTTAGAAGAAAATGATCCTTCATCTCCTTCAACTCGCTCCTATCTTTGATGTATTCAACTGCGGAGCTCCTTGCACTGCGAGATTCCCCCCTCTCGCATGTCTGGCCCTCTCAGTTATCAAGGGCCGCCCTTGAGGACGGGTTTTGGAACCCTGAGAGGTGGTTTGCAAAAAACCGACGGCTTTGGGGTTTTTTAGATAAATCTTTAAGTTCTATTTTAAGGGGTTCTGGGAGGGATTGTGGGAATGGATCTGGGGGGATCCATAAATCCACTGAAAGGGGTAATGGGTCTGATAATCATGGTGGGGAGGATGGGGACAGAAATCTGACAAGGATGCAGGGGGATGAAGCAATGGGCATTAGTATAGTAAGTGGGAGGGGCAGATATGATGGCTGCAGGGGGCCATATTATGTTTCAGGTGTGCGCACTCGATGTTTACGAGCGATTGCCCACTCCGACCCCCAAAGCACTGCTCGTTTCCCGGGTTGTTCAGAGTCTCAGACCCTGGGTCTACGGCTGATGTTATGTAATGCCAGGTCAGTGGTAAATAAAGCCCCCCTCATTCATGATCTTATTTCAGAGGGGGGTGCTGACCTGGCAGGGATTACGGAGACCTGGTTAGGCCAGGAGGGAGGAGTTCCCCTTGTGGAAATGTGCCCGCCAGGTTTCCGTGCATTCCATCAGCCAAGGGCTCAGGGAAGGGGTGGGGGAGTGGCAGCAATCTTTAGAGAAAGTCTTTGCCCGAGGGAGGCCACTGTTCCTCAGATAGCCGGATGTGAGTCCCTCCTTGTGAAGTGGGGTCAGGGGATTCAGATGGGCCTACTGATTGCGTACCTGGCTCCCTGCCACGTAACAGCGGTCCTGCCTGAGCTGCTCGACATTATAGCCGGGGTGGCGGTGGAAACCCCCAGACTTATTGTTATGGGGGATTTTAGCCTGCCATCTGCTGGTGAGATGTCGGAGACGGCTCGGGAGTTCATGGCTTCCATGACGGCCATGGGCCTGACCCAGGTAGTTCAAGGCCCCACCCACTTGGGGAATCACACTCTGGACTTGATTTTTATCTCTGATCAGTGGCTGAATGATCTAAGAATAGGGGATATAGACATCAAGCCCTTGTCATGGTCTGATCATTCTCTCCTTCACATGGACTTTCAAGTCACTTCCACCCACCGCAGGGAGACGGAACCAACCAAATGGTTCCGTCCCAGGCGCCTGATGGACCCCGAAAGGTTCCTGATGGAGCTTGGGCCATTTCCTGAGACTCTGGCTCACGACTCGACTGAGGACCTGGTGGTCGCCTGGGACAGGGCGGCTACTGGGGCCTTGGACCGCGTCGTGCCTTTGCGGCCTCTGACCCGATGCCGATCTCGTCTAGCTCCTTGGTTTTCCGAGGAGCTGAGAGAGATGAAGCATCGGAAAAGACGCCTGGAGAGTGATTGGAGGACAAGCCGATCTGAATCTGACCGAACACAGGTGAGATCTTATATTAAGATCTACCTAGTGGCGATAAGAGCGGCGAAGTCTAGCTACTTCTCCGCTCTTATTGCATCTGCAGAGAACCGCCCAGCTGCGCTGTTTAGGGTGACCCGCTCCCTACTTCAGGTGGGGGTGCGGGAAGATCCCTTAAAGGGTCGAGCTGAGGATTTTGTACAATTCCTGCATGATAAAGTCGCTCAGATTCGGGAAGGCCTGGACTCCGATTGGGTAGATCCAGGGGAGGAGACGGGGGCAGGTCTTGAGAGCGTTATCTGGGAAGAGTTTGACTCTGTGGCTCCTGAGGACGTGGACAGGATTCTTGGCAAGCTTAACGCTGCCACATGTTTATTGGACCCGTGTCCCTCCTGGTTGGTACTGGCCTCCCGGGAGGTTACACGAGGCTGGCTCCAGGGGATTATAAATGCTTCTCTGAGTGAGGGTGTCTTTCCCGCCGCCTTGAAAGAGGCGGTTGTGAAGCCCCTCCTCAAGAAGCCTTCCCTGGACCCGGCTATATTATCAAATTATCGTCCAGTCTCCAATCTTCGCTTTGTTGCGAAGGTTGTTGAGAGTGTGGTGGCGCGACAACTACCCCGATACCTGGATGAAGTTGTCTATCTGGATCCGTTCCAGTCGGGCTTCAGGTCACGATACAGCACAGAAACGGCATTGGTCGCATTGGTGGATGATCTCTGGAGGGCTCGGGACAGAGGTTGCTCCTCTATCCTGGTCCTATTAGATCTCTCAGCGGCTTTTGATACCATCGACCATGGTATCTTACTGCACCGGCTGGAGGGGTTAGGAATAGGGGGCACTGTTCTTCGGTGGTTCTCCTCCTTCCTCTCTGACCGTTCGCAGTTTGTGTTGGCAGGGGGGCAGAGGTTGACCTCGAGGCACCTTATTTGTGGGGTGCCGCAAGGGTCAGTCCTCTCACCCCTTCTGTTCAACATTTATGTAAAACCGCTAGGTGAGATCATCCGTGGTTTTGGGGTGAGTGTTCATCAGTATGCTGATGACACACAGCTATACATCTCCACCCCAGACCACCCCAATGATGCCCTTGCTGTGATGTCCCGTTGCCTGGAGGCCGTGCGGATCTGGATGGGGAGAAACAAGCTCAGACTCAACCCCTCCAAGACCGAGTGGCTGTGGCTTCCGGCGTCCCGGTATAGTCAGCTGGTACCATCACTGACAATAGGGGATGAGATCTTGCTCCCCACAGAGAGGGCCCGCAACTTGGGTGTCCTCCTGGATTCACGGTTATCTTTAGAAGATCATTTGACGGCCGTGGCCAGGGGTGCCTTTTATCAGGTTCGCCTGATCCGCCAGTTGCGTCCCTTTCTGGATCGGGACGCCTTGCGCACGGTCACTCATGCCCTAGTTACCTCCCGTATGGACTACTGTAATGCTCTCTACATGGGGCTCCCCTTGAAAAGCACCCGGAGGCTCCAACTGGTCCAGAACGTAGCCGCGCGGGTGATTATGGGCGCAGCTCATTACGCCCATGTAACACCTCTCCTACGCGAGCTGCACTGGCTCCCGGTGGTCTTCCGGGTGCGATTCAAGGTGTTAGTTATCACCTTTAAAGCGCTCCATGGCTTAGGACCTGGGTACCTACGAGACCGTCTTTTGCCACCAATAGCCTCCCACCGACCAGTTCGTTCTCACAGGGAGGGACTACTCAGGGTACCGTCAGTCAAATTATGTCGACTGGCGACTCCCAGGGGGAGGGCCTTCTCTGTGGGGGCTCCAACCCTTTGGAATGAACTGCCCCCGGAGATACGGAATATCCCTGATCTCCGTGCTTTCCGCCGTGCCCTCAAGACCCTGATGTTCCAACAGGCAGGGCTAAACATACAAACATGCAAATGATTTTTTAAATGTTATCTAATTCTGGGTTTTATTTAATTGACCAAACTAAGTAACAATTTTAATTAGCAATTTTATGATGTTTGTGTGTCTATATTTTTCTTGACTGTACACCGCCTTGAGTCCTACGGGAGAAAGGCGGTATAGAAATATAATAAATAAATAAATAAATAAATAAATTACAGACTCACGTATAATTCCTAGTTGACTCAAGACATCTAGCTACCTGAGATTCCATGCTCACAATCTGACCAGATTGGCAGAAGAATCAAGACCAGTTAGGTCACCAAACTGACTTTGTAGGCACAGAGCAAAACTGAGGTGTACTCATATCAGACCACTATTAACAAAATGTACTCCACAATATTGCTGTTTAATGATAAAGATAATCCAAATCATGGTTTTTTGAGCTATCAATGTGATAAGCAAATTTTCCTCAGAATTGTGTCCAGAAAACTAAAGTACTGTACTGACAGAGAGGGTAAGGAAATGGAATATTTAGGGTTCCCCCATAATTATATTACTAAAATTTGAACCTTTTATGTTCTTTATGATATTTTTATGACTTCTTGGATATCATAAACATAGATCTTCAAACTTATTTTTTCCACTTATCATTTATCTAGCATTAATCATGATTCTCATTTAGAAATGGTAGAATCATTATTAAAATAATAGTCAATTTGAATCTTTAAATTCAATTGTAAATTGGATCTACTTCACAGTTTTGTAGCCAACATGCTACTCTGACCCTCTTTTCCCATTCCATTTACCATCTACAATTGTCTTCTTCTTTTCTAGGCACCACAAATGTTGCAAATGGGGCAGGATTATGTCATCCAGATTATATAGCTGTCAGGCACCTGCACAACCTAGAATATCTGCCACAATATCATAGTTACTTAAAGACAGTGATACTAAAAAAGGATCAGGATAGAACAAACTGACATACTTGCTCAACCAATTGTTTCATCGAAGAGTAAATGCTGATTAAAAAAAAGCACAGTAAAACTGTTTATGAACTAAGGCAAGCACCCCTGAAGCACAGCCTCAGCTCTTAATCAATTTTAAAAATCAAACCCCTACATTTTCCATGATACATTCACCATATTGGAATATGGAATGATGTTGCAGCAACCTAGATGAAAGAAATTCAGACTAACAAACTAAATAGACAGTTACTATTATAAAACCAGATGCGTCAAGCACTATATACTTGAAAGTTTAGGAATATTAAAACTGGAACAAGTTGGTGGTATTAGAGAAAGAAAACAGAATTATAGTCCAAGTATCGTTGCCATGCTAGAAGACAAAAAATTCATTTAGATGTTCAGGGTTCTAAATCAACATAGAATGGATCTTATCAGTTCATATTGTTAATTTAATTTTCCCCTAGTAAGGCACACTATAGAACAGAGATGGCTAACCTTTTTGCTATCACATGCCAGGAAGAGGGATTCTATGCGCCCCGTGCTGCACATGCGTGCACATGACCCCCCTCCCCCCCACTCCTGGCACGTGATGGCCTGGTAGGCCCGTTTTTCTTTCTCACCTGGCTCCAGATCCTCTCTATGCATCTGGGAAGGGCGAAAACAGCTGGACAAGAAGTGACTTTTTTTCTGTCCCCAGCCTCCAGAGACTCCTAGAGAGTCACTTCCTGTCCAACCGGAAGTTGGGAAATGGGCCGTTTTGGGCCTCCGGAGGGCTTCCAAGGGGGTGGGGAAGGCCATTTTCACCCTTCCCAGATGCATAGAGAGGATCTGGAGCCAGGTGAGAAAGAAAAATGGGCCATCCCAGGCCCTCCGGAGGCAGGAAACAGCCTGTTTTCCTACTTCTGGTGGGTCCAGAAGGCCTGAAAATCAGTTGGCTGGTGCGTGCATGTGCACCGGAGCTGAGTTAGCATGCCAGTTGACATGACTCCACATGTCACCTGTGGCACATGTGATAGGTTCACCATCACGGCTATAGAGGTTTCGGATAACTCACTCTACCTAAAAATCTTATAACAATGCTGTCTTGAATATTAAGTTGGAAGTTGTGTCTAAGGCATCTAGAAGGAAACAGTGTGAGGGAAGTTGCATTACGTTATGGACAGAGTAGATAAATGGATCTCAATTACATACCAATCACGGACACCTAGAATCTCCGCTATCAAAAACTCCCAGTACCGTTATTTTTTAGACTAGTTGAGTAACTAAGAAGAGAATCAAGAAGCTCATGATAGTTTTGTTTAATTGTAAAAGGAAAAATGTGATTTGGAAACCTCTCATAGATAGAATTGTTAATACAGCTAGTTGTCATCCTTTGTCTGTAGATACGTTTAATTGATCATTGTGTGTGACCTTGTATGAAAGATATTAATATATGCAATGTATGTGCATTTTTTGACAGTGAAGAATATTGGAAAAGAAGGACAAACCCAGTAAAATGTACTGTTATTTTAGGTATCTAACCCAAGTACAACCTCTCCTAAATAAAGACTGTATGCCCAAAACACACATATATATCTGTGCAAATTCTTACCAATTGCCATTTTTCAAGCTGTATCTAATTATTCTAGCTGCCACACTTTTAAATACTGCTCCTAACTCCTTTGCCCTATGGCCTTTTCCTTTGCTCTTGAATATGATGCAATGAGAATCTAAGCCCAAGCATCATTTGATTAATAGCAATGTATGTTTGCCTACATTGCTTTAGCCTAGTTACAATAAGTATTGCTTAGCAACACAGTGCTTTCCATTTCTTTGTGCCTAATTGAAATGTTGTGGACTCTGTTTCTATCATTTCATTGTTTCTGAATAATAATATACAGCATATATGTCTAAGACCATTCAGAAGTCCCACATACAGAATATTTACTACTCTGGGGATTGTTGTCTTCACAATTGTTCAACATTAATGCAGGTGTCTGCAAAATATTTAGTCATTTGTTGATTATGAATAGCATAGCACAGTACAGCACAGCACAGCATAGCACAGAATAGAATAGAATAGAATAGAATAGAATAGAATAGAATAGAATAGAATAGAATAGAATAGAATAGATTTTTTATTGGCCAAGTGTGATTGGACACACAAGGAATTTGTCTTGGTTCATATGCTCTCAGTGTACATAAAAGAAAAGATACGTTCATCAAGAATCATAAGGTACATTATTATTTGCTGTTGCATGGTTACCTTGGGAAAGAGTTGGTTGAATAGAACAGTAAAACATAGAACTATATCAGCCAAAGTCTTTTCATGTCCTCAGTTGAACAGAGAAACAACTGCAGATACGGTATCAGTTACCCATATAAGAGACATATGAAATAGGACTCAGCATTAGTGAACTCCTTTGACCCATTCTAAATGAAAGACAGACATGACATACTCTGCCAACGTACCTGGGAACATGTTTTATTGTAGCATACTCTCAATTCAATTGAGGAAAAAAATATGCAATTAAAGTATATCTGAATCTCTTAAATCTGAATGGGGCTTATATAAATTATATTTCATGTATTGCAATCAGTTAGTTCCTGGGTAAAATAACAAAATGGATTATGCACATTCATAGAAACATGCAGAATACAAATAGATTTTGTCCATTGTAGCCAAATTCTACTAAACCAAGGTCTGTTAAATCAGGGGTTTCTATAGGATACCTTGCATTCTGCATCTTATGTGAATACCTCACATAACGTTAGGCTGCACGTCCTGTAGAACACAATGGAACTTCATTTCTATTAACTTTTATTGTATGCTAGTCATCTTTTCTATGCATATAAATTGTACAGCTATAAAGTGGAATAGGCTCTTCCACTTTAAAGATTGGTTTGGGAAAAGCAGTAGTCACATTTTACATTTTTTTTAAAGGACGCAAGTAGACAAACAGAATACAGGGAGAAGCAGGGAGGTATGCAGGGAGGGGTCAAAACAGCCAAGTTAGCAGTGATGATACTGTAACTGAAACCCTGCCCTTTTTCTCTATGCAATGACATCACATTCACATACAAAGGGATTTGATGCTGTGATTGTCCTCTTGCCTTTTCTTGGTTGGATACTACGCTCCTTGCTCCCAGGTCCTGCTGAGACCAAATTGGAACTGTTCTTTCTCCTGTGGATTTTTTCTTTTATCTGTGTATAATTTTGTTTTATTTTATTTTGTATGAAAATGATCGTCTCCATTGTCAGGGGTGCAGTCCTGATTTTCTGTCAAATCTACTATATAATTCCTCTGCCAGTTGAAACCACAGCTATTGTTCCAACTCATTGTTCCTATCACCCATCTCCTCCCACTTATAACTGTATGACTGTAACCTTGTTGCTGGTATCCTTAAGATTGATATTGACTGTTTCCCTACGACTATCATTAAGTGTTGTACCTTATGATTCTTGATGAATGTATCTTTTCTTTTATGTACTCTGAGAGCGTATGCACCAAGACAAATTCCTTGTGTGTCCAATCACACTTGGCCAATAAAGAATTCTATTCTATTCTAAAGTTTGAGTGACTGAAACTATCATTCAGGGAGGGTGCTTTATATTATCATTGCATAGCATTTGCATTACATGCTATTGCAGACTGGTGGCTGAAGGTCATCAAATGATTCTTATTTTCTATATGCAATGATCTTCTCCAGAACACCATGTTGATTATAACAGGACTAACATCGACTGTTCTATGCAATGCAGAAGAATGTACTAATTGTGCTGGGTTACTTTGGTGTGCATACTTGAGATGCTGAGGAGATCATTCATCACTGAAAAAAAATCTGACCAATTTTGAACTACTGGAAGTGATGATTGCTCAAATCTTTCAGGCTGGCTTTCATTCCAGCTCATTGGCATTGGTTGTAACACTGCCCTACAATAAAGGATTTGATTTCCAACTTTAAATACTTCAGATACAGTCTTGCATATGACAGCTTAAAGCCACTGAAGCCAATAGGCTTCATGTAGCCTTATTGAGGAGAATTGTAACTTTATTCACCAACAGGGCCATTCATAAAAAATCTTTTTGTCATAAAATTATGTTTTCTAACCAATGGACAATATCTTCCCCCTTTAAGCCTTGCATCTCCATTTATGGTTTACAATGAATGTCAGTTAAAATAAATAATAAACATTCCACTTTAATTTAGTAGAGCAAAACATGTTAAAATCCTTGCTCAATTTCTGTTCCTCAAAATGTATTTTCAGGCATTTTCCAGAGGACTGGCATTCACATCACTGTGAATGTTTTCTTTTTGTTTTCATTCATTTTGAATGAAAAATCTCAGTGTAATCAGTTTATACCTTGAGGCTATAATCCTATGCATTATGATCTGGGAGAAATTCTATTGAAAATGATGGACTAATTTATGAAGAGATACACATAGAATTGAAATACCAATAGAAATAATAGTACTAACTGAAGGAGGTCCATGCATATGTGTGTACACATGTCCGCCCCCACACATATGTGTATGCAGATTTTTGTAAATTAAACTATCATTTTCTTCCAAATTGCCCATGTTGCAAGACTTTTTGCTAGCTAAGATTTAATATTTTTCTCTTTGGGTCGAAGGAAAATGAGTGCTCTCACATTTGTGATAGGTATGCAATGAAGAACAAAGCCCAGAGGGTCATACAGGACTAATTTATCTGGCTTACCAATCAGATTTTTATGTAACACACACTGCAAATTAATTATAAACTAATCTAATAGCTGCAAGTGTCTTAATATTTTTATTATACTTTTAATTCCAGTAGGTCAATGTATAAAATCAGAATAATTACATTGGAAAACACCTACTGGGAAACACTGTGTTCATTAAATATGGTGCAAATTAGATTTTATTAAGATTACATTTTTTACATATTTTCCAAGGGTATAATCCTAAAACAGATTATATTCCTGCAGTATTGTAAGTCCTATTGATTTTAGCTGATGGGCTTGATGAACATAGTAAAAGGCTTAGAGACTACAAAATGTCTTTCTTGTACAAGTGTCTGATATATTTCCCATTGTTAGGAAGATATACTTTGGGGAATATACTGCAAATTCACCTAGTTATTTCAAGTATAGCTAATCAGTAATTGCAATATAAAGAGTTTTAATAACAATAGCACTTAGGCTTATATATACTTCATAGTGCATTACAGCCCTCTCTAAGCAGTTTATAGAGTCAGCATATTGCCCCCAACAAACTGGGTCCTCATTTTACAAACCTCAGAAGAATGGAAGGCTGAGTCAACCTTAAACTGGTTGGGATCAAACTCCTGGCAGTGAGCAGAGTCAGCCTACAATACTGCAATGAATGCAATATTGCATTGTAACCACTGTGGCACCATGGCCTACAAGGGGAAGAATCTTCTCAGCTGGAGAGCTTCATTGGGGAATACTATATTTCGAGAATCACATCTGGTTCCTTTGTTCCCACTCATTTTTATAACTTATTTTAATCTGATACAACAGCATGACATGTACTTGACATCAGGTATTACTGCAACTGATTATGCATGGATCTACTTTTGAGGATGATTCAGAAATTTCTATTAGTTCAAATTATAACTGCTCCAATCTGACCAACATGGATACCAGGGTTTGTCATCCATTAGGTATCAGCATATTTCTGGCACCAATTCAAAGTATTGATACTGATCTATAGAACCCCAGCAACTTGAAAGCGAAGTATTTCAAAGACTATCTCCTCATGTTTCAGACGTTATCCTTGAAAGCCTTTTTGAATTCCTCCATCAAATGAAATTGAGCAGATGGCCTACAAGGGGAAGAATCTTCTCAGCTGGAGAGCTTCATTGGGGAATACTATATTTCGATAATCACCTCTGGTTCCTTTGTTCCCACTCATTTTTATAACTAGCTTCAATTTTAACTGACCACATAATTATGGAAGAATTCTCCCAAATATTGTTTTTATTTTCTTATCTGTTTCATGTTCTTGGACTCTGATGTTTTTACTGTCTTATTATTATTATTGCAACACAGTTCATATGTTTTGAACTTCTTGAAATCAGGTAATGAACTCTGGTTATTGGGTGGATTAAAGGTATAATAAATAAAATATAGGATAAAATCAATGTAGCTTTTATATGATATGTCCTTCAACAGAAGCAGGACTTTTCTATGTTGAGGTCTATAATTTGTGGCCACACTTGGCCAACTTTGTTTGGTCTCTTTGAACCTGGTTAGTGCTTGGCTTGAGAACTATTACAAATACGAGGGCTCTAGGCTAAACTGAGAAGTTAAACTATATCTCAAGAGAAGGCAACTTCCAGGCATTGTCCAACACAGTCAGCAGGAATTGAACTTATCCTGAGAGTGTCTTTACCTATACTTTTTAGCCTAGGCCATCTAGAGAGAGAATATATAGCTTTATTTGAGTGGTTCCCTGCTTTCTCTTAAAAACACAAGGTAGACTAAAAACAACTAAAAAAGATGCTCAAAACACAGTTTCAAATATAATGTCAATGAGACCACATTTATTTCTCTTGATTTCCATCATGTTTTCTGTACCTCCATCCAGCATTATTTTTATCTATATGGGTTCTATGCTTTGAGTAGCATTTGCAGCAAATAAGAAAGGCAAGGGGGTATAGAAATAGATATTTTATTAGTGGTCTTATCCACCATGATAGCACTTTATGAGTGAGAGGACTCCAATTTCCCAAAGCAACTTTCTTTTTGTGAGAACAGCTGCATTTGCTCTCAAATTTTCAACCATGACCACTAGGTCATCTCCGCTCCTTCCGTCAGGACTTAGAGACTTGGCTGTTTCAACAAATGGGCTGACCCTGATCCTTGGGTTTTATTATTTTATTTTTGTTGTTTTAACTGGGTTTTAATTACGTTATCTTTTATTATTGTATGTTTTAGCCTGTGTTCGCCGCCCTGAGTCCTTAGGGAGAAGGGCAGCATATAAATTTTTGGAAATAAATAAATAAATAAAGGCCTGATTGGTTCTCTGGCTTAAAGTAACATGCAAATGGATACATATATTCGCTAATATTCTTCTTTTATGCAGTCCTTTAAAAACCACCATACAAAGTTCAACCTGGTTGTCAAGATTGGGAAATTATATAGAGAGGAAGAGTTAGCAAGCCTGGGTTATGCAAGTGGTATGTGTCTATGGAGATTCTCAGTCATCCAGGTCATGGTTGTCCCAAAGGTGCTTTTTTTTCAAGAGGCAACTGGATTTTCTTGTTTTTCTTTGAAGATGTCTCGCTTGCATCCAAGTATGCAAGTGGGTGGTTCCTTCTGTTCACATATCAGTATTTTAGATCCAAATACGTAAGCTGTAGATGCTAAACCATGTGTTTCTGGATTGCAAACCCATACAAATTCATGGATGAAATATATGTTAATATATGTATTTAGTATATGTAACACTAAAAAGGATCTTAGAATAAATCTTGCAAAAAACAATGAATTGTTATAGTTCTCAAACTTCTGATAAGCTGTTAGAAAGAAGGAGCACTTCTAAAAACCATATCAATGCCAATGATAGCTAGTGTAGCAAAGTACATAAAAGCAAACAGATGTACGGACATTGCGATAAATATTATGGAAATGTCCTGTTTACAGCCTCAGCCACCTCAGAGAAAACCTGTGTTATATAATTGTTTTTAAAATCAAAAACAACTTTCTGAAATATAGAATTTTACAGATCAAAGGAGAGAAATATCATTGAATTATATTGATCTGTGCATCTATGGAATTATTTATGGGTATTATTAATAAAATAAAACATTTTCACGATTAAAGCTGAACTCTTCTGGAAGATTAATATTTAACAAGGAAAGTTATGTTTCAGAATTACTTAGTTACAGATAACAGAACTTGGTTATTTTCTCCCCTCCTCCTTCAATAATGTCCAAAGACTGCCTGGAAAGTTCTTGCCATTTCCTTAGCAAGGTTTTTCAGAAATGGTCTGCCATTGCCTCCATCCCAGGGCTGAGAGAAATTGACTGGCCCAAGGTTATCCAGTTGGCTTTGTGCCCAAGGTATGACTACAACTCATGGTCTCACAGTTTCTGCCTGATGCTTAACCATTACACCAAACTGAGTCTCCAACCTAAGAACCTTAGGTTACAGAAAAACCTAACCTTACAGAAAAACAGAATAAGAGTTTGTAGACTCTGTGAGAGTGAAATGATGAATATTTAGGAGGCTCTGCTTGAAAGATCAAATGAGAAAGCTGCTGTTGATTCTGAAGCTTTTGTGTAGGTCAGGAACATCTAAGTAGCAGTATTTATTCAACTCTTCCTCCATGTTCTTGCCAAAGTTCTTGCCAATAGTAAGAGACTGTATTAAGAACCAGGGGTGAAATCCAGCAGATTCTGACAGGTTCTGGAGAACTGGTAGCGGAAATTTTGAGCAGTTCGGAGAACCAGCAAATACCACCTCTGGCTGGCCCCAGAGTGGGGTGGGAATGGAGATTTTGCAATATCCTTCCCCAGGAGTGGGGAGGGAATGGGGATTTAGCAGTATCCTTCCCATGTCACTCCCACCAAGCCACGCCCACCAAGCCACACCACACCCACCATGCCACGCCCACAGAACCGGTAGTAAAAAAAATTGGATTTCACCACTGTTAAGAACGAACAATGAAACAAAACAAAACCCATCAAAACTGAACCAAAATTTTGTTCTCAGGATCTACATCTGGTGCATGGACAAGGATATAAGACTTGCTTCCCTGGATCTTACCAAGAGAAAGCTGAATTGTGTGATTATCAAGCCGTCATTTGCCCATTTGGCATGTTTAATGACAATGTATTATTATCTCCCTCTTCCTTTTTACTTATTTATGTTCCTTTTGTACTTTTTTTATAATTATAGTCAAGCAACAAATTGGGTAATTTAAGCATTTAGAGTTCCAGAGTTAGGCTTTTGCATCAAGAGTTTTGATATGTTGAACAAGGAGTCCATAGAAAATTGATGTCACTACTTTTACTTCTCTTTCTTCTTAATTATCCATTAAGATTACCTTTGTTTTTGAATATATTTAAATTTAATGTTAACTGCCTTTTTTACCCACCAAAGTAAAAAAGCAAAGTATAAATCAAATATATAAAGTCAAATGGGAATATAAATGGTATGTTTTGCTATGGTATTTTTTTTTAAACCCTGTCTTTATTATTTTTATAAATAAATCATGGATTTGGCCAAAATATCAATTCACAAAGATAAAACTCTAAGAATGTTCATATAGCCACATCTATCTTCTAGCATGCACAATAGTCTCTATCACATCAACTCACTTTTGTTGTTTTCATATTAAGTTACACATATTTCCTAACAAGCTTTTGATTACTTTCTAAAATTTTACTATGCTAAATTCTCTTGTTGGGAGTTGAAAGGTATATAAATTTAATAAATCAATCAATAAAAATGCTCAAAGTAGCATAGCAAGAGGAGGAGGAGAGAAGACCTGGAAATTATATTGAACAAATGTATCCCAAAGCTATAGCCATATTCCTTAACAATGTTTTAATATCTAAGAATGCCTAGGAAGGTCATGGAAATATATGTCATGCCTGAGGCTGTCATTTTGGTTTGCAGCAAACCAATTTCCTACTTTTGAAAATTAAAATAAGCTAAAAAAAAATCAAGACAAGCTTTAAGTCCCAGGAAAGTTTCTGCAGGAATATTCTTGTCCAAAGCCCTGCCAAAGTTTTCCAGTCTAACATTTCATAGGCTGGGATGAATAAGGGTTGTTAACCAGGAAAGAGATAAGGAAAATTTGGTGTCAGTAATAAACTACACTGAAAAGAATGGGAAAATAATAACATAAGACAGAACACAACTTAAATATATCAACACATACTGTGCACACTTAAGATCCCAGGGTCAATCCTTGTACATTTAAACTTGAAAAAGATTCTGATAGCAGAGTGCAAAATACAAGGCTAGATGCAGGAATCTGGCCAAGCAAAACACAACTTGCTATTTTATATGTAAAGGTGGGCATAAACAGAACAAAGACATAATTAATGCACAGGGGAGGAAGTTATTTGGCAAGACGAACCCACCAGATTTTTAAACATAACAATACATGAATTATAGCATAGCTCTAAATTTATAGCAGATCTTCTCATATTCTAATTAGATCGCCTTTCCTCACCACTAATAATTCAATCAGTTCAGCAGTATAGTGGTATTTATGTACATTGGAAAACCTTCCATCATGTAAGATGTCTAAATCTGGAGATTTTATGATTAGATCTAAATGAAAATAATCTGAAATTGTCATTAATCTAATCAGGCCACTTTTCTTAAGCAGAACCTGCAACAGAAATAGCAGCATAGGCATCTATTTCAAGCCCTAGTGATACAAATTATGGTGTGGCTGATGCAAATTGCATAATCTGCATCGTTTGAGTGATGATGCCATGACAATTGTGGTGTCATAGAGACCCTTTCCCACCCTTTCAATCTCCATAGATAAGCAATGTTCCATCATGGCATGAGAATGTATGTGAAATATGAATGTAGTTGAGAGGTTACATTAATTAAAGGCCCACTCTTGCCTTGTTAGCAGGAGTCACCTGGAAGTGGCTGCTCTGCTGCAGGTCATGCATGTGAAGAGATGCACAATTTTGTATGTATCAATCGGATAGGGATATCATAGCTCAGGAATCCTTGTGGCTGTCTATTAATGTTTATGTAACTCTCATGTAGCAGAGAAAAGAAATACAGGAGAAAAAAACATACGGACTTTAACTTCAAATATGGAATTCTTCAACAGAGAGATGCAATATTGTTTGATTACCTACCATATTTATGTATGCCTTATTAGCCTGCTGTATTATATTTGAGTTGCGGGTGCTATATAAAATTCTGTTTTGTATTTTATTATGATTTTGCTTGTGTAAAATGTGAAAGTTTTCTACAGGAAGTTAATAACAGGGTTATTAAAAAAGCCAAAGTCTCATTTTAGTTAAATTTGACTACATAGGGACATCTATACAATTTTCTCAAAAGCAACATGGAAGTGGTTTTCCCAGTGATTTCTTTCCGTGAGCTCTTTAGATTTCATTCAGCATAGAATGGCTTTGATTTTTCTAGATGTCTCCCATCCAAGTTTGGTCAGTACAAGAAATTCCTTCATGAGTGATTTATAATAATCTATAACAATCTATCTTAAGGAATGTAGGTAAAAATTCATTACCAAAGTTTGTTTGTGTTATTTATATTATTATTTATATATCATTTATAAAAATAATTATTAACTCAGGGCAGAAGAATATTCCTTCCATTTCCTATTTTCCCCACAACAACAACCCTGTGTGGTGGGCTGGACTGAGAAAGAGTGACTGGCCCAAAATCACCCAGCTGCTTTCATGTCTAAGGCAGGTCTAGAACTCAGTCTCCTGACTTCTAGCCTGGTGCCTTAATCACTAGACCAAACTGGCTCTCTCATAGAAAATATGCTGACTGACTAAGCAGCCTGATTAAGGCTCTGTGAAGTCCTTGGTGCTCTCTGAGCTTGGTTGTTTGCTTGCAGACATTTCATTACCCAAATAGGTAACATCATCAGTATGAGTGAGTAGTGGGTTTGCTTCCTGTTTATATACAAAGAGCCTTGGTGGCGCAGCCGACTAAAGTGCTGTTAAGTAACACCAGCTGCCTGCAATTACTGCAAGTTCGAATCTCACCAGGCTCAAGGTTGACTCAGCCTTCCATCCTTTCGAAGTAGGTAAAATGAGGACCCGGATTGTGGGGGCAATAAGCTGACTTTGTATAAAAAAGAACACTGCTGGGGGGGGGGGGCGCGAAAGCCCTACTAAGCAGGTATATACAAAAGTATGAAGGCTATTGCTTAACGCATTGTAAGCCGCCCTGAGTCTCCAGAGAAGGGTGGCATATAAATTGAACCAATAAATAAATAAATAGCCTACAGGATTTGGTGGGGGTTGGATTTCTCCTTGATGCTTGATTAGTATATTGTTTTCTGATTGATAGTTTGCTTGGTGTTGATCCCTGTACTACATATGTATATTCTCTTCTCTTGTGATTAAGTCTCATAAGTAAAGTGAAAGAAAATCTAAGCTGCAAATGTGATGTCTGACATTTTCAAAAATATGATAGTATCTAAAATTGCATAAAACTGCACCAATACAGCAGGAACTTACATGCTGTAGTGTAAAACCAGCAGTGTGCCTTGTAATAAATGGAGGTTCATCTGTAAGTAACATCTGGACATAAGCTGAATTGGAGTGATCAGGACATCTGCTGATCAAAGGAAGGATCAATTTGGTTCAAATGCCTCCATAAAAGGAGCAATGAAAAAATACATCTCCCATGGTTTCCACCTGTCCAGAATCACAGGGACAGAGTCTTTCAGCCAGTTACTTTTTAATGTTTGTCCTGTAAAACCACAGAGAGAAAAGCATGAAAATAGGCAAGGGAGGGGGGGAGAAAGCTTTTTTGTGGCTAGGTGTAATTGTATGACTAAATGTGCTTTTCCAAAAGGCAATTGGATTTACTTGGGTTTTTTTCTTTGAAAACATTTTGCTTCTTATTTATTTATTTTTATTTTATTTTATTTATTTGATTTGTATACCACCCTACTCCCGAAGGACTCAGGGCGGTGAACAGCCAAGCAATAAGATACATAAATACAAAAAAATACAAACTGTCAATTAGAACCGAAGAAGCTTCTTAGATAAAAAGTGAAACATTTTCAAAGAAAAACCCAAAAAGTCCAGTTTCCTTTTGGAAAAGCACCTCTGGGACAGTGAGCTAGAGTAACTATGTATCTACTATTTGCTGATGAAGGGAAGACCAGACCCTTCCTTAGATTTGTCTTACCCTTGGTGTCTTTTTTCCCCAGGCTCAAAGTTTGTTTACCTGATTATTTTCTATCTGAAGGACCGAAAAGGAGAAGAAGCCTAAATCTAGGAGTTTAGAACTAATTTGGGGGATAGAAATTTGAATCAGTCATATATCTTACTATGTCATTGATGTAAAAATTAAAAAGTAGAAGAGCCATACTGCATCTCTGTTTGATCTCCTTTTGAGTTTTAATTGAATTTGTAAGAAACCTTTGCATATTGCATATGTCTCAGATTTAGAGAAGCTGAAGTGAGGACTTTCTTAGTTTTAACACAATGCTTTATTGAACTATGGTTCAGAAGAAACTTGATTTTTCACTTGATCCAAAATTAAGGATTGCAAGCTAAGAAAGATTTCAACTCCTGTGTTATACTTTTGTAAAAAGCCAAAGGAACATATGACAGTTGGTCAATACAAAGGCCAATCAACAATTCTGTAGACAATTCTGCAGTCTAGGGATGAAATCCAGCAGGTTCTGACAGGTTCTGGAGAACTGGTAGAGGAAATTTTGAGTAGTTTGGAGAATCGGCAAATTCCACCTCTGGCTGGCCCCAGAGTGGGGTGGGAATGGAGATTTTGCAATATCCTTCCCCCAGGAGTGGGGAGGGAATGGGGATTTTGCAGTATCTTTCCCCTGCCACTCCCACCAAGCCACACAACACCCACCAAGCCACGCCCACAGAACCGGTAGTAAAAAAATTTGGATTTCACCACTGCTGCAGTCCATATAGCTTGACATCTTGTTCATCCTTGTGCTACTGAAAAAAATTAAGGGATAAGTAGGCCATCAAGTATAGAGTGGGGGTTGATCACTATCCAGATGAAGGAGCATTTTGAAATTCTCCATAAGAAGAAAAAAATTCTCAGTAATTAACATGTAATCAATAGAAGTTATTTTGGTCCATAACATAAATGTGAGTGCTTCCGGATAATCTTCTGCCATTTAATATATAGAGACTAAGCCTAGATATCATTTTTCAAGGCAAAATTCAACATAATGTGATTTCTAAGATCAGGGCTGTCAAACTGGTGACCCGCTGACCTGATGCATCACATGCAGGCCACGCCCACCCCAGCTCCACAAACAGAAAAAAACCATGGCTAAACGTCACATGTTGGCAATGTGACGCCGCAAGTTTGACACTTAGATGATCACTTACGTTCTGATCAAGTACAAGCCAGCTTGCTTTTTTTAAAAAGGACCAAGAGTACACCATTCAAAATCTCATTAGTTAAATTCCTTCCTGATGCAAGGAAAGTGCCATCTCTTAATCTTTTATTATCATGTCAACATTGTCCCATCAAACTCTGTTGGTGGTAGATACTGTGTCCTTTCTAAAAAGTCTTTAAATGCTACTGTTGCTGGATTTTTTTTTTAAGAAATGACTTTAGATCTTATTTTTAATTGTATTTTTATTGTTTTAATTCTACTCTGTTTTATATTTGTCTACATAGCCGAGACAATATATTTTATAAAGTGCATATAATAAATGGATAAATATTCATCAATAAACCTTTTGTTTTTTTTTTTTAAATTTTACTTTCTGTAAACCATTTAAAGCAGTAGTGTATTAGAGCAAATTATTTAAGTAAATTAAATTAATAAATCTCAAAATGAATAGCTATTTGGAGATGATTTCCCAAGGGCAAAAAGCTTAAATTTCAGCTTTTTGGTTATCCCTTAGAAAAATAAAACCTTTCTACGCAGGCCATATTTCAAAAATGATTCTTTGCTTTCCTTAACCGGCTGGTGTTTCTGGCATCCAGCATTTTGTTTTTATCTGTTGTATTGTCACTGTTGACAGTAAAATCATCGCTGAGAAAGTTGTTTTTTCCTTCCATCTTCTCCAGCACTGTTGGTCCCTCTAGTGATCCCCCCTCCTGCTGATATATTATATAACACTCTATAGGAAATGGTGATTATCACCTATGCATGTTCGTAATTCAAACCTTCTCTCTCTCTCTCTCTTAAAAATGAGATACCATTTGTACCAGCTTCTAATCGTATGTACCACTCTCTCCCCTTTCAGAACCAAATTGGCAATTCTCATCTTGAATAGCTTTAAAATTGCTCATAGCAATCAATGACAACTGAGGCATCACTAAACAATTTCTTTTCTCTCCCAAGCTCCAATTTAGATCAGTCATTAAGCTTGAGTAAGCTTGAGCTGTCAGAACATTTTCCCTCTTCACATGCTCCAAGCAGAAAAAGTCAACTTCAAAATCAAATTTGTTTTCTTTCGTACTATACTTTGTAATGGTTTAGTTTGAACAATAAACTTAACTGAAATAGTACTGTCAATCTTTGGTAACACAGGGACCAGCTCTGGCTTTTTATCTAGGCAAGGCTGCCAAACCTCAAACAAACTGCACTTTCATTGTTTTACATCAACTTTCTCACATATACACACCACTCTATCTTGTTAGCAATATATAGGACGATAACATTTCAGCACCACGAACTTCCTGCTGCTGAACTCAGGGATAAAGTGAAATTAGTTAAAAAAACAGAGAAACAAAAGAAAGCTACTGAAATATTAATTGGATTTTTTTTCCCCCCAGACTGCAAACAGGTTATGGAGCTCAGCACAGAACTCACTGCTGTGAGATAACATTTGACCCTCAATTGTACTGGAACAGAACAATTCAGATTTATATTGCTTCCTTCTCATTAAAATCAGTAAGCTTAAAAGGACTGACACTCAAATACTTTGATTCAGCTTATTCCATCCTTGACTCCAGAATCATGATAGATGGCTAAGTCTACAATTAGTAAAGCTACAATCTGTTTCAGGAATATCTCCAATCAATGTAAGCATGGGTTGTTGAGATAGGAGTGGGTGATGTTTGCCATCTACCCTCTATAAGTCACCAATTCCCTGCAAATATAAAGCATGGGAACATCTTCTAACTGTTGAAACCCGAGAAAACAAAGGGCACAAATATAATCACTTTTAGCAGAATTCCAATCTTTCATGATGCTGCAGGAAATTCTATCATTAAAGCTCTAAAACTAAATATGTGTCAACACTACTGAAACACCCAACATGGTTAGAATGAAAACATAGCATCCATGCTGAATTCCACATATAATAGATCTTTCAAAATTAATGAAATTTAACCATTTGAAACCTATTAATTTCATCAAGAATCCGTTAACTGCAGGGCTGTGCAGCATTTCATATTCCAAGATGGTTTGGAGCATATTGAGGAAACACCATAGCACTTGTCTGTAACTTTTGTCATCTGCTCCTCTCTTTAGGAATGCCAGAAGTAGGCTCAGGGCATGGGTACAAATGATAAAAGCAATATTGTGCCTTCTCACCAAAACGCTGCCCTTTAATATGTATATCAGGACATCTTGCACATGCATGCATCATAGAAGGGTAACTCCCATCCCAAGGTACTGCTTTCATCATTTTGACAAATGATGCTTTCCTACTGCAGATGCCTCTGATCACAGCTGCAGTACGATCCTGGGACAATACATAGTTGGTTTAAGGAATTCTTGCCAGGTGTTATGTTGGCACCTCTGTATGCTCTCCAGCACTTGCCTTTGAATCTGAAGCATTCCACAGCCCTATTTAATAGGAGTAAGACCAGATTTTATCCCAAAGCGATGGAATAATGGAAAGATTCCTAACCATGAGCCTTGATAAATTAACCATCTCTGCCCAAAATATTAACAGCATGATTCACTTGAGATGGCTTCTACACATATCTCATTTCAATTGATGAATATCAATATGGTCAAGCTAAAACATCTGGCATTATGTGCAACTATCAACTTTACTAAGTACTATTAATTTCATTTTTTTTTTTTTTTTATAACTTGATTTATATGCCGCCCTTCTCCGGAGACTCAGGGCGGCTTACAATGCGTTAAGCAATAGCCTTCATCCTTTTGTATATTTATACAAAGTCAGCTTATTGCCCCCACAAACTGGGTCCTCAATTTACCTACCTTAGAAAGGATGGAAGGCTGAGTCAACCTTGAGCCTTCGCGAGATTCGAACCCTGCAGTAATTGCAGACAGCTGGTGTTAATCACAATGCTTTTTTAGTCTGCTGAGCCACCAGGCTCTTAAGTAAGTAAGAGTAAGTAAATTTAAGTACTAAATTTCAAAAATATAAAATTATATAAAAGGAGAAAACATAAGTATCTGAATTTTAAACCAGAATGAATATATATACATAGAATTAAGTTTGGCGTCCAAATATCATTTACACACATCACTTTTTAGCAGTGATTACTCCAAAGTTTAACTATAAGAGTTATGGAATTTGGAGCTTTACACTTTGTTTAAAACAGAATACTGATCATACAGTATACATTACCAATACGTTATAGCTTTTCATTTCTGAATGTTAACTAGAAAGTCAGAAAAGGGATAGATAACATTTTATTGGGAAACCAATGTATGAATCTATAAACTAACTTGAGTGTTCTATTGTTTTCCAAAACAAGACTTTCGTACATTATTAGTTGTAGACTAGGAAGTTTGACCTGTAGGTAGTTTCTAATGAACATATTATTATTATTTGAACATCCATTTTTTGTAGATGTACTAAAGTTATTGTACTGTCAGACAAAAGCAACCAGAACCACTTGCGAAGAGTCTCAATAAGAGCTTATTACAAGAATGTCGCCAGAGTGACTGCATTCCTTTTGAAATGACAAGATAAGGCTTTAAGGATTTTGGGGGGAGGTCCAGCCTTTGCTGCTTCATGAAGTGCAAAGACTCCAAACTCCAGATCTCTTAACCCCTCCCTCCAGTCCAGCTGGAGATTCCATCTCATGTAAAATATATATAATAAAGCAATTTGCAGTTGGCTCCAAAGTATAAGACTATAAGATTTATATAGAACAAAATGTTGCAATGTGAAATGCTTCTAGCACTTCAGATAACATTTCATTTCATAGACATTTTCTTTCTCTTCCTTTAAAAGTCACAATTCCCTGTCCACTGAGCATGCTCAGCCCTTATTAGGGTTTTAAGTTCTCCTTTCTTCAGAGTTTGTTGGTATGTATGTATGTATGTATGTATGTATGTATGTATGTATGTATGTGTCATGGCCCCATCAAAGCCCGTGTCTGGAGCAGGAGGAGATGGAGCTGGGGCCAATGGAAGGGGGGGGAGTCCCTCTGGCCCCTGAGGAACAACCTGGGGATGAGGATGAGGCAGTCCCGAGTTTCTCGGGCCTTGGAAGAGTAGGCAGGAAGGAAGAGAGGGTGCAGGCTGACCGAGGAAGGGGAGAGGAGATAGAAAGGACAGGCAGTGGAGCAGAGGAGCAGAGGAGCAGCGGAGCTCTGGAGACAAGGAAATGCTTCCACCGCACAATCCCCGAGTGTGGAAAATGGAGAGGAGTCAGAATCAGTGCAGGGCAACCCAACTACTTGGGAGGAGAGAGCCACACCCTCCTCATGAGGATCATCTGGAAAGTAGCATTTAATGAGATGCTGTGGGGAGGGGCTTTTTGTTGGGAACAAGTTAGTTTGCAGCAACAGTCTCCACAACTCCTAGAAGAACTTTGCTGTTGTTGATTGAGGTTTGATCCTTTGCCTTGAAGTTGATGGACTTTCACTGCCGGAAAGTTGCATGAAGCGTGTGCAGGCCTGTGTGTTCGAGCCTTGCTCTTGGGCTGTAGGTGTGCCCTCTGGGCAGAGACTTTGGGGAACAGATCGGGAATTGCTGGATTGTGGGGATTTTGAGGGATGGTGGTTGAATAAAGGCTGACAAGCTTTTATTTAGCATGTGTTGCTTGCGCACCAATCCTGGGGCATAACAATATGTATGTATGTATGCATGTTGGTATTCCCTCAACCCTGCTATAAATTTCTTCTTTCTTCATATGTGTAGATGGTGTTATTTGGTTATGTATGCAGTCACAACATTACTATTTTATTTTTTGAGATAGGAATCCCATGACTAATTTATTGAAGCAAATTACAAACATGCAATTTGAAGAGTAATCTACATTTCTTCTTTGTCATGTTTTTTTTAAAGTGCTTTTGATCATGAATTCTATAATAAAGAATGAACGGAGGTGTTTGTATGATCCATTCTGAAATATTACTGTCATGTCTTTTTTACTTCCTGAGACTTTTCAGATGCAGGGGAAGAGGTTATCTCTTTGATATCTAATTCATTTTGCCAGTTTATTATTCTTAAGATTTTCCTTTGCAATTCCATAGGGAGATATTGTGTATTAAAAATTAATAACACCCATATCTCCAACACAATATAACAGCCATTCTCTCACTCCCAGGAATTGACTATTTTGTGAACTGTGTTATTTAAAAGACGCTGTTCACTGACTTGAATTTCCATGTTCTGATCAAAAAGAAACCCATACCGAAAGAACTCATCATATTGGGAGCTATAAGAATATGTTTGTTCAAAATCATTTCTGCTTTTTAGAGGGGCTTTCTGTACTCCTTTAGAAACCCACAAAGGCCAATTGTTGCAATGTTCTTCAGGTCATCCAGCTTAAACTTAAAAAAAGTGGGAGAATCAGTGAAGAGGGTCACTATTTTTAGTGAAAAGACCAAAGGTATTTAATTGTAGGGGGAAATATGTGGGAAAGAAGAGAGCAATTGTTCACAACACTGAAAGAGAAATTGTTGAAAATTTTGGAAAACCCACTGCAAAACAATGTATTTTAAGATTGTTGTCATTACTTCTTCATATTTCATAACAGCTACAACATAAATCAGATGAGGAATGCTGTAAAATTAGTATTAGATGGCTTTTAAACAGATGGTAGAAGCTCATCAGATGCTACTTTATATATTATGGATGTAATATAAGGAATTGTAGGATAATTTTAATACAGAATCAACCACTGAAAGGAATCTCAGACATAAACTAGTCATAACCCCTATTCAATGCAGGATCCATTGAGTATCTCTGACAGGTGACCATCCAGCCTCTGTAGCAGCAAATTCTAATAATCTGAAATTTAAACCTCTTATACTGTATATAGTTGCGCCTGGAGACAATAGTGAATAGGTCCAATCTTATTCTGTATCAACACATCAGGTACTTGAAGACTAATATTTTACTTTTTCTGTGGCTAAGCATGCCCATAACTTTTAGCCATTCCTTACAGGGCTCCATTTTAGACCCTTCACAGCTGCAGTAGCCCTTTGCTGAACTTGTTGCAATTTCTCACTGTTCTTTTGAATTGTAGTGTCCAGAATCGGACATAATACTTTAAGTAGAATTTGACCAGGGCAAAATATAATAGGACAATTATTTTCCATGCCTGACTTTATGCACCTGTTAATCCATCCTAAAATAACATTAACCTTTTTAGCAGCTGTGTCACATGGCTGGATCATGTTCACCTTGTAGTTGACAAGGACACCTTTCATATGTACTCCGGGGAAGGTTGGTGTCTCTCATCCTACATTCGTGCCTTATATTTTTGTTGCTTGGATGCAGAACTTTACATGTTCCCCTGAACAATTCCATCCTATTCATTTCATTCCACTTACTCAAAAATCTGTCTAGATTTTTGAGTCTTTTCTTTTATCTTACATATGAGCCACTCTTCTTAGCTTGGTGACATTTCTGAACTTTTAAAGAGTCTCCTCAAATCTCTCATCCAAGTCATTGATAAAATGTTGAGCAAAGTGGCATGCGAAGCCATGTCGCCCGGCATGCGTGGCCCTGTCTGTTTGTCTTCCAGGTTTCTGGCATGCATGTGTGCGCAACAATCACCTGTCCTTTGTGTGTACAGCAGTACCAAAAACCGGCCTGTGCATGCATGCAGGCCAGCTGATCATCAGGCGCACATGCATGCTAGAAACCCAGAAGTTTGGCTTTTCTGGAGTGCAATCCTTTCACGCTCACAGCAGTGCCGAAAACTGGCCTGCACATGCGCACCAGCCAGCTGATCATCGGGCGCACATGCGCACTAGAACCTGGAGGTTTGGCTTTTCCAGAGTGCGGCCCCAACGAGCACACATGTGACGTTTCTGTGTGACCTTTCTGGCACTCGGTGCTGAAAAGATTTGCCATCACTGGCATAGGGTATTACCCTGTGGCATTCTACTCAATATTTCCTTCCAAGCTAAGGAATCATTGGCTGTAATTATTCAGCCAACTATGAATCCAGCAGTTTCTGAGAGGGGACCAGAGGAACAGGGTGATACAAACACCATCACAATGTCTTGATGCAAGCCACATCCCTTTTCAATGTGCATAGTGATAGAGTTTGTGAGGTGGTCCTGCTTTCATCATTCTGAAAAAAGTAGCAACAAAAGCAGTACTTACACAGCAAACACTTCTGGTTAAATACACGCAACAGTTATATCATTTAGGTGATATTTTACCATTGTATTAAATAAAATGCCACAAGACTGCCAAAGGCTTTGCTGAGGTCCAGTATTTCTTTGCTCTACTGTGCTAAAAATGCAATTGAAAGAGGTAAGTCTTTTTGTGTGTCGGCTTGCTTTATTTCCAATGTTCAACCCATGGAGAGATCCTGTCACAATCAGAATATGGGAGAGTTAAGCCCACCGTGGTGCAGCTTCAACGCAACCAGTCACACTGGAGAGAAGAGCCTTCCTGGCTGGCCTGTCTCTGGGTCACACCAGCCAAAAATATGGAATGCTTCACGAATTTGCATGTCATCCTTGCGTAGGGGCCATGCTAATCTTCTCTGTATCGTTCCAATTTTAGTATATGTGCTGCCGAAGCGAGCACAGAAAGAGGTAAGTCTTATCTGACATGATTTGCTTTGCAATAAACTGTTGCTGGCTTCTGTTCATTGTAGCATCGTATACCAGTGTGCACAGACAAGCTGTTGAGTAATCTGTTTGAAGATCTTATCCAACACAGACATCAGTAGTTTCCTAGGTCCCCTTTCCCCCTTTTTTGAAGATGGAAATGACATTCATTATCCTTTAGTCTTCTAGATCTTACCAGTTTCTCCAGGAGTACTCAAAGTTTATTAAGAGTGGTTTACCAATCAACTTTGTGAGTTTCTTCAGTATCCTGGGATGTAATCTGTTTAGTTCTTATCTTTATGACTTAAATTAATTTACATTAGCTACATTACATTCTCTTAGTCTTCTTAAACTGCAGTATCCTTGTTCCGCCAGTGGTGTGATGATTACTAGCTACTCTAGGTCTCCATTTCCTTTTTGAGAAAAAGCAAATGTAAAAAAGGAATTAAGAAAGCCATCTTCTCATCAGCATCCATTATTAATTTACCACTTGTTCTGCTTAATGGACCTACATGGTATTTGGCTTTCCTTTTGCTTCTAACATGCTCCAAAAGGCACCAGACAAGAAACCAGGAGATTTTGAATTCTAATCTCACCTTAGGCACAAACCCAGACTTTGGGTCAGTCATTCTCTCTGTCAGCCCTAGGGAGAAGGCAACTTCCAAAATCTTGCCAAGAAAACTACAGGGTATTATGCAAGCAGTCACCAGGAGTATCTTCCTCAAGCCTCAGATTGTTTTGAGTTTCAGCCTTTCTAACAATTCCTATAGTTACTACTACTGTGGGTTATTCAATGCTAATATTCTCCTTTTTTCGTTTTCTGTTCATGTTCCTTTTCTCTTTAGCATTTAAGGAACATTGTGAATGTTCTGACATATTTCTTCTATATTTTGTTTTCGTTCTCTCTCTCTCTCTCTCTCTCTCTCTCTCTCTCTCTCCATTCCTCCCCCCTCTTTCTTTTCTAGTTGTCCAAAGAAATTTGGATTTGAGTAAGGGCATGGCTAGCTGATGAGAGCTAAATAGCTTGAAATAGATCTATACTAGTCTCCCTTTATTTTTTTATCAGCAAATATAAATTTGATACAAAATAGTTTGTCATAAAAGCGACTGCCTAGGGCTTCTGGATTGGAGCTGAAAGGCGAAAGGGAAGCAGTATGCTCCCTACCCTATTGGGATAAATCAGGTGCTTCGACAGAAAAACTATCTATCTATCTATCTATCTATCTATCTATCTATCTATCTATCTATCTATCATCTATCTATCTATCATCTATCTATATATTTGTGTGTGTGTGTGTGTGTATGTGTGTGTGTAAATATATGTATGGGTGTAGGTATATATATGTATGTGTGTATATAGCAAATGTATAGTATAGTGAGAGCAGGCAACATAATTTTATTTTTAATATGTGCCAGTGTGACCACAGTAAAAAAAAAAACAATAAAGGTTATCTATCATATCATCCATCACCTTCCCTCTCTTATTCTCTTTCTTACATCTCTCTCTCTCCCCCCCCCTCTCCTTTGTATGCCACTCAACTCCTAATAATTTTTCATGTTCATCCTCACCTAGAGTGCATTGCAAATTTTGAATGTTCATGAGGTCCTCTTGGTCCAGGAATGAGATTAATTGGCACACAGGTTGAATGTATGCAAAGGCTTTCCTGACTGTAGCTGTCATCTGCTTCTTGGGTAGGACCTGAGAGTTTGGAAGCCCACCCTTCCCAACTGTCCACCAATCCAGAAGGTGACAGTACAGTCCCATTCAGGACGAAAGAAAATGTCCAAAACTAGGAGGAACAAAGAGTCATAGCTGATCAATCTTGCTTGGGCTGAGATTGAGCTTTTCTTTCTCATCCAGACACTAAAAACCTCCAGGGATTTATTGGAGTAACATACCTTGATTGGCCAGGAGTAAAGGTATACAATTGAGTGTCCTCAGCATAATAGCCTCAAACAGATGTTAAATAGAAGAGTTGAGAATATAGAGCCCTGAGGCACCTCAAAATCATGTGTTTGGGGCTTAATCTTCCCACCTCATCAAAGGAAGATGGAACAGCCATAGAGAAAAAAGGTCTATAACACAATAACACTATTCTCCTACTCTTACTCCTTGCAGCTGGACCAGAAGGATGCCATAGTCAATGGCATCAAAAGTCACAGAGAGATCTAGGAGCTCCAGGACAGCTGCATTAGTCCCATTCTAGCACAGGTGATTGATCAGCACAACCAATGTCATCACATTACTACGTCCAGAACTGAAACTTCTCAGACCTTCAAGTTGGCCAGAACAAGAAATATACTCCTCAATAAATACTGGGACTCTTCTTTATTGATAGAGACTATAGCGGTAGAATCTGCAATCCCTTCCTTCTCTTTTATATCAAACAGAATTAAGGCAGAGTCAGTTTAAGTTTCTTCTAACATTTTCTTCATTTCCTGGGTTTAATTCATGTTTTGCCACATTTCTTCTCCAACGTCTTCCCTGCGGTTCTCTGCAAAACCTAAATGAAAATGGCTCTGAAAATCCATTTCTTGCAGAGTCCTCTGTAACTGCAGCTTGACCATTTTCTTTCACCCAAAAGATACAATTGGAGACTGGATGAACATTTTCCAGGATGGTATGTCCAATAATTATTTGTGATTTAATATCTCATTTTCTAAAGTGTCCTATCATTCCTGGGATAATTTTCTTCTTCAGGACTTCAAGTGATTAGATTGGACCTGCTTTCTCTCAGGGTTAATCAAAACCCATTTTTCTGAAGTCTATTATACAATTTCTCTTCTCAGTTCCTCTCCTTGGCTATCACAAATACAAGGATAAAATGCTATCTTTCCCTCAAGGTACAAGTTATCTTCCAGTTCTTCAACTAAAAAGAAATATTTGTATACAGATGAGTTCCAGAATAGAAGACATCTTTGCTCTTACTTCTATCCTTAGGACAATTAATATCATCGAGGACCTTTTTTTTTTTTTTGGTCCTTTGAATCTTGGCAGTCAGTTTCTTGATATCAGGATAATTGAAATATCTCATTATCATTATTGCATACTTTTTTCAAAGACTGGTGCAGAAAGACCTCATCCTTCCTAGCTATGTGTAGCACCTTTCTACAAATCCTTGAAGGAATAAAATACTATAGTATTCATCTATACTGGTAAAAGCTATGAATCATATACTATCTCCATCAGTTCTCTTTTATACACTGTAATGTAGCAAAAATATATTACTAGAAAGTTATAAGTAGGACTAGATAGCAATAACAATGGGAAATTATCCATTTTGGTTATGTTTTACATGAAAATTATGAGAAGCTATAATTGCTTATCATACAGGCATTAATCATTACTTGAATATTTGCCAATTCATTAAATTAATAAATTAATAAACATTAATATTGTAATCATTCCCTCTGCCAAAGCCTCAGAGAGCATAGTCCACATTGAAGAAATTCCTATCCTCCTAAGAAATATTACTTCCTAGAAACAGTTCCATGAAATCCAGAATACCACAGTCCTTTCTATTTAGTCCTCCGTTAAGGTTCCTGCTTAAATAGTTCTCTCAGAAAGAGACAGTAAACAACTCATAGGCTTTGAAGACAGGCTGTAAACTAGTGCCCTCACATGGCTTCTAATATGGCTTCAACAGAAACTATGCTTGTTGGTATGATGGTAGTTCTAATATTTAAGAGAAGGTTGCAATAATCATGTGAGTCCTGTCATTGTTACTGAAGTATCGAACCTTATAATTAGAAAGATAGCACAGAATTCCTGCTACTCTGTTGGCTAGCAAGGAAAGAATGGGACAGCACGTGGACAGGAAGTTACATTTTTTATGCTCCTCACCATAGGCTCCTCACCATACTACCACTGCCATTTATATATATATGGGATGTGTGTGTGTATCTCATATTTTCTTCAAAACATTGTACCTTTCTTCAGAGTTCTTGGGTATTGGTGTATCAGCATCGGTGTCTTGGTACTAGCACTTGATAATGTACTGACTTGTTAATTTCTGATCAGATTGACTTCTGTGCTTTGGGCCTTCCAAAGTGCTATGTGCAATGAACTCCTCTAAACTGTTTTGTGGGGAAGGGATTGAAAGCATATTTTGAAAACAGTTTTTAGAAAGATAGTTTTGGTAGCCTTTTGTGTCAAAACCGAAAAAGAATTTTGTGGTCCCTTAAAGTTCACAATCCTATTATTTCATGAGCATCGATGGACAACAGTCCGTTTCATCTGATGCATGAAATGCATCAAGGCCTTTTTATTTTAGTTATCATTGTTTAAACATTATTCTTGTGAAAATTGGGTCACCTTCATTAAAATATTAGCCTTGACATTATTTTGACATAATATTTTGCTAGCAAATAACTCAATATTTAAAATAAGGCTCCAATTCTCCCTTCAGCTTTCACATGAAAATCTCATTATGCATGTGTATTAGGCACACTATATGTCTTATCTGGGCAATGAATTACATGAGATTTAAGAATAGGGGATCAGAATTAACTCTTGCCACCTTAAGCTGGATTGTACTGTGCACTATTATGGATTGTAATTCTATAATATAAATTTTAATTTTTTATTAAAATGAGGTGACATAAGGATATTAACATTTAATTAATGTTTATTTAAATTTATTCACACATACTTATCCTCATGCTCCTTAGCTGCTCTAAAAGTACATGTGATTTAGACTCATGCCTAAAAAAAAGGATTACTCATAGTTATTTTCAGATACTAAAAAGAAATGCTCCACATTACAGTTAATCTTAGTGACTAATGCTCTCCAACAATGTACAGCCAGAGATTAAGAGCACAGTGGGAAAGTTAAACTTGCGGGAAAACTTTAAAACAATTCTGCAGGCTACAAAAGCTTAATGAAAATAAGACAACCAATTTACCAGTGACAAAAATTAGAAGCAAACTTAAATTGAGGCATTTAGTTTCTATGTAACATGTCCGTGGGTTAAATTAATTGACACATGGTAGGTTCCCCCTCCTCTTAATTTATATGTATGCAAGAAGTCTAGGGAATTCTTTCAAGAATTAGCTTTCTGTTGGTAACACTGCACAGGAATCATGTATATCTTAGCACAGTTAAATGGCATGTTTGTAACCTGTTCTGTTTTAATGGAATTGTCTGCTTTTTTTTTTTTAATCCACAGCCTCAGATAACCATGGAAACTCTGCCAAATGTCTTCCATATTTTTGCATATACAAACTCAGGAAATAAATCAGATGTGCATCAGACTGCATATTCAAATGCATCACCAGATGCAAATGTTCTCCTTTTGTCCAGTGGGATAACAACTGAATGCTTATTTGGATGGACATCCTTAACTGCCTCTCCTAAACTGTGCTAGATATCCATGTGTCATTTCTGTCCTCCTGATAGATATTATGTGACAGAGTGTGGGTTGAGTAAAATGTCTATATTAGCAGAATCTCAGTATCTGCACTGGGAGTGGAATCTGCTAAATTAATATACATACAATGTCATGGAAAATTCCTTAATTGGCAGTGTGCCATCAAAACTGAATCAGTTCAGCCTGTAAATCTCTCCCTACTGCTTCTGGAATGTTGTAGCACTTCAAATATAAACTAATAGGGCTGTAGCATTTCAGATTCAATTCTAAAAATGTGCCTTGGAGTATGCAAGGGCACAAACATACCACAATTTATGCTCCCGTGTATTTCACAACATGTTTTCTAGAATCAAATCCAAAGCACTGTAGAGGCCTATCAATCTATTAGAGGCAACTTAGTCAAATACTAGTTCTCATGTAAAGTTTCCAGATATGGCTAACACAAAGAGAGACATATGCAATTACATAATTACACATTAGCTGGTCATTATTGCATATGTTTTTTTTTTTTTAAAAAAACTGGTTATTTCACTCAAAACAATATGAGTCAATCAAGCCCTTTATTTTTGTTTTCTTGAAATGTGCCATAACATATTTTCTTGCATCTTCTCTACAATAGTGAACCTTTTTCTCTTCTCAAGACAGTTTCATAACTTGAGACTACCCAAGCCAAACAGAACACATCAAACTTTATGTGACAGAACAGAAAATAATCATATACCTATGCTACCTGTGTGGAACTACAAGCATAGGCTTTATCAACTACCTGTCAAGCCATGAATAGTGGCTGCATGGTGCATCATAAATTGTGCGAGCATGCTCAAGGGCAGTATGAACAATTTCACTGCCCACTATTCTCATTATTTCTGTCGTTCCTTTGCTTATTTCTCCTTCATTGTTCTGATTCATCCAGCAAAGCAACACTCTTTTTCAGTCCTCAGCTTTGCAGTCTCAATATTCCTTTCCAAGAATTAACAGAAATCCCTTCCTGTTTTCCTTCTCCCCTGTGAAGAGTTCACAACAAAGAACCACCAAAAGAAAATTCAAGACTTCTTGCAGAAATAAAACAGCAATACATTTGTTCAATGTTCAACTTTCTTTTATGGATAGCAATGCATAGCAAAGTCAGTTCTTTATAATGGCCACTGTAACCTGCAAAAGAAAGGGTAAGAGAAGAAATATCTGACTGAGTAGCAACCCAAATCATTGATGATTATTTATTCAAGAATCATCATTTGCTATAACATTTACAAGGTAGAAAGGGAGTCAAAGGGAGATAAGGTGTCCCCCAAGAGTTTATACTAGATTTAGGAAAAACTCATAAGCTAAACTGGACTGGTTCACATAGTTTGAGAATCTGTAAATAAAGAGTTCCCAAATTGCCTTGAAAAAGAGCCACTTTGGTGTAGTTGTGTAAACAGCAGGCAGGAAACTAGGAAACTATGAATACCAGTCTGGCCTTAGGCACAAAACCAGCTGGATGACCTTGGAGTCTCTTAGACTTAGGAAACAGCCAATGGCAAACCACTTCCAAAATATTGCCAAGAAAACTGCAGGGACTAGTGCAGGATTGAACATGAACTCACACAAAGACACAAACAAATAATCAAAGTGCCCTGAAGCAAATCCAGCATTAATGATGACACAGATTTCTAAAGCTTACAATACTTGTTAATTTTTATAGTAGGATCATGCTACAGTGCAGAGTGGAATGGAGTAATAGCTGGGCTACAGTTCTGTGAATAATGATCTGTAAATGATAAATCTAACTTCTTCATCAAAGAGTTATGCCATCCAACTGCTTGTTATACCTCCTTAAATCAATGTTAAAATTGCTGAGTCTTCATTAATCCTTTGAAAATTAATCAAATGTTTTATTGGGGAGGTTCTTCAGCAATATATATGCCATATTTATATAAATTATCTTTACTAAATACAATACAGAGTTATGATTAGGGTTTGGGTAAGCAAAGAAATTTTTTTTTTCCTTTTTAAAGATAAAACAAAACTAAATGTTAAAGTCACTATTTTTGCTAGGTATTTATCTCTTTGAAATGAGTTGTCTCTTTAGAAGAATTTATTATCTTTCTATATTTTGTAACATTCTGTCATAACTTAAAAACATCATTTATTAAAGTTGTCCTAAGAAAATTTCTACTTTGTTAAAGAAAGTTTTTTTTAATGAAAATACTCCTTAGAATAATTATTTATTAGGGTTATGTGAAGTTTCAAACTGATGATGGAATTCAACAAAGCTTTGATCAAATTATTCTACTGAAACAGATTTGCAAATTGAAGTGGTGACCTGATTAAATCATGAATTAGCTAGCTCTGGATCATTCTGGAGTTTTCCAAAGCACTTCTGTGATCTGATGGCTTTTTCTGTTCTTTGGGGGATTGTCACAGAGAATATATAATATTGCACCATATGGAGAATCCTAAGCAGAGGATGATTGAAGGATATGATGCAATCTCTGACATTGACAGGAGCAGCCAATGAAATTAATCATCCCACTCAATTTTCTGCCTCTTAGATATCTTTTTGGGATTGCAGAACTAACATTTTTGGAGACTTCATTTTCATTCTTCATTTCTCAACATCAACTTCTTTGAAATGGATAACCATAAGCCCTAACTTTGCACTCTCTTCAGTGGTAGGATTCAGCCAGTTCTCTCTGGATCGCGTGAACCAGTAGTGGTGACTGCGGTAGGCTCCGCCCACCCACCCGGATGTAATGTGTGACTACTGTGCATGCGCAGAGGTGGCACATTTGAACAAAGTGTGTGTGCATGTGCACACACTCACATTTGCGAACCGGTAGGGAAGATAAGTGAATCCTACCTCTGACTCTCTTGTCTAATGGAATGTTACATCTCCATGCTGTGGAGAGGGCAAAACACTAAATCGAGATCAACTCAATTCCAGGATTCTAAATACAGACTCATGGATGACCTTACTTTTTAATTCTGCTAAACTCAGGCAGGTTGAAGTCTCTTGACAATAGGTGAAATGAATGACAGGCTAACACTTGCAGGCATTGACCAAATTTTTAATGCTCTAAAAGCTGGGGTGACAAGTCTTCAAAATAGAGCCAGCCCATTTTTTCATTGCTGGTTTATCTCTGTTGCACTGTATCTTTTTGTGACTTCTCCTTTTGCTGCCTCTCCTAATAACGTAAAATGCAACAAAATATTGTCTATGATGAGGGAATTCTGAAGAAGAATCAAAATTATCACACGGCCATGCTACTCTCTTGGAATCTCTTGCACAACCTAGTGATCAGATGCAGATGGGCATAAGCTTGTGTCACCCTGGAAAACCAAATGTAAATGTAAAAGCCTAGTTTTAATACAATTTTTGAAACTCTGTGTTTTATATTTAGTTGATAGCTAGTTAGTTTGGAGGCTGGTCTGCTGTCTCTCCAACCCTCCAACTCTACACACCTCACTTTATCTTTGCAATCTTTGTCCTTTATAAGGGAAAGGAATATTTCAAAGATGTACTGCAGTAGTAAGCAAAAAGTTAGCTTGGTGTAGTAGTTATGGTATCAAACTAGAAACCAGGAGTTTATGAGTTCTAGTCCTATTTTAGGCATGAAGCCAACTGGATGGCCTTGGGCCAATCACACCCACTCAGCTGTAGGAAGGAATGGCAAATATTTCTGGAATATTGCCAAGAAAACTGCAGGGATTAATCCAGGTAACCACAGTAGTCAACATGATTTAAAGGTGTAGGGGTGGCTGAGCACACATTCACATACGTGGCATTCACATACATGTTACTGTGGTAACATGCTTGAGGATATATAACTCGACAAGATTGACATTTTCAAAGGAACTGCCATTCTTGCTGTTTTTATTCCTTTCTGATCCAAAAATGAAGCAGTTTTAAGTATTTTTAAGTTTCCCTGTCATAGGCCACAAATGATTTTTTTCCCATATCAAATCTAGAATTTTGAAGTAGTTTAAATCTAACTGAATCATGTCTTCTACAAAGTTGAATTGAATCACATAGATGTGTCACTTATCTGAAATTTTACATATTTCTTACTTTTAGTATATGAAATATGAATGCATATTTCATAAAACACTCTAAAGGGCTGAAGATGATAGCCATGTATTGATTTTCCAAACACAGTTAATGGAGAGATATGAAACTATGGATTTTCCAAAATGAGATTCAGATTTAGATTCAATTTGAATCAAACAGAAACCAAAGCCATCTAGGCCTGATCACACTATTCTTCATATTTCTAGAGAACCATCTACATAGATGGTGTACAATGATGTGAAGAGTACAGAAAAAGCAATTTGTTTCAAGTGTGGAACAAAGTAGCCTAACTTTGGAACATTATCTTCTGATGGAATATCCCAAAATGACTATGCTCAGAGAGAGTCAAACTATGCTCAGTGAGAAGTAAAAACTTGGAAATAAGATTCTGTGATCTATTCAGAAAAAGAAAAGATTGTTATTTAAAACATATAATGAAAAATGTGGATATGAGCAATCCCTACTTGCCTTGTTTTTTCGCCCTGTGCCAACCAAAGCTGGTATGGAGGAACTTTATGGTAAGTGTTACCTACCATGTAATTTGCACGATGTAATTTTTTAAAATAGGGAATTTCAAAACATTTAAAAAGTTTCTATAACAAGGGAAGAACCTTCTTTTCATTTTCTCAGCTTTTCAGCCAAGCTTTTGCAAATTAGGAAAAATATAGATCAAATAGTTTCAATGTGGGAAAATCTATCTCATTCAGATGCTCAAAGTGCTGAATTCTGATTTGATCCAGATTTCAAAATCTGCAGTGATAACAGGGTTAGCACACCATGCAGTTCAGATGCTTGATTTGTTATTCTATTTTGATCAGGAAGATGTTCTGGAACAAAGGTGATGGGGGGTGGGGCTGGGCAGAGGGCCTGTCAGGTTTCCCCTTGTCATCAAGGTATCATTATCTGGTTAAAGATAGATTAGGAGCTACATACACCTGTATGTAGCTACAACAGGAATTTTCTGATTGAAATGGTTATTGGATCCAAGTACATTCCAAGAGGACTTGGACAGATTCAAGCTAGTCTGACAGTGATTCTGTTATTGTCCTGGCTAGTATCTGAATTAGGGTTTCCCAAAAAGGTCAATGCAACTGCTATGTGAACAGATCTTCTCTGATATGTTGTAGTTATACATATAATAAAGAAGCAGGTTTTCTTTCCCTTCCATATACTGCATTCTGAAGTTCTTTCAGGCTGAGGGAGTTATACCCTGCTTACTTCTCCCACAGTTTTATTACCATTTAGTTGGGGTCCTTCTCCTGCAAATAAAGTTTCTTCTGTTTGGGATGTCTGGAGCTTAAAATTGTGAACTACAGGATGATAACCTCCAGGTGTGACTATAGCCATGTGCTCTCCACAGGAATGCTCACATGATAGTCCAGAAACTTCAGTTAGTATAAAATTCAGCAGGCTGGTTAGTCTGGGAAAAACACAAAGGGACCATATTACACTTACAGTATGCTTAAAGCACTGAACTGGCTACTAATTTGTTTCACAAATTGTTGATCATTAGCTTTAGAGCTCTGTGTGGTATAAGCACAGAGGGAATAACTCTTCCTTCTATATGAACTCCATACTTATTGAGATGATCTGAGTAGGTCCACCTACAGTTGTTATAAATTGTTCCATTTATAGTTCACTATTTTCAAACTCCCAGCTGAAAATCATACACAAATCACTTCTCTTACATTCTCCCTAACTTAACCAGGGCTAGAAAGGGGTGGTTGTGATTTAAGAGTACAAGAGTCTTAATCTGGAGAAAGAAATTTATTAGTGGAGATACTCACAGACTTCCAGTGCAGATTCAGGGATTTGAAATCATATGTAGTAATGGTATGCTCTGGAACACGTAGAACCCAAGATAGTCTGTGTTAACCTACAGAACTATTAAAATAGCTTAAGCTTTACATAAGCAGACAGACACATTTTTGATTGTTACACTGAGGCTGAGTGATGCACAGGAATAGGGGAAGACAGGAATGCTCAGCAGTGAAATCTACTTACCTTCGCTACCGATTTGGGAACAGGAGTGCATGGGAGTGTGTGCACGTGCCTCTTCTGCACATGCACAAAGGGTTAAAAATGGGATGTAATGATGTCCCAGCGGGTGGGCAGAGCCTCACGCCACCTGCGCTACCGGTTCACGCGAACCGGATAGATCCGGCTGGATTTCACCGCTGGGAATGCTCCATATATTTATTTATTTTCACAATTTATACTGCTGTTTATCTCACAGCAGCTACTCTAAGCAGCACACAAAAGATTAAAACCAACATACTATAGCAAATAGAACCTTAAAGTAACAACAACGTATGCTTGCACCTAAAATCAAACAAATCCATCAACAGGATTGGTTTAACCTCCCACTCCTAGTGCTTGGGAGAACATCCAGTCTAAAGGTTAGAAGATCTGAGGCCACCCAGATCTCTGCTGTTCCAGAGGGCAAACACTGAAACAAAAACAACAACAACATGACTCCTCGATCCCAAAGATGACATTTCCTATGACAAGGATCTGTACATGTCAAACAATATAGATACTTGGATTGTTGTATGCACAAATTGGGGGTTCTATTGTACCATTTGTCCTTTGTCAATCACATTCTGTCAGTGTGCCATCATGTATTACCTCAGCTGTTCTTTTATTGACCTATTAGGTTGCTGAATGAAATGTAACTTGCTGCGTGGCAGTTTGGTTGCTGTTTTGACAGATTACTTCCCTGTGACCCATTGCATGGCAATTCTTATTTCTGGTACCTTGGTTTGGTCTTCATACTGGAAAACTTTTCAGCTTCTCCATATGTCCACAATTTTTTCCACGTTTAAATTTCATTTACCTATTTCCCCCTATATTTTATTTCGTGTACGTTAATGGAGTTGCTATTAGCTACTCTTGTAACAATTCAGAATTTGTGGGGCTTTCCTTGTAAAAGGCCCTCAAAACATATTTTTGCATGGGCTTTTAACTACTGATTAGTTTAATTATTAATGTTATTCCTTTACTTGTTTTAATTACTACTTAAAAGTTTTCAATGTTCAGATTGTAAATACAAACTACTGAGAGACTTTGGTGGCCATCAGTATATTAGATTAAATAAATAAAGTGAATAATAAAATCAGTTTGGAAAAAGGCAGTTTTGTGCATGTGCAGAAGCATCCAAATTGTCTTAATTAATTCAGAAGCACCTAATTCAATTCACAATTACATTTAAAAGGTTTATTCAATTTGGAGATTCAATCAAATCATCTTCAAATTGAATATCTGAAAAATGTTTTGCACAGCCATGGTAGTCCAGCAATGAGCAGCACAGAACAAGACACATTTCAAAACCACTCATAAACAATAACAGAAGCAGCAGCAACAAAAATACTATGTATTGTTTTTTCTTTCTCTAACAATGTGCTCAGCACACACCTTTGCCTTCAATAGTGATCAACAAATGAAAACTAGGCAAAGAAAGAACTACACAGTTCATGACCAAAAAAAATGGATCTTATTCTAGAAGTTATATCTAAGATATTCTAGTAATTTTACATAAGATGAAATCACCATTAAGTGGATATTCATGCTGTTTCAGTTATTACAATCTAATTTGGGTAATCACCTTTCCAAAATGTTTCACAAGATCAAAATTAAAGAAACTAGTTATAGAAATTTTTTTTTTAATTTTTAAAATTTTATTAAGTATACAGTTTAAAAATATTAAACTTGGTGCGACTTGTCTGATACATACTTTTCTAACACTTTTTCTTTTGCGTATATTACAATATAATATCATGCATATTCCATATATACTTTTTGTACATTCAATCTCACTTCAATTACATACATATTCCCTTCATCTCTATTCAAATCCAATTTATTCCTATCTAATATTTCTTAATTTTTATTTATTTATTTTTCTCTCCTTTTCTTCACTCTGTTTCTAATTCTCTACCCCTACATTCCTCCTTTTCTCTAGCCATTTATAAAATGTATTCCAGGTTACATAGAATTCCGATTCATCTTTATTTTTGATCTCCATTGTTAACCTGTCCATTTCTGCACAGGTCAATATTTTGTTAATTATTTCTACCTCTTGTGGGTTCTCTTTGCATTTCCAATTTTGTGCAAATATCAACCTCGCTGCCGTTAATATGTGTACCATAAGATATAAGGCACTTATTATCATATATGGTGGGGATGCCCAAAAACCAAGGACTTTTTGTGCCAAATAAAACAGTGGCTAGAAGAGATGTTAAACCAGATGATAGATATGATGCCAGAACTCTTCCTTCTGGGTATAGTAAGGGATAATCACAAAAAAGAAGAAATATATCTTATGGAAAAAAATATTTTAAATTCCAGAATGCTCTGGATGAATTGTCTCTTAACAGACTTGTTACTTGTATAGAAAATGGGATATGTATCCTCATCTTTTTCATATAAGAAAAAAATAGTTAATCTCCCTCTCCCTCCTCCCCCTCTCCATGTATTTCATTTGGGGAAAATGCCAGAAGATAATTAAATGCCCCTTTCCTATTTGTGTTTCTCCCTCTAATATGCAGCCTCTATAGTATTTGTACTGGACATGAGGTGCTATACGTTGGTTACTAATCCTTTTATAACATGGGTATATAATATATTTTTGGATTCAGTGGCACTTGAGGATCTTGTGAAATGAGTTAGGGGACATATGGGTGGGACAAATGAATATGTTTATCTAACTGCAGGAGGAATAAGGATTGATAAATTCCCCTCTTCCCTCCAGACAGAAGCTCCTTCCAATGTCCATTTATTAACTTGTCAGGTATTCAAGGCAGACTTGACTAGGTAAAGAAAATAATTTATGCTAATAATACTTTATAATAAGATTATAGTAACAGAATCTAGCAAGTCTAAATGTGTTTGTCCTTTCCTCCTTCTCTTTATCTTCATGAGAAGTTGGAAGGGTCTTGTCTAAGATGCTTACTCTGGTTAAAGTTCTGGTTAGACTCACATCTCTTTTATCTAACCATTATCTTGGTTATGATTTTTGTTCCTCTTCCTCAAGATTATTTTTTCTGTCTGTTACTGATCTCCTGGAAATTATTTGAAAATTGATTATTATTATTTTTATTCTAAAAACTTGTATATCGAGGGTTTTTTTTGGAGGGGGGGTTATCATTTTTTTTCTCATATTGCAGCCTCTGCTCTTAAATTTGTTTTCAGGTACTCTTCCCTATTGCATATTATCCAATATTAAAATAACTTAATTTGAATTTACAAATATTGAAACTTTGTGCTGGGGGCTGAATAGAAGCTTTGCATGCTAACATATATTCCTTAGACTGCAGATTGTATACCTGTGTTTTAGAGATTTTGTTAAGCAGGCGAGACAACAGTGCATAATTCAAACGTTTTGCCTAAAAGTTAAGCATCAAAAGATAGAAAGGAACTCACAATCAAAAATTCAACACAGAAATTTAGCAGTCAGAGAGAAATAGAAGAATAAATAGGACTTGCTTCATAACATGATTGTGAGAATCGGGTGTCCACAAGGGAGGTGAAAAAAAGAAAGAAAGCACAACAAAACCATTAAAATGATGCATGTTAAAAAGAGCAGGGCTTTGACTGCATCTTTACACTAGCCATCTTTAGGGAGTAAAAAAAACGTAGTACAACAAATAAAACTAACATATTATACATTTAAATTAAAAATATAAATATAAGTAAAGCATAAACCTAAAAAGAATTATTGATAATTGGAAAGAGCCAGAAAAGATATTAGAGCACTGTCAAAGGCAAAACGTAGCATCCAAAGCTGCCTTGGATCCAGAATGCAATAGAGTTATTCATTTAGAAATTAAGTTCCATAGCTTAAAGAGCTGTTTAGTGGTAACTAGGGAGAATAGGCAATATCCACTTGGAATGATCTATGCTGCCTTATTTTCCTTCCCTCTGTAGATTATAGTTTGCATCATCACAGATGCCAGTGCTTTTAACTTTTCGAGTTCTTTCTCAGGGGAATAATTTTTTATTAAACAGAAACTTCTTGTCTGGTTATGAACTACTAAAACAACTTTTTATTTTCAAAACATATAATTTTTAATAAATAAATATTAATTGACACTGTTCTGAAATTGCATCCCCTCCTGTTGTTATTGCACATAATAACCAATATCAATAACATTTTGTTACCAAAATTTGTTTTTAATGAAATATTAATGCGGTGTGTTAAATGTGTCTTAACCTAAGCTTTTGTTTTTATATAACTGGGATATCCTATGGTGTGAAAGACATAAGATTGCAGACCATTGAGATCACCTATGTGTCCTGAGCTGGACTGTGTTAGGGAGGTAAAGCAGATGATTATATATAAATTATGAAAGAGTAAGAAAGGGTTGGGTACTTGCTGATCTGTTATATTACTATCTTCACCAGTTGTAAGTAATTATTTTAAAATGTATTAGTGATCAAAGAGCAAAATGTCAAACTTATTAAAATATAGGCAGATAAAACTAACCGTCTGGAGGAAATGACCAGGAAATTGATAGGATTGTATTCAGGGAGAAATAAACCAGCCAGCAGGTATTACCAATGTGAAACCATGTTAAATAATTCTTACTTATAATTCTTCTTATAATTCAATCCTGATGTAACAAAATCTGGCGGCCCTACTAAATATTTCTGTAGACTTGTCAGGCTAACAGAAATAGAGCATTCTTTCTACCAGCCAGCCAGAGCAGGAGATTAATAAAGGCATTAGTAATTCAAAGTTTCATGACTGATAAAAGGGACATTGCTGCAAAATACATGAGATTATCTCAATTGTATCATCTGGGCAAGGATGTAGATGTTCTTGTTAAACCTTCCAAAACCACTGATAATGAGATATGGGATATGGGTACAGAAACACTCTTTGTGGAGGAAGATGGATATTAAAAAATAATCATTAAACAATGGAAAGGGTCTATAATTCAGTAATAAGGTGATTTTCTCCTATTGTCTCAAATCCTTGTCAAGGATTTACCATTTGATTTCTATGATGGTACTCTCAAAATGTGACATCATCAAACTTTACATGCCACCCAAAGTCATTTGACAGTGATATGGGCAGCATATAAATTTAAGAAATAAATAAAAATAATAATTGCAATAATTGAGTATGAGGCTATGTCAAGAAGTAAATTTATCAGCAAAGATTAACTCTGCTGAAGCATAATCTGAAGAGAGTAATTTAATCAATATTGCAGTTGGCAAGTTCTTAAACAGGACCTGATGGTGGTAGAACATTAGTAACTTAATGTATTTATTTAAATTTATATAGCTTCCCATGATGTATATGTGATTCTAATAGTCTTTAGATGTTCCATAGCCCCTTGCCCAGTTAATCTTAGTTAATTATAATCCTTTGCCACAATTGCTGAGATTGGTTGATCAAATTTCAAACTTTATGGAAAACACTAGACTGCTTAGACCTGATCTAGAACATCTGCATAGATTTCACCCAATGAGTTAAAACCCAGAAGTCCAATTTTTAGAATCTTCTTGTAAAAACACATCTAAAGCAAAATATGAAAAGTAATGTGTCTTGAAAAGTCTGACCTATTTTTTTGTATGCATATTTTTGTATGCATTCACAGAATAAAGGAGTAATATTCTTCCTACAAAGATAAGTAGTTCTACAAATATATTAAACTCAGAACAAAGTAGTCAAGCAATGGATCTGGGGGCAGGCGGGGAGAATATGAATTGAGCATTATGATGCAACTCTACTTTTTGTATGTGTGTCATGATGTGGGATACATTTATGTAAGGGGTGAAACTTGCACTAAGATGTTCATTTTGCAGGCATTTGTTAGGAGAGAAAGAAAATGTATTTTGTCTCACCAGTTGAAACATAGATAGCACACTATAAGCCAGGGGTGGGCAAATATGGCCCCTTTATGACCTGTTGACTTCAACTCCCAGAATTCCTGAGCCAACTTGGCTATCTCAGGAATTCTGGGAGTTGAAGTCCACAGCGTGTAAAAGGGCTACAGTTGTCCACCCCTACTATAAACAGATCCTATTTCAGCGGTCTGGGAGTTAATTTTGTTTTAATCCTGAACGGCAGGCCTTGAGAGAGATCCTTGCAGATTATGAAGCCATTTCTTACAAATAACCTTTTGTTCACAAGGAGGGTGCTCTGATGCCAGCTCTCTAGCATTGGTTAACAAGTTCAGGTTCATCTCAAGAGTAAAAGAATCTCTTTCCATCCAGAGAAAGTAGATCCGATGGAATTTATTTTAAGAGATTTAAATCTCCTCCAATCAGCCCCAGTGTTATCAGAGGAAAATCATTGCAGAACTTATATTTTTAGTTCCTGACATGCATAATGCATGCTAGTCTCAAGGAGAGGCCAAGAATTTATATTTTTGAAATAGTATTTCCTGTATGTGTTTGCTTTTGTCACAGATACTGCCAGTGCCTGAGGGAACAATCTATGGAGCTAAAAATAACATTTCAGTTCCTGGGTGATGGAAATGCCAATGAAGGGGGGGTGGGAATCCCTCTCTCTCTCAATTTTTAATAATTCTAAGAAGCAGCTTTTGAAGCCAAGCACAAAACACAGATGGAGTTGTGTTAACATGGGCTCATTACCGATTGCTGACTCTTTGGGGGCTGTACTCCATTTCCTGAGGGAGCCAAAATGTGCAATCGTCATGAACACAGATCTGACTGTATGACTTACAGAGGATATTGGTTAGGTCTGAAGGCCGGTGCAGTACTTGATATATAGATATGGTTCCTTTTTTATTTCCCCCACAAGAGCCATGTTTTCTGTACAGCGTTAAGCACAGTTGCTTGGGGTGGGAGGAATGCCACTATGTAAATGGTGGATCAGCCCCAAGATATTTCTTAGAAACATTCATATCTCCCTGGAAATGTTAGTGTTAGGCTATCATTCTCTCGTTCATGCTGTGTTGCCATCTGTTTCAGCTCACACTTCAAGTTTGCAGACGTGTCCTGCTTCTTCTACCTGTTTGATGCACAGCATTTCAGTAAAGAATGGTGTGTGTGTGTGTGGGGGGGGTTATCCTCTGAAGTAGCTCAGGGCCACTTTGATTGCTGCCAAAGGCTTGCATTTCATCTTCAATACTGTGTTTGACATATGAAATTCAGATTATTTGCCAGGTGCTTTCAAATATGCTTCTGTTTTGGCAGAGTAGGAGCTGGCTGGCATTGCTTTCTCCCCTTGCCTATCTTTCGCTATTTATTTATTTTTTTGAAAAATAAAAAAATATAAAAACCCTACAACCATTACAATTTCTTTTTTTAAAAAAAAATAATAATACAGGAGTGAGAGATATTAAATGAAATTTTAGTTAGAATGAAGGACGCTGTAGCATCTGTTAAGCCAAGACACAAATTGGAAGATAAGCATTTGAAATAATCTAATTTCCTTAGCATTGTACAGTTTGTTTAATTTGATTGTATATTTGTATGCAGCCCCTTAAATTGATTTCAGAATAGTTGGCAGCAGTTGCTAGATATTTCCTGGTTCTGTGTTGTTATAATTTTACATTATGCCAATAATTTATAAAGAGATGTAAATGTTTTTTTAAAAGGAGGAGTATTTTCCCCTCACACACTGAGAAGAAATGCTACAAATGCTGAAGCTAGAGAGCCAAAGTATCTCAGGGCAGAGATGAAAGTTATCTCAAAAACCAAAAGTCATCCAGCTTCAATGATGAAAAGCTCAAGGCAAAACATCTGTTAACCATGGAAAACTCAGGAAAAGGGAACTTGAGACTAGATTATGTAAGAGAGGACTTCTTCATGTGGATAGAGGTTCATCAACAGTTTTAAGTGTCTCCATTTTATTATCCTATCAAGATTGTCATCTGCCCCTGTCAGAGACTTGGGTCTGAGTTGCCTAAGTTTTTATCTTGCGAGGCAAAAGCATTTTGCATATGTACTGAATTTAGTGCTTGGAAATCACTGCTGAGTTTTTGTCAGTGAATAAAGAAAGGGCACGATTCTTATTATATTCTCAAGTATAACGTGAACAAAATATTTAAAAATAAAATTTGCTTTCTGACAGAGTTACAGAACTTAAATCTACATTTTAGTGTAAGATTTTATGCATACCAAGTATCTTACTGAGGCCAGAGTCTGGCAAACAGAAGTTGGTGCAGTTCACAATTTAAATCCCATGGGGCTAAGAAGGGAAGTGTTCCTATAAGGTGGGCCAGAACTACCTTCCAACCATGTCCCCAAACACCACCATAGCTGGTCCAGAAACCACTGTTAAAGGTTGTATCAAAGGTAGCCAAATAATATGAGTTAATCTTTTGTTTTTCACCTGTCTCTGACATTTATCAAGGAAAACAGTACAGTTTTGGTAATGAACTTGGCCTAAAACCAGATTTATATGCACATTTCATTTTATATCAAATTGGGTAAACTTTTTTTGTGTGTGTGAACCCAGAATCACTTTTGACCATAGCTGCTGAAAATAAATGGCATAATTTCTTGACATTTTAAGTTAGGAAACTCAAAAAATGTAGAGTAAGTCCTTCAAAATCTTAGGAGACTAAATCACCAAATAAAAAATCCTTCAGAAAATGTATCTATCCTTACTTTAAATATTGAAATGTGGTTTATTATTATCATCAAAATGTTGCATGTATCTATCATCTATCATCTATCTATCTATCTATCTATCATCTATCGTGTATCTATCGCTAACTAGTTAAGTGATCTTGATATCGTAGATCTAAAATGTGGGAAATCCATTTTCATGTGATTTACATGTGTAACAGAATCACATGAGTTAGAATGAAAGCCTTGTGATTCATACTGAATTCCATCCTAATAAATAATAATTACTCCTTCCTCATGGAAAATTAATGTTCCATAGAAAAATGTGATGCTTTCCTCCTTACTCTAGGGATATTTGAACTTCCTTCCCGTAATGCCATAGAAGCATAAAGGCAATAGCACTCTTATACTTAATGTGTCTGAACTAAAATAAGATTCCATGTATGTCTTACAAATGACTATTCAGGAGTTGTCTTAATTAGAATTAAGTCCAACCCCAGCATGAACTGAAATCAACTTGTGTTGTAAAAAAATATTCAGTGAAGCCTCTAACAGTTTTAATGTGTTTGAGGGAGAAGTGACAAAAGACCAAATTCCCCCTGAAGAGCGGGTGCATTTTAGGAACTGTTATTTATATCTTGAATTTCTCTTTTGTCTGTTTTATGGCAATATCAAAAAGCAACATTCCCATTTTAACAAAGGCTTAGCTTACCCAGGCACATTTTGAGACACCATGCCCAATGAAACAGAGCTACATCATTAAAAGTAATGACTGTCTCCTGAGCTACTATTAATCAGCTTAACGCCCTTTGAAAATCCAGCTGTTTGGGATATACCCAAGAGCATGTAGGGAGAATGGAGAGAAAATGTAAAGTGACCCAAACATTTTTTAAAAAGTTGTGGTGCAATAAAATATGACATCTGCATATTTTACAACTGTTGAGTTATATCTAACACTCCCATTTTTAATGGTAAAGGCAGATATAATGCCAAGAGAAGTCACAATGCATCCCTGAAGTGCAAGCATAGTCCAGTTTGTTTCAAGCACCACAGTATAAATGACAGCTGAATATTTCAGGGGATTAAACAATAGCCTCAGCATGAATTTTTCCATTCCCCTATATTTCAAGCACAGTGTCAACTTTTTTTTTTTAAAATCACATTGTACAAAAATGTGCAAATTCATGTGCAAACAGAAACACTCCTGGGGAAACCTATCAATATTTTATGGAACTAAAACTTTATTACGTAGGCATTCTGATGTTCATAACAAATTTAGAACAAGGGCTTCTAAGGATAAATGAATGGAACTTTGATTCATACTTTGACCCTCTGGTTGGTGATTTTTCAGTTTTCATCCATACTTTTCATACAGAGTAGAAATATGAAATGAAATGTTCCCGGTTGGAAGTATGCTTGGCTTATACATTCTGGCTGTGTTGTAGGGCATACACAGAATGTTTATTAAATTAATCCAAATAGCTTAATCGTTGTTTCTCAATTAATTATAGATATTACTCCTGCATGCAATGATTCCAATGTTCCCATTCTTTTTCCTGAAATAATAGCTATAGCAATAGCACTTATATACTGCTTTACGGTGCTTTACATCCCTCTCTAAGTGGTTTACAGAATCAGCATCTTGCCCCCAACAATCTGGGTCCTCATTTTACCAACCTTGGAAAGATTGCTGAGTCAACCTTGAGCCAATCAGGATCGAACTCCTGTAATGACTAGTGAGTTAGCCCGCAGTACTGCATTCTAACCACTGCACCACCACGGCTCATAATACTGAAGAGAATGCAGAATATTATTGCTTCATAAAAACCCGACCAACAAAAATAATGCCTTCAGGGTTTTCCAATTATCCATACTTCTGAAGACTCAGCATGAATGCAAGAAGCTTCTCATTAGATGGTCAAGAAACTACGTATGATCAACTATAGTTTTCAAATTATTTAGGCTTTTTTTAAAAAAACCCCACCATTTAGAATTAAGCTAGTAAACAGATTGGATGCCATTGTAGCTGATAAAACATTGAAATCTTCAAAATTCCAGCTCTCTCTCTCTCTATATATATAGTATACACACTATACTATATATATAGAGTATATATAGTATACACACACACATATATATATATACACATATATATATATACACACTCCTTTGATTGCTAATGCTTTTAAAAAGCTTCTCCACAAACTGTGTGTTTTCATGGATCTATTCCATTTTTCACCACATATATTAAAAAATACAACTCTTAAAATCCAGCCACAGTCTGTGAATTCTAGCAACTGAAATCCTAGCACACTTGGAAACCAGCAGATTGGGCAAAGCTGATTTAACTGTCCTGTTTTCCATGACATTTACTCAATTTATTTTCTGAAGAAAATATTTCTGAGCGCATCGTGCTAGATTTGAAAATTTAAATGTTACCCGTTTGTATCATTTTAGGTATGTAGTTGGCACAGTTTTCATTGCTGCTTTCAGCTAAATATTCTCATTGGATTACAAAGCAAAATCTAAAAGCAAATTATTTAGTTTGTTTTCCTTCTCACATCATGGTTCTAAACACATTAAATGAAGTTTAATTCCTTTGGGCTCCATTTGCCCTCTGGAGTCTTCTCTAGTTTTCCTATATATTCCTTTCAGTCATATTGATTAGGCAGCTGTTTTCATGTAAAGATGTACTTTGTTGCTGTAGAATAGTATTCAGCAGGTGTTACAATGCAGACAAGTGTTGACGGTATAAAAATTAAATTAGCACCCAATAAAATTTTAACACCTGGGCTGCTAAATGTGAATATCATTGTATTTCACCTTTTAAGAAATGCATTCATGCTTCTCTACCATTACTGCGACTTTGGGTAACATCATAACATTTTGCTCTCTTCAGAAAAAAATGCTTTCATTGTTTTCAAAGTTTCTGTTGCCTTATCCCGATTACTTCTACTGGAAGGATAACATATGTAGGAAGAAAAAAAATGTGGACATCTATTTAATTGGCTTCAAAAATCCTGATGATAACTAGGTGGTAGCAAAGAATTAGAAGTTTCTGCAGCAATTTGCCTCCATTTCCTGGTTCTCCAAATAAGGTAGTAGGATTATTTAAACAAACAGGCACATTAGCAATAGCAATAGCAATAACAATAGCACTTAGACTTATATACCACTTCACAGTGCTTTAAAGTCCTCTCTAAGCAGTTTACAGAGTCAGCATATTGTCCCCAACAATCTGGGTCCTCATTTTACCAACCTCGGAAGGATGGAAGGCTGAGTCAACCTTGAGCCGGTGAGATTTGAATTGCCAAATTGCAGGCAGCTGGCAGTCAGCAGAAGTAGCCTGCAGTACTGCATTCTAACTGCCATCGTGGCTTAAGATAAATTGATTATTTATTGCAAAAGACCATCATGGAAAAATAGGAAATTAAAATAGGATAAAATAGTTTTTTAAATAATAATAATAATAATAATAATAATAATAATAATAATAATAATAATAATAATAATAATAATAAATTGGCTGGCTGCCCAATAGCAATCGCAATAGCATTTAGAATTATATACCATTTCATAGTGCTTTACAGCACTCTCTAAGCAGTTTAGAATATTAGCATATTGCCCCCAACAATCTGGGACCTCATTTTACCCACCTTGGAAGGATGGAAGGCTGAGTCAACCTTGAACATCAAACTGTTGGCTGCGGGCAGAATCAGCCTGCAATATGCGTTCTAACCACTGTGCTACTATAGCTTCAATCTTCTTTTAATGTGAGAACAAAGTAACAGACAAGTCTTTACTACAGTAACATGCACCAATCAGAAACCTGCTTGGCTATTCTTACATTTTTTGTAATCTGTATTCATTTTTATTCTTTCTATTTTTAATCTTTAATAAATTTATTTTTTAAAAGAGAAAGAAAACTAACGACCAATCAGAAGTCAGGATGCCTGACTATAAAGACAAGAGATCAGTTAATCCCTGCTCAATTGTCTGTGGTCTGCATAGCACTACTTTGCTTCCTAAATTACCAGCCACAAAAACTGGCAAAATGTCAGGAAATCTAGATCATGGACACTAAACCCTGAAGCCAGTAATGGGTTCCACTTACCTTCGCTACTGATTCAGAACCAGGAGTGTGCATGCGTGTTCGCTTCGCTCGCACACAGCACTTTTGTGCTTCTGCGCATGCACAGAACCTTCTGCACATGAGCAGAGCACCCATGATTACGTTTGGGCAGGTGGGCGGAGCCTCCTGCCACTGCCACTACTGTTTCACCTGAACTGGGGCAAAATGGTAGAAACCCACCACTGCCTGAAGTCCATCATTGCCCAACAATACTGGTCATGAAAACCTATGCCAGTATAACAGCAATAAGCATGTATGCAAGGGTTGTGCAACCTCTGAAAATTACTCCAAGCCGAGGTGGCGCAGTGGTTAGAATGCAGTACTGCAGCTACTTCAGCTGACTGCTAATTCAGCAGATCAGCGGATCAAATCTCACCGGCTCAAGGTTGACTCAGCCTTCCATCCTTCCGAGGTGGGTAAAATGAGGACCCAGATTGTTGGGGGCAATATGCTATTTAGTATACTGTATTTGGTGTAAGCCACCCAGAGTCCTTGGAGAGTGGGCGGCATAGAAATATGACTAATAATGCTCAGATGTGCATTGCATTAAAATGTCCCAAGGTGCTTTTTCAGGAGGCAACTGGACTTCGTTTTTTTCTTTGAAGATGTTACACTTCTCATCCAAGAAGCTTCTTTAGGTCTGACAGAATAGTGGCGAATGAAAGGATTTATATTCCTTGCAGACAACTGGTCATTTGCATTCTTTTAGAGGGTTGTTGAAGAACTTGGAGGTTTGTCTGTGTCCTCCGATATACTCAGGTGACCCTGAGTAGTGCTCCTGGTTCCTGTAGTCTGCAATTTTTTCTCTGGGAATCCATTCCTATTCCCACACCATTCAAGGGTGTTCATCCCAAATTGTAAGCTAAAAGCTAATAGAGATTTTCAGTCATCCATGTCATAGTTTTCCCAAAGGTGCTTTTTCAGGAGGCAACTTGACTTTCTTATTTTTTCTTTGAAGATGTTTCGCTTCTCCTTCAAGAAGCTTCTTCAGCTCTGATAGGATAGTTCCCCATCTCCTGTCAGAGCTGAAGAAACTTCTTGGATGAGAAGCAAAACATCTTCAAAGAAAAAAACAAAGTCCAGTTGCCTCCTGAAAAAGCGTCTTTGGGACAACTATGACCTGGATGACTGAGAATCTCTACAGCAGAGATCTTCAAACTTGGCAGCTTTAAGACTTGTGGATTTCAACTCCCAGAATTGGCTGGAGAATTCTGGGAGTTGAAGCCCACAAGTCTTAAAGCTGTCAAGTTTGAAGACTTCTGCTCTACAGACTCATTGCATTAAAAGAGCTTCCACACAAGATTGAAAAAAAATTGCAGCAGTTCTAAGAGTTGCCTCCTCTTTAATGAGTCAACTTCTTAAATCAGCTACAAGTTTTTCCAGGCTTGAATGGAAATGCAGAACACACTTTCTGTTTTAATGAGTAACAAAGAGGTGTTTTGCTCATCTGAGATTTGATGAATTCCTTCTGAATCATTTTCAAATTGTGCTGGCTCTTAATATCTACTAACCTGATGTAACATCTTCAGATTTGCTTGTAAATTTCCCCACCACAGATTCTTACCTTGAAATGTACATTTCATAAATGAAGCCTGATCTCCCATTCCTGTTTATGTCTTCTTAGAGGAAAAACTCACTGATAGGTACATTCTTCACTGTCTCTCTTTTTGCAGGTTACATAGCAATATTTCTAGGGAATGCCTTATTAATTTTTCTGACTTATTCAGCTAGCTTAAGTAGTCTTGTGATTACAAGTATCTTTCATGAACTCTCTCAGTGACCTTAGCTGAATGGAACTAGCTGGGCCAATTCCCATTAAGACTATTGCAATAAATTATACCTCGGGTGACTTTTAAAAATGGTTTAGAAATTGGAAGTGATCCTGAATCAGAGCACAGGATTATTAATGGGACTAATTCTTTTGTTCTGACACCAAGCTGATTTAAACTTGAAAGCCTTAAATTGCTTAGAAGTAGTTACCCAAATCCTGAGTTCTTCTTTAGAAACTCTCCTCTAAGTGTTCCTGCCAAGTAAGGTAGAATGGGCTATCATTAAGAAAGATCTTTTTTGGTGATGATACCTGAATATTGAAAAAGTCTTTTCTGACAAGCTGCCATCTTTATTATCTTTACAAGGCCAAAGAAGATTGGGATTTATTTAGCTTTTAAATTATGCTAGTCTTTTAACTTGACCATTTCAATTTAAAATCTCAGTAGTTTATCTTTTATCTTATTGTACTGTGTTTTAATATTTGTTAGCTCTAGTGGTGGGTTGCCCCCGGTTCGCACCGGTTCTATAGAACTGATAGTAAAACCAGCAGGAGGCTCCACCCACTGACCCTGACATCAAACCAGTAGTAAAGGTAAGTAGAACCCACTCCTGGTTAGCTCCTCGTATTATCTGTGAATCTCTGTTATAGGGTAGCTGTATACATACAGTAGTGGCCAAAAATGTGGAAACCTTTTTGGAAAAGTGTACTTCTCATGATGGTGGACACGGCAGTCATGCCTGGGGAGTGACACTGCCTTGCTCCAATGGGACTGAGTCTGCTGAAAAGTTCTTAAGTCCCGCTTCTTCCTGTGTAGTCCAGTTTTTCGACTCGGTCTTCTCTGGGACAGTCGTATCTGTAATTTCTCTACTATAATTAGAGTATTTACTCTGCTTTTTTCTTTTCTTTTCTTTTTTGTTATTTCTAAATTGACTATTGCTAGAGCGAGAAAGGCTTTTACGCTCTGAGCCACTTGAGAGGCTTTGGTCTGCCGGCTGACATAGCCATAGGCATTTTCTGCCCACGAGCTTGCTCCGCAGCATTTCTGAGCCCTTAATATTCGTTTTGAGGCATTTGGAGCTGTTTTCTGGGGCATTTTGAAGGGCTGTGAACTGATTTAAGGGCTTCGGCTCTACAGCTGTTTGGCGCGAAGGTTTTTACCGCGCCTGTGATTATCGCGCCAAGCCAGATGGCTGGAGATCGCAGCATTTCTCAAGGAGAATTACAGCAGCAAGTATTTGGGATTTTTCAATCTCATGGAACCTGTGATTGCTTATTTTGTGACTGTTTGTACTTATTAGTGCTGTGGGAAGCTTCTGTACCTTTAAGAATATCTGGAAATTGAAACTTGTAAATTCAAAATGGCCGACACTATTCCTTCTAAGGCTTCTTGCAAGTCATCCAAAAGAAAGCAGCAGCATGGGCCTGATCCAGGGGAGGGCTGCTCTTCCCACACACACCCTGCTGCTAAAATAGCTCACTCATCTGCTTCTAAAGGATCTAAATCCTCTAAAGATGAGGAAAGACACCATAGAGCCATGGAAAGGGCTTTTAAAAAGGTCAAGCTGATAAGAACAAAGCCCCAGGCCCTCCCCAGGCCCCCAACCTCTCTGTAATGGCTCCTCCCACAGAAATTCAAGCTGCTAGATCTCAGCCATCTCATACTCCTTCTCTATCTCCAGATAGATCATTGCAAGATGATACAAATTTGGCAGATGCTTCCACTGTTTTTCCAGTATCTACAGCATAGTCCAGCATTATTCAAGCTGAAACTCAGGATGTTGCTCTGACTGCTCCTGTTCAGTCAGGTTCTGAAATTGTGGGGGGGGTGATCATTCTACTTCTGCCCAAGATATTCCAGAAATTTCTCCTGCTTTAGCCTCCCTCATTTCTATGGCCATCCGCCAGGGCATCGCTGAAGGTCTTCATCAGCGGGCTCCTTCTGAGGCTTTAGAAATGCAGAGTCATCAGGGCCATTCTCATAGGCATCATGAATCCAGAGATACTGTAATTCATCAGGAATCTCATGATTCCCCGCAATCTGAAAGTCAGGATTCTCTATCTGAGGGTGAGATCATTCCAGATCAAGAACTTTCTGAGGATAAAGACTTAGAACCAGACCAGCCTGCCTTTGTGGGCCTATTCAAGCCTCAGATGTTTAGATCATTGTTATTCAAAGCTCAAACCACTACACGTATGGGTCTTCCCAGTTCCAGCTCTGGTTCCTCTTCTTTGTCCTCTGATCCAACAACATCTGTTTTTCTGGAACCCACTGTTCGAACTGAAGTTGTTCCTGCTCCCAAATTGTTTTCAGATGTAGTTCAAAAACAATGCAATTTCCCAAATACTGGTCCCCTTCCTAATTCTCTGGACAAACGTTTCTATAACTTGGCAACTGACTTTTCCAATATATTACAGGTTCCTTCTGTCGATTTTCCTGTAGTATATTTGTCTTCATTGTCTCCAGTTCCAGGCCCAGGTGTTGTGCCCAGAGGACAAAAGAACGGAGCAAAATCTCATTAAAGGACATCAGGCTTCCTCATGGTCGGTACAAGCTTCTTCTGCAGCCTCTTTTTTCAACCGCACTACCATCCTATGGCTGAAACAGCTTCAAGAGAGAATTCCAGCCACTGATCATAGGTCTCACCAGGACTTAAACAAGATTTTGGCAGTGGTGGAATTCTCTGCAGATGCCATTCTTAATGCAGTTCGTTTCTCCGCTAAAGCTATAGGTTCTTCAATTACATCTAGGCATCTCCTCTGGCTCAAAAATTGGCAGGCAGATCAAAGAGCCAAATGGTGCCTAGCTTCTTCTCCTTTCCAGGGTGACAAGTTGTTTGGGGCTCCTCTAGAACCCCTCCTGGTGGAGACTAAGGATCATTGTTAGATTTTACCATCTATTTCTAGAAGGTCGGAGATCCGCCCACAGACTTCCTTTCATTCGGGATCCTTTCGGGCCCACGACTCCAGTTTCTACCAGCAACGTCCCCATCAGCCATTACATTCACGAGGACCTCACCAACAGGAATCTCAGGTCAGACAGGGGTACAGGTTTTCCTCCAAGAGACCTTTCAGAGGCTCCAGAGGCCGGCCCTTTCGCCGAGCCCATTAAATCTCCTCCTGATTCTACGATTGGGGGCAGGTTATCCTTTTTCGCTGTCATATGGGATAACACGGTTTCAGATTCTTGGGTTAAAGACACTATTCGATTCGGCCTAGCTCTTGAGTTCCACTCCAGTCCCCCCAATTGTTTTCTGCGCTGTCCTTTGTCCTTGGATAGAACCAAACATGCTCGTGTTGAGGCAGCCATTGAACACCTTTTGCTGATACAGGCCATCCAGCCTATACCTTTTTTCCAATGGGGTCAGGGATTCTATTCCCGTTTATTACTAGTGCAGAAACCTTCAGGGGATTGGAGGGCTATTCTTGATTTAAAATCTTTGAACCGGTATATAATCTACTGCCGGTTCAAGATGCAATCTCTCCACACTATTCTTTTAGCTATTAGAGAGGGAGATTTTATGTCCTCTATTGATTTAACGGAAGCCTACTTACACATTCCTATTCTCCCTGCCCATCGTAGATTCCTCAGGTTCTGTTACAATGATAAACATTACCAGTACAAAGCTCTTCCATTTGGTTTATCTTCAGCGCCTAGGGTGTTTACTAAAATTATGGCGGCCCTTATTTCTCACATTTCCTCCTTTCCAGTCAGGATTCTTTTTTACTTGATATAGTCAGCCTTTCCCGATCTGAGCTTCAGGCTCGTTGGGACATGGCCACATCTCTTGATATCTTAAGGACTCATGGGTTTTCCATTAACTGGAAGAAGAGTCCTTTGGCTCCATCTACCCATCTTCAGCACCTAGGATCTGTGATAGATACCGTGTCAGCTAAGGTTTTCCTATCCCAGGATTGACAGGATAGTCTTTGTGATATGGCCTGTAGGTTTATTCAGTCCAGGTCAGCTTCCCTACTGAGCTTGTCTAGCCTGCTAGGCAAGATGGTGTCTTGTTATGGTATAGTACCCTGGTCTTGTCTTCACAGCAGGGAGTTGCAGTGGTTTCTTCTGCCCTACCAGTGAAACCTCAACAGTCCCTCAACCCTCCTTCTTCATCTGACCAGCAACGCCATCGACTCTCTCAAGTGGTGGACACCAGAGAATGTCTCCAAGGGCAGCTCGTTCCTGGAACCTCAACGGTTAGTCATAATGATGGATGCCAGCCTGGTAGGTTGGGGTGCTCATCTGGAGATGCACATAATTCAGGGCAGGTGGACCCCACAGGAATCTCAACATAAATCTCCTAGAACTCAGGGCAATCTTCCTAGCCCTTCAGGGGTTTCGGGCCAGGTCCAGGGCAGGGATGTCCTCATCCTCACAGACAACATCACTGCCAAAGCAATGCCAAATGGACAAGGAGGGACCCGTTCCTGAGCTCTTCTTCAGGAGTCTCTTCGGCTGGGGCTCTGGGCCGAGTTCCACCTAATCTCTCCGCGCAGAACACATTTCGGGGGTGTCCAATGTTCAAGCGGACTCCCTCAGCCACACTACAATTGACCCGGCAGAGTGGAGCCTACATCCTCGTCTGTTCCAGGAGCTTTCCAAATGGTTCAGCCATCCTCAAGTGGATTGTTTGCCTCGGCAGTCAACCATCAACTACCCCATTTCTTTTCCTGTTTCCCCACCCAGGGAGCGGAAACAGTCGACGCCTTATGCAACCTGTGGCCAAAGGGAACCCTTCTCTATGCCTTTCCTCCCTTCCCTCTTGTAGCCAGGGTGATCCAGAAACTGATCAGAGAGAAGGCGGAACTGGTACTGGTGGCCCCACATTGGTCTCGTCATCCGTGGTTCGCGGACCTAGTGTCCCTGTCGGTGGCCCCGCCCTGGACAATTCCAGACAGTCAGGTATCGCTCCTACAAGGATGGCTAGTTCATCCAGATCCACAATCCTTCCAGCTAGCCGTCTGGAGATTGAGCGGTTCCTCTTGACAGAGGCTCAGGTTCCACCGGATGTCATCGTAACAATTCAAGCCTCTCAACGCAGATCTACCACTTGCATTTATGACGCCACATGGTCTGCTTTCTCCAGATGGTGTAGACGGCACAGTATCGTTCCCAAGTCAGCATCGGTAGTTCAAGTCCTTGGTTTCCTACAAGATGGTTTCTCTTCAGATCTCTCTCTGAATATTCTACGGCGCCAGGTATAGGCTATTTCGTCTATTCTGTCTTACTCGTCAGCTGTCTCTCTGTCTGAAGACTCTTTGATTTGCAGTTTTTTACGTGGAGCTACAAACCTCAGGCCTCCAGTCATACACAAGTTTCCTACTTGGGACCTTACCAAGGTATTGTCAGCACTCATTAGAGACCCCTTTGAGCCTCTTCGGGAGGTGGACCTCAAATTCCTGTCATTCAAGGTCTCTTTTCTGGTAGCCATAACCTCAGCGCGCCAGATTTCTGAGTTGGCGGCCCTGTCAGTTCGACAAGACCTGTGTATTTTTCATGTGGACAAGGTGGTCTTGCGTCTGGATCCGGCGTTTATTCCCAAAATCAACTCTATCTTTCACAGATTGCAAGAACTTGTTCTTCCCAATTTCTGCTCTTCTCCTTGGCATCGACTAGAATGGACATGGCACACTCTAGACGTTCGCAGAGCCCTTAAAATCTACATTGCCCGCACATCTTCTTTCCGTCGTACAGAAGCTCTGTTTGTTGCCTTCCAGCCTCCTTCCATGGGTGCCAAGCTGTCTTCTTCGGCCATTGGCCGGTGGATCAGGGCTACCATAGCTACGGCTTATTCAGTCCAAGCCTTGCCGGTTCCCCGGAATATTTCGGCACACTCCATAAGGAGCGCGGCCACATCAGTGGCCTGGTCCACCAGGGCTCCCCTGGAGGAAGTTTGCAGGGTAGCCACCTGGTCCTCTCCTACTCCGTTCATCTGGCATTACAGGTTGGATGCCTACGCCTCGGCTGATGCGGCGTTTGGAAGGAGAGTGTTGCAAGGAATTCAACTGGAGACTGCTCCCCGGGTCCAGCCGGATCCCACCCTATAGGACATTGGCTTTGGTATGTCCCAGGCATGACTGCCGTGCCCACTGTCATGAGAATGGGCATTGGTTTTACTTGATATGCCCTTTCTGTGATAGGTGGGCATGGCAGTCAGGCCCTCCCTGTTGGGCTGTTCCTGGGCATGGGGGTGGGTGGCAATCTCATGTTTGTTCTAATTTTCCAGACACGACAGTCTGCTGATCTACCTCGTCTCAAAACTGGACTACACAGGAAGAGGTGGGACTTAAGAACTTTTCAGCAGACTCGGTCCCATTGGAGCAAGGCAATGTCACTCCCCAGGCATGACTGCTGTGCCCACCTATCACAGAAAGGGCGTATCAGGTAAGACCAATGCCCATTTTGAGGTTTGATGGCTAATAACACCACTTTTGTTTTTGGAGTAATACCATAAAATTATATATCGCTGGAAGGATAATTTAATCAAGAATGTAATGCTTTTCAACCCTTGTTTGAGAGATAAAAGTGGCTTTTTTCGTGGAATTCTAGATTTTAGGCCAAATTCCTGCAGTCTGCGCTGAACAGGCCTCGCAGTCAACTTCACATTGCATTGCGCCATTTTATCTTGTATACACCCAGATGATTTTCTTCTGTCACGTAGGCACAGTCTCGTAATTCTTCTATCATCACTTACTGTTGTGCACCTTTTCCTGCCTTTACCACCGTGGTTTTGAAGTGACTGAGTCTCCTTATACCTCTTCAAAAACTTAGAAATGCCACCTCTGGTTAAGTTTCCATCAATTTTTCTTCTACAGTAATTTCTTTATAACTGTAGCCTTGTTCACTTAATAATACTATTTTACATCGCTTTCTGGGTGACCAATCAACTCTTTGCACCATTACTTTAATTTTATTACATTTTACAAGTTCACTAAATGAAAGAACACAAGGAAACCCAACCAACTTGATAGCAATCACATAACACATTGACCTACTGTATGTCCTCCTTTCAGCTTCAAAGCATGGCATCAATAACTGAATCCTACTGTAATCTGATTGGCTCATTGCCAAAACAAGATGACACCTGATTGGCTCTCTAAACACTCATGCTCATTGGCTACAATCAGATGAAGGAAAGCTACCTGATATCAACCTAAGCAAGTTGTGCTTTCTTTTTCTGGTTATTTCGCTATAACTTTTCATAGAATACAAATAATTGAACAAACTTTGTTGCATTACATTCTTGATTAAATTATCTTTCCATTGATATAATTTTATGATATTACTCCAAACAAAGTGGTGTTATTAGCCATCAAACCTCAAAAATACACTTTTCCCAAAAGATTTCCACAATTTTGGCCACTACTGTATACTGTAATAAATACATAACTAATATTTATGAGCCCCTATGTATGCATGTAGGTAGGAAATGAGTGATTAAGAAGTTTGTTATTTAAATTAAATACGTGAATATATATGTGCGTTTGTATATATGTCTCTCTCTCTCTCTCTCTCTCTCTCTGTGTGTGTGTGTGTATAAAGAGAAAGAGAGAGAGATGTGTCAGGATTAAGAAGTCTGATATATAAATAAAATAAGAAAATATATCTCTCTGTTGTGGTGTATCTCTCTCTCTCTCTCTCTCTCTCTCTCTCTCTCTCTCTCCCCCCCCCTCCCTCCCTCCCTCCCTCCCTGTTTATTCAGAAATATGCTTGAGTTCAAGTTTCAGCAATTACCTCTATTGAAATTAATTTTGGGACAGTATGTCAGATCAAAGTAATATTGTCACATAATGTCCCTTATAGATTTACTAGTCTGTTACTTAATTTGCATGCCATTTTGCATTATTAGAGCTATGTACAACTAGTATTTCTGAAGTTTCCTCTTGGGGAAACTAGGTAGACACAACCTCTTAATTTTCCAGGAGAAGAACTCCTTAATTATTTCTTAAGGCAAGACTTAAGGCTGACAATGGAACTGCAACTGAAAACACATAATGGAAGAACTTCCCTTGTTATGTACTTTTCTTTGGGATTGAAATATGGGAAGTCAAAAAGTGCCGTACTTTTCTGGAGGTGGTGGTGTAATGAAAGATAGGACCTCCCACCTCTCTCTCTCCTCTCTCTCTCTCTCCTCTCTTTCTCTCTCTCTTTGTGTATGTACCAGTAATGTATGTGTGCATCTGTGTATATGTATGTACACACACACACACACACACACACATGCATATATGCACTTAGATTTACAGTATATACCACTTCACAGTGCTTTATAGCCCTCTCTAAGCAGTTTACAGAGTCAGCATATTGCCCCCAACAATCTGGGTCCTCATTTTACCAATGTCAGAAGGATGGAAGACTGAATCAACCTTGAGCCAGTATGAATTGAATTGCCGAACTGCTGGCAGAAGGCAGTCAGCAGAAGCAGCCTGCAGTACTGCACTCTAACCACTGTGCCATCATGGCTCATATATACATACATACATACATACATACATACATACATACATATATACACACACAGAGAGAGAGAAAGGGACAGCTTTGTCAGGATTGCTTAGATATGGATGGTTCCCCCCACCCTTTTTAGGATCTCATTGCACTAATTCCTTGATTTATACCAGTACAGTGTGACTTATTGAATTCCTAGTGGACCTTCAGCTATATTATGTTATTGCAAAACTTCCAGCAAAGATATCACTTTTATTCAGTTCAGCATGGAAACAATATTTGAATTTCCTATTGTTGGCATGCCAACTTCTCAGTCTCTCTAACTGATATTTCTCACTGATTTCATCAAGCCCCTCAAACATGGCCAGATATGGACATCCATAGCAACTGACTGAGTATAAACTTAGGTCACATATTTAGAAAAGCACATTTTCTTTTCTTCAGTCTTGGTTTGATGAAATGGCTAATATATTTTGAGAGGCCTCAAATATCACCACAGTGCAGGTTAGCTTCTCTCTATTGCTTTTTCAGAAGTATTTCATTAGGTATAATGTCAATTTTATTTAGCTCCACTTCATTTCGGTTCACAGCCATAAAACTATATTCTTAAATGTTAATAATAATTTTTATCACAGACTCAGAAAGTGAAGGGCAAAATATATTCAGGAATCAAATACCTCTATTTAAAAACATTCTCTATATGTCTTCAAATGGTCATTTATAAAGGTTATATAAAAGCATGAATGATTTGATGTGATGAGATATTCCTGTAATAATATTTTAACAAAACCTTGTTTTTGCACCCAGCTGACATCTGTTTTATGTGTGTTTATTTTCTAATTATGTATGGAATAGAAGCAAAAGAAATGTTTAAAAGATGCCATAAAAATAAAAGTTGGATTCAGAAGAATGTTTTAACAGGAAACCAGCTTTCTGACAGAAACATATTTTCTATTTTTAATCTAAGAAAGAAGAGCATTGTTGTACAAGTAACAATGAGAAAGTGCCAAATAGAAAAGATGGATATCTGTAGATTTGGATGACCCTGAAGAAAAGCAGAAAAAAAATATTTAAACCTGCTTACTACTCTATCCTGTGCTTTGGTTAGTGTGAACAAAGACCCTTGTCAGATGTCTGTTAGATGGCTGGATTCCCATCATCTTCAGTATTTTGCATATCTTATTTAAATTATATTTTATTTTAATTTTTATTATTTTTATTTTTTATTATTTTATTTTATTTTAATCATTATTTTTTAGTTTATTTTGTTTTGTTATATTATGGGTTACCTAGAGCCAGCCTGCTGAGGTATGTGGTGGCTCAGTGGCTAAGACGCTGAGCTTGTTGATCGAAAGGTCGGCAGTTCAACAGTTCAAATCCCTAGTGCCACATAATGGGGTGAGCTCCCGTTACTTGTGCCAGCTTCTGCCAACCTAGCAGTTCAAAAGCACTTTGGCATTTAGTCATGCTGGCCACATGACCATGGAGACGTCTTCGGACAGCGCCGGCTCTTCGGCTTTGAAACAGAGATGAGCACTGCCCCCTAGAGTTGGGAACGACTAGCACATATGTGCAAGGGGAACCTTTACTTTTACCTTAGAGCCAGCCTGAAGTTAGACATGCTTAATTGAAACAAATTAATTATTGGAATAAATAAAATACCTTAAGGTAAATCACACAAAGGCCAAGATCTGTTCATCACTTAGGCATAGTGACATTATATAATGACAGAGTCTAGTTGAATAGTAGGATAAACTTCCTGAAAGTAAGAAAAATTCAATAGTGGAATCAGTTACTGAGGAAGTTACTGAGCGAAGCTTCCCTTTGCTGAATATATTTACACAGAGGCTGTTGTCTATTATGTTTTAATTCGAATTCCTAGATGAAACAGAGGAATTGGATTTATGGTATATATATAAAAAGCTCCATGATTTTATGGGGGAAAAAACTCCCTGTAAAGACTTTGTGTGATAACATTATAAAACATGCCACTCCTTCCCTGAGGAAACAGAGGCTGCCAACACAGCATTTTGCATTAAATTAACTGTTTTGAACTCACATAGGCAGAAGTGATGAAATTATCCTGAGAATTGGTTGCCCGGCCTAGGAAACAATTCCTATTTCCTGGCATAGAAAACAAGGAGAGTTTATCTGCATATGATATTTTTATTCATAGTTGAGTCAAATTTCTTGGTTTCCTGACAGATCCCTTTTTGCTTTCTGTCTCTGGAAAGGCACCATGAAGTAAATAAGGTTGATAGATCTCCATCGCTGGTGCCTAAAGGCAAATGTATCCTACCAGTTCACCTCAGTATGAGCACAAGCCACCCACCATTTCTGGAGAGTAGAATGCATGATGATGTCTCCGGCACCTTAGAAGCCGGCCTCTAATGCAACATCCTCCCCATCAGTTCTTCAGGTTTTCTGAATGTTTATCAAAAATAGTGTTTTACTTCTTGTGCTGTTTTATGGCATGCTTTCCAGCTTTCATACTGTGCTTCCATACTTTATAAGTAACTCCCATCCAGTCCAACTGGGTACTGTTGCCTGTGATAGGAAGAGGCGTCCCTTGCAGTTATTTATTGCTACATCCCACTGCCATTTTTTTTTTTTTTTTTTTTTACAAATTCAAGCTGGGTTTACAAGTTACAAGCTGGGTTGTTTTCTCCCAACAACTTTATTGATCCATTAGACAAGAATGGATCAGTCTTCATTTTTTTCTTTCTTTTTTTATTAAAGAGTTTTACAAAAAAAAAAAAAAATTACAAATATTTCCCGATCCCCCCCTCCTTTCCTTACCCCCCCCCGAACTTCCCAGAACAAAATACAGGGTATAACAATTAACAATCATATATTAAACTAAGCTAACTATCTATGGATTCCTATCCCCCCCTTCACACTTTAACTCCCCTTTTACTTAACTAAATATGAATATTCTTAATTTTTCTATTCATTCATAAGCTATTTGATACTTTTTAGTCCGATATTTGTTTTGAATATAATCAATCCATCTTCTCCATTCTGATCTATAACTTTCTTGTGAGTGATCTTTCAAATAAGCTGAAATTTTTGCCATTTCTGCTAAATTCGCTACTTTTAATGTCCATTCTTTAATAGTAGGCAGATCTTCCTTCTTCCAATATTGCGCCACCAAAAGTCAAGCTGCAGTTATTAAATTTAAGATCAATTTAGTCTCTATAACCGTACAATCTGTGATTATACCCAACAAAAACAACTGTGGAGTGAACTTTATCTTCTTTGTAAGCATGTTTTGGATAATCCACCATATTTTAATCCAAAATGCTTTAACTTTTTTACAAGTCCACCATATATGATAATAAGTGGCATCATCACAATCACATCTCCAACACTTAGATTGCAAATTCGGATACATACAAGCTAACTTTTTAGGATCTAAATGCCATCTATAAAACATTTTATAAAAATTTTCTCTTAAATTTTGTGCTTGCGTAAATTTCACATTTCTAACCCATATTTTTTCCCAAGTTTCCATCATTATTGGTTCCTGAATATTTTGTGCCCATTTTATCATACAATCCTTAACTAATTCTGTTTCTGAATCTATTTCTATCAATATATTATATAATCTTTTTATATGCATTTGGCCTTGATCTCTAATTTGTTTTACCAGATTTTCCTCGTTCTGCATGATACCAATTCTCTGATCTTCTTTCCATCTAGCTTGCAACTGTCCATACTGAAACCAAGTTTGAATTATCCTTTCTTCTTTTAATGCATTTAAAGATTTTAACTGCAATGTACCCTCTTCCATTTTAAGAAGCTCTTTATAGGTAATCACCTCTTGCTTTTTTTCTACACTTATATTCTCTATCGCATGTCTGGGTATTGCCCATATAGGTATCTTATAATTTAACTTATATTGATACTTTTTCCAAACTCGTAACAAGGCATTCCTTAATATATGGCTTTTAAAGGTCTTATCCACCTTCTTATCATATAATAAATAAGCATGCCAACCATATAACAAATCATATCTTTCAATATTCAATATTCTTTCTTCTGTTGAATTAATCCAGTGACTAATTATTGACAGGACAGCTGCTTCATAGTATAATCTTAAATTAGGCATTTTAAGACCTCCTCTTTCACGTATATCTTGCATTATTTTTAACTTTATTCTCGGTCTTCTCCCTGCCCAAACAAAATTATTAATGCCCTTCTGCCATTCCCTCAAATTTTCATGTTTCTTGAGTATTGGTATCATTTGGAACAAAAATAAAAACCTGGGTAAAACATTCATTTTTATTGCTGCTATTCTTCCCAACAAAGATAATTGTAATTTTCCCCAATTCTCCATCTCTTTCTGTATTTTTTGCCATAACAATTCATAATTATTTTTATATAATTTTACATTTGAAGCTGTAATACAGTATATACCCCTAAATATTTAACTTTTTTTACTATTTCAAATCCTGTTAATCTTTCTAATTCTTCTTTTTGTTTTACCGTCATATTTTTAGTTATTATCTTTGTTTTTTGTTTGTTTATTTTAAATCCAGACATTTGTCCATATTGGCTAATTATATCCATTAAACTTGTAACTGATTGTACTGGTTGAGTTAAAGTAACAACCAAGTCATCTGCGAATGCTCTTAGTCTATAATCATGATGTCTAATTTTAATTCCCTTTATTTTATTTGACCCTCGTATTTTATTCAATAAAAGTTCCAAAGTTAAAATAAATAATAATGGTGATAAAGGGCATCCCTGTCTTGTTCCTTTTTCAATTTTAAAGGTTTCTGTTAAACCACCATTTATTATTATTTGTGCTGTTTGTCTCTGATATATTGCCCTAATAGATTGTATAAAGTACTCTCCAAACTGCATATTTTCTATTATTTTCAATAAAAAATGCCATTTCAATCGATCAAGTATCTTCTCCCCATCCAAAAAAATAAGCGCTGCAGGGACTTGGTTGTTTCTTTCCAAATATTCCAATAAATTTACAATTCGTCTTACTTTACATTTCATTTGTCTCCCACTTATAAATCCAGATTGATCATTATGAATCATTTGTTGCATAACTATCATTAACCTATTTGCTAATATTTTAGCAAAAATCTTATAATCAGTATTTAAAAGTGATATTGGCCTATAATTTTTAGGTTGACTACGATCTTGGTCCTCCTTTGGGATCAATGAAATAAAAGCTGTTCTCCAGGATGGGAGTACATCTCCTCCAGCTTGAATCTTGCTAAATAATTCCTTAAGTGGTTCCACCATTTCTAACTGCAAATTTTTATTATAAACAGCTGTCAGTCCATCTGTGCCTGGAGCTTTACCCCCTTTTAACTGTTTAACTGCTAAAATAATTTTCTCCGAAGTTATTGGTTGGTTCAGTCCTTCCCTTTGCTCTGGTGTAACTACAGGAATATTCTCCTCCTGTAAATATCTATCTATCTCTTTACCTTGAATTGTATCACTAGCATATAACTTTGTATAAAATTCTAAAAAAGCTTTTTTAAACATATTTTGTTGATATACCCCTTTACCTTTGTATTTTATTTTTTCTATGGTACGTAGCTTTTGTTTTTTCCTTAACAAATAAGCTAACCATCTACCTGGTTTATTCGCATTACAGAAAGTATTATGTTTAGCATATTGTAAATTAGTTGCCACTTGGTCTGCCATCAACATGTTGAACTGCCCTCGCAAAAATTTATTGTTTCCTTTATTTTCTTATCTGTTGGATTCAATATAAGTGCCTGCTCTTTCTTTTTTATTTCCTCTTCTAAGTCGCTCCGTTTCTTTTCTTGTCTACGTCTATATTTATTATTCAAATGTATTAAGATTCCTCTCATATATGCTTTACTTTCATCCCAAACCATTTCCATAGGTGTATCCTTGTGCATATTCATAACAAAAAATTCTTTCATTTGTTTTTTACATTCTTTCACATTTTCCTCATATCTAAACAAATTTTCATTTATCCTCCAAGACCTTCTAGCTCCCTTTTCCTGCTCTAATTCCATCCACACCAGGCTATGATCAGTTAAAGTTCTTGAGCATATCTTCATTCTTTTTTAAAAAACCAGATGAAATAGACAGGCATGCTGCCAGTTTCTCTTCAAGCCCAAGGCACAGGAAAAATGGCAACATTGTAGTCATTCTTTCCTCCCTCCCTCCCTCCCTCCCTCCTTATTCTTTCTTTCTTTCTTTCTTTCTTTCTTTCTTTCTTTCTTTCTTTCTTTCTTTCTTTCTTTCTTTCTTTCTTTCTTTCTTTCTTTCTTTCTTTCCCTTCCTTCCTTCCTTCCTTCCTTCCTTCCCCCCCCTCTCTTTCTTTCTTTCTTTCTTTCTTTCTGGCTAAAAAAGCACAGGAATTTCCAAATCCAAGGCTGTGCTAAACAGAACCCAGACAACTTATCAACCTGTCATCATCAACAATGGAAAGAGAAATCTGGAATGGGAGTTCTGAAGCAAGCACATTTGTTTCAAGATGTTTGTGCGGGAAAAACATGCAGCTGAAGGTGCAGTGTGGAAAAGTCCCAAGTTACAATAGCTGGTTCTTCACATCTGAAGGAAAACAGAACCAACCTGATCATGTAGCTATACATCTGGGGGGGAAAAAGCTATTTATTCTTTCACTCAGCCTTACCTTTTGCCTGTTAAACATTATTTTGCCTTTCCCATTATTATTTATTTATCAAATTTAGAAACCACCAGTCTCACTCACACATTGACTCTGGATGGCATAGACTCTGGACAGGGTTTATGTATTCAGTCATTCCATTCAGTTATCCATATAGAACACAGGTGTCAAACTAAATCACATCATGGGCCGGATCATGACGTATTGCAACTTTTTTTGCCTTCGTGGAGCTGAGGTGGGCATGATGTATCTGGCCAGCAAGCTGCCAGTTTGACAGGCCTGATGTAGAACATGTGATGTAGGTCTCAGTAGACATCATATCAGAGAGGAGAAGAGTGGAGAAAGAGAAAAAACTATCTGAAAGTGTTGTTAATAATAATAAAAATTATAACTTACCTTGGTGCCTGTATTTGTAAGAAAGAACTCAAGAGAGTTTGGGGTATCAAGCCCAAATATTTCTTCCTTTGTGCCCATTGGTTTCTTTGCCCCACCAGAGAATACAACATGCCTTTATGGGAATGTCTCTGGGTCCACCAAGGTCCTTTTGAGATCCAGATGAGAAGTTCACCTTCAATTGATTGGTTCTATGATTGGCTAAACCCATCAAGAAAACTATTTTATAAACCTGCCCATCATCTGTATCCAAAATTCCATTGTGCCTTCAACCCCAAAACATTCCGTACCTTTGGTTTAGAATAGTATTTATTTCTATGGAAAATTCAATCAACCATGGCTAAAACAGAAGGTTTACTACAATGTGTGAACCCTGTGCCTTTTGAAAAGAAGGAGTCAACTTATTTTCCAAAGCACCAGAAGACAAGACAAGAAACAATGGATGGAACTAATTAAGGAGAGAAGCAACTTGGAATTAAGGAGAAACTTCCTAACAGTGAGAAGAATTAACCAGTGGAACAGTTTGCCTTCAGAAGTTGTGGGTGCTTCATCACTGGAAGTTTTTTAGAAGAGACTAGACAGCCAATTTGTCACAAATTCTATAGGGTCTTCTGCTTGAGAGGGGTTTGGACTAGAAGACCTCCAAGGTCCCTTCCAGCTCTATTCTGATTGAAATCTTTCTGGTTTATTTCTGATTGTTCTCTCTGACTTTTATCATATATTCTTTCTTTGTATGACACTTCTTACACTCAGCAGTGTCTCACTACATCATAAAAATGTAGATAATGTTAGGTGTCTCCCATTCACTTTTCTTCCTTAATTAACTGTTAATCATTAAGAGGCTACAGTATGTTTTCTTGTTTCAACTGTTACTAATTAACACAAAAACCTGTGATCTCCTATCCAAGCATTGATCAGATTTTAACTTCTTTTGCTATAAAGCCATTATTTTGTTATTTGGCTTCACAACACATTCGAGATTAAAGGTAGGGAATTTTGTGCTTGTGGGATAGTTTAAGTATCTCTCCTATGAAACTGGCCATGCTGGAGTGGGATGATGGGAACTGAATTTCAAAAATCTCAGGAGAGCACCAGGTTATCTAACCACATCCTAGAAAGACAGTTGCTGCATTGCATGGTTAGATTGTAAAATTGAACAAGGAGTAGAAGTTCTGTCTAGATCAAGGTTAAGTCCATTCTTAGCTATGGATCACGGTGTGTTTTGAGCTAGTCATTGTTTATCAATCCAACCTCTTTCACAGATTGTTCTTGGGATAAAATGAAAACTGATTGTTATGTAAGTTAGTCTTGAGGAATGATGAGACATACTTCTAAAAAAAAACATTTAAAAATGAAACTTGTTTAACTATATTTCTTTCAACTTCCATTAGACAGCCTAAATATAAATGCTATTTAAAGAAAGAAAAGAAAAGAACTATTTATAGCAGAAGAAACCAATAATCAACAATGCATTGCTGTAGTACAACAATAGTAGATTCTTAGAGGCTAGTATAAAAACAGAACATAGCGTTGACTTTGACTTCTGAACATAAGGCATTTCTGGACCATACTTACAATGTTTATTTAGTATAGTTTATTGTTTTTTAATCTGCTGATCTCTGAGAGATTGGATTCTACCTGTTAAGGTTGCCATCACCCAGCTGAAAAAGGAGGAATGACCAACAAATGGTGGACAGATTGATTTTCTACCATCTTGTGGCTGTTGAGATTTTTGCAGTCCAGTTCTAATTCCAATAGTAGTGCTTGTTTAAGACTACGGGAACTGAAGCTACAGTGGAAAGTATTATGGCTTAATGTGCTTTCTTGGGAAACCACATAAAGGAGACTTTGGGTCAGGGACAACTACAGAGGAAGGTTAAAAAAAGAGAAAATAATAGCTCAGACCATGTGATTGAAGCCCTGACCCTGTTGTGCATGTATTGATGTCACATGCACATACACAATGATGGGGCTTCCATTGTGTCTTTGCAGGCACCATTTTGACATTTTCTACTACACTGAGGATACTGCTGCTTTGGGGAATATCATACACCTGCATATTTCTATTCAGCTGAGTAATTACTATTTTTCCTCCAAATGCATTTGAAGTCCTGCTGGTATTAATAGAAATGGCTATTACTACAACAAACAACAACAACAACAACAACAACAATAATAAACAATTGATAGAAAACACTCCATTATAACTTCTCTCTTTTATCCATAACCAATAGTAAAAATTCACCATTGAATTTTATATTTGTTCTGAAAGTTGAATGTTCATTAAGGCCACAAACAGAAAATTTTCATGATGCATTATGTCATATATTTTTTTTTATGTTTTCAAAGGTTTGCATAGTCATGTAATAAAATTCTGATCTTGTGTGGTTAACATATCATGGATTTCATATGTTTATCCTATGTCCATAATGGCGAACCTATGGCACACGTGCCACAGGTGGCACACGAAGCCATATCGGTGGGCATGCGAGCTCAGCTCCGGTGCACATGTGCGTACCAGCCAACTGATTTTCAGGCCTTCTGGGCCTATCAGAAGTCAGGAAACAGACTGTTTCCAGCCTCTGGAGGACCTCCAGGGGGGTGGGGAAGGTTGTTTTCGCTCTCCCCAGGCTCCTAGAAAGCCTCTGGAGCCTGGGGAGGACCAAAAACAGGCCTACCTGGCCCACCGTGCCATCACGTGTGAAAAGCAAGGGGAACGCCGGGGGGGAGTATCGCTTGCATATGCATGGGGGAGCGCATAGAACTATGGGTGTGGGCACACGCGCATGTGACCCCCTCCTGCTCTCCCCGCTTTTGGCACACGATAGCAAAAAGGTTAGCTTGATCTCAATAAATGTTTTTTTCCCCTGATATTAATTTTGTGCACATCATACATAAATATTTGGTATTCAGAAAAAAAATGTGTGTCTACACCTTTTTTAATTTGAAATATGGCACAGTATGAAAAAAAAAACTCCATTATTGCACAACTGGGAAGTCTGAAAGCTTTGGGGAATATCCCATTATTCAAGCAAGCAAGTCCAAAATTCAAGCAAGTAATGAATGAAAGTTTTGGTACCTTAGGGCTTTCAGGTTATAGTTCATCAACCATTTAGAGTTCAAGGAAACAAACATCATGGTTTCCAATGGCAAATTAGCTGTAAGTACATTTTAGGAGATGGACATTTTCTCTTAGAGTAGTTAGGTAGTTAGTCTAAAAAAAAATAAAATAAATGAAGTTGTGCTGAACATCCTGAAGATCCTTTTTAGACAGAATGCCAGAAAACCAGGTAAATTGCAAACAGAGATAAAGAGTATCTAAATCTTGTATAACATTGTATACAAACGTTAACTCAGAGCTGACCATTTCTCCCTTGCTGAGTTAATGTTCTATCCACCTGTCTTCTCCACTGCCAATCTTTTTCATGCATCTATTGCTTCTATTTTAGCTTGCCACTGAATGCAGGTGTCCTTATTGTGCATGTGCAGGGTGTTAAAGAAAATGATGGGTTAAACCCTCTGACTTTGCTGCCTTCCTGCTTTCTGAACATCTCCAGCTGGTAGGAAACCATCTGCCAAACACGGTGTTGCAGCAGGAAAGGGTCAGGCTTTAACATCGGAGGTCCAGCATCTTTATCATACCACGCACCTTTCCTGTGGACAAGCAAAAGACAAGCCAGAATTAGGAAGAGAACTGAAGGGAATGGATCGAAATCAGGGATGGCGCTGAATCATAGAGATCTACACACACAATCCTGTGAATTTACAAAAAAACATAGAGATTGGCTTTCACAAGTTTTGAAAGATGTTTTTCCTCTGAGCACCGACAGGATTGATCACTCTAAATCAGGGGTCTCCAACCTTGGCAACGTGTGAGTTTGTCAGTTAACCATCTTTGGTTCTGTCTAAATTCCTTGCTGACGGCTGGAACATGACAACTTGTGGAGTTCAATTCCCAGAATTCCAGCAAAGCTGGCTGAGGAATTCTGGGAGTTGAAGTCCATAAGTCTTAAAAGTTGCCAAGGTTGGAGACCCCTGCTTTAAACTATGTACCTCCACAAACCAACCACACAGAGTCCCTTGAGACTATTCTGTAGGAGGAGAGAATGACCTAAAACAACAACAACAACAACAATCTTGCAAGCCTATCATTTCATTGTGCCTGTTGACAGAATGGCCAGATTTTAAATATCTTGAATTTGCTGTAGTTTGCTTTTGGCTGAAGGGTAAAAACGCTCATTTAACTTTGAGGCTGTCTCACAGATGGGTTGGCAATGAGATGAAAGCAAAATTGTGGGGACGTGGCAGAGGAATCATTTTGTTTGGTCAGTCCATGGTTAGATCTCATAATTAGTTCTGTATTGGGAAGGGCCATAAATCACCAGTAATGATGTCAAAGCAACAATAGAACAGAGTCACAGAACTATAGGAACAAAATTAGATGTTATCTATAGATATTAACATTTTCAACTATATTGATATGCAATTATGTTCTTTAAGTATTGACAACCAAAGTTTTCCAAGAATCACCAAAGCCATATCTGTAGATGTTAATTATTCTAATACACTGGCAGCCGAGAAAGTAGTTTTCAGAGATCACAGAGATTTAAACATAAACAAAGAATTCAGAAAAGAAGTCAGAGTCTAGTTTAGAGAATTTCTAAAACTGTATTTAAACAACACATTATCCTTTTTGTGCTTCAAAATTATAAAGAAAAGTCATCAGAGATGGAGAAGCCAGCCTAGTAAATTAATTTGTATCTTTTTTATTATTATTATTTATTATTATTATTATTATTTATTGAATTTGTATACCGCCCTACTCCCGAAGGACTCAGGGCAGTGAACAGCCAGATAAAACACATATAATACAAATGTTAAAAAGCATTAAAATACAATTAAATAATTTGGCCCAAAAAACAAAATTTAAAACACCCCGAATTCTTAAGACAAATTTAAAATTTAAAAATCTTTAAAAGTTTAAAAGAGAGGTTAAGCCAGGCCGGCCTGCTGAAAAAGAAATGTTTTGATGGCACAGCGAAAAGCGCACAGGTCCGGGATCCTCTGTATCTCTGGGGGGAGCTCGTTCCAGATGGTGGGTGCCCCCACAGAGAAGGCTCTCCCCCTGGGGGCCACCAGTCGACATTGTTTGGCCGACGGCACCCTGAGGAGCCCCTCTCTATGGGAGCGTACTGGTCGGTGAGAGGCTACTGGTGGCAGAAGGCGGTCTCGTAAATACCCCGGTCCTAAGCTATGGAGCACTCTAAAGGTGGTAACCAAAACCTTGAAGCGTACCCGGAAGACCACCGGGAACCAGTGCAGCTCGTGCAGGAGGGAGGTCACATGGGAACGCCCCGTCGCTCCCATAATCTTAGGCAACTACATACTTATATACGAGGGGAAGAATTGCTATTCCTGTTAGGATTTCATAAAATCTGTGCTAAACTCGGGTAAAATTTGTTTAGCTGTGCAATTCTCTGCCAGACTGAAAAAGATGAATCAGCTGATTTAGAAAACAGTAATTCTACATGAATGAGAAACCACTAGAAACTCCATTTGCGCACTAACCTAATAGTGACAAAAGAATACAGTGATAAACCACTTCAATACTGAAGTGAAGACATCTTGGAGTGTTATGTAGTCACCAGGAATTTGGTTAGACTCAAGGTAGATTTCATCTTTAACATTTATTAGAAAAGGCAAGTTGGAAACTTAAAATTTGGCTTAGATATTTCCACATTCACATGTCCTTTTTCAAGAAAGCATGTTCTTAAATGATTTGGATGTAAACATTAAACTGACCATAGCAAACATGCTGTTTGTTCCATGTTAATGTAACAGCCTGCAAATTTTGACAGTTTCATTCTTTGCAAAGAGATTGACAGTACCATATGGATTGTGACAGGTAACAGTATCCCAAGATGAAGATACATCAGGAACCAGGAAAGACTAGGTTGGAATTAAGTATCCAAACAAGTAATTATTAATATTGTTAGTAATACTTTTAACAGTATTTACAAATTAGAAAAGACCCTTTTTATCTGTAAGCATAATAACAATTGTCAAGCTTTTCAGATATGGGGAAATATCAACATTTCTATGAAAATACTAATGCCTCTCATGTCTAATATATCCCAGTATCAGGAAGTCTCAGGGGGTGCAATGGCTCAACAATTAAAGACCCTGAGCTTGTCAACTGGAAAGCTGACAGCCTGGGTTCAAGACCAAAGCACCCTGCAATGGGGTAAGCTCACATTACTTGCTCCAGCTCCTGCCCACTTAGCAGTATGAAAGCATGCAAATCATCATCAAGGTCTTTTAACAATCCCATAATCACTTGCAGGATAGAGTCTGGGCAACTGAATGGAGCTAGCAGAGTGTTTTAATGGCCGGATGCCCTTCCTGTTGCCAATGCAGAGTTTTGTTCAGCAGATATATATCAGTGTGCCCAGAGAGAGAAATATCTGCCTCTACCAAGGATTGAACTGATTGTGACGTGAGAGCTCCATCTCTAGGCCACCAGACCACTCCTTTAAAAGCATGCAAATGCAAGTAGATAAATAGGTACCACTTCAGTGGGAAGGTAACAGCAGAACACTGTTTATGTTCTTATGACCAGAGGATAGAGGATCTTCTCCAAAGATGATTCATTTTGAAGGTGGAAAATGTGTGAGAAAATTCATGAATGCGAAATACATAATTAGCAAACCTATGAAAGATGGAATTTTTAAAATTAATCACTAAGCATATTCTTTCTGCATTTGACTTCTTCCCAGAGTCAGAATAATGGTGGATCACTATTATTATTATTATTATTATTATTATTATTATTATTATTATTATTTAATTTGATTTATATGCCGCCCTTCTCCAGAGACTCAGGGCGGCTTACAGTGCGTTAAGCAATAGCCTTCATACTTTTCTATATTTTATATAAAGTCATTATTTGGTTAAGATAAAGAGAGAGAGAAGGCTTTTGTTTTCCTTGACTTCTTCCAAATATGTTCAGAATCACTGTGTACTTTTCGAAAACATGACAGAAAAGAATTAGAGAGAAAAAAATTCTAGTTTGACTGTATAAGGGACAGCATGTAAGCTAACCCACCTGATTTGAAGTCTAACAAGACTTTCTTTGCTATATTTACTGTGACATGAAACCCAGAGAGATTGTTATAAAGATCTCTGAGATTGATAGTCAATATCCATCCTGGAATCCTCCCTGGAAAACACTAATTGACCATCCATTTGTACAGAGGACAAAGCCCTCCTCTGTTTTTCATTCCTATGGGCACCCTCTGGACCATTTTCCCCCCTTTTGGTGTCTTCATCATGAGATCTTTAAAGAAAAAAAAATCCATCAAGGCCACATTTCATCTCAAACAATTACAGGCCTCAGAGACTTTGGTATCCCTAGGTATATTTATTACATTTGTCTAAGATATGGCCATCAGGAGGCAAGACAAGTGACAAAATGTGTGTCACAACATAAACTTCACCTCCTTTTGTATGAAAATCCCAGTAAATAGGAAAGAAGTGGTGCTTATAGAATACATATTGTGGCCTCCTCCAGATACTATTCCTCTAGGATACTAATATTTAAACATATTCAAAAGTGGAGTATTCTTATGATTTAGAAATAAATGATCACATGAAGGTACATAAAAACTGTGGAAAACTCATCTAGGCCTGTTTCAATTATATTTCAGCCAACCCAAAGCTGTGTAGCTGTGTAGCCTGTTGTGATTTTCATGAGTGTTTCCCAATAAAATTTACAGTTCTAAAAATATTGCTTTTGCTTTAACAAAACAGGGATCATGTGTAGATTGCAATTAGATTAAAATTTCTAGTTTATGCTGTGAGATATCAAGCACAACAATATTATAAACTGACTAAATTAGATGTGTTCATTTGTCTTAGATTTTTAGGGTTTTTTTGTGATTAGTAGAAGTCTTCTGTTGTTCACAGGTTTCCAGGCAGGTTGTTTAATTTTTTTTTGAATATAATGGCAGAATCTTTTGAAGAATCTAAGCACCTTCACCATTTAGAGAATAGAGCTAAGCCATTTTGAGGCAAATTATCCTTACTTCTAGGCTTCAAATGCTCAAATGAGCCTAATTTGTTGAGCCAAAATTTGGTTTTCAAATGCCCAAATTTCAACAGTATGATTTTGGGAGATTTTAAGAATGGGAAATGCAAAAAACACAACAGATCCTCCTCATCCCATGCTTGCCTTTATTTCAGTGGGAAATAAAATCAAATAGTATGACTTAAAAGTGTGTCATTCTGCTACTGAATTTCCGTCATGTGATCTGGATGTCTGAGGTTTGCAAATAGGGTATAAGGCTGAGGAAAATAATCTGAATAATGACAAAATTTGGTAACAATTTCAACAAATTGTTTCACCAAATACATCTTCCACTGTAGAGAAACTCTTTTGTTGCTTTGATTTTGATGAAATGAACCTTTTTCTTAACATACAAACCTGTTGGGGAGAGCAGTATATTTGGCCTTTAAACTGTTGAGTGTAATTTTGAGATGGACACTATAAAACTGTAAAATCATCTGAAAGCTGTATTAAGAATGATTTTCCTCTGGTGGAGTATAATGGCTTTAAGACAGAAAAACTTAACTTTACAGGACTAGACATATTATCTTTCAGAAGAGACACTCACAACAGATTATAAAGCAGTAAAGTCAGTACCTTGTGTAACCTGGTATAACTTTTTCCATAGCATTGAAAAAAGGCAGTCTGGAGGGGAAAGGGCAGTACCTTAATTGGTACTGGAGGTACCGTAATTGGAGCAGAGGTACTGAAATCCATCAACAAATGCTCATACGATTTAAGCCTGTGATCAGGAGAATCTTCAATGAAGCATTAAGCATTTCCAGGTATATTTGATGAGCTAAAGTTGTAACAATTTGTAGCAAGTATTTTGTATTTCAACTAATTGTGCAGTTGCTTTTTCTTTTGCAGGAAAACAAATAAGCAAACAAATAGGTTTCAGTGATGAACATATTGAATAAAAGCTTTTTGACTATTATGAAGAGGTTCTATAAGGTTGTCAAGAATTAACAGGCAGAACTGGCCAGAACTGAATTCCATTAATCTTTCCTAGCATTCCTTTCCCAGACTTAATAAAAGGATATTTACAGAAATTTTCTTTATACAGAACTGACAGCAGCTACTTTACAGCATCTTAAGATAATTCAGAGAGAGCTAATAGCATTCCATGTGCATTGTTCATCATTTTTTAAAAATAAAAAAGCTTTTTCAAAGTTGATTAGTCCTAATAACACCACCACTAGAGAAGTGGATACTACCATTTTAAAGGTAGTCTTGTAGAAGATGACCAGGCTGAGTCTGAGGGAGGGGTTAAACACATCATCAGTCATGAGTTCCATCGTGTTCACAAAATATCTAAGGCCAGTCCACCTTGAATTCCTTAACTACCACCAAATTGCTTTGATAGTTAGTAGTTCAATTCTTGTAGAGAGCTTAAGCTTGCAATAAATCTTTATACCCGTTTGAAATGTTTGGATCTCCTGATTTCTCTGGCATTTGACAAGTCTTTGCTTAATAACCATTTGTTCAATGACTGAAGTTACAATGGAGATAAGTGACTGGTACTTACATCCAATCCTCAAAGATATGAATGTTGCAGTGCCTCCATGGTCACATGATTAAAATTCAGGCTCTTGACAGTCTGCCAGCATTTACAATCATGGGAATGATTCAATTCTTCCATCACCTGCCTATCTTGTCTCCTCTGCCCTTTTAGCTGTTTTGCATTCCACTGCCCCCCCCCCCCCACTGTTTTGTGCTCTGCTGCTCTCATTGTCCTCTGCTTCTCCATCCTACTGTCCTGTGCTCCATTCTCTTGGCACCCCCAACTGATCTTCACCAACTTCTTCTTCCCATGGCTGAAGAGGTGTGCTCAATCTGAGCCTTTGCAAGGCAGCTGCTGGCAATGTGAGGCCTTCTCTGTGAGGCCTTCTGAGTCTTGGCTCATTAGCAGTGGGGAAGCACGAATGTCAGTTGGGGGCAGTAGGGGCAGTGGAGTTCAGGGCATCTTGCACAGGTTTCCAATCCTGGTCACAACCTGGCTGCACTCCCCCAACCTGGCTGCACTCACATAGTACTGCAGTAGCTCTTTGCATGCCCTCCTGCTTCCAGGAGCAGCCACTCTGGCCTGGCAGCACTCATATCATGCTGTTATAGCCATATACTCATCTGCTGGCCTGCTTGCAAACTGTCTGGGAACTTCCTGTTGGCTTCCCCATTGACTTTGCTTGTTGGAAGGTGGCAGGAAGTCACAAGGAGGTCCTCCCTGACCTGCAATTCTTACTCAATGATGGCAACAGGAATTGCTGGAATTGCTGTCACTAAGTGATGTGGTCTTATGACATTGTATATTATGACTATAGTACACTACTTAATGACAGAAATTCTGGACCCAATTAGCATTGTTAATCAAAGACTATCTGTATGTACATATTAAAAGCTTTATCAAAGTATTTTGAATCTCATCTTTATCATCCCCTCTCACAATTGAATCCAACTTGATTCTTGCTAACATAAGCCACTTCCTTTTGTTTCATATAAAGGTGATTTAAATTTTACAGTAATCTAATAGAAGTCACTTGGTCTATGTAAGAAAGGTTCTGAATAACACTTTTGAATTGCATGCCATCCTTTTTCCATAACAATTTGTAACTCTAGTTCTTAGATACTCCCACCACAAACTGTATGACAAACTGCTCTGATGGAATCTCACTTGTGATATTGGCAGAGGTGGATCTCCTTCCCACTCACAAATATCATAGAATCTGTGTGATATGATGTGACCCATCTTAAACTTATCTAATAAATTATAATGTTCTTACCACACATATATGCTGTTATTCAGTGTGGTAATCTTCTACATGTACGCAAGAAAAACAAAATTCACAGGTACAGTATATGTGGTAACTTGTTCAATAGTAGTAACTTTGAGAGGGATCTTGGAGTCCTAGTGGACAACCATTTAAATATGAGCCAGCAGTGTGCAGCAGCTGTCAAAAAAGCCAACACAGTTCTAGGCTGCATAAACAGAGGAATAGAATCAAGATCACGTGAAGTGTTAATACCACTTTATAATGCCTTGGTAAGGCCAAACTTGGAATACTGCATTCAGTTTTGGTTGCCATGATGTAAAAAAGATGTGGAGACTCTAGAAAGAATGCAGAGAAGACCAACAAAGATGATGAGGGGACTGGAGGCTAAGATATATGAAGAACGGTTGCAGGAACTCAGTATATCTAGTTGAATGAAAAGAAGGACTAAGGGAGACATGACAGCAGTGTTCCAATATCTCAGGGGTTGCCACAAAGAAGAGGGAGTCAAGCTATTCTCCAAAGCACCTGAGGGCAGGACAAGAAGCAATGGGTGGAAACTAATGAAAGAGAGAAGCAACTTAGAACTAAGGAGAAATTTCCTGACAGTTAGAACAATTAATCAATTGAACAACTTGCCTCCAGAAGTTGTGAATGCTCCAACACTGGAAGTTTTTAAGAAGATGTTGGATAACCATTTGTCTGAAGTGGTGTAGGGTTTCCTATTGTAGAGGGTTGGACTAGAAGACCTCCAAGGTCCCTTCCAACTCTGTTATTCTAAACATTCCAGAGTCTTTTGGAATGGGCAGCTATAACAAATCTAAACAGTAATAGCAATAATAACAACAGTAAAAGAAGCTATCAAAACAATGTTTTTTCCAAAGTTAGAAGGTCATCCATGTGTTTCAGCATACCCTGACTACTTCATCATCAATAATATCAAACTAGAAAATTCAATATGATGATGAAAGTGCACAGGTCCAAAGATCATCAGAATTCTTCGCAATTCTTGTGTTCAGCAAATTTAAAAGCTGCCCAGCTTTGCCCCATAGAGAGTTTGGAAAATAGCCTAGCTATTTGATGCTTTGCAGGGTGCACAGCAATCTCAGCTGGTTTCAGCTGAATGCTTTCTTTCTCATAGAAATAGCTATTTTTTTCCCTTTTATTCTCAGTATCTGTACACCAGGAAGTGTCCCAGACACTTCTTGAAGTATACTTTCAAAACAATTGGTTGAATTTCCCTTAAAAATGCCAAATGTCAGAGTTTGCCACAACCCTGTTACCTTTCTCTGTTGCTGTCTGCAAGTCAACGGTACATCATATCACTTCAATGATTTTCTCATTGCTTTGGATGCAGAGTTCCTATTCTTTAATTTCAGCACATCTTTCACCCATGGAGTTGATGGGGGGGCATTGTTTTTCCCCTCAGAAGAGCATGTTCTGGATTGTAAATGCAGGGCCGCTTTATTATCATTTATTTAAATTTATTTGGTGTGAATGCAAGTTCATGATAGGTTGTCTTGAGCTTCAGGAATTTTTACTGTAGCAAATACTAGTGATAGTATATTTTAACAAAGTGAACAGTGAGTTTTTATACTGTTAATTCCCATGTTTGTCCATGCTAAGGCCCAAAGAAAAATATTGTTTGGTGAGTAAAACCTTGTCTCTTGGGTGCATTCAAAATCAGAAGAAATATATTTGTTAGAAATTTCTGTCTGCCTAATAAGTGGAATGAAGCATCGGTGTTCATTTATAATAATCCAGAAGGTCATGGCACTTCTTGAAGTCCCTCAGATTGCATTTGTGGTGGTAGTTAGATTTCCACCATTTGAATTCTGCCAGTTCCCTGGTAGAGAGTTATGGTTTGAGTTTGATGGCAAAGACTTGTGGCAGAGACAGAACAGAGTTGTGGCAGTGGAAGCAAGCTCAGTATGAGGAATAAGTTATTTATCAGCCTTGGTCCTGTTACTGTCCTGTTACTACATATTTTAATGTCAGGTTCTTTTGAGATTAATTTGTCTTCTTTATTGTCAGTTGAAGGATAAAGTGGGCTATTGAAAGCTCTGAATTGTAATGCAGAGTGTTTTTGAAAGAGGATTGTATGATCAATATGAGTGTGGTTGGTTGACCAAATTGTCTGGCCCTCTTTGGCTGCCAAGTACCAAGCTCTGGAGCAGCTGGGATGAGGTGGTGGTTTGGAGAATATGTGTGGAAATGTTAAATGGCTATCAAAGTCAGGAAGGGTGAAAGCAAACTAGCTAGGGGGCAGATGATGGCAGGAGAGAAATGAGGGCAAGGAATAACAATGTGGCTATGGGGAGGGATGGATATGTTGGGAATTTGAGGACAAGTTATTCACAGGCATGGTGAAGTCACTGGCTCATATCAATCATATCTTCCAGCCCTCACTACTAGATCACCAGATTAGTTCACAATAAGGACATGTTTATTTATGACTTAATTATGGAGAAACCAACTGAACTGGAACTTATAAGCAAGATGTGATTATCTTCTTGGAGTTGGGTGCACCTGGGTTTGTTCCTGGCATCAGATCAGAGGTGATATTCAGCAGGTTCTGACCAGTTTTGGAGAACCGGTAGCAGAAATTTTGAGTAGTTCAGAGAACTGGTAAATGCCACCTCTGACTAGCCCCATCCTCATCTATTCTCTGCCTCCCAAGTCCCAGCTGATCAGGAGGAAATGGAGATTTTTCAGTAACCTTCCCCTGGAGTGGGGTGGGAATGAGGATTTTTCAGTAACCTTCCCCTGGAGTGGAGAGGGAATGAAGGTTTTACAGTATCCTTCCCCTGCCAAGCCATGCCACGCCCACTAAGCCATGTCCACAGAACCGGTAGTAAACATTTTTGAATCCCACCACTGCATCAGATGTGACCATATGGCAGGGAAGATGAGGTAAATATTGTCAACTGGAAAGCACTAAGGCTCTGAGCTATAGATAAATGGATGTGAGACCCTTTAGTTGAAGCTGGGGTCTAGGAAGTAATTGGGTTTGCATATTAGTTTACTTATTATGTCCTTCAAATCTGTTCATATTTGGAATCTGGAAGATTTACAAATTGATTTGCTGTTCAATATCTGAAGCTGGTGAATCAATGTTCTGTTTTGATATCAGTAAGTTATTGAAGGGAAGGGAAATCTCTGGGAACATTCAAGGATTTATACAAAAATAACAACTAACCAAATCTCACTGAAAGGTCTATTTAAAAATAATCATTGAATATGATGATTTACCACAAAATTGAGAGCTTCTGTGAAGATTTTTATTTCTGAGAAGCTTATTTAATTGAACAGTGATTTGGGTTACTTCAGTCCTTGAAGTGCCTCAGAAGGCATGATGTGGCCTGATGTCCCTGAAGCAAAGCAAAGGGACATTTACAAACACCCAAAAAAACAATACCCAAAACCTTCCCCAAAGATGCATGTGTTTTTGCAAATAAAGATGAAATGAGGTGATTTATTACATGGCTATGGCACTTTTTCTTATGAGAACTTTCTTTTCTAAAAAGGTCTATTAACTGGAACAATGCTTTCTGCTAGTTCAGTACCAGAAAATGTGGGCCACCCTCTTTGTATCTACTGCTAAAATACATGGTTTTCTTTTCTGTGAAAGAACGTTATGGGTTACTGTTACCATATGGAAATCCACATTTAAAATGTCTATTACATCAATACAATTCAATATATTGAAGAAATGGACATTGAAGTGATGTTCATATGGACTTTTTCAGGCATACAGTATCTAATCCAAGTATCACCACTTGTGAACCCCATGAAAATGTCCCTAAATAAGAAATAAATTGCTGGTTAATGAGCTTACTTTTAAAGACAGGTTTTAGGTTTCTTGTGCATGACTATTAATATGGAGAGCAAACAATCTTCAATTCCATGCCTTCTTGGATCACACTGAGAGCTGTCCCTTAATCATGACAATTTCATGGCCATTTTGAAACTTATGCCACCCAAATAATCAACTAATTGTTCTGGCTAGTTCAAGGTTTTCTGAACTTAATTTATGCATAAACAGAACCTGAAAATGTTAACAGTTTTCTTGTTTGGAGGCATGCTTGCTAAAAAAATAAAATAAAATAAAAAAATCAGCAAAGTCATGGAAACCCTGTGAGATATAAAAGCATACCTCAGATTACTGAGTTTATACAAAATACAACATCATTAATATCAGCATCATGAGGAAATCTTGGATGCAATAAAATAATGGATAGACATCCATGTAGATGTGTGAATGTGTGTGTGTGTGTGTGTGTGTGTGTGTGTGTGTATGCATTTTAGCATAATTTAGCATACATTAAGAACATTAACTGGTGGCCTGTAAAACATTAACTGATAGCAATGTCAGTACAAGTGTTGTTGTTAGTTGCGAAGTCATATCTGACCATTCACGACCCCATGGACAATGTTCCTCCAGACTTTCCTGTCTTCTACCATCCTCTGGAGTCCATTTAAGCTCATGCCTACTGCTTCAGTGACTCCATCCAGCCACCTCATTCTCTGTTGTCCCCTTCTTTTGCCCTCAATCTTTCCCAGCATTAGGCTCTTCTCCAATGAATCCTTCCTTCTCATATGTCAGTACAAATATTCTACTTCAAATATTAAAAGGCTATTCTGTTAGCTACAGGATACTAAATCTTAGAATCTTCTCTCAACTTCTCCAATAAGTTGCCCTAATATCAGCCTCAACATTTATGTTCTAAAAATGAGAATGGAAAGTAGTGCATGTGCGTGGAGGGATAATTGTTGTTAAAAGTACATAATTAAGATGAGAATTTTAACTTTCAGGGGAACTTCAAGTTCCCTCAGATGGAAAAAGAGGAAGACTTGAATCCGGTGCTATTTTGCACAATGACATCCAATTCTTCGGTTTAGATTCTTAGAAGATGACCTGACTGGCACTTTGATGACCCATATATACATGGGATCATCATCATCATCATCATCATCATCATCATCATCATCATCATCATCTACACAATTATGAATGAAACATGTAACATTTGATACCATGTCCAAGAATTTTGCAAAATGCATCAAGAAGTTGCAGCTTCCTGCTGTAGCATCAGTGGAGCTGCAAAAGACTCAGAACAACATACATTTTAAGAAGATACTTGGTTTATACCTAGGATGCTGGCAGCAACCCGTATCAACCATCATAGCCAGTCAATGATATTTGTGATACATTTTTAAATGTTCAGTTGACTGAAGTTCATGTTTAATGAATAAAGTATATCATCATCATCATCATCATCATCATCATCATCATCATCATCATCATCATCCAGTTCCAACAAAACAGATACATTAGTCCCTATAGTTGAGGAAAGAACAGAAATGTGATGTATTTAGAAAAAAAATGTACTTAGATATCACTTGTTATGCTGCATTTCTTTTTTCATCATTCCCTTTTTGAGTGCAAATCCCATTTTCAATATAAGGAAGAAGAAATGTATTCATTCTTATCAGGGTGCATTAAAAAGAGATCCTTTTCATGGAAGGCATACATTCCCATGGCTAGCAAGTGATTTTCACAAAGCTGTCAATCCATGACTTCTCTGTGGTTTGTGATGATGCTGTGAAGCTATTGTGATCTTATCAACTACTGTAAAGAAGCTTTTTTTAAAAAAAAAGACCAGTTGGTTCTGGTTACAAATGTCAAAGGCCAATAATTCAGATAGGCATCAAATAATACGGGAACCCTTAAGACCACTTCTGAGGTTTGATAAACTGTGTCAGCACCTGAAGGAAATATATCTCAGTAAATCTAGAGGCCAAATGTATTCATTTTGAGAAGATTAGATTTAATAGATTTTTTTAAAAATCAATTCATGCTCCCTTAGCACACAATCAAATTTCAAAGAGTATTCACTATCTCAGAAGGCTGGCACTGCAAATGTAGATGTAATCATTTTATTTTCAGGGTTCCAACTTTCTCTTTTTCTTGTTTCCAGCTTTCCTTTCCCTCTTTTTTTCTATAGGACTTTGAAATCATTTCTAATAATTAGGAAGAAAAATAAATGCATATTTGGTTTTCCAACAGCTGGTAAAAATGACAGTTTCTATAAAAAAATCATCATCTTAGGAAACTACTAACTTTTTATTTTTTACCTGCTATTATATACCAACTTATTTAGAACTAAAACACACTGAATTGAATGGATTTCTGAGTGGAGAGGAGTAAACACATATTGTAAAACAGGTACATTTGTAAATAGTAAACATTAAAAAAAAAACCCTAAGGACAAGTCTATAAGAAATTTAGCTTGGTGCGTAAATATCTCATTCCATACCTATATAAAGCAGGTTATAAATTAGAAAACAAGCAATAATTTAATAATATGATCATGCAACAACAAAAACATGGCTTGTAAAAATGTAATTAGATTTATAGAAGATATTCTACAGAAATATAACAATTCTTAGTTAAAGTTTAATATTTCACTCAACCTATTACAATTAGTACAAAACATCAAGCACTACTTTATATTTAAAGGATACTGTATTTCTTTATGCAATTTCCATCAAGAATACACTGTAGTTTTAAAGAAATTGGTCAATATGTAATATTGCAGGAATCCGTGGCAGAAGTATTTATCTTTTTTTAAATAGTTTTCATATAGCCATGTGTTTCTTTACAATATTGCATGTTCTTTAGAGAATCTTCATTAAGTCAATTTCTGAGCCCATAATTGTCTTACTATTAATAAGATGGAGTAGTGAATTATAGAAATAATCATTTAATCCATACAGTGAACTGAACAAGTCTCCAGTATGTTTTATGGTTCTCCCTCTTTGTTTAATCATGACTTTTCCAACTTAGAGGTGCTATTAAATATGCTTGCTATGACTGAGAATTATAGAAGAGTTGGATGTATAATCATTTTGAACAAGGAATCCAAAAAATTAAGATTGCAGTTGATTGCATTGATGTCACATGCCTATACAAAAAGAGTGGGGCTTCAGTCACATGGTCACAATTCCCTTTTTTTTTTAAATCATCTCCTCCCAAGTGCCTCTAGCTCTGTTCAATATGATGGGACTAGAATTTGATTAATCCAGTCAGTGTTCCTTTGTTCCTTGTGTCTCTCATTTTTCAATTTTCTCCACTTCCTGGACTGATTTCCAGGAATGTATAAGATATAATCTTTAGTAGTGTTGTTTATCAACCCAGTTGATAAAACCAGTATACATATAAGACTGACTCTTACATCAGGGAAATCAACAACCATCAAAACTCCATTCCCTGAAGTTTTTAATGCCAGGATCCTGCTGTAGGCTTTCATGGAAAGAGACCACTGTAGATAATTAAAGTCTGTAATATGGCTCATTTATGATTTACCACCACTGTCGATAATTCTAGAAAGACCTGAATTATGGGGTGGTGCATCTTAGATAACAAAGATCGGAAAATAAATATGTGTGACTGAGGATGGAGAAGTGAAGACTGATGAGAATGGTCATTTTATTTTGCCTGAGATCTACATTTTCCATGTGATTCTGGGACATGAATATTGGGACCCTCATTATTGGAAACAGAAATACACATTCTCAAATATAAAAAGTGTTAGTCCTGGATGTTTACTTACTAAGTAATCAAATATAATAATAAGCTATTATAGCCTGAAGTCTAAATATATTTCAGCCTGTTGGATAACAATTAACCAATGAAACAAAAATAGCTTCATTGTGAAATAATTTATTTTAAAGATTTTTCACCAAATCAAATATCTTTGGTTATATATTTTCTGAAACACAACAGTCAGTGGAATGAACTAAGATGAATTATTTCCCCATCAAATATACCTTCCTAATTATAAGCTGTGAATCTTGATATTAAAATTAATGATTTTGTCACTAAATGTACTACATCGTTGTCAGCTATGTTTGAATGGCTGTCTACTAGCTGCAGTTATACTGCTGTCAATCAGATTCCACAAATGAGATAGGCTTGTGAATTTCAAACAGATGTACTTCATTTTATGAAACACCCTACAATGGTGTCTGTCAAAGCAATTACAAGAGCATGCCAGGTTTGACAAGTGGGATAGACCCAACCTGCTGTAGCTGTTGCAATACCTCTGTAACACAGTGTAACTTTAAGGTGCTACAATACCTCTGTATAGTTCTGTACAGAAAGTAAGGAATAACCACATTATATTCTGTGCCCTACTTCCAATGTTCATATATGGTGCATACACACACACACACACACACACACACACACCAACATACAGAAAACGAGTACACATGTCATGATATTTTATGACTCAATGCTAAATTGACCCCATTTACTGGAAAATACACATAGTGGTCATTCTACTTTGAGTAAGAGAATTTTTATACAGAGATGAATGTATCACCTCTACTCAACTAAGTGCCTTTGAGATGCATGATTCCACCTTAAAATATCAAGGCAAGGCTAATATACTTCAATTAGGAGGTCTGTCTTGGGTATGGTTACCAAACATCTAGCAAAAAGGAGTGATCAGATAATTCACCCTGTTATCTTCAAATTCTCTATCCAGTAAGCATAGTCTTCAAATCAAATATTGTCTGGCTTTTTGAGTATCCAACAGGCTGGCTATCCCTTACTGAGCAGCTTTTTTCTGTGGAGCAGCAATTCCCTAATAAGTGCTAGCCACAAGTTAATAGCTCTACTCTGTGACCTTAATTAGTTGATGTGGGCTGTGTGGTCTGATGCCTGAAATTGACAAACCATAATCAGTTACACACTGGAGACTTTTGCCTCCTAACATGCTCTAGCTCAATCTTGCAATTGATAACCCAACATTCTAATGCTGGGAAAAGTAATTTCATATTATTCATAAATCTAAGTAGTTCCCCTTCCCCTTCCCCTTCCCCTTCCCCTTCCCCTTCCCCTTCCCCTTCCCCTTCCCCTTCTCCTTCTCCTTCTCCTTCTCCTTCTCCTTCTCCTTCTTCTTCTTCTTCTTCTTCTTCTTCTTCTTCTTCTTCTGCAGTTTCTCGCTGTAATGTTTGTGGTGGATGCTAAGAAAGTTTATCAGTTGGTGTGTCCTCTTCCATTTGCCCTCCATTCTATGTCCATCTTTGCCTGTTCAGATATCTGATCACACTAGCTTTGATGACAGAGGCTCTTTGTAAAATGCAGGAAGTTGTTGTTTACTCAACAGAAGAGAGACATCTGTTAATGAAGCATTTCAAAGGGGCTCTTTGCTGGGCTATCAAATGAAGTGAATAGTAAAGCAGTATTGGAATAGTTAGAAGTGAATTATTCCAGTTCTCAACCCCTCAATAGTTCAGATTGATCTCATATTTAGCCAAGACAGGACCAGATTATCTAATAATCAACTAGCCAACAACACTTATTGTATTTATTAAGAGAACTGGCAGCAACAGTGAGGAGTGACCATGTTTATACAGCAATAATAATAATAATAATAATAATAATAATAATAATAATAATAATAATAAATTTTAAGAAGATGCTTGGTTGATACCTAGGATGCTGGCAGCAACCCGTATCAACCATTAGCAACAGTCAATGATATTTGTGATACATTTTTAAATGTTCAGTTGACTGAGTTTCATGTTTAATGAATAAAAGAGATAATAATAATAAAAAACAACAAGTGATGGTCATGATAATGATATAATAATATTTAGTAACATTTCTCTTCCAAAAGGACAAAGGTTAAGCAGCATCTGTTTTGTTAATGCTCTGCATAATAATAATAATAATAATAATAATAATAATAATAATAATAATAATAATAATAATAATAATAATAATAATAATAATTTTATTTCTATACCGCCCTTCTCCCGAAGGACTCAGGGCGGTGTACAGCCTAATTAAAAACAGAATAAACATCAATTTAAAATAATTTAAAAATATTAAATAAATTTGGCTTAATTTAAAACCCCAAAAATTTAAAACATCCAATTTAAAATTATATTGCTAACCCAGCCTGGCGGAACAATAGGGTCTTGAGTGCGCAGCGAAATACCCGGAGGTCAGAAATCTTACGAATTTCTGGGGGCAGTTCATTCCACAGGGCTGGGGCTCCCACAGAGAAGGCCCTCCTCCTGGGTGTCGCCAGCCGACATGACTTGGCCGATGGCACCCTGAGGAGACCCTCTCTGTGGGAGCGAACTGGCCTGTGGGAGGCTATTGGTGGCAGAAGACGGTCTCGAAGGTACCCGGGGTCCTATGCCATGGAGCGCTTTAAAGGTGGTTTAATGTTATTGTTTCCCAAATTTCTATACAAATAAGGAAAAAAAATTGTACAGAAGTAATATTGGTTTATTTAGGACGGGTCATGTTGACATCAAAAATTCCCCTTTGTTTAATATGGCTTCAATCTTTTGTCTTCAGAAAATTATGACATCCCATAATAATAGCAATGTATTGCAGTAACATCCATTCCCTACTTCCCCTTTCTTCTTTTCTAGCTAATTATCACGAACACTGAATTTACAATGAAAAGAAATGTGAGCCTATAAAATACTTGATTAATCTTTTCATCCAAACTTGGGAAATCAGGTCGATCATCTTCTTGAAAAGGATCAGAATGGAGAGTGATAACAAAAGGATGGAAAAAAAAATAGAGTGAGAATTAAGAAGTTTTACCCAAGGCCAGGAGAAACTGATGCTGTACCCAAAACTGTCTTCCAAGTTTTGTTTTTGTTCTTTCAAAAGAGGCATTTTTAAAAAAACTTTAAAAGCTGTTAAATATTTTAATATTTTGCTTGTATACCATTCAGGGTCCCTTTTGTCTATATATTATATGAGGATAAAAGTACCATGCTTTATACTTCTTTTCCAATGGGTCTCTGGCTGTTTCTGGAATACGGAAAAGTTTCTGTTTTATTGTTCTTGCATTTCCAGTGTCTATTTTGCATTAGACTAAAGTAGTAGTGCACAACTTGCCTGTAAACACTTTTTTGAATTCCTCTAAGGGTTTTTCTAGGCTAGTTTTCTATTGAAAACAGAGCTTGAAACTATTATGAGTGATCTTTGTGGAACTTTTATCAGCTTACTCTGCAAATTCTCTTTGCATCCTGATGCTACCCATTGCTCGTTTCTAGTAGCCAATTTCTCAGTAGATTAAGTGATTAGAAGATATTGTACTTTGTACTTGATAAATCAGATACAACCATATAAAAGCCTTGCTACTTAGTTTGCGGCTAACTTTCTAAGTAGGTAACAAACATTCTCCATTCCAATAGATTTTACCTTGGTGCTTCTGAGTACTTTATGAAGTCTGAGACTTTCTTGTTGCATATCACTAAATTTCTACAACACCATTCTTTGTGTAAGAATGTACTTGACTATGTTCTTCGGGCATGGAACTTATTTTTTTAATTATTTAACCTACCATCCTTCCTTCCTTCCTTCCTTCCTTCCTTCCTTCCTTCCTTCCTTCCTTCCTTCCTTCCTTCCTTCCTTCCTTCCTCCCCCCTGTCTTTCTTTCTTTCTTTCTTTCTTTCTTTCTTTCTTTCTTTCTTTCTTTCTTTCTTTCTTTCTTCCTTCCTTCCTTCCTTCCTTCCTTCCTTCCTTCCTTTCTTTTTCTGTCATTTTTTGACCTTTTGCATTTCACACTAGAATTACAATTTTTTCCTGCTCTGGGATTTTTGCCAAACTGAGCAATTCCCTCGCATACCTCTGTTCTCTAGGGTGCTATATATTCCTCTGTGACTTCTATTCCCCACTTTCTGCCTCAGGATGGTATCCTTGAACTGAAAACCTGACTGGACTTGACAGGATTTTTAAATTTATTAGAGGATTGTTTTGTACTACTAACTGGTTTTTGAGTCAAGTGCAGCCATTTAATGCCTTGAGCCAACAAACTGCAATACTGTAATCCTCTCCCGTGAGTCATAGGAATTTTTTTCTGAATCATTTTTGGGATGTTTATTTGATTTCTTTTTCATATTAGTTCACACTGTCATACTCTCTTACATTCTCCCTGGAAGATTAGTGTAAATTGGCCAAACTGTTTCCAATGAAATGAAGGTTCAAATGTGCAGCCAACTTTTTCTTATGCCTTCGGCACACTGCAATAGTTTTCTCTGACATCACAAAGTTTCAATGTCATCTCCATCTGCTAATTTGGGAGTTTTAATATGGTAAGGGATTTCCCTAGGGAGAAGGCCAACAGCTGGGAAGGTGTTGTTTCATCTCCCTTTCCCTTTAAATTGGAGTTGTATCCTGGAACATTATCCTCTGTTCCCCTCTCTTTCTCAGTTTAAAATCCATTTTTAATGTATAAAGTCCCTGTACCACTTTTCTTCTTAAGGCATACACATGGAGTGATCCCTCTTCTCTTTTTACTGACATTGACTTTCATTGCATTGACTTTCTTGGAATTTTTTTTTTGCCTGCTTTACTTGTAATACAGATAGAAAACACCAGTTTGTTTTCAGCCAGGCAAGATTAATTATGTAGCATTTAACCAGTAAAAGCAAGATACCCTTTGTCATCCCCCTCCTTTTTACAACTTTTGTCACAAAAAATCCAGTTTGCAGTAAAGCAGCAATTGATTGCTTGCTCCAGCACTCTTAGAATTAACTATTGCCTGCCTGCAATAGTTCTATTGATCATGTTACTTACTCTATGGATATAACTACAGTATGTCTAAATTCTCTCCTTAGAGTTAATCAAAGGCAATAATTATGCATAGCTGGCAACCTCTCATTGCTAATAGCACAATATGTTAATCTTCCTTTTGATTGTCTTCTCTCTCTGACCAGGAAGGCATGATTCCCTTCATGTCTATTCTGTGATCTCTTCACACTGGAATGCTTCTGGGGTCTTGAGCCACTTTAGAACCTTAGGGACACATGGCATGGACTTTGTAACTTGTTAGCATACCCTGTTTTCCCGAAAATAAGACATCTCCTGATAATAAACCCAATTGGGCTTTTGAGCACATGCACTAAAATAAGCCCCCCCCAAAAAAATAAGCCCTCCCCAAAAATATTTAAACGCATGCGCAGCTGGTCCCCGCCATTTCCTCTGGTTAGATTTAGGGAAACAGAGCTGGAAATCAGGTAAGATGGCAAGAGGAGCCCCATCTTGCTCCACATGCCCCAAAATAATAAGACCTCCCCAAAAATAATGTCAAGCGCTTATGTTCAGAAAAATATAATACAGGGTCTTATTTTTGGGGAAACACGGTATTTACTTTGAATTTTAGTTTAACTTATTTCTCTCTCTTTTATAAAGATTATTAAACTTCTAAAGACTGGAATGTAGGAAAATTTTCTATCCTATTGCTGTATGGATTGATTGATAGCTTTTAACATTCCTAGACTGAAAAGGTAAACTGGCTGGAGACTATCTCCAGATAAGAAGAAGTTTGTTAGTGCAAATTGGGGTCTGGCTTATCTCTTTGTGAACTCCAAACAATCCTTTTCTTTAAAATTTACGCCCCTTCTAATATCAGACCTCATTTTAATGAATATGTGTAATATGTAACATGTTTGACTACATGTAACTGAATTCCTATGCAAAGGGGAAGTTACTTTTATCTTGTCCAATCAACTGTCCTCTTGCATTTTCTAAATCAAATCAAACCTTTATTGTCAATGCACAACATGTGTACAATGAGATTGATTCTTTGTTGTGTTAACTATAAAAGGGAATGTAAGATGGGTCTTGGGGTTCTTCCTTTTCATAGGGAAAGTCCACTTTATCAAGGTACCTAATAAGTTGCTTTTAAATGATCTTCTGACTTAGTTGTTTATTGGGAAAGTAAACCAAGGCAGAATTTAGGGCCAGATTTGGCTATTAAACCAACAAATCTTTAACAGCTGAAGTTGTCTAAATCCATCTTAGTTTGCTTGCAATCAATATCTTCTCCAAAATACAACTGTAAATCTGTCTGGCAATTCATCAGAGTGTTTTGATTTTCTTTCTTTCCAGTATTTACCCCCTTTGTGAGAAATTCTGCATTTGGGTGTGTAATAGTTACATTTTATTTTCCAACTACAACTTGTATGTCTAGGAGATCACATTGCAAGATGGCAGACAGTATATAATACCTGCATTGTGAGATACATGTTTTTTCAAGCAAATCAAATCAAAGAATCTAGAACAAAGATTTGGAATGGAATGGAATGGAATGGAATAGAATAGAATAGAATAGAATAGAATAGAATAGAATAGAGTAGAGTAGAGTAGAGTAGAGTAGAGTAGAGTAGAGTAGAGTAGAGTAGAATAGAATAGAATAGAATAGAATAGAATAGAATAGAATAGAATAGAATAGAATAGAATAGAATAGAATAACAGAGTTGGAAGGGACCTTGAAGATCTTCTAGTCCAACCGCCTGACTAGACAAGAAACCCTACATCACTTCAGACAAATGGTTATCCAACATTTTCTTAGGAACCTCCAGTGCTGGAGCATTCACAACTTCTGGAGGCAAGTTGTTCCACTGATTAATTGTTCTAATGGTCAGGAAATTTCTCCTTAGTTCTAAGTTGCTTCTCTCCTTGATTAGTTTCCACCCATTGCTTCTTGTCCTACCCTCAGGTGCTTTGGAGAGTAGCTTGACTCCCTCTTCTTTGTGGCAGCCTCTGAGATATTGGAACACTTTACATACATACATATTTACATGTACATACATATTTACATACGGTACATTTAACATACATAACTTGGGAATTTAAATTAGTTCAAAATGCAGTGGCTTGACGACTTACATAACTATTAGCAATGAAACAGAGATAAGTTGTTTGGAATAAACTTTCTGGCTTCTAGGATTCAAACAGATGGAATGAGTGCTGATGGGCTGGCATTTGCTTTGCTTAGCTACTGGCTAGCGTTGGCTAGGCAGTGATTGCCTAAAGGTACTCTGTGTGAGCTTCAGAATTGCAAGCAAATGGACATCATGCTGAATATGTATTTGATCTGCAGATGGTGATGGCAGTGTGAAGGAAATGTAGGTTGCTTTTAAAATGCATTGGGGATGATTTGCAGATGGAACAGCTACAGATATTGCAATAATGATGGACTAAGTCTGGGGAAATCCAGGTTCAACTCCCCATACAGCTAACTGAGTGTTCTGGGCCAGACAACTTCAAATTAAATTTCAGAGACTTTTGTAAAGGCAGTAGTATTCTCTCATTGCTATTTTCCAATGGAAAAATAATTTAAAGACATGGCCAACATTTACTGTATTTTTCAGAGTATAAGACACACCAGAGTATAAAATGCATCTTAGTTTTTGGGGAGGAAAATGGGGGGGGGGGGAATTCTGCCTACCAGGTATTCATCTGGCTAGTCCTTAGCCTGGTCAGCTTCAGCACATTAGTTCCCTCGCTGGTTTTGAGGTTGGGGCTAAAAACAGCTTCTAAAGCATAGCTGATCGTTGGAGGGAGCAACAATTAGAAAAGCAGGCAAAGCGTGGAAGATCGCTTCGCTCACTTGGGGCTGAAAAACAGCTTCTAAAGCACAGCTGATTGTTGGAGGGAGCTCCACTGACTAAAGCAGGTGAAGAATGGAAGGGGTAAGAGAAGGCAGCAGTTGTTTCAGGTAGCCACTTTGGGCACCGCACTCGGGGTTACATTCGAAGTATAAGACACACCCAAATTTTCAGCCTCTTTTAGGAAGGAAGTGTGTCTTATACTACGAAAAATACAGTACTCCACTCCACTCCATTTCTTCCTCCTTCCCTCCCTCCCTCCCTTTTTTATTTTTTCTTTCCCTTTTTCTTTTCTTTTCCTTGAGCTATTTGTGGGGAAGATAGGGGAGGATGTGATTTTGAGGTAGGTTTATCTAACAGTTCAGTGGCAGCTGCCATATCTTTATGACTGTGGAGGGATTCCTGCATCACTCCTCATGTTCTAGCAGCCGTGCTAGAGCTCCCAAGAGCAAACCATCTGAGAGTAACTAAATATTTCATAAACCTTTTAATAAATAAGCAGCCCCAGAAATGGGAGGTAAGCAGAATTTCAGTGGTGCTTGGATACTGAGGCAATTAAAATGGGAAACCTTAATAAATACATAGACATGCACACATGCATATGCATATACACATATAACTTTAAAAACATTTAAATAATAAAAATAATACTATATTTCTCCTGGAGATTTGCTTTGCATACAAAGTAAAGTTATACCATCTTTAAAACCACTAAGCTAAGCTTGCTGCATTTTTAAAAAAATAACTCATTTTTTTTTGAAGCTATAATGGGATTTTGTTGAATTCTAAAGGGAATTTATGCAAATGATTCCAACAGCATCTTTTATTCAGTAAACAGAAAAAGAAGAATGAAAAGGAAGGAAGGAAGTGGATTTAAAAATATAGGCCAAAACAGGAAAGGCAGATAATTTAATGGAACATTTGCAAGTAAGCCAAATGTCCATTGGTCTGCAAGCCCACTCTTGGGGGACGGGGTCTGGGACATATTTAAAATATTCATATACATGTTAATACTCTAGCAAGACTATCTCCATTGTACCAATAAATGACGTTCAACTGAATAGAGTTGAGAAGCCCTTCTCTTGATATTAAACAAAGCAAAACAATACTCCCTGCATATCCATTTAGCAGCAAAAAATAAAATTGTTAGTTCATTCCCTACATTATATTAAAATATTCCTTTAACACAACAATTAATGATTGTAGAAAAGCACAATTTCCTTTTGCTGCCTCCTGCATTTCTGCTGACAGAATTTCATGGCATTCTGCTTTTCTGGGAAACTGTGTGAATTTTATAAATTCTTATTGTAAGGATCAACTGAAACCTCACTCATCTGTATTACTGAAATTCAGCACATGCAGTTATCCCAGCTGAGAGAATTGAACAAGTTATGTCTGCCTGACACATTTGTATAAAAGATGAGCCTATGACAGGGAAGAGGGAGGGAGGGGGGGAAAAAGAGAGTCAGAGATAGAGAGACAGAGAGACAGAGAGACAGAGAGAAGAGTTTCCATCCCTATCCAGCACTATTACTATGGGTTGACTGGATGTAAAACATGTCCATTTTAAATTATATTTTTTCTCTATGAATTTGCAAATATTGATACGTTTTTGTCAAAAAGCAATTGGATTGAAATGCTCACCTGTCTCCATTTAGGAATATTGAGAATATAACATCAGATTTTTTTTTCTTGTTATCTATCTTTAACTATAATTATTAAAGCAAACAGAAAATATCTATGACTTTCTTAAAAGATTGGTCTTCCTTATGTTCAAACTCACATTCATTGATGAAACTTATTAAGTGACATTGGGATTTCCCTGTTGACACTACTTTCTCACTGAGCTACAGTAATGACACAATGGGTCTCTGGACTTTATGAACCAATGATTTAAAAATGGAACTAATCTTTGAAAATAACATCTGATACTGAAAATCCCAAATTATTTTCTTCATCCGGTACTTCTATCTATTCCCAAGTTTTCTGCCTTCCTAAACAACTAGGAGATAACAAATTTCTTCTTCTCACTTGCTTTGGTCATCAAATCCTATATCAATCTCAAAACTTGGTGAACTGAGCTGTCAATACGTTTTGGAGGGCAGGGACTGAAGACCGAAATTTCATATCAATGGTGAATCCTGCACACTATCCTAGAAGATGAACAGGTACCAATATTTCCTATTTTACTCAGTTCTAATACAATTATTAAGTAATACAATCATACATCAAAAGCATATGATTGTACTGATTAATAATTGTATTTATTATTATTGTTGTATTTATTAATAGTAATTATTGATTAATAAATTAATTAATTGATTAATAAAGATGTGGGTATTTAAGTAAGTCATTTTCTTTTATACCTCTTTGAGAAACTGCACCTGTGCGGTGCTTTGTAAATTGTACAAAAGTGCTAACGGATCATCCAGAGATCCACATAAAAAATAATGTTGTTTCTTTTACATGGTTAAGTGTGTTTTTAACTACTATGAAGATAAAGATTACATATTTATGTAATATTTATGCTCATATGAGATAATTCTTTCTTTCTTTTCTTTTTTTTTTAGAAAATATAGCTCAGTAAGTCAATATCAAAAGGATGAGATACATGATTTATACCTGAAGAGAAGCTATATTTTAGCTTCAGTAGGAAAACATCCAGTAGTGGGCTGCTGTCGGTTCGGACCAGTTCAGGTGAACTGGTAGTTCCATGATCAGCTGGCCCTGCCCACCCATCTCCACCCTATCCTGTCCTATATTTCCTTTTTTCTGGCTCAGCTGATTCATGTGGCACAGCTGATTTCCATGCTTACGCTGTTCTACTTACCAGGGCTGCCTTAGAAGGTAAGCAGCTCAGCTTCAAATTGCTGTATTTTGAATGCTGCACACAAGTCAGTGATGGATTGCTCGTAGTTCGCACTGGTTCTATAGAACCGGTAGTAAAACCGGCAGGAGGCTCCGCCCACCGACTCCAACGTCATTAAAATTCTGCGCTTGCGTGTGGCCCTGTTGCAAACTGGTAGTAAAGGTAAGTAGAACCCACCCCTGACACGTGCGTTAGGTGCAAAGCGCCCGCTCACAAAACCGGTTCTTAAACCGGTTGCAGCCCACCACTGAAAACTTCCCATGTGCAAGAAATGGAAATAAGATACAGGTTTGTTTAGACTCCTAGCATCCTTCTTCAGGTCAAAATCAAACCAAAATTTACCCACATAAATTTGTACCTCTATGAACATTCTTACAATGATCTCTGAGTGTTTTGTGTCTACTGAATAAAGAGTTAAAACTTGAACAGAAGAGAGGGTTTTTTTTATATAAAAAAATAATAATACATAAAGCACTGCCAAGCTACTTTGTTTTCCCAATCAGTTATGCTTCCTGATTTGTGAATACAAAAGAAAGCTAACAATCAGCATAATGCAAGGAGTGGGGGAGGGGAGGAAGCTGACTTGTAATTGAGGGCTATTTTGGGCCAAGAATGATATCAATCTAAAACCAAATGAGAAAGGGCGTAAAAGAGCCGTGTTCCAGATACGTGACAGCAAACACCATCAAATAAGTACTTATAAGCTCTTATAAGTGGAGAGCTATGCAGCTGATATTGCCTCGGGCTAGTTCTGGGAAAGAACTCTGATTTATGCAGGGAGCAGAGTCCTCACTTTCAGTTTGCTACTTAATACCTTCTCCTCTGATTCCTTCGCTTCTGAGCATGACAAACATGATCCTGAAAGGTGCCTGAATGTTTAAAATTACTGTAACATCCAAACATTGGCTGCCCCGTCTTTCTTAACTTCAGACTTTTCCACTCTCCTCTCAACTTAGAATATCTGACTCTGTCCTTTGATGTCCAATTGCCAGAAAAATTGGACTGAGAATTGAACAGTCATGTGCTCACACTAGGAATAGAAACTTTCTTTTCATGGTACTATTTCATTTGTTCCAAGAAATGCTGTGGTGTTTATGGTTTATATATATATACTGTATTTATGTTTATTGGATAAAAACAATGTGTGGGGAAGTTGAGGAGGGGGACGACATTCTATTATTACCAGCACATTTTTAATTAATTCATTTCTATCTCCTCATAGTTTTTTCTCCTCATGGTATAAGTTATATTTCTCTCTTTTAAGGTTAGCCAATTGATATCTGTGTGAGTGTGAGTGTGTATATACACACACATCCCTTGTTTTCCTTTTCATTGACTCCTTTTAGTTCCTGTTTATTTAGTTATATGGGAATTTTTCAGAAACATCTAATTTGTTAGATAGCCAGGTAACTTTTCATTAGATTAATTTCATTTAGATTTTGTTAATTTTACTTCCCTTCTGGCTTTTTCACTTTAGACTCTTTTTGGGGTGGGGAGATTTTCACAGCTGGTGCTTCAAATTAATGAGAAAAAAAAACAGTACTAGGTAAATTGAGATGATAAGCATGTATATGAACCTTCTAAATACTTGTGAACAAAATCAGAAAAATAAGAGCATCCTTTTCAGTTGGGTATATTTATGATTTTGTTTCAGAACAAATAGTCTGTGAGTTCCATCTCTGGACATATGATTAAAGTGAACTCCTCATTCTTGGAGAAGACCAATTATAATCTGAACTCAGGTTTCTCTAAATTTGGGGTGTTGCCCATGAAAAGTTCGGTTCTTGAGGCATTGGCATTTAGGTGATACCAGTGGTAATGGGGAAAAAAAGACTTCTAATGAGTAATCCCACCTTGTATCATATTTTCAGGAGATTGGATAACTGTGGCTTTGTATTTTGACAATCCAGAATTCTGATAAACAGGACTCTTACTTTTAGTTTCACCAGACCTTTGTGGACTTTGTGAAGCTTCAATTCCTAGCAAATCTTGAACATGAGAGTTTTTCCTCCAATGCCAGGGCCAGTCAAGTGAAAGAAAGTACTTCTTGTCCCCACTGCCACCAAAATTTAGGCAGTGGAGAAAATTACACATCTCCCTGTTCCTTCAAAGTAAAGATTAACATTCTTTCCATGCAAGCATTAATATGCACAGTAACATAAGAGGATTTTTTTAAAAAAAAATTGAGGTGGGAATATGATGGAGTTATGCTTCCCTGTTTAAGGATCTGTTTCTTTCCCCCTCCTTCAGCCGAATAGCAATAACACTTAGACTTCTATACCCCTTCACAGTGCTTTACAGCCCTCTCTAAGCAGTTTACATAGTCAGCATATTTTCCCCAACAGTCTGGGTCCTCATAGCTTATTTTCAAACAGTTATCAGTCTAATTTTAACTGTTTACTGCAAGAAACAGTGTGGACTTCCAGTTCCCATAATCCATTTCTCTGAAATGAGAGGATACCAAAAAGAGAAAAAAGTGCCCTGAAACAGTGTCAAGGAGAAAATGCTAGCATTGTACACAGTTGGGATTGGTCTTTTCTTCCCAACTTCAGCATCATCTAAAATGTGGCCCCACCAAATGACTTCTGTGGGAATGTGCCCTGATCAGAAAAAAAAAAAAAATGCCCCTTTTGCCTGGAGAAGCTACTGGTGTGTAAGTCATTCCCTTATATGACCTGAGTCAACATGCATTTTATTTTATTTCTGAAAATAGGAATCATCACATTTGTATTTAGCGGAGGAAGGATGACCTATAATCAAAGATATTCTCCTGTTTCTTATCCACCAGATGATCCTGGCCTAGGAAACAAGTGTCTAACAACCTTGCAAGCACTGTTTCCCAAAGCTAACTGCTGGAATTAACAATTTTCTGCAGTGTTTCCAGCATGCTAATTAAGGCTTAGCTATGCTACACCTCTCATATCTCTACATTTAAACAGCTGTATTTCTGGATTCTACATAAGCAGAAAGAGAAAGCCACATCTCTAATGCTCTTTCACGGCAGTGGTAACAGCTAAGAATATATCAGCCAGCTTATTCTGAAATTGTGCCTGTGGCACAAAGCAATAGGATCCCGTTCACATGTATTTTGCTTGCAACATGTCAAATCACTGTCACGACACAAAATAGTGTTCACTAAAGTTTTTTTCTTCCTTCAGTGTTATGCTGTAGGGTAAGGCTTCTGTCATCTAGGTTTGATTTACCTACAAATTGGCTCATCCTTTTCTGTTGCAGAAATCACAGTAGACATATTCAGGAGTTACTTCCAAAGGAGAAAGATAGTGTGGCAAATAGGGTGATAATGGAACTTATATTTTGTTCTCCTTTATTGCTTCTGAAAATATCAGTAGTCGGCTCATGTGTCAAAGTCATATGTGTGCAAATAGTTGGAATCAATCAATAAGAGTGTTACAACTCTTGTGATTCAGCTACCTGTGTTATAGAATGCAAGCAATATGTGTTCTGCTCAACTCTTGGTTTTTGCTTGACTTTCCTTTTTAAAGTTTTCTTTTACTATTTTTTCTTCCATTTGGAGATAATTGAAAGCTGGCCCACTGGCCTTCAAGGCATTTGGTGTTAAGGTTATCAAATGCAGATATCTCTGTGTTGTGTTTTGATTGGCAAAGACTACTTCTTGTTTGGCCAAAAGAATTTTGCTACCTTACATCATAGCTTACTTATATTATTTACTTATACTGACTTACTGATATTTGAAGGCAGATCTGTACTGGGTTATCTCATCCATCTATTGAAGAATTCGTCTAATGATTAGAGAACAGCTAGACAGTATAACAGAATTCAACTAAATGAGTCAAGGTTAGGAAAGGAATGTGTTAATGTTGTATATTATTCCTTTATTTATTTAACTTATCATGAGAAATGCTGGACCAGAAGAAAGAGAACCTGGAATAAAAATTTCTGGGAAAGACATTGAGAACTTCTAATAAGTTCACAATAACACTGGCTGGAAATGAAGAAGACTGAAGGAATTTCTTGTTGAAGGTGAAATAAGAGCATACAAAAGTCAGTCTTCTGCTCACTATTAAAATTAAAAGGGATGCCTAAGATTATGGGAAGACCATGGATTTTCTAGTTGGAATTTATGAAAGCTGTGAAAGCTGCATCATTAGAAAAGCTGAATGAACTAAAATATGTGCTTTTAAATTGTGGTCTGGAGAAATTATTGAGGATATATTGAGTCTACAAAACAGATTCAATATTACATGAACTAAAACTATACTGCTCATTGGAAGCATTAATATTGAAACTAAAGCTTTAATATTTTGGACACAAAAGTCACTGAAGAAGATTGTGATGCTTAGAAAAAGAAGAAAGAATGAAAAAGATGTCAGCTAAAGAAAAGAACTTTGATTATTATTATTTTATTTATTTTATTTATTACCAATATTACCAATTACCAATGTCATAAGCAATAGCTTACAAGAGCTTTCATATGTATAATATAAAATATGTGCATGTGGTCTTTTTAACAATAATAATAAGAGTAATTAAATTGGGTAAACCTCAAAATCAAATCAAAAATCAATTAATTAAGGAAAGCAGTTGCTAATGGACATTGTCAAGGAAATATCTAATAGGTCTTGAAGAACTGAAAGTGATTGGGCAATAGTTGTGTACAATTCATTTATAGAAAGTTGCTACCAACTGTAGCAATATCCACTGCAACTTATACTGCAACTACTAGTCCTTTTTTTCCTTGAGTTTCTTCAAAGTTTGGCTCACAAACATGTTGCACAGCTAGTGTTTTTGTTTAAAATAGATTGCTGTGATTATTTCAACTGCATATTTGCTTCTCTAGTCTATGTGCAATGAACCATGAACTTCCAGTCAGCCAAAATTGCATTAAGTGGGGAACTTACTGAAGTCTTCACGGTATGAGCCATGAAGGCAGCTTGGCACTTCATAGGAACTCTTCTTCTAATACAGATCCCTTAATACCACAATTCTGCCTAGTTCATGGCATGCTGATAATAAAAAGTTCCATTGCAATATATGGAAAAAAAACCTAAAACCATAGAGTTCATCTGAGGAGAATGCACAGTTATGAACATAAATATTTTGAGTCAATTTGCTTGCGAATGAATTTTCATTTGTGTAATGATAATGTAACCTTTCCAGTCAGGAAGAGTATGCAATTTTGAATGCTTTCCCATACATTCAGGTAGAAGGAGAACTGGCCTCAATTTTCTCCCTGGAAGGCTGGCTTCCTCTGTGCAGAGAATATGTATCTGTGAAGTAATATAGAAAAGTCTAATGTAGTTGAGTCCAGGAAGAGTCATTTTGTTGATTGCTCTCATGTATTTGAATTTATTGAGATACTGAAATAAAACTTTTGTTGTGTCCAGTTAAGATTTTTGAAGAGAAACATTTAGAAGGATAGAATATTTTAAGGGAAATGACTATGAAAATATTATGGGCATCTTTTAAAAATATTAACTATACAGGTCTTTTGTTAGAGAAGATACTATCCCTAGTATAGCTCTAGTTCTGTGAAAAGTATTCTCTTCCTTTACAATTTTCTAAAATTCTCCATAACTGCTCCTGAATATTATCAAACCTTCAAGTGGATCCTACTGGTACATAAAGGATTTAGAGTGAGTATTTAAACACAAAAGTCATTCAATTTGCAATGAACAATTGTCTTCCCCCCAAGACCTATCAATTCAATTAATTTGATGGATCCAGTTGTGTGAGTACTTTGTTAAACAATCAGCGAAAAACTCCCAAGAAATGTAACAACACCAAAGATACAGGAAATTCAGAAAATGTGTTGTGGTGAATACTTTTTCACAGAACTGGAGCTGTGTGACTTTGTTAGATATTGTCAGTACACTGCACACAAAGTCTAGGCACGTTGTAACTGCCTTTCAGCAGAGCTTCAGACCCACTAGGGATTTGTAAAAAATAAACCTACAGCAGTGCAGCTGTCCACTGGAAATAAAATGTATAGTGTATTTTTTAAGAGAAAAAAAAACCCCAAATGGATAATTCCATGCATAGTGTTCTTTCTCTGTGAACTTTCATTTATGTATAGTTCTTGTATCACCTCTTACCATATGTGAAATATTTTAAGTTTGTCACCAATTCAAAAAGTTTTGTATTTTTACATGCTAAGTTGACTGCCAGGAAACAAATGGAAAGACAGAAAAGTTTGGGGATTGAAGTTTAAATATTTTAGGTTTATAAAAAGCTCCCAAGAATTGCATTTGGTAACCCTCCAAATTTTTCTCTGTTTTGTCCAATCATTCATGGCAGCAATTAATAATTACTATAGCCTTTCTCTTTTTTCTGTGCATCTTCCCTTTGTCATTGTAGCCTAGGAAGAAAGAAAATTCACATGCATGCAGTGCACCATAATGAAAAGTTGAGACAAAGTTCATAATCTCATCTAGTCTCTTCATTGCATGAGATCTGCCTTCTGGATACAGATAGTATATGCCGAGAAACTACTGTTGTAGTGGGACAGACTATTCCTCCCCAGAGATTAGAAGCAGGACACAACTTGCTTTAGAGAAACACTCTAAAGCAGGGGTGTCAAACTCAAGGCCCGGGAGCTGGATCTGGACTGTGGGGTGCTTAGATCTGGCCTGCAGAACCACCCTGGAAACAGTGAAGGACCAGCCCATGGTGCCTCTGCCAGTAAAAACCGAGCCCTCCGGAGTTCTGTTTTCACTGGCAGAGGGTTGCAGGAGGCCGTTGCAGCCAAAAACGGAGCTTGTGAGCCTGTTTTTGCTGGCAGAGCACTCAGGCCGCCACAGGCGCCCCCAATGATATCGAACTGGCCATACCTACCCAAGCCACACCATCTCCCTGAGGTCAAACACAACCCTGATATGGCCCTCAATAAAATCGTGTTTGACACCCCTGGTCTAAAGGGATTCTTTGTTCAAATCATTGTGAAAGTGAAACATCCCTCCTAAAAACTGTGCACTATTTAAATGAATTGACTATTTCAGGTTCAATCAAGCTTCAAACAAGTAAATGTAGAGGCATTAGTTAGGAAATAATGACTCCCTGTTAAAAGTATTCTTGATATAAATATTAAGAATATGTCTACACCATGTGTGAAATGATGCGGACTTAGCAAGCAAAGAGTGCATTCTAATGTTCATGTACTTTGCTTGGATTAGTGGTAGAATCCACGGACCTTGCAGGATAGAGTTGTGTAAAAAGTTGCAGGCTCAAGGCTTTAATTCAGCAATAATCAGTTTGCTTTTTTCCTTTAATGTTAAATCCTTATTTGACAAGGACCATGCCAAATTATGCATTAATATGTAGAACAGGTTTAGAGATATTTTAAATTAAATGTTAAAATTCAGCCTCATTCTTTTCTTACATAATGCAGTATGAGGATTACATATATCTTCAGGAGATTAACTAATTGGAAATAAAACATTTGGCAATGTTATTAACACAGGATGATCAACTAAAATACATATTCACAGTAAGATTAGGCTATTACTTTGCAGCCATAATGCAAATTATAGGTAGAATAACAAGAGAATGAATGAAAAAAAAAAGATTTTATTTCAGAAACAAGGGTAGGGACAGTAATGTGGAGAAAGTGCACGATAACAACGCTTGATTGTACGAAAAGTAAGAAAATGGAAATATCACATAAATGGTTTAAATGCGATAGCCCAGAGTCTGCCCAACTCTCAAATAAGCATTTTTTAGCATCTTAACATTATTCAGCGATGCAAATAATATCTCTTCTTGCTGTCTGTACATCTTCTAATGCTGCATTAGCTTTCAAACTTATTTTATACAATTTATCTATTATAGATCATCTGAGATTTCAAAGTGAACAATATGCTCTGCCTAAAGTTTGTGCAAAATATATAAAGAGAACAGAAGTCTTCAAAACTATCTGTCCATTTTTTATATGTGTAATGCAGATGCTTTGGTTCAAAAGTGTTTCACTTTTTGGGACTAGCATTGAGCTTTGTTTTAGAACTAAATCACAAATTCTAATATCTTAGAGATTATGCCCAATTGTTGCAATGGGATGATCATCAAATACTTAGATTTTTTTAATGTTATTGGCAGCATAGATGGAAATTACACAGGGGTTCTTTTCTGGTGACACAAAAGTGCCTATATGTCCTTGGAGATTCTCAATCATTCAGGTCATGGTTGTCCCAAAGGTGCTTTTCAAAAGGCAACTGGTTTTTTTTTCCTTGAAAACATTTATCTTCTCATCCAAGAAGCTTCTTCAGTTCATTACTGAAGGGGCTTCTTAAATGAGAAGTGAAACTTTTCAAGAAAAAAAGAAAAGAAAGTCCAGTTGCCTTTGGGAAAAAGTTCAGAATGATAGAAGCAGGAGGGTTGTACCGAAGGAACTTTTTAAACAATAGGAAGTTTTGATTACTTTTGAAGGAACACCATTTCTTCTTTATGATTTTCTGGGCAGTTTGCTACATTGTTCATTGTATGTGATATGTGACCCTTTTATGCATTAACACTTGTTTACATACATCTATTGTTTTAGTATTTGGCATGCGCAGGGGTGAAATTCACTTATGTTCCCTACTGGTTTGCAAATGTGTGTGTGCCATTGTCTGCACATGTATAAAGCCTTCTGTGCATGTGCAAAGGCTTAAAATGTCACAAAAAAGTGACATCATGACATCCGCGTGGGTGGGCGGAGCCTCCCACAGCTGCCACTACCAGTTTGCCTGAGCCAGATAGAACTGGCTGAATTTCACTGCTGGGCATGCACCTTTGTTGCTTTTAAAGCTCCCAGTGCATTAGCAAGTTGCCTTTTCAAGGTGAGGATGCTTATAGGTCCTTTAATGCTCTTTGCTTCAGCCCCAAGGAGCATCCTGGCTGTGGAGTAGTGAAGAGAGGAGCCAGCATAAATAGCATCCTCCTCTCCCAGCTGTGCTGCCTAGCTGCTGACATTCATGGTCTCTTAACCGTTGGCAGTTTGCATGGTCTTTAGCAAAGTCCAGTCTTTCTATGTATTGTAAAAAGTCCTATCACAACTACTATGATTGTTTGCTGCCCCCAACCCATACAAACATATTTTCTGAGGAAAAACAATGGAATGGTAAGATGCTAGGGCTGAAATCATGACTCTTCCTCTTATTTGAGAATGAGTAGATCTCTCCACCTCCTATCTTACATGCTATCCCAGGATCCCTTATTGAGACCTTCATGGCTAACCACAAAATGTATCTGGCTCAAGGTCATTATCTGAAAACGGTGCCTCTTCCCTGGCTGCCATGCTACCAATCTTCTGCTGTTGTACCTAACTATCTACCTAGCTTGCAGCCAATATAAACTAGTGAATAATAATAAAAAAATGTGGTGATACTATGTAAAAATAATAAATTGTTGTTTATGGGCGGAAGGAAGAGTCCAAATGAGCAGACTTTTGCATCTTGCTTTTGTTTTTCCCTGTAAGGGATCCTACCTACAGGCAATTGCAATAATGGATCTGTAATCAAAACAAAAAATCAAGTACTTAATTCAGGTGAATCAATGAATGAATCAAATGAATGACAACCAGTTTGGTCTAGCAGTTATAGCACCAGGCTAGAAAGGAGGAGACCATAAGTTCTAGTCCTGCCTTAGCCATGAAAGCCAGCTGGATGACCTGGGCCAGTCATTCTCTCTCAGCACAACTCACCTCACAGGATGGTTCTTGTGGGGAAAATAAGAAGAAAAGGTGTATCAGAGATGTTCGCCATCTTGAATTATTTGTAAAAATAATCAAGCATGATACACATAAATAAAATAAATTCAGACATATAACAGGCTGGAAGACCATGAGTTGCAAGTCACATCTTAGGCACTAAGCCAGCTTGGTGACCTTGGACCATCACATTCAGCCACAGAAAGAAGGCAAGGGCAAACCACTTCCAAAAATATTGCCAAGAAAACTTCAGGGAATAACCCTGGCAGTTGCCACACCACATATGCTTGCTGGACTTAGCAATATAACATCTGTAACATGTGACTCTATTCTTAGAGAAAATCTGCAGGATCCTAAATTTAAATAAAAAATAATTTTTAAACAACTGAATGGCTTTGAGATATTCTTTTTAAGCACATGATGGTATTACATTAGCCAGGAGACTACCATGCTAATGCAGAGTAGTAGTTTGGCTGCTTGTTTGCTAGCTCTGTTTGGTTCATGCTTGCACACTTCCCAAGGTTCACAACAGAATGGCGAGTTGGTTCACACCAGAAAGAAAGACAAGTGACTTTCTTACAGTGTCATCCAAGGCCCTCTCCCTCCACCAAAGCCGCTTCACAAACAGGCATTGCAACCAGGAAGGTTCAGCCCTGGCAGGATTCTGACTATCCACAGAAACACTGGCTCGTCTCCCCATCGAAGTGACACCTATTTATCTACTCACATAGAAGATGCTTTCAAACTGCTAGATGGCAAAAGTTGAGACAAGTGACAGGAGTTCACTCCACCCTGAAGAGTTAGGATTTGAACCACTGGAGCAAAGAGTCTCCAGTATCATTAAACCACCTAGCCACTCTGCCTCTTAGCCATGAGCTCACCAAATCTCATAATAAGTTGGTGTTCCCACCTGAAATCTTAAAAAATATTGGGCAGAAATGCTAAAATTTCCCACAATATCCAGATTTTAACCATTAAAAAGACAGATTTTGATATTAGCGCCTAAACCAGGAACCACTATTGTATAGGTTGGAACTCATTATAGCAGACTGTTTCTTTCACACATAAAAGAAGCATGTCACCATCATCTTTACTTTCACCTTGTTGCTAGGCAACTTCAGGGCAGGCTGTCTAATTGGGTTTCCACTCTGAACTAACCCCATTTTCTACTGTAAGTCACTAAGGAAGTATTAACCTTAGTGTGATCTTCTGTCTTTGTTGTGCCAGTATTATGCACACTCCCTTTTGTATAACTGATCATAAGCCCTGAGTTTCATTTCATGTTCTACACTCGGTCAGATGCATCTCCTGTTTACAAGACAAATTACATATCCCATGGACATATTACTGTCTCATTCCCAGAATACTCATTTGAGTGGTTGATCACTGCTACTGCTATAGTTGCAACCTTTGTTTCCTAGTCTTTGTTTGCTCCAAGAATCTCTGTGCAGTTGAACAGCTTATGATACTTTTCAAAGCATCTGAGTAGAGGAATCAATGGTCAGGCAGAGTTAGGTTTAAGAAATTGAAAGTATAGTGACTGAAACCAGTTTGAGTCTTCAAACAACAACAACACTTCTTTTTTCTTCTCTCTCACATATTTCATATATATAATGAAATTTTGTGGAAAAATTGACAAGCCACTGTTTTCCAGAAAATTGGCATCTCCTGTACTTCAATTTAATACCTCATTTGTCTCTGTATGACGAGTCTTGCCCTGCCCAATTATCCAAAGGTCTCTTTCACTTCTCAAATAGATATATAGACTTCTTGAAGTTACAACTAGAAACATTAAGCTGCATGTGACCATATACCTCAGTTCAAGGACACCTCTTGCTACAATAACTCTAAATTTATTCTTTCAGTCTGGCAGGTGCCTCAGACATTACAAGAACAGAACTTGTTCCAAAGCCTCTGGGACTAATCATCTCTTATTTCTTGGAAGAGGAATTCCTGAAAGAGAAGGAAGCAGTGTAGGTCTCTTCTATAACCTATATTTTAGACACTGGTTCCTCTGAACTCCTTGCAGTATGTGTGTGTGTATCCTACCTTTTGGTTAAGGATGTCCTTTCTGCTCTAAAATGCCTATAGAGCTCAACCTTTAGTAATAGTAGATTAGTCTATCTTCTACTATATATGGATGTTTTTTTTTTCTGATCTGGCATTTTGTAGATATCATAGAGCTATTTATCCATAATTCACAGAAAAACATTGTGAATGATGGGAGCCAGATATTATGGATCGGGGCTCGGGTCTTGACATACCTGTGGGGGGGGAAGAATGCTCCCACCAGGAGCAACAGTAGCAGCTCACTGACGGCAACCCCACATCTGATGGTGCCAAACTGCCATGGCGTTCCCCGCCGAACCTATGCTGCCCAACTGATTGCTTCTGTCAGCCTGACACAATGGCCACATGCCACCTGCTGGGCCATTCTAGATGGCGAGGAGGCCCATTGCCACAAGAGTGATGTCAGACCTGGTGGTTACTGCGGCGGCCAGACAGATACAGCCCCAACAACGATGGGCACTGGATGGTGGCTACCAGTGGGCATGGTAGCCGGATGGACAGGGGTGGGGCCCAAAGACTTGAAAAGGCACTGGGAGGTGGATGTTCCCAGTGCTGACTATACAAGGAACATATTACCTACTCGTCGCATTCTGAGGCTCCGGTCTGTTTGTGGGTTTTGCTGCTTTTGAAGTGCGTGTCCTGGCCTAGACGGGCTGAGAATGGAAGTCTGGCTACATTAATAATATATCCAAGGATATCACTTCTATGAGACTGTGAGTCCTTTCTATTATCCCTTCTGAAGGAAGGTGAAAATGCCAACCCACCCCCAATTTATTTTCTCATAGGATGGGAATACATATCCTATGTACCTGCTGGCTTTTATTTATTATAAGTACAATGTTACTTTACAACTGCCCTACTCACAAGCTCAGACAGATTCAATTTTCCCATCTAAGCCTTTTCTTCTTCCACCTTCATCTCTTTCTCTCCTATCTTTCTCATTGCTAACAATTTTGCCAAATTTGTTTCAAAGCTGGCCAGGGTAGGCTTTTGGAGGACTGGATTGCTCATATGCTTTCCAAGTTGGAATTCTTGATGTACTGATTCATTCCCAGAGGAGAGGGGATCGGATAGTGTTGGCTGCAATCCTAATCGCATCAAGAACACAGAAATGTCTGTACTTTGTAATAGATTTTCTTCTTTGTTTTGTTTTCACAATGGAAAAGGGAGTTAGAGAAAAGATCATTTAAGACCTAGGCAATATATTAGAAAGGATAGGATTTTCTTTCACAAATAATTCAGTTTTATTGACTCTGTCTATTCTGTAAGAATGGAGCCTCAAACTACTTTTAGGCACATGGCCATTTTTAAAAAAAGATAATAATCCAAACATTCTCAACTCTGAAACATTTGGCAGTGCTGTCCTATAAGAAGAAGGAGATTTGTAACACAGTTTAGATATTCTTTGTAGTATAAATCTATTTGGAAATGTGTATAGTTTTGCAAGTCTTTGTGCTATAATTAAGTTAACAAATGGATTATTCTTAATATTTCCTATTAACTTCACAGGTAAGGTAGGATGATCAATTTGAATTAGAAGATATCTTATGTGACTTGAGAGCATCCCTCCTGAGGGCCTCCTATAATTGTTCCTTAGTTATCTTCAGATTTTCCATTAAGGGTGAGATGACATTTGGGTACAAGTACATTATGATATTAAGATGAAACTAATTCAAAGAAAAAAGTCATGTTTACTGAACTCAGCAGAAAAAGTTTTTAAAAAGTTATAACTTTGTTAATATAATTGTACAAAGATCAGTGTAGTTTAAAAGTATGTTACAAACTTTGGAATTATATACTCAAACCTTGCAACCTATTATTACATGAAGAATGAGCTTGTAGCAAAATATTGTGACACATTTCGATGAAGCCCTACATAAGTGTCACTTTTCTATCCTGAAAATATTCTATTTCACAATTATCATCATCATGTAGTCTTCTGAGAACCTGAACTATGAAAATTAAATCATATTCAATTCATATGGATAGCAAATTCTGCTGCTGCATTTTTAAAAGCTAATGAAAAACCAACCCAATTCTGGACAACTTGTCATAGAAAAGAGCCCAAGGGAAAACTAATCATGATGCCATGTTTCCAAATTATTTTCATCCTGTGTAGAAATTAACCGTGCCACATACAATCTAGTGTTTTGGGTGGTGCTTGTTTATTGTGGCCAGGATTTGGCATTTCCAGAGCTTGTGTCTTCTTTATATGTGCATTTCAATATTCTCCCTCCCTCCCTCCCTCCCCCTCCTCTCTCCTGGAAAAGAGTCTACTTTTTTTAAAGTGAGGAATCCATTCTTTAAATTTTATGAAGGAAGCAAAATCAAAACTTGGGTAGCTAGGAAGCTGCAGCTGAAAAGGATTCTGTTACTAGACAAGTGAACAAAACAAGCAGATACTTACAGTCTTGGGAGAATTTCAACTAGAATGCTTCCATGGGCAAGCAGATCTGCTAACACTCCTCCAAAGCAAATCACATTAGGTACATATTTGTTTATTTATACAGACATACAGATGTGCATGCACACAATTGTTGTGACTGCCTAGCCCTAGGTCAAAGCAACAACTCGGGGGCAGGCAGACTGTGCTCACTTTGATTCTGGAAGTATCTTACTTCCCATGCACCCAACCGCTTCTTAGGAACCAAGAAGCAGAGGGACAAGTAAAGCTGGTAGGTGACAAGGATGCCCTGCAGAGAAAAAAAAAATAGTTTGGAACCTGCTTTGGAGAGGAGGGGGTGGCAATATTTCAGCCCAACCTTTCAGGCAGATAGTTTACTTTTAATTCAGATTTTTGCTTCCTTCTGTTAAGCTCCCCAGCTTCTAAAATAGAGATCTGTAAAACAATCACTACTTTGTAACCAAAGTAGTGCACAATATAGTCATCTTTTGAAGGGCTGGAGGCTTGCAGATGGAAGCTTAAGAGCTTTTAAATTTAGAAAGGGTTTCAGTTTGTTTCTTTGTTTCATAATCAGGGTTTCAGTTTGTTTCTTTGTTTGGTTTTTAGTTTCTGTTTATTTTACTTTTTTATAAAGATGAAAAAAATGTTTTCTTCCCAAAAGTCTTCCCAAAGAGTTCCCAAAACTCTTTCAAGTGTTGTTTTTGGTGCACTTGACTATACTGGCTGAGGTGATGGTCAATAATTATGTGCATTTCTCCTCCAGAGAACAGGAATGTGAAAAATTCTTGAAAGTCTTTTTTTTTTTTTTTTTTTTTGTAAAAGTAGAATTTCTACACACATTTTTTTGGTTTGTTTTTATATTCTTTCAGAAGTATGTTTTTTTTAAAAAAATGTGAATAAACAATGAACTTCTCCTTGATCAATTGGAATTGCTGGTGTTTAAAGAATTCTGAAATTGATTTTCATTTTATTTTCCTTGGAACTGGACTAGATCCCGATAGTAATCTTTGATCTGGAGCAGCATTTCTTAGCTTGGACTATTCCAGATCTGTTATAATTTTGAAAAACATTTTACATTCTAGCTTGATGTTACACTCTTAGAGAAATATATTCAACAGCAGGTAATATCATTATTGCTTAGTATCAGACAGAGAAACCCTAAAGAATTCCCTGAGCACAGAAAGGATTATAGTCAATTAATCACTCACAGAGTTATCTGAGGCAGCTCTTGTTCAAGTCCTAGATTGGTAGTCTCACCAATAGTAATTAATATTCTTTGCATGTTATGTTTTACAGTCAAACAAAATAAAATAAGCATGCTGTCATTTAAAAAATACTCTTGGATAGGGTTTCCCCCCCACTACTTTTGAAAACATCAGTTTCATCCTAATATGGAAATTAACATACAGATTTCAGTTGTGGTGATTCAGTGCTCATGTCACACTCATGTTGTTTACGTGATAATAATAGAAATGTGAAATGTTTTATGATTTCAGCTCCACTGGTGCTTTGAATTGGTGCCCTCTAGTGAGAGGCAATTGGAGTGGTTGATTTCTGCCAAGAGAATAGAAAATAGAGAATTGAAATCACCACAGATTGAATGGGCATAGCTCCAATTAGCTCCCACTGAGACCTGAGGCAGTTAGCCCTCTGATGCTTAGGCAAGCAACATTTTTTTTTAACAAACAAACAAAATGGTGGCAGATGCAAATCTACCTAGAAGATGGTCCCCTAGAAAACAGCCAGGTTCCAAATATGAGCAGATTTTATCTCCATCCTAGCTCCATGCAGAAGATGCCTCTTCCTTTCTGCTGCATTAGTCATAACGTGCAGATGAGTTAATTTCCACATCTGCTTGAAATCTGTCATGAGGTATTTGCTATCTGCGAGTCTTAGAGCCCATTTTCTGTGAAATCCTTGAAAGTCTGCCACGGATAGGGTAAACCGGCTGTTTGTTTTTATAGAACCTCCTGTTTTGTGCTAGCAAAGCTCTAAATCAGACTCCTATTTCATTAGGCAACTGAACAGACCAAGTGGTGTTTTAAATACAATGCCGAGAAAACACAACTCCAAAAAATCCCAAACAGATCTGTTTGTTTTTAGCCTCACCTTTTCATGGCAAATAAAATTACTCCTTCTTTGCAAATACAGTAAATCTAAGCTTTTAGTTGAGCATTTAGTGGAATGTCTACCCAGTAAGCTTTGCTTATGTTGCAGGCAGCCACCCCGAGGAGTGATTGGAATTTAAATGCGATTCCCTTATTAGTTTCTGCTAACTGCAAATATCCCAGGCACTTAATTAAGTGGCTGGATAATGTATGAATGCTCACTTCTGCCTGTCATGCAGAACAAAGTGATATATTTAGATTCAATGCACAATATGAAATTTAATGACACAGGCAACAGTCATTTAGAGAAAAGGGGGAACCCTTTTGTTTTCCATTGTCTTCATTTTTTTTTCCTAGGCAGCTTCCATCTTTTGTAACAAGGCTTAGCCTGAACATTTGTAGAATTGTCTCGTCTTAAGCCCTGTCACCAGTCGGTCCATTCAAAGTGGATCACAGGTTTTTCAACATGTGTTACCTGTTGGCAAAAGACTTCTCCTCCTCCTGCCTCCCGTACTTGTAGAGGATGCTCATTTCCATGAAATCTTCACATAATAAAGATTTAAAGAGAGAAAAATAGAGAAGGGTCTTTTTGTTTTTGCTAAGCTTAACACTTAAACACAGCACTGGGGGTTTTGTCTGCTATGGCATAAGAAGAGAAATTACCAAAGGAAAGAAAGAGAGGAGAAAATTGAAACACACTTCTCAAGCAGAAGGTTTGTGAAAGCTCCATGATTTGGTCTCATCTCTTTATAGATTTTCTGATGATGATATGCAGACATCTCCTGTCTTTTGACCTGCTGTTCTTTGGTGTTCATGGATGCTTACTTCAGGGATACCATGCAGATCTTTCTCCTGCTTTGATTTTTTTTTTTAAAATCTACCCACTATATTCTAGCTATGTCTATGTGTTTAAGCAGAACAGCACATATACACATTAATTTACATATTATGGTATTGCAGCTCAAGTACCAGAACTCTCTTGCTCCTTTAATTAGAGTTTTAAGAATCTCTCATGTCTGCAAATACTAATTTCAATTATCTCTGCCCTTCCCTGTAAATGCTATACTAGTGGCCTTCTGCATCCTGTGCCTTTTTGAAGGAATCTAAATAATGGAAACTAAACAGAGCTATGGTAGGGTTATGGTTGTTAGAAAGAGTTACAAATTAAATTCTCTGAAGTCATTTTATGTCTAGACAATGGTTGTTTAAATATATAAGTATCTTCATTTTTAAATGCTTTCAGATCATTCAGTGGAAATATTGAGTAAGTCGGAAATCCACAAATATTTGCATCATGATAAATAACCTAGCTTTTAAAAGTTCCATATTACTTTTCAGTTTTTGGGTGACTAAAATAGATGCTTTTTTGGAGGCAAAATCAAAACATACTTTTCTAGCGTTATCATTCAGAAACACATACTGTATATCTGAATCTTGGATACTATTCTCAAACAATAAGGAAAGATCATTTCTTTTTTCCTTTATTATGTTAGAAACATATTGCTATAGCTTATAAATATTGTTAGAAGTATTTGGCTAACCATTTTAGGAAAAGGACGCTCACTTCATCTTTGTGACGGTCCACTATTTTGGTTGTTGCACACCAGTGGTGGGTTGCCCCCAGTTCGGACCGGTTCTATAGAACCGGTAGTAAAACCGGCAGGAGGCTCTGCCCACTGACCCAGACGTCATCAGAAGCGATCTGCACGGGAACACGATACGAACCAGTAGTAAAGATAAGTAGAACCCACCCCTGTTGCACACCATCTTGAGTGTTTAACTATATCTTTAGCTGAGATATAATTGAAACCAATTAATTTCATATACTTCCAATGAATAATCATGATTACCTATATGTGCTTAAGTTCTGTTTGTCTCATAATAAATCATCCATAGGTGAAGATAGTAGGAAAGTTCTTTTCAGACCCTTGCATAACTCTCGGTGTGTATTTGTAGTTTTGCTCCTGGGTATTTGGAGAAACAAGAAAGCAGAAGATCCTTGGCCAAAGCAGCAGAAAGTTCTACCATCTGAGATCAATAAAGGCAGGGCATAACTAGTACAATTGCAGTTAAATTAAGATAGATACTTTGAAGGGTGAGCTACTTTTGTTCTGATAAGTTATATTTTTTCAGGGTGATTTATTTGGACACCACTGGTTTGAAAGGTGAAATTAACCTCTTTTTTTCTATTCTTCTTCTTCTTCTTCTTCTTCTTCTTCTTCTTCTTCTTCTTCTTCTTCTTCTTCTTCTTCTTCTTCTTCTTCTTCTTCTTCTTCTTCTTCTTCTTCTTCTTCTTCTTCTTCTTCTTCTTCTTCTTTTTTTTTGGTCTGTCTTTTTTTTTCTTCTCCTACTCACTTTCATCCACTTGTGGAGGAGAAACAGCTATCGTCCCACAAGCCTGAATTGATATTTTGCCAAGGTCGTAAGGAGATTGAACTGAAGCATTATGAAGCCCAATCTGAGATATTATGCATCAAATGGGCAAGGCCCCTTTTGTTTTCTGAATAACTACTAAAAATATAATAACTATATTTTTCCTTTATAGTTGAGCTTCTCTATACTGCTGAGATGTGCAAAATAAGGAGCATTTTGAATGAGACAGAATTCTTTGAAGCATGTTTGGTTTTCTTACTTTTTAAGTTTCAAACCTACTTTTCTGGCACAGCATGGGAATTTTTGTGTGATTCTATAGGTGTCAGAAGACGCTGGCCAATGCTTTATATCAAGTACCTCATTTACTCCCCTAGCCCGCTATTAATTTCTCTGTGGAGAAGGACAGATGGAGAACTTCTGGTTTCTTTCTGCAGGGAGAAAGAGGTGTTGAACAATTTGGCAGCAATCATGCTTAATTGTGTAACATGAGGTCTTGTACCCGGGGCTCTTGATGGGTTTTTTTTTAATCATGCTTTGTCCTTCCCCTTAAAGGTGAGGTATGGGCAAAGAAGAACCACTTCTACTGATAGAGCTATATGGATGTTGTCTATTATCTACTGCATTTTCCCTTCACAGGGGAAGTTTGACATGGAAAGTATAATAGTGAACATGGACTTTGATGACGGGATCATGCCAGTGTGGGCCAGATAGGCCAAGTTTGTCTGGGTGAAGCCTGCAATTTCACTACAGCTACTCAGAAGTCTGCAGCTTTACTTCAACTACTCTTTTTGCACTGAAGTGTAAAAGGGTTTCAGAACTTAAATAACACATTCCAAAAATCCTAGTATGCCTTGTCTTTCTGGAGGTGTTTTCCATTGCTGTTTTCTGACCTACTCGCTCTGCTGAGAACAAGCCAGTATCTTTGTGTTCACATCTTCTTCTGAAGCTTGACTCACTTCAGACAACTTTCAACAGCTCAGTCCTGACATGAGGGAAGTAAAAATCTCTGTCATCTTTGAGCTGCACTCAGTAGTGATAGTGCTGAACATCTGATCTCCTGCTTCATTGGCAACTCATATTGCTCAGATATATATATCTTTAGCCAGGTTCTTCCTACGTAAACCAAGATTTTTATGCAGCCCTAGTTCAGTGAAATCACAATCCACTAGTTTCTAGACTTTTTTTGTGGCAGCCAGCAAACACTCTGCTGCCCATTGGGAGATCAAGGAGACTAAGATAGATCTATTTCGGACTTATAAGTCCTCATCAGTTAGTCACACCCTCATCCCATGTATCCACCCTATAAAGGTACAGTATTTTTCTTTCCTTTTCGTAGGCTTTATGTGTATTTCTGTAGAACTGCTGATACAGTTATACAGAGAAATTATTGAGTCTGTCATCTGCACCTCTATAACTGTCTGGTTTGCCTCTGCAACCAAACAAGACAGACACAGATTTCAACAATAATTAGAACTGCAGAATTAGAACTGCAGAAAAAACAATTAATACCAACCTGCCTTCCATTTAGGATCTATATACTGCACGAGTCAAAAAGAGGGCTTGAAAATATTTACAGACCCCTTACATCCTGGGCATAAACTGTTTCAACTCCTACCCTCAAAATGATGCTATAGAGCACTGCACACCAGAACAACTAAACACAAGAACAGTTTTTTCCTGAACACCATCACTCTGCTAAACAAATAATTCCCTCAACACTGTCAAACTAGTTACAAAGTCTGCATTACTATTAATCTTCTCATCGTTCCTATCACCCATCTCCTCCCACTTATGACTGTATGACTGTATGAACCTTATTGCTGGTATCCTTAAGATTAATATTGACTGTTTCCTAATATGATTGATTGCTTATTTGTTCCCTATGACTATCATTAAGTGTTGAACCATATGATTCTTAACGAATGTATCTTTTCTTTTATGTACACTGAGAGCATATACACCAAGACAAATTCCTTGTGTGTCCAATCACACTTGGCCAATAAAGAATTCTATTCTATTCTAGTCTAATCCAATGCTGAGAAACATACAGCAAGAAGTGATTACCTCAGGAGAGTAGTAAAAATGATGTAAGATTTAAATCCTGCAGCTGTTACGTATGGAAGGTTGGATTGACAGATTCTACACTAGGTGATCTTCATTAGGATGTATTGTATCAGTAATAAAATCAATTTACTTATCTGAGCCTGATCCTTTAGTCTTACATTTTTGGCTCCTGAGTGCTTCTTTCTACCTTGGTAGATGTTCAGTTGCAGTAGCCTCTTCACACACACTTAGCCCACTTATAAATACTTAGTTTCTAAAGTTTAACATAAAATAAATTTGGCTGAGTCTTGTAGTGTCTCAAAAGAATAAGTCTATTTCAGGAAATGTAAAGAAATCAATTATGCAAGCTTATGAGAGCAAGTTGCTTTAACGTTTCTTATAGATGAGCACTACTGCAAAGTTAATTCCAAATATAGATTTCTATTTACAATCTTGGTTTATCTATCATCTTATGCTATGCTACTGCTTTGTTATTTCATTCAAGTCAGGCTTCCTTCCCCTTACACAAATGATTAGTACATGCTATTCATTTATTTAAAACATTCATATAGCCACCCATTTTATAAGATCATCATATAAAATTTCTATAATATTAATTTCTTCCCATACTCATACAAAGTTGATGTGCCAATACCTCATTCAGGTGAAACATGAATTTTGTACTCAAAGAATAAGGATCACTTTGAATCCAACACCGGTTTGTTATCATGCCTCTGAATTATTTCTTCCACCAGTTTTTTCCCACTACAGCCATATATCTTCTCTTGAGACAAGTAAACCAACCTATCACTATTTTATAGAAACTTTACTGAAGGGAAGTTTATGCTCTTTTTTTTTATTTCCATATCTGAAGACATTATTTATTTTTTGCTTGTCTAGAAGCTGATGTGGAGCTTCTGGAATGAGCAAGTCCTTTCCTGTCAGGGAGATTTGCAGTTGTCCTACAAGGAGAGGAATCTCTTTTACTTTCTCTAGCTCCCCATCTAACTGATAAAAAATGTTCTGACATGAATAAGAGAAGGTGGAAATTGATGCTGGAGATACATGTGCCTGTGGGTCCAGAGATTGCAGTGTCATCATCACAAGAAAATAGTTCTAGGAAGAAGGCAATGGAGGATAGCAAATAAGAATACCTGCATCTAAATGAATACAGCAAGAGGTAGGTAGCTACAGTGGTATCAAAAAAGAAGAAAACATATTGTAGTAAATAAACAAAGAATAAAGAAGCCACAATCTGACAAGAGAGTTGGACTTACTAGCAATTAATTCACCAGAAAAAAGCCAGATAAGGAATCAGCAAAAAAGATAGAGGAGAATTAATAAAATAAAAAACTATGGGAAGAAGGGAATGAAAATGAGAATTAAGAGTTAGGCTGGAGTGAGTGGCTCAGCATCTGAAGCCACCATGTTTGTCAGGGACTGTGAAAGCTCGATTTGTAGGCAGCTGTTCATAAGCCTCAGACAGAAACACCAAAAAGGAAAGAAGCATACAGTAAACAAAGCTAAAGCAGAAGTGCTGCAGTAATCTGTAAATAAAGCTAATAGGTTAATAGGAATAATGCTGGGGATTAGAAAGTAGGGTAAAACAAGCACAGGAGTACGAAATGGTTAGGATTAGGGCTTTATGTCAGTTAAACTCATGTTCTATTTTTGGAACAGTTGATAAATAAACAACTCCCTATAAGGGTGAAACACAATCCTATTTGACATCCCGCTTGGCTTTGAACTGTCCACAAGTGAACCTGTGATAAGAACAAACAATACTTTCATATCAGTTAGCATTGGTTATTGAGCATTTTGTCCTATGTGCACAATCTACTATGATAATTAATTTATAAAAGCTGAATGGTAATCCAAGAGTCAATGATTCTTAGGTCTCATAGAATCATTTTGTAAGCATTGAAGAGATACTTTTGACTTTCAAGGTTGATTAAAAAATGATCAGAAGTCCAATGATTTTGAAAAAGGGAAGAAAAAATTCTCCCCCCCCTCTCTCTTTCCCCCCTCTTCTATCTCTCTCTGTGTCATCTATCTATCTATCTATCTATCTATCTATCTATCTATCTATCTATCTATCTATCTATCTATTTATCATCTATCATCTATCATCTATCTATCATCTATCTATCCTGATTTCCATATTCTTCAGTAGACGGATTTTCTACAGATATATCATTTTTTTTATAGTCGGGTATAAATCAATTTGTCTATTTATTGAGCGCTGTATCTAGTGTGAAGTCTGACATTAAGAAAATATGTGATTTTCTTGTGTGTTAAAAGCAATGAAGCTTAAACCCCTCTTCTCATCAGCCATGGGAAGGTTATCTGATGATTCGGGATTCAGTGTGATCAATCCAGAATCATACAGGAAACTAGCTAACATTTATTTTATTTGGTAGGGCTAAAATCAGCCTGCATGAAACATCACATTCAGTATAATTTATTTTTAAGGGACAATTTTTGCTTAGTTTATTTTTTCATAAATCAAAAAAATGATTTCTATACAAATGATGAAAAATGAGAAGTGATAAAAATTATGGAGGTTATTTGGATAAATAGCTCAGAGGACATTGCAATAGAAAGGACAGAAATTGCAGAATCGCTCAGAATTTGTTTTTTTTTTTAAATGTTATATTTTCAAAAGCTGTAAAGATTTGCTGTCAAAGGAAGAAAAGTCAAATCTTAGAAGGTTGCCTTTAGAAAAAATTAATGTCTATAATGTTTACCATACAGTCTGTCATATAAGTGTTTGAAGAAGGATACAGAAGAGCTTTGAGAGTTTACAGTGCATCTTATGAATTTAAAATCAGCTAGTCATCATGTTTAAAAAAACTGGGTTTGAATTAAAAAGGGCATATAAGATCTGAATCTTATTTCTTCAGCATGACTTTCTGGAAAAAATTAGTATATTTGCCTCCTCCTTTAGGAGGTGTAATAATAGACCAATCTATGTTTACTTACAAAAAATGACTTTTTCCATTTTCTACATCATAGTAGCCCTAGCAACCTATTTTCAAATAATACAGAATCTCTGACCCCAACTGAGCTCAAGATCATAGTTTAAAGAAGAGTTTTATTTGTGTCATAAATGGCTATACTGATCTATTTCCCAGCTGGATTCTGCAATGGTCAACTTTATTTCAGGATCCAAATCCATAATCCATCTGGCTATCTCAAAAGATGGAAATAACATTTCATTTCATTCTGTTTTGTTTTATTTTGGTATACGCATCTGAGACCAAATTCATGACTCCTAAAATGTTCCTCATTTTCTGTGCCAGAGTCTACCATTCTTCCAATGTTGTGAATACTACCATGTTTCCCTGAAAATAAGACTCTGTCTTATATTTTTTTGAACCCTGAAATAAGCACTTGGCCTTACTGCCATGCGCTCAAAAGCCTGACTGGGCTTATTATCAGGGGATGTCTAATTTTGGGGGAAACAGGATATATACAAGGAGCCTGGATAGCTCAACAGACAGAGCACTGTAATTTAACACCAGCTGTCTGCAATTAAAGTAAGATCGAATCTCACCAGGCTCAAGGTTGACTCAGCCTTCCATCCTTTCTAAGGTAGGTAAATTGAGGACCCAGTTTGTGGGGGCAATAAGCTGACTTTGTATAAATATACAAAAGTATGAAGGCTATTGCTTAATGCATTGTAAGCCGCCCTGAGTCTCTGGAGAAGGGCGGCATATAAATCAAATTTTTTAAAAAAATATAGATATAAAACTGCCCATGTAGGATATTTCTGTATGATAACATGTATGATTAGGACAAAAAATTAAATTGGATGCAGTGTACAGAGTTAAATTATGTGGATTTTCATGTTTTCATATTCATATAGTAAAACAGATAGAAGCAGAGAGGCAACCTCATACATTCCTCATATGATATAACTAAGATGAAATCTATGAACATATAACTATATGAAATAGGTTTTTTGAAAATATGCTTTGGACATTGATTCTTAAAAAGCCTTGCTTTTCACCTTGATTGTCACTTCGTTTCAAATTCAAAGACTTGCTTTTTGATCAAAGGTTAAAAAAAAAGTTTTTTCCCACCTTGACCTGAGCAGGTGGCATATAACTGAAGTACAGAATGAAGAGGTCTCAAGAGCTTAATGGAGCTTTAGATATGCTAGCAAGGATGAAACCATGCCAAGCTAAGAGAAAGGACTACTTTGTGTTACAGAATGGCAGAGCTGTAACGATATCCTGAGATCAAACAGAGGAAGGTCCTTCATAGCAACCAGGGTATTTATTCACTGTGTACTCTCTTACAAATGGGTTTGGCAGCACAATGCAACTGTATAAATGGACTACATTAACGTAAATTGCTTGGATTACACAGAATGTTGAAAGCATTAGGAGAACTAAAATCATGATACGATGTATGTTAACCCAAAAGTCAATTTTACTGTTTTCAAGTAAAGGGCTTACTCTAGAGTAATTAAGTTTAGGAAGAATGAAGAAAACTTAAGTTTCAAGAAAGATTTTTGTTTTTCTAAAACAATTGCAAACATACTGTTTTCAATGGTGTTAAGAAATATGCCCATCAGTATCAGTTTTGGTATCATTTGTATCAGTGGTGGGTTTCAAAAATTTTTACTACCGGTTCTGTGGGTGTGGCTTGGTGGGCATGGCATGGCTTGGTGGGCGTGGCAGGGGAAGGATACTGTAAAATCTCCATTCCCACCCACTCCAGGGGAAGGTTACTATAAAATCCTCATTTCTTCCTGGTCAGCTGGAACTTGGGCGGCAGAGAATAAATGGGGGCAGGACTAGTCAGAATTTTTACTACCGGTTCTCTGAACTACTCAAAATTTCTGCTACCGGTTCTCCAGAAATGGTCAGAACCTGTTGAAACCCACCTCTGATTTGTATATTGTAGGATTGGAGATGAAGAGCTCTCCTTCATGTTTTGGTTATCACCCCATAAACCCCAATTAGCTGGCTTGTTGGTTTAGGAATATGGGGATTGTACTCTAAAACATCTAAAGGACAAGAGTTTGTATATTTTAATTTTATTGTACATAATTTATTCTGTCTTTTCTAACACTTCAAATTAATTGAGTGACGTATGCATTTTCACAAATCAATTAATTGACATATGCATTTTCACAAAGCCCGTATGCATGTTTATTCAGAAATATGCTTGAGTTCAAATTTCAGTAATTACCTCTATTGAAATTTGTTTTGGGACAGTATGTCAGATCAAGGTAATATTGTCACATAATGGCCCTTATAGATTTACTAGTCTGTTACTTAATTTGCATGCCATTTTGCATTATTAGAGCTATGTACAACTAGTATTTCTGAAGTTTCCTCTTGGGGAAACTAGGTAGACACAACCTCTTAATTTTCCAGGAGAAGAACTCCGTAATTATTTTTTAAGACAAGACTTAAGGCTGACAATGGAACTGCAACTGAAAACACATAATGGAAGAACTTCCCTTGTTATGTACTTTTCTTTGGGATTGAAATATGGGAAGTCAAAAAGTGCCATACTTTTCTGGAGGTGGTGGTGCAATGAAAGATAGGATCTCCCACCCCTCTCTCTCCTCTCTCTCTCTCTTTGTGTGTGTACATCTGTGTGTATGTATGTATGTATGTATGTATATACACACACACACATATATACACACCCACACATATGCATATATGCACTTAAACTTACAGTATGTACCACTTCACAGTGCTTTACAGCCCTCTCTAAGCAGTTTACAGAGTCAGCATATTGCCCCCATCAATCTGGGTCCTCATTTTACCAACCTTGGAAGGATGGAAGGCTGAGTCAGTCTTGAGCCAGTATGAATTGAACTGCCAAACTGCTGGCAGAACGCAGTCAGAAGAAGCAGCCTGCAATATTGCACTCTAACCACTGTGCCATCACAGCATACACACACACACACACACACACACACACACACACACACAGAGAGAGAGAGAGAGAGAGAGACAGAGAGAGAGAGAGAGAGAGAGAGAGAGAGAGAGAGAGGAGAGAGAGAGAGAGGGAGGGAGGGAGAGAGAGAGAGAAAGAGACAGCTGTGTCAGGGTTACTTAGATATGGATAGTTCCCCCTTCCCTTTTTTTTAGAATCTCATTGCACTAATTCCTTTATTTATACCAGTACAGAACCCCTACTGGTCCTTCAGCTATATTATGTAATTTCAAAACTTCCGGAAAAGATATAACTTTTATTTAGTTCAGCATGGAAGCGACATTTGAATTTCCTACTGTTGGCATGCCAACTTCTCAGTCTCTCTAACTGATTTCATCAAGCCCCTCAAACATGGATAAATACAGACATCCGTAGCAACTGATTGAGTGTAAACTTAGGTCACATATTTAGAAAAGCACATTTTCTTTTCTTCAGTCTTGGTTTGATGAAATGGCTAATATATTTTGAGGGGCCTCAAATATCACCACAGTGCAGGTTAGCTTCTCTCTATTCTCTCTGTCTCTCCCTCCCCCACTCTCAGAATTTAGAATTCTCCACAATTATCTTCCCCTTTGGGGGGTGGGACATCTAAAGTAAAATACTCTTTCAGTAAATTAAATAACTAGGAATAGATAACTGCAGAAAATGTTCTCTGCCTGCTACTATTATATTATAAAATCATTGCGTTAAAAGAAATTTAGAATCTAACTTCCTGTTTAGAGAAGGAATCCAGCCAGTGATGAGATGCTGCCAGTTTAACAACCGGTTCGGTGACTGCGGACTTTCACACATGTGCAGTTTTACAAATACTACAAATACTAACCTTCTGTGTTACCACTTGGGAGTAACACAGTGGTGCAGCAATCTGCTCTACTGTCCCAATCAGCTGAGAAGATAAAGGTAAATAAAGCACGGGGGGGGGGGGGGGCAGGCCAACCTGATCATCGAAGTGAATAGGTTCACTCCCGGCTAATCGTTGGAGCTACCGGTTCACCCGAACTTGTCCGAACTGGTAGAATCCCACCCCTGAATCCAGTATATGTGTTCTGTCCCTGTCCCACACACACACCTCCACAGACTGCCCGGAGTTAATAAGCCACACGACAAAGTCTTTGAAGATAAAGCTGGCAGCAACCCAGTGGCTAGCTGCCAATTCAGACTTTACTCACACAAAACAAACATTAGACTGCAAGCATTCCGATAAAGCAGGCAAAGTTTCAGCAATACAAGGATTAGTCCAAATGCAGTCCGACAAGGCAGGCAGAAGTCCAGTAATGCAGAGATCATGGATTATTTCTAGTTTTTGCTCGTCACAAACTGAACCGGCTACCATACCCACATTTATACCCTGTGGGGTGTGGTCCAGTGACTCAGCTAATTTCTGGCACGCCTTCCCCTCTGCTGCGCACGCTTCTCCCTGCGCCGCTGTCGAGGATCCAGCCAGCACTTATCTCCTTCGTCGCTGTCCACCTGTGGCTGCGGGGATGTGCTTGGCTCTGGGCCTATCTCTTGGCCTTCGGTGTCCTCCAGAGGCATTGCCAGAGAGGAGGGTCCTGGAAAGGGAGGCCTTGCCAACTCCTCTCCCTCACTCTGAGTCTGCATCTGTCGATAGCCCAGGCTCAGGCAACGGAGCCACAACAATATGCATCAATGACAAAATATTGTCTACCCTTTATTTTAAAGCATCCAGTTGCCTGAATTATTCATTTCACAGATGAATCCCTGTTAACAATATGACATCAACCCATCATCCCCAAGTATTAAACTGGAATTTTATTTCTTGAAACTTAATACATTTATTCTGTAAATCGATGTTTTTCAACTTTGGCAATGTTAAGAGGTGTGGACTTCTATTCCCAGAAATCCACAGCCAGCCTGCTAGTTGGAGACTGTAATCCATACATATTAACATCGCCAAGATTGATAAACACTGCTGTATATTTTGCTCCCTAGGGCAATAGACAATAGACTTCTGTTTCACTCTTTTCAGATATTCCCTCAGTCTTCTCTTAAGGCTAAATGTATCCACTTCAATTAGTTTTTCATCATAACACTTAGTTTTCTGTCCCCAGTCATTTGAAATCAAACTAAATCAAAATGTTTATTTAGTATATGCCTCTAGCTTTTACCCTTAAAGATGCACATAAAACAATTAAACAATGAATATTTCAATGTGCAAAGAGATACCTTAGCCTGTATCCTAACTAAACAAGTTGTTCTCTAAACAGTTGATGGGGGATGGGCCAGGTTCATTGGGTCACATTTTTGCATCCATCTGTATATCAATTAAGCAGAGCAGTGTGGGTGACGTTGTGCTTTTCTATCTATTCCTCAATTTGTGTATCTCATTGTATATTATTTTTCTGGCTGTGGGAAGTGCTGCTAACATAAGGTGAGATGTGATTCATGAACAGTTCTGGATTTTCACCAATATTATGTATTTCTCTCTCTGTGTGTACAATATATATTGTATAGACTAGTCCTTTGTAATTTAAAAGATATACATTAACAATGCTTCTGTTCATTTGTTTCCCAGCAGGTGTCTCTATACTGCAGCTTTATTGAAAGGAAATGAGTATGCCAGGAGTAATTGTACGAAAATATACAGGAAAAAAGTGACACAGAAAAGATGGACAAGTGGCTTTGTCTTGCACAAAGTGCTGGTGTTTGTTACAGTATAAGAACTGTCTTATAATTCACACATCATATGCATAGTGACATATCTTGCTCTTCCAAAAGTAATTCAAAATGGCAGGATTTCAAGAAAAAACTTAGTTTTTCAAATAGAGTTCAGTCATGTATTCATACAGAGGACTTTAATAACCTGTCTCATGATTTAGTCTATATAACTATTAGGGGTGTGCACACTCGAAACGTGATTCAGAAGAAGTGCTCTAACCTCATACAAACACAGCAAATCTTTCTTATTTATTATATCAGACTATCTCTCTCCCATGGTGTCTACCAGTCTGGTTTGATCTGGCAAGAGAAGAATGACTAGGTCCCATCTGCAAACAGGGTCATCTGTCAAGATCCAGGAAAAGAGCCTTTCCTGTTGTGGGGCCAACCCTCCGAAACATCATTCCCACACCCCATAAATTATACTTGCCCCAAGCCTCCTGAAATTTTGCAAGGCACTAAACATTTTGCTTTGCCATGGGCCTTGATATCATGGATGAGTCCATGTCATGGCTTGTTTGAATATTTCTTCCAAGACTTCTATGTCTTCTGTGCTGCTATTTTATGTCACTTTGGCTGTTTTAAATTTTGGTTATTTTTATTACTTTTATTTCACTTCAATTGTGAGCCACTCCTGTGTGTGAGATGTATGTCCTATATATTTACTAAACACATAACTTTTTTATTTTTTTAGGCTTCATGCAAGTCTGCGAAAAGGAACAGCTGCTTGAAAGAGGTGCAGCCACACGTTTTCGGGTAGCAGTGAAGCTGTCACATAAGGTCCAAAGCAGTTCCTCTGACTCAGTTTTGAAATGTGCACAGAAAGATGTCTCTAGTAATGGGTAACAGTTGGAAATTAATCTTCATTGGCAACTAGAATGGAACTATTAATGTCTCTGAAAGATAATGTGCAACCTTTTCTGAGATCATAAATGTGAAGTTTAATGAAGACTTCAGGCAGTTTAAGGAATTGAAAGCGAGAATTTATAAGGGGGAAAGAATAAATTATACAAAAAAAGACAGTCACCATTATTTATAAAGTTTCATTTTTTTTCTTGGCTCATGGAAGAAAATAAGGCAAATAGCTTCATTTCATTGATAACCTGATTTTTTTTGAAGGGGGAGGCAGGAAGAATAATCATTTCACTGGCATTAACCAAGCTATGCTATCTGACAAATCTGTTTTAATTTAATGCTAAGCTAAATGGAATTTCACACCCAATATCCTTACATGTAAGGATTGCAGAAATATAAAAATAGGTCAATCAATAAATAAGAGGGTCAGAATTCTCCGGAGAAGAACAGGTTAAACAGAAAGTATGACCAAAATTCTATAAAAGGTATAGAAACTCGGTATTCGTTATTTTGTTTAATGCTATCACTATTACAGTAAAACCGAGAGAAATACAAGAGAACTGATGAATATTCTCCAATATGACCATTATTGAAAACCTTGCCATGTCTCTGGTATGAGTTCAATAAGACATCAAAAAGAAAGAAAAGAAATGACAGGTTCTATTCATGGTTTTCATAAAAAGGTTAAAGATGTGAAAAGTGACACACCTAGCTACACTTTTCAAACAGACAGTTAAAGTTTTAATGGTACATTAGCTGTAGCAGTAGCTTTAATAATTAGCACTTTGGGCATATGAAAAGGAAATAATGCTTTACCCTATAACGTGTCAACTTGAATCAAAGCGAAACCTCTTTCCTGTCCTAGCAAATGCAAGCAGTCTGATCTGAATCTGAAAATATGAATATCAAAAAAGAGCAGATAAGAAGCTTGAGTAGTAACTGAAACTGTAACCGTAGTGCAGTGCAAAATATTCCACTCAAGCTATTTTACAGTGTATTGCCATCAAAAGAATCCAACTGAATAGTTGAATCTAGTCAAGTGAAGATGTCCTATTGATTTTTGAGGGAGAAATGTCTGATAATATAGTACATTGCATGTAACACCAATATATTGGTTTAGTCCTTTTTAGTCAATTATGACTAAAATTAATTATTATAAATTATAAAAAATATAATTTTAGTCAATTATGATTAAAAATTATGATTTTTAGCCAATTATAAGGATACGACCTCATAGACGACCCTCAATAGATACAAACTTAAGATAAACTGCTCCAAACTTGATTGCAGAAAATATGACTTCAGCAACAGAGTGGTCAATGCCTGAAATGCACTACCTGACTCTGTGGTTTCATCCCCCAAACCCCATAACTTTAACCGTAGACTGTCTACTGTTGACCTCACCACATTCCTAAGAGGTCTGTAAAGGGTGTGCATAAGCGTATCAACATGCCTACTATCCCTGTCCTACTGTCCCCATTTATTTGTAGACATTTCCTGTATTCATAATTATGTTTATACATATATCTGTTATCTTATTCATGCTTGACAAATAAGTAAAATAAAAAATAAATAAATGATATTTTACCATGTTGTCTTATTGAAAAGTTCAGAACCACATAGATGGCTTCACAGTTAGGATGGAGACCAATGAGAGTTTGCTGAATGTCACATCTGTGCATGCCATGCACATACAAATTCCCAAAAACAAAATATGTCCTATCTAGTTTGTGTAGTCACCTATTTAGATTATCTCCCTGCTTTTTCAATTATGATCTGCTTTAACCCAATCCCTCACCCATAACTTTTTTGGGAGCGAGAAGATTCTTTTGTTTGCAGGATGAGAAAAGATATTTTGCTATCAATAATTCTTATCAGAGGGCTATATTGATTCCTTTCTTCTCCTCCTCTAACACGATGGAAATTGACCTGTTGTGAGAATATGGTCATTGTTAATTTACTATTCTAATAATGCTAGATGGCTGCTTGCTGTAAAAGATCAGCATTATGAATTAGCCTAGTCAAAACACAAACTACTTAGATATATGACAAAGATGGAAATCCGTGAAATTATTGTTGGATGGGGAAAGTTGGGAAGAGATTGCATTTCTAAGAGCATAAGAGCCGAGGTGGCGCAGTGGTTAGAGTGCAGTACTGCAGGCTGCTTCAGCTGACTGCTAGCTGCAGTTCAGCAGATCAAATCTCACCGGCTCAAGGTTGACTTAGCCTTCCATCCTTCCGAGGTGGGTAAAATGAGGACCCAGATTGTTGAAGGCAATATGCTGACTCTGTAAACCGCTTAGAGAGGGCTGTAAAAGCACTATGAAGTGGTATATAAATCTAAGTGCTATTGCTATTGTAAAAAAATATTTAACATACTGATTTGTGAAGTCCTGGTCCACATCTTGAATAATTTAGGGGTCTCCAAAATGTCATGTTGCATAATGATATAATAACACAAGCATATTAGTTGGACAAATGCCTATAAAAAGATCACATAAATATACGACTCACATAAATACTTGAAAGAGTACATCAATCTGGTGTATAGTGGCAAAAATCAATTTAATTATTTTGAAAACTTATTTTGAAATCTGATCTTCTACTAAAAATGAAGAACCTCAGATGAGAGAGGCAATTTATTTAGAAATGCGTCATATATAATCAATAACCATTCAAATAGTCAATGAATGTAATGGAAAGAGCAACAAAAGCATATCCAAGGTATCAGTCTGCAAAGTGATTTACCTCCAAGATGTGCAACCTGATGGGATTTGCATTGATGGGCAGGACAGGATTTTCCAAAAATTACTGTCCATTTGTTTTGTTTCACAAAGCACAGCTAATCACTCAGATTGGATATGGTTTATTTACCTTTGTTTAGCAGGTGGCGTAAAGACAGCCAATCAAACAAGTATGATTAAGTAAATTATTGGTCAGGGTGCTGTTTAAATAGCCCAAATAGCAGTTTTATTAGTCTGATTAATATAATAGTGTCTCCTTAGCCAAATGCTCTTCTTGCAAGTTATATTACTTTGCTCTTCTGAGTTACTGAAGGGTATTGCTGTGTTGGGGTCAGGATATTTCCAATTCAGTTTTGCTGCTCCTTGTGGAAAGACGGAATACTGAACCATCTGAGCCATAGCTTTGATCTGCCAAAGTCAGTCCTCTTTTCTTATTTGTCTAGGCTGGCAAAAAAAGCAAGCAAGCAGTGCAAATGATGGATTGCTTGCTCTGCTGTCAGCCACTGACATTCTGTACTTGCATTTGTACAGGATATCACACTGTAGAAGTAAAGCAAAATTAACTGGCTGACCAAGCTATTTGTTTTGCGGTTTCATTAATTCCAAACAATTTACAAATATGAGATTAAACACAATCACTATAAACCCATCTGTTCAATAAAATTAGCTATGTACATCAATATTGGTTAGATCAAATGCAATATCATGTGGCAATTTCACAGCCATACCAAACAAAATAATAGGGACTGAACAAAAATGAAAATAGGTGCTCATAGGCTTGGCCTCAAAATAAGCATTGAAAGCAAATTAAAAGTCTAGGAAGGCTATGTATAAGGAACATTTATATTTATGAACAGGGGTGTCCACAGGGAAGGGTATCAAGAAAAGTCAATATGGCGCCGATAGTCATGCAATCAAAGCTCTGCCCCTTTTATAAGATTTTGTTGTTGTTAGTTGCAAAGTCATGTCTGACCCATCACGACCCCATGGACAATGTTCCTTCAGGCCTTCCTGATCTCTACCATCCTCTGGAGTCTATTTAAGCTCACATTTATAGGATTGCCCCTTCCTAAATGTTAGCATCACATATTAACTTTTTTTTAGAAAAAATAATCAATTGAGGGGGGCAAATCTAGGATGAAAATTGTGGATTTTCTCTAAACAATGGAATTTTAGTACAGTCTTTGGACTGAAGGCAAATTCAGTAATGAAATTCCTGATTTCATTAAGCATCTATACAGCTATGATCCACTTTAAGCATCACACTAATCATGTGGATTTTAAGGTAATACGTACAGAACAAACATTTGTGGAAAACAAAGGGCTTTCCTATTTCCATCCCCCAAACTACTGATAGCACCTGTTAAAATAACAAAAGGTACTCAAATCACTTCTCTATTTTATTTAGCTATTTATATTTTCATTTCATTTTTTATTAGAGATTTGACATAATCCAGGAATATTTGTCTTGAATCAAAGGATTGGAAGAGATCTTGGAGATCCAGCTCAGATTCTCAATCGGATCTAGGACAACTCATAACAGCCAACTCACCACAGGCAACTTGCCATGGGACAACTGACTGTGAGACAACAAATACACTAATATTGAAGAAATGGTGGAGTAGAATCATTAAAGAAAGGGTGCAAAAGGAGGGAGAAAATGAACTGTGAATGATAAAAATTAAAAGTTTTCACTTATTTTAAATAATTAAATTGAATTGTTGACTTGTCCCACGGTGAGTTGTCCTGTGGGGAGTTGTCCTGTGGTGACAAGTTGACCACCGTGATTTGACCCATTCTGTCCTCAATCCAACTGTGCTGACACCAACCCTAAAACAGGGGTCTGCAACCTTAAATGCTCAAAGAGCCATTTGGACCCATTTCCCACAGAAAAGAAAACACCGGGAGCCACAAAACCCTTCACAAAATAGTGCCTGACTATTTCTTGAGTGGCCACAAAACTAACATATGTAGTTGAATTAAACATTCTGTTTTCTTCTGTAACTTTTCTTTTCTTGGATTTATGCATGATTGGCCCACCGGGGGTTGAAAAGCTCAATAAATTGCGTGCCGGCGGGTGTTGCACATTGGTGGTTGTGACACATATTTTGAGTGACAGGGAGTTGCAGCAGAGGAGTGAAAGAGCCACATGCGGCTCCAGAGCTGCAGGTTGCTGATCTCTGCCCTGAAACAAGGCTGCATTTGACAACCTACAATGATGGGCTCCTTGTGAGTCAGGAGGCAGGCTATTTCACTGTTTAATAGTTCTCATGGTCAGGAAAATTCTCCTAAAGTAATGTCAAATTTGGAACTCTTTGCCTCTCTCTGTTTCTCTCTCTCTCTCTGTTTCTCTCTCTCTCTCTCTCTCTCTCTCTCTCTCTCTCTCTTTCTCCCTCCCTCCCTCCCTCCCTCCCTCTCCTTCTCTCTCTCTCTTTCTCTATGTTAAGTTTCTATCCACTGGTTTTCATCTTATCCTATGGAGCACAATGAGCACTATAAAGTATAAATTCCTCATTCTCTGCCCTGTGATATTCCTTCATGTATTTGAAGACTGCTCCTATGTCTCCCCTCAGACTTCTCTACTTAGGATAAACATACCTAGTTCCTTTAACTATTCTTCATAGGATTTAACCTACATTCTCCTCATTGCCTTTTCTCTGCACTCTTTCCAATTCCTCAACAACCTTCTGGAAACCAAAATTAGATACATTTGGTTTTGTTTTCTCTTTAAGTACCACAGAAATGCTCAAGACTCTATGGATCAATGCTGGTTTGTATGCTTTTTGGAGTGCACGTATAAGAATAATGTTCATATCATGGGATTGTACACATATAGAGATAATTTTATGCTAGCATTAAGGGGAGTATGTATCTAGGGCTGTCGGAGTTTTGGAGAGGTGCTTTGATCCAACAAAGATTCGATCAAAGTATTCCTTCAAAGCAAAGTACTAAATCGAAGCATCAGATCAAAGCATCTGCATCTCATCAGTTCATGGGCAAAAATGGTCTTGTGCACATTCTTGCTTTAATGGAAGTGCCACATGAGAACATTTTGACAATATGAATCAAATTGAAGTATCAATTTGAATTGTAGGAAAACCACATACCCTTAGACATATTGATGTGTGAGTGGGAGTGGAAAGAGATATTTCTGTGTAATTTTGCCCTTTTATCTTATCTTCAGCTGCTGATATGTAAACCATGGTAGATGTTTATCAGTGAGAATTGTTGTAAAGTCAAATCGCAACAACATCATACAATAGCTAAAATAACTAGGTGTAGCAGTATAGCATTATATTTGACATACCAACTTTGAAAAGGATAATAGCTTGCTCTTTGCTTCAATTTATATTCTTAATCTGCCTGACAAGAAAAAAAGGAAAATACATTCAGATGACACAAAACACATTTCCAATAGAGAATGTACAAAATGTGTGTGGGGGGGGGGGGGAAGGAGAGAGGGAGAGAGGGGGGAGAGAGATTATGAATACTTTATTTAGAATGAGTATCCGGAAATATTTATCAGATGTACAGAATAACTATTCTTGGACATAAAGAATATAATGATAGAAGTATTATTTATTTCAGTTGGACCTTATAAGAAATCCGGGTTCAGGGGTCAGGCCAGGGAAGAAAGAATGTCTATATCTATTCTTCATAATGTAATCTTAACTGTCAGATTTTATTTGTAAATCATCTTTCTTCCCAGAAAATTGACCAGGACTTTATTATTTTAGATTGGTTTTAAATTCTCTTCTTCCATAAATAGGAAACCAAATGAAAATCTTTTCAGAATGACAGGTAAGTTACCTCTCTACCCTTTCCAAATTTCCAGAGAAGAATATACCTTTATCAGCAAGATAAAAAAGAAGATCAGTAATGAAAAGAGGAAAGAGATTTTTCACAGTAAATATGAGATTAACCATCCAAAATTTATTATTAATTCAATTTGTATGCCGCCCCTCTCCGAAGACTCAGGGTGGCTCTTCCACAGTTTTCCACAGGTCACCTAATGAATTTGTCACTGTACGGGCACTGGAATCTAGTCCAATATTTCTAGTTCAATATTTAATTCACCACTACACCAACCTATCCTATAGTTCTACAAGTAACTAAATCGCGAGTTGAAAATGAAAGAGGGCAACCGTCTAACTTTAGGATATAGATTTTTCCACCAGGCCATCATTGAAAATTATGATTCTGAGGACTTGTTTTTCTTTTTCTTTTTTTTAAGACAGAGACACTTTGGTCTCATTCCACATTGGTTATTAAGCAAAGTGGGGGACCTGCTCTGCTTCATTGATGAGAAGCAGAGCTCTAATTTACTTCAGGGCCTATTCTCATATTTTTAAAGCCTTAGATTTTTGTACCCGATCCACTGTTGGAGGGGAGAGATCTTACATTTAGGGCTACCTTCCTTTCAGATAAACATGGTAACATGCAAACTAACTGGGAAGTTTAAAAATGCACTGACTATCCTATGTATTTAGTACAATACTTATTTTATTGTTATATCAGAGAACCCCATGATGCAATCTATAATTGGCACCGAAAGGGTGGGCCTAGAAAGAAAGAAATAGTAATAAAATACTAATAAAACTAGCTAAGTTTAACAGGCTAGAATTTTAAATTACCCAAAGAATACAACTCCAGAGAACTTTATGAAATAAAAATTAATGTTTGGAACAAGGTTACTTCATCATAGTTATCTTTGAAATTGGATTCTGTGTGGGTGGCAAGCTAAAGGTCTGATTGAATATCACCATGATAGAGAGCTGGGGAGGGGGGGAAGAGGGATGCATATGCATGAATTGAAGGGCTTGTGAAATGATGGGAGTTTAAATTACTAATTCTAGTTTTCTAGGGGAAAAATTTGGACAAGTTCTACCAGAAGAGTTTCCATTAATATAAAGCTGACAGAAGGAAAGCCCACTAGTGGATTAAGATGAGAAGATAAGGTACATTCCAAAGAGAATTCTAATAAGCTTCTAATACTGCTTGATATTCTTTTTATATTATTGCGTACTGTTAGTCTGATGGTTGCAGTTTGTCTTAACTGATTAGATATACTTCGGAGACCAGTTATGCCAATATAATTCATCAGAAAAAAGAAATTAAATTAAAGATGGGTATGAATTCACAGATAAGAAAAGAATCAAGTACAATATGGTTAACAATAACTGTACATAACTGATTTCTGGTTCTTTTCTTTATAAAGGTGATGTAGGGTTGGCTACATTACTAGGCCAGTTTTGGAAGACAATCTTGCAGTAGTTTTTGCCTGACACCTTTCCAAGATGGTGACTGATAAGACAATAATGGCTCATTTTCAACTATTTTGCTGAAAGTGTAGTGTTTTTGTAACTATACTATACCATACTGTACTGTACTGTACTGTACTATGTTGTGCTGTGCTGCACTGTACAATACAGACTATAGTTCTTTTAGGTACTGTAAGACATGTTCCTTCTGCAGAGAACTCATTGTACTTGTTTCAAAATTTGGTTGGCATTTCCCTTCAATATATAAATCTTTTCATATGAATAATTTATAGGAAAGACATGAGTTATTTGAATAATTGAATTATGATGCTGGCTTCATGGCACATCATGACAGATTTCTGGACCAGGGACATGTCCTGTCGAACTAGCAGAAGTCTCTGACTTTTCAGGCAGAGCCTCTTATATCTGACAGTCATTTAAAATGGGAATGTGTTAATTTTTATCTAAGATTTATATCTTGCTTTTTCCCCCTCAAGAGTACTTCTTCTATCAATTTTATGTAGAACAATAACTACATAAGATTAGATTGAAAAGAGTGATTGGCCTATAGTCATCTAGTCATCATTCCATGGCTGATGGTGGATTTCAGCCTAGATCTGTCCATCCTGGTCTAACGAAGGAAGCAGGTGTCGTACCTGTACCTTCGCTACAGATTCACAAATGTGAGTGCACGCCTTCCGTGCATGCGCAAAATGTCAAAAATGTGGATAAATGGGACGTGATTACATCCGGGTGGGTGGGCGGAGCCAGCCACAGCCGCCGCTACCTGTTCACCTGAACTGGGTAGAACTGGCTGAATACCACCACTGGAAGGAAGTATAAATAAGGAAATACAAATTATAACTGTGAGTACTTTTATTTTTCAAAAAAGACTGAGTTTTTCAGGGATAGAAAAGTTGCTGCACACATCATTTTTCAGGCGGGAATATTTGATGTGGCATAGAAGAACCTCCATGCACAACAGACTGAGTACATCATTTGCCACAAGAAACAACACCAGATAATTAGAATTAATCAGCAGTGTTAAAGTTGAGGTCCCTGGTAGTCAAATTAACATGGTTTCCTTGCTTGATATGGAACATAAACAAGTTATTGTAACTTAGTACAATACCCCAACCAACACTTTGGTGTCTGTCACTCACATCTTTAGAAATTTCAGTTAATTCAAATTAAGAGTTTAATGGTGATCTATCACTTTCTAAGAAAAAATACTTATCATCTGAAAGAGGCAAAATAAGATTAAATGAATGTTAATTCACGTGGAAACAGTGAGCAGTGATGATTTTTAACCAAGGGGACATTCAAAACAACGTCTCTCTCTCACTCTCTACTATTACGGGAATCTATCACTACATTATCCTGCTGTGTATATAGATTAAGCCATGATGGTTGTTTTGCCTCAATATCTAGTGGCTGCACTATATACTTATCTGATTACTCTACATTAGATTAAACTAGAAGTAGAAACATCAAGCCCACCTTTCACAGTCTCTGGAGGCTTCTGTGATAATGCTACTAAAATCTTTCAGAAAAAGAGACCAATTTCCCATTTTTTAAATGAGATGGTAAACAAACTCATATGCTAGCTTTAGATCGGATTAAAATCACCCAGACAACGGTGTAAAAAATTCTGAACTTTTCCTCAAAAGAAAAAAAAAAGGGAAAGGAAAAGGCCCATATCCCTGGCACAATTCTTTTACCGCCATCATTATAATGTTCATTATCCTTTGCAGTTTTTTGTTATCATTAGGGGAGCCTCCGGGTTAAACCAAAGTTTTATTTGGAGATGACCATTAAATGAGACATCCACTTGCTTAGCTGCCTGCCTACACAAATGATATAGTCTCAGTCAAAACTCAGCATATAAAGCCAAATGTGGCCACACTGAAAAGTAGAAACTGCCCCTAAAACAAAACTGTTATAGGACAGCTCACAGCCTGTGGATATTTTTTCCCCAACAACCATCTCATTGTTTATGAGTCAAATACTGCAAACCCATAACTCCAAGATAAATGATACCATTATACTTATGCCTCATGCTGTGAACAGTGTGGTAGATATTTCTACACAATTCATTTCAGCAAAATGATACAGAACAACCAGGCTAAATATTTTTTCCCTTTCTCTGTTATATTAATATCTTATTACAGTAAAAAAAATCATTTATCAATGCAGAAATTAAATGTTTTATGATTTGCATAACTGAGAATCATAAGATTTAGCAGTCCAAAAAGGAATTCCAAGAAATAAGTAAAAAATAAAAATAATACTACAATTATTTGTCTTTCTTAAAATAATTATAAATTAATCTGTAAATCAATGACAGTTCAGACTTACCTTTTTCATAAATTCTAATCGAGGTAACAACATTTTAGTGGTCTTTCTATTTTATTCATTACCCATGTATTCAAACTTGAATAATTTCCATATTTGAAATACACACATATAAAGAGAGAGATATCACCACCACCATCATCATCATCATCATCCATCATCATCATTTTGTTCAACTTTACACTAACACCTTATATTATATATGTCCATACTTTTCTGTCTTGTAAACCATGTCTGCTTCCATCAGCTATTGATTTATACAATTCTCTCTTTGAAAAATGTTGTGACTCCATCCAGCTATGCCTTTCTCAACCTTCACTATCATCTCAATCCATCCATTTTTCCTTCATGTATTTGTTTTGCAATTTAATTCTCCCTCTAATCTGCTTGGCCTTCCATGAGGCATTGAAACCTTGGTTTTGCCATTAGCCTGGGGCTCTGTAGGCAAGCTTGCTTTTTAGTCATATTGATTGTGAGAGGTTTGATTATTTAGTTGCTATTTTATGCTGTCTCATGCTGCTCCTATTTTGTTCTAATTGGGAGCTGCCCTATCACATATATGAGATGGGAAGTCATATTTACTTATTAAATAAGTAAATATATACATAATATATATATGTATAAAATATAATAAATAAAATACACAGCCGTCACTTCGGTACAATGAAATTGGGGGCAACATGCTTTCATGGATATTCATTTTTGCTTCTTTTGACATTTTTTTCCCATGCAATAAATCACATTTTACTGGCATTTGCACGTCTTAAAAATTTTACATCCCTTCTTCCATCTTTCATAAACTTTTAACATCAATACTTCCCCATCATGTAGTTTTTCACAGTTAATGTGTAACTTGCAATCATTCATTCCATTTCCCCTGTCAAACACAACTACCTTGGGGCTTTGATGCATCATTCAGCCTAACATTTGCTACAGATCATTCAGATTCTCAGCCAGCAACCCAGCATCATCTGCATACAAAAGAACATAGATATTCACTTCCACAACCAACACCCTTCTAATGTTACTGCAAGCATTCTTTCTCTATTTACTCTTCATAAATATCTTAAACAATCACAGAAGAAGTGACATGTTCTCTTCCTGCTCAATGCTAAACCATTTCCTAAGCATTCTTTTTATACTCAGCATGTTTTACTACAACCATATACTATGTTGCAGTAACTAAATTTCAATTTTGTATTTGCAGATTCTCTCCCCCCACACTCCCATATTTCAAACATGTTCATTCTATCAAGCTGGCTGTTTTCTCTGAAGGAAGAAATGTATAATAAACTTTCCCACATTCATACATTTCTCTATAACCTGAAGAATAAAAATCTGTTCTATGCATACCTCCTGTCTGACCTCAAGCACTTCTCAAATTTTGTTTTCTTTTTCCTTTTAATTAAAATGTTGCCAAATATATTCCCAGGTTCACCTAAGAAATAATCCCTTGGTGTAACTTGCAAATACTATTATTTCTTTTTTTATAAGGAAATATAACTTATATCATCATTAAATATTGAATACATGGAATGTTCCTTAAATGTGTTATTTAACAAGCTTTTTATATGTGTTGGACATTGCAACTACAACAACTATGTTCTGATAGTGTTTTCTCCACTTTGTTAATTTTTAATACGGAACCTAACTTTTTATTGTTTTAAAACTTTGTTCTTCTTTATGTTTTTATATTATGATATGTTTTTATTGTAAGTCACCCAGAGTTATTTAGGTGAGATGGGCAATGCAGAAATGCGATGAATAATAAATAAGCTATAAAAACAACCATTGAATACTGCAGAATATTAATTAGGATTTTAAAAAAAGCATAGTAATTAATTGTTATTGAATTTCAAATACCGATAAGAAATGTTCAATGAGCATTGGGTGACTGATATTATCATCGGAAAATATCAGGATAATAGTTGGCTTAAAAATATTCAAGATAATTTTTTTAAAAAATTGATGCTGATTGATAACTTTTCTAGTTTCTTATTAAAGCAAGTAGGAGCTGTAGAAACTTTCCAAACCTCCCAGTTCTGTGTACCATTTAATGAATTTACTAAAACAATAAGCATCATGAAAATAGAGAGGCTTCCTTAAATATGTAGTAATGTGGTTATTTTGAAAAAATAGAAATGAAGCAAAAATGAAATTGATATTCCTCCTGGTCACATCAGTAGAAAAAGGAAAGCTCAGGACTATATGAAGTATAATGGGAACTGAAATAGTATTGGTAATTTATTTATTTATTACAGCTATAGACCACCATATTTGGGATAATTCATTGGGAAGTTTTAAAAACGCCACATGAGATTGATGCATATGATGAAGCCCAGACCCACAAAAGGGAGATAAGCAAGTAATATGGACTACCAGTAGTATATTTCCCGTTACGTCTGTGGAAAAATCTCCTGCGGATTAAATAGGTTGATTTGATTCAATTTAATTATTTCTTCATTGAATGTGTGATAATAAATAGAAACTGAATTTGTATAGCATTGATTGCAGTTACAATGAAGAAGTTTGGAATGCACTAGGAAATACTGGGTAAGAAAAATAGAAGAGAATGGAGCTTTGTCTGTGTATTTATTTTAAGCTGCAGTTCTTGATTAATATAGGACCCATTTCTTCCTTTTCTTAGCTGTGCATAACTTTTATAAATAATTGATGTTAACCCAGTATTAGGTGAACACAGTGTTTCATTTCTCCTTATTGAAACAACTTGTTTATTCTAAAAAAATAATGAACAAATCCTCATATGGAACTTTGGAGTATCTTTAGATAGGATCCGATATGATGCAGGTACTTGTACATATTGTCTCCATGTAGGTTTTTTTTTTTCTTTCAAATTCTTACTGTTACACACAAAAAATTCTGATTGTTCCACATACTTCCAGGAGGGATTTTTAGGGGACTCACAGAGACACAACAGGGAGGAAGTAGTCTTTCTTCCACCATAATTTTAGAAGGAAAAATACATGGTTTTATATTCATCACTTAAATCTTCAGCTTCTTGGGTTAAGACAACAATTTAAAATAATTCATTTATTATATTTGATTTATGACCTAGTTTATACTTTTTAAGACCGACTTAGATAACCCACTGGGTGAAAATGAAAAGTTAAAGTTTTAGTTATTTACTGATTTTAGTTATTTAGTTAATATTACATATTTCTAAGAAACCCTACCCCCAGGAGACATGGTGTAGAACAATGGATATATAGGTAGTCCTCAACTTACAACCACAATTGGCTAAGTGAGAAATTTGTTCAGTGAGTTTTGCCCCATTTCATGACTTTTCTTGCCACACTTGTTAAGTGAATTATGGAGGTTGTTAAATTAGTAAAATGGTTGTTAAGTGAATTTGGCTTCTCCATTGGCTTTGCTTGTCAGAAAGTTGCAAAAAAGGATCAGGACAGGACAGTGCAATTGTCATAAATATGAACCAGTTGTCAAGCATCTGAATGTAAGTCATGTGACCGCGGGGATGTTGCAATGATCATAAGCGTGAAAAAAAAAAGCGAACTGTTGTAAGTCGAGGACTACAAGTATAACAATATAATTAAAATAAGTTATCGCTAACCTATGTCACCTTACCATGTAGAAATCATAGCCAGATAAGCTAATTGTATGTTACTGTAAAGCTACATTAAAGAGAATTTTGCAAGTCTGAAAATACAATTCTTGTTAGAATTGTATTTTCAAAATAGTTTTGAAACTAAAAATAGTTTTAGGAAAGTGTGTTTTCTAAAACTAGCTAATAACACCACTTTTTTGTGGAGTAATACCATAAAATTATATATCAATGGAAAGATAATTTAATCAAGAATGTAATGCAATAACTTTTATGAAGGAATTGCTATTAGAATAGCCATTACAGTATAAAGAGAAAAGTGAAACACAGAAAAAATGAAATATACAAAAATTATCATGTCAGTTAATACTTAGTTGGGTAACCTTAGCATTAATTATGGCCTTACAACATCTTCCCATGGAGTAAACCAAATCTTTTAGTTCTGCAGCTGATATAATGTGAAACCAAGATTTAATGATTGCTTCTATTAACTGGGTTTTATTGCTGGGTCGCTTCTGACTAACAAGTTTCTTTAGTTGGCTCCATCGATTCTCAATTGGGTTAAGGTCTGGGCTATTCCCAGGCCATTCCAGCAGTGGAATATGATTATCATGAAACTCAAAAAAAAAAAAAAAAAAAAAAAAAAAGTGGTGTTATTAGCCATCAAACCTCAAAAATACACTTTTCCCAAAAGGTTTTCACAATTTTGGCCACTACTGTATATATAGGTGTTCAAGTATTATTTCAAAATGTTTGTTTCCCAAAAGGTTTGAGTGGATGTAAAATTGTAGATACCAATTGCATATGATGATGACCTTCTCTCACTGTTTCCTGCTTTGAATTAGGATATAAACCTTCAAAAATAATACCAAACATTTTTCACTGACTTATCTTAGTCAAATTGTTCGGCATATACGCAGGCAATAAACCAATTAAAAGGACCATGCAGAGCAGAAGAAAGCGCATAAGATAGATGGAAACTATGCCTGAATTCTAGCACTCACAAGATGACAACAAGTAAAGGGCAGAAAGGTCATTGAACAAATATTTTAATAATGCTTTATTTGAAATTCCATCAGTTACACATTATTAGCTCTGCTATGCTGCAGAAACACAGGAGAGATAATGTGAAGTGCCTTATTTATAATACAACAAACCACAGCACCTTCAGGGCATACATTGTCCAAACAATTGTATTTTGCAATTCATTGCTATATTTTCTGAAACTCAGCACCTCCCTGCCTTGTTTTATGTGTTGACTAGCAAATATGGCAGAAAATATGGATCCATCGGAAATCTATGAGAATTACACAGTTTATCTATCCTAAAGCACAGTCATGTTTATTAAAATCAAAAGGTACTAGACTGGGGATTTTTGTTTTGTTTTGCTTGCAATGTGTATATTGATGATACAGTAAGGTGTAATAACAATCAAAGGTAAGATTTCAGGGCACCAATTTAGCAGCTCAACACAAACATTAATTATCTGAACAGATGATTCTAAGTACAAAGGCTCCTATCCTATTCAACCCCAAACCCACTGTGCATTTCCAATGCTCATATCTAACATTCATATCCCATAATTAGCTGAAAAAGGACCTACTCCTCCCCCATCTGTTAACTTTGGACATTATGTCCAGTGTGACTTTTATGTCTAAACAGCAGAAACTTCAACTGAATTCTGTCCAAAAGGCAGGTGCATTTTTAGAAAAATTCAAAGAGAATTTGGAGGAGATTCAAATGAGGGTGCCTGATGAGACTATACAAAAACTCTAGCAGGTGCAATTGGAAATGGAAAGAGTTGAGTACTGAATTAGGCACTATGGCTATCAATATTTTGAAATTTATGGATTAGGTATATAAAATAGAATATATATTAATGCAGCAAATGCTTCTCAAAAGAGAAAATAATTATTTGAAAAAATTAAGAAAATATTATATATATATATATGTGTGTGTGTGTGTGTGTGTGTGTGTGTGTGTGTGTATAATATATAGGCTCAATCTTTCCCCTGGCTCAAACTGATGAAGGGAGGAGAACTTGTGGCTCAGAAGGTTAATTCAACTGCCTAACATGCAGGAAGCCCAAGTTCGAATCCAAGTAAGGGTGTGGCTAGCTGATGAAAACTAAAAAGCTTGAAATAGATCTATACTAGTTTCCCTTTATAAGGAGACTATCAGCAAAATATAAATTTGGTATAAAATGGTTTGTCGTGAATGTGACTGCTTGTGGGCTCCTGGATTGGAGGCAAAAGGGAGGAGAATGCCCCCTCCCACATGTTGGGGTAGACCAGATCGATGGAGGCTTAGTTCCTGTTGCTTCCTCCCCAGGTGGTGCACAATGGGGGAGGAAGCAACAGGAGCTAAGCCTCCATCAATTAAGATGTCTGAAATAAAAACGACAGAGCTAATTACAGGTGGGAGGTGGGTGGATGAGCCTATCACGTGCGCAATGGCCAAATTTATCAATGATGCAAAAAGGCAAATATCTCTTCAATGGTAGTTTTTATTTATTTTATTTATTTATTTGTTCAACTTGTATGCCGCCTTTCTCCGAAGACTCAAGGCGGCTTACAGTGCATTTAAAAACCATATATAAAACATTAAAAGTTAAACCATTAAAAACAATTAAAACCCATTCACACCATTCATGACCGAATCTCGCCAGATCGCAACAGCGAGATCAACGGCCCCAGGCCTGCCAGAAGAGCCAGGTCTTCACCGCTGCTAACACAGAGATGATGTTAGCAGTGGCTAATGAAAGCTAAGTGGATAATATATTTTAAGTTCCGGAGATCGCGATGTCTGTCTCTTCATACATATATACATAGTCTCACTCACACACACACACACACACATGCACACACACATATATACACACACATACATAAAACATTTGATTTATACAAAAAATGAGTGAACAATTTATTTAATCTGAGAAAAGAAAGAAAGAAAGGAAGGAAGGAAGGAAGGAAGGAAGGAAGGAAGGAAGGAAGGAAGGGAGGGAGGGAGGGAGGGAGGGAGGGAGGGAGGAAGGAAGGGAGGGAGGAGGGAGGAGGGAGGGAGGGAGGGAGTTGTTTTGTATATAAATCCCCAAACCAGAACTTGAATTGACTGATTAGCATGGGAGATTTGTTAGAGTGAAAGTTAATATGCAAAGGACTAAGACTTTGATATTGGGAATGTATGCCCCAAATGAGGATAAAGTATTGTTTTATAAATGACTTATAGAGAGATTAATGAATTATGAAAATTGGTATTTGATGTGGGAATGGAAAAGAGTAATCTTCCCAAAACTGGATGTCCTCTGAACTTCTGAGAAAAATATTAAAATCATTCAAGGCAAATTACCAAAAGTTTTCTTTGAAGTGCTGGACAATTTAGCGCTGATTTATATATGGAGAGAGAAAAATGGCTATTCAAGACAGTATACTTACTTTTCTGAAAGGCATAGATATTTTTCAAGAACAGATATCATTTGGATTTCAAAGAACCTGGGTACCAAGGTTTCAAAGTAGAGTCACTACCAAATACTATTTTGGATCATGTTCCTGTGACTTTAGTTCTAATTAAAGAAGCAGTGGGGAGGATTGTAAAAAGAAATTAAAATACACTTATATAAATAATTTAGACAAAATCATTGATTTAAGAATGATTTGGGATGCAAGCAAAATTGTTATTTGAATTATTTTATAAACAAAATAATGAATTTAAAAATAAAAGTCAAGAGAAAACACAAACTGTTTGGATGAAATAGACAGAAAAGAAAAAGAATTAAAGAAATTTCCAGAGAAGATAAACATTTCTCACCAAATTAAGTGAATTATATATGACAACAGTAAGAGAAGTAGAAATAAAAATGGATTCTGTAAAGTGAAAAAAAAAGATTTTCCAAATAAATGAGAGAAATAGTTAGGATGTAAATTATGCAAAGAAAGAGAAAACAAAAGAAAATGACATTGAAACTACAAGAGGGAGATATTCTACTAGTGGACAATGCAGTCAGACACAAAGCAGTTCATCAATATTATTTCAATTGGTATAAAGGAAGTGACATCTTTCTAGAGACAATAAATTAATATCAAAAGAAATAGAATTTACTGAGGATTACACAGGAACAATGACAGATTATGAAAAGGTTTATAACAATAAGAGGTTTGAGAAGCTATAAAAAAAGATTAAACTAGAGAAGATGGATTATTAGGATATTATAAATGTTTTGAGGATGAACTTTTACAACCTTTTCAAAACACAATGAACTCTAACCTGCAGGGAGGAAAGATGCTAAAGAGTTCTCCCTCTTTAGGTATTAGTGCTATATTCATCTCTTTTCGAGATGAATATAGCACTAATACCTAAAGAGAGAGAAGATTTGACTTTAACAAGAAACTAAAGACCAACATCATTATTGAATAATGACTGTACACTTTTTACAATGATTCTAAGCTAATAGGCTGAAAATAATTTGCAAGGATTTATTAATGAAGATCATTGTGGACTTTTCCTTAAAAAAACAATTGAAGGACAACATTAGAAATAGGTTCGACACTTCAAATGTTTGGAGCAACATGATGAAAAAATAAGATGCACAGAAGACCTTTGAGAATTTGAACTGGGTTTTCATGTTCAAGATTTTGGAAGTTATGAATTTTGCTTGTTTCCTATGATAAATAAATAAATAAATAAATAAATAAATAAATAAATAAATAAATAAATAAATGGATGGATGGATAAACAATTTTTGAAAAAATATTATAAAATAGGTAAGATATATTTCCACCTTACATAAAGCACAAAATGTTGTTAATGGAGATCTAACAAAGCTGTAAGATACAAAAAGGAACAAGATAGGGAAGGCAACTGTCTCCTGTTTTGTTTATTTTAGTTCTTGAAATACTGAATAGAGGTAAAAAACAAAATTAGAAGATTGTGTGAGTAAAGATGAAAAAAGAAACTTAAAAGTTAAGGACTTTTGTATACAACTTGGTGTTAGTTCTGGGAAATCTTTTAAAGGGAATTGAAATATTAATGAGCAAATTAAAAGAATTTGATACATTAGCAGATATCAAGCTTAATAAACAGAAGACAAAGATATTAACAAAGTGTATGGTTAATAAACAGAAGACAAAACATGCTTAATTAATAGACAAAAGATGTTAACAAAATAGAAGATCAAATACAATTGATGAATAAAACAGGTTTGAAGATTGAGAAGAAAGTATCACTATAACAAATATGAACTGTATGTTATTTCAAAATGCTATGTTAAGACATAGAATGAAGTTTTAAAGGATATGTTAAGATGAGAAGAATTATAACTGTCACTGCTGAGGAGAATTTCTGTGATAAATATGAATGTCTTGCTTAGAATGATGTTTTTGTTTCAGACAATGCCTGTTTTGACAATTGATGCACCATTTAAACAAGGCAGAAGGATATATCTAAATTTGTGTGCTGGGAGGAAAATTAGTTAAATATAAGATGCAAAAGACAGAAAAAGATTGGATTTACCTGATTTGAAATTGTATTTTGCAGCTTGCTGTTTTGTTTGAATGAAAGAGGGGTTATTGCTAAGAAATAAAAGAAAATTTTAGAATTTTACTTCTTTTAGAAGAAAATTACCTGAGATTTGGGTGGCAATTTGTATTACAAAGTCAAGGTTAATGACTATCATTAAGTGTTGTACCTTATGATTCTTGATAAATGTATCTTTTCTTTTATGTACACTGAGAGCATATTCACCAAGACAAATACCTTGTGTGTCCAATCATATTTGGCCAATAAAGAATTCTATTCTATTCTATTCTATTCTATTCTATTCTATTCTATTCTATTCTATTCTATTCTATTCTATTCTATTCTATTCTATTCTATTATTATTTTTTATTATTTTTTATTTATTATTAAATTTATATACCGCTCTACTCCCGAAGGACTAGGGCGGTGAACAGCCAAAAGATAAAATATACATAGTACAAACATTAAAAAACCATTTTAAAAACATTAAATATTTTGGCCCAAAAACAAATTTAAAACACCCCAATTTATAAAACCAATTTAAAAGCAATTTAAAAGGGAGGTTAGGTCAGACCAGCCTGCTGGAATAAGAATGTTTTGAGGGCACGGCGGAAAGTGTGCAGATCCAGGATCCTCCGTATCTCTGGGGGGAGCTCATTCCAGATGGCAGGTGCCCCCATAGAGTAGGCTTTCCCCCTGAGGGCCGCCAGTCGACATTGTTTGACCAACAGCACCCTGAAAAGACCCATGTCAGCGTTCCAAATTATGATCTCTTTCAGTGCTGACATGAAATCACAGAAAGACTTGCTTTAATGCTGAGATGAACTTTCACATAGTTCCTGGCTCTTCAGCAGATAGCGTTACTTGGGCAACAGAGGGAGGGGGGAAATTCCTGTGAAAAGAAAGTGCATGGGACGAAGAGATGGATCTGGATGGTGGCCAATGAGACATTGGGGTTGAAGAACGGAAAGGGAAGAGTTTGGAAGGAGGTGCCAATCTTGGCTGCATCAGAGTTCAGGCATGTCGTTTTTTCTATTCTTAAATAAAAGAGATTCATTAGAGACTTTGCGTTTGAGAATGAAGTTTATTTAAGATAGCAACGAAACCTGACAACCCTCTCTATGGGAGCGTACTGGTCGGTGAGAGGCTTCTGGTGGCAGAAGGCATTCTCGCGCCCAGGTCCTAAGCCATGGAGCGCTCTAAAAGTGGTAACCAAAACCTTGAAGTGCACCGGAAGACCACCGGGAGCCAGTGCACCAACTGACTATATCGGGAAGTCGGAAACCACAGCCACTCGGTCTTGGATGGGTTGAGTCGGAGTCTGTTTCTCCCCATCCAGATCTGTACGGCCTCCAGGCACCGGGACATCACTTCAAGGGAATCATTGGGGTGATCCAGGGTAGAGATGTACAGCTATTCTATTCTATTCTATTCTATTCTATTCTATTCTATTCTATTCTATTCTATTCTATTCTATTCTATTCTATTCTAAAAAATTGTTGTGTTAGATGTGCCATGGTGAGAATGTGGAATAGATACAAACCTTGCCTAAACCTTGCACCTTCCAGCACAAGATGCTTTTCATAGTTGAGAAATATTAGCCAAACCAAATAGCCAATTTATTGTGAGATACTAAAATTTTGTCAATCAATGGTAATGTAAAATAAAACTAAGAGAAGAATTTATGGCAGAAGGAAATAGTTGTCAATGGTTCTCTTATTTACAATAATTAGAAAAAAAATAAAATCAAAAAATAACTTAAGGTTTTGAGTTTGGAACAGAATTGTGTATTTGAATTTGTAATTGCAAAAAATGTATAATGTATAAACTTTTATTGATTTTTGAAACATAATATGTGAACAAATTATAAACTGGGCTTCAGATTTTGGTTATATTGTACAAATGGAACAATGAAAAAATTCCTGAAAGGAATTTATACTATAGTATTATTTTAAAGAAAATTTTTACAAAAGGATATATCATTGGTATATGTCTCCAGAATTTTTTTTTTTAGAATGTATAAAAGGATTCAAATTTATGTTGAAAATGTGAACAAGAAGGAACATTTTATCATGTTTGGTGAAGCTAAAAAAGCTAGAAAATTTTTGATTCAAATATATATACTAATTCAGAGGATTTAAAAGATTATTATACAATTGACACCAGAGGTTTTTCTTTTGGGATTGATGGACTAACAAATGGGGGAGGGAGATATGTCTATGAAGAGACTTAGTAATCCAGGTCATGGTTGAGGCAAAGGTGCTTTTTCAAGAGGCAACTGGATTTTCTTGTTTTTCTTTGGAGATCTTTTACTTCTTATCCAAGAAGCTCTTCACCTCTGACTGGATAGTGGGGAATGGAAAGATTTATATTCCACACAGACAGCTGGTCATTTGCATTCTTTTCTCAAACTGAAATCTGTGATTTTTCTAGAAATCTGTTCATACTCGCACACCATTCGAAGGCTGTTCATCCCAAAGTGCATAGCTAAATGTCTATGCAGATTCTCAGTCATGTCACGGTTGTCACAAAAGGTGCTTTTTCAAGAGGCAATTGGACTTGAATGGATTTCCAGAAAAAATGCAGACTACAGGAACCATTTGCACTCCAGTTTGAGAAAAGGAGGCAAATGACCAGCTGTCTGCAAGGAATATAAATCCTTCCATTCCTCCACCATCCAGTCAGAGCTGAAGAAGCTTCTTTGATGAGAAGCAAAATGTCTTCAAAGAAAAACAAGGAAGTCCAGTTGCCTCTTGAAAAAGCATCTTTGGGACAAAAGTGGGGAAAAAAAGCTTGAATCTTTGCTCTTTTACTTGATAGCTGTTTTGTGTATGCACAAAATGGAAGAATAATTGGTGAAGATGATGGAATTGACTTCTTGGACCAGAGAAAATACAATATATATGTTTATTGCTGAAGACTTTTTGAATATAACAGAAAAAATGAACTTCTGATTTATGATTTTGATAATTAAGCAGGTTACATTATAGAAGAAAGAATTAAAATGTAACCATAGCATAAGAGGTAAATTTATAATTGCATTTATAACTGCTGTAAAGAAGATAGGAAATACTTCTTTGTATCTTTTTCTTTTCTTTTCTATTTTTCTTTCCATTTTACATTTGATTTGATTTCTGTTTTCTTTTTTTCTCTATATTAGTTTGTATTCACTTTATCTTTCTTCTTTAAAATATTTAATAAATGTGTATATGTTGTGTGTATTATATATTATTATATACATAAATGTAATTTAAAATGATGTGAAATGATAATCCTAGGCCAAGACTCAAAGATTGTCTTTTGTTAGGATCTTGGCATCATATCTGTCTATATCAGAGGTCTTCAAACTTGGCAACTTTAAGACTTGTGGACTTCAGCTCCCAGCATAGCTGGCTGGAGAATTCTGGGAGTTGAAGTCCACAAGTCTTAAAGCTGCCAAGTTTGAAGACCTCTGGTCTATATCCTTTAGCTGCTGCAGCTGTTGAATTTGTTGGTCCTTCAACTTCTTTCTTTCTAGTTTGCTTTTGCTTTTCTGAGTTCTGCTGTCATGTTAACTGTCTGGCCTCCAAATTCTATCAGCCCTTTAAAGTGAATGAGTGGCAGTCTGTTAAATTGGACAGATACTTTATCTTTAGTCTTGTAAGGTCCAGATAGCTTAACAGAACTTGGACTTTCACTTCATCAGTGTACTTTCTTTTCCTAGACTATTTTATATTGCTATCTCTAGACCACAAGAGGCTTGCCCTGACACAGCAGGTCTTTGGGGGAATAATGTTATTGCACCTTTATTATCATTTGAGCTTGAAGGATGGAGGAGTTTTATCCTGAGATCTTGGAATAAAGATCAGAAAGCTATAACAGCAGGCATATGAAGTCATTTTCAGGCCACATGACATTGCACAGTATGACAGCAATGAGAAAACAACAGCACTGTGCATGAGGGAACTTGTTGTGGTCCACCAGCAGCCTGCAAAGTCAGACAGTGAGGAGGCTGGGGAGGAACATGGGCCAGTCCTGGGGTCTAGGGAAGGCCCAGATGAGGGCTCTGCGTCAGAGGCAGAGATGGGGCCAGGGCCATCTGGGAGTGATGGGCGGACTCTAGAGCTTCCAGAGTCAGACAGCAGAGAGGCAGAAAAACAGAAGTAGCCTTTTCCAAGTGTGCGCATGTGCAGAGCTGCCAGAAGGCATGAAAAATTAAAACAAAAGGAGAACTCAGGAGTAAGGCCTGGAGATGATTGCCCCCCCCCATAAGACTTAAAAGATGAGCAAAGGCACATGGGCACTTTGCAGGAAAGCAATGTTGTTAATTCTGTTCTTAGACGGCATCTCTGTTTGATTCTGGACTGCGTGTGGCTTTGCCAAGTAGGTCTTTGGCAGAGTGTCAAGGGTGATAAAGGTTGGTGATTATCCTGAAGGACTTTTTGCAACTAATTGGGACTCAGCTGTGAATGAACGTAATTCACAGCTGTGGCAATAAAAGAGGTTTTTGAGACTACTCATGTGTTTTAATGACTCAGGAAGCCTAGGTCACAACAGAACTTATCAAAGATTCTTTGGTACTGGGAATTGAGAACTTCCAGATCCCAAGTCCTTTACTGAATGTCTGTCAAGGAAGTATATGGAAACTAAAAGTTCTGTGTAATATATGAATGAAGATCCCTTAGATACTACAATTAGTTTTCGACTCACAAGTTGAGTCACTATTTGTTTAGTGACTGTTTGAAAGTCCAACAGCATTGAAAAAAGTGACTTATGACCATTTTTCACACTTAACACTATTAGTAATAGCACTTAGACTTATATACTGCTTCACAATGCTTTACAGCCCTCTCTAAGTGGTTTACAGAGTCAGCATATTGCCCCCAACAATCTGGCTCCTCATTTTACCTGCCTCGGAAGGATGGAAGGCTGAGTCAACCTTGAGCCTGGTGAGATTCAATCTGCCAACCTGTTGGCAGCCGGTGATCAGCAGAGATAGCCTGCAGTACTGCACTCTAATCACTCCACCACCGTGGCTCATCAGCAGAATCCCCATGGTAATGGGATCAAAATTCAGGGGCTTGGCCACTGGCATGTATTTATGGCAGCTGCAATGTCCTGGGTTCATTTGATCACCATTTGTAACCTTTCTAGCCAGCTTCCAACAAGCAAAATCAACGGAAGAAGCCAAATTCCCTTAAAGGCACAACTCACTGAATGACTGCTTTGTTTAGCAACCGAAATTTGGGGCTCAATTGTGGTTGTAAGTCAAGGATTTTTCTGTAACAAACTTCCCTGTAACTCATAGTTCATTTTTGGGGGGATGAGTTTAAGAATATCTGGGTCCTTTTCAACTATGTAATAATATGATATTATTGCAGTTAACTCTTTGAAAAAAGTCAAAACTTGTAACCAACTCTTTGATAGAATATATTCAGGAGAATAATGTTTTCTCTAGAGATGTGCAAAGCCAGGTGTTCAGAGAAACCATGAACATTATACTAGTCTTCTAAACTATGCTAATCCAGCTGTTTTGAGATGGTCTGCCCGTTTCCTGGAAGTTATTCTTCCAAACCTGAAACAGTTTGTGGTGTTCCAGATTTGGATTGTCTTTTCATGGCACCTTAAAACCAGTTACAAGAGCATAGGTGCCATTTTTAATTTTTCCTTTAAATTTATTTATCTACATTTTATCATTTTGAGATAGTTTCTTGGCTGCCAAAAATTGAAATGCACTTTTTTTCCTATATTTATAGAAGAGGTATTGAAATGTCAATTATTCCCCCCTCCCCCAGGATTAATTTATTTTCACTATATTTGTTTACTACATTTTTATTGTACTACATTCCCCAAGGACTCATGGAGGTTAAACAATTCCTGAACCACAACATAATTCAAAAATATAATGAATTCATAATAGCCATCAATCATTATTGAAATATAACAATGTTATAGCTCCCTCTTCTGTGAAAGAGAAAGCACTGCAAAGTTTTACACAGTAGGATAGAATAGAATAGAATAGAATAGAATAGAATAGAATAGAATAGAATAGAATAGAATAGAATAGAATAGAATAGAATAGAATAGAATAGAATAATAACAGAGTTGAAAGGGACCTAGTCCAACCCCCTGCTCAGGCAGGAAACCCTATATATGTCAGACAAATGGTTGCCCAATCTCTTCTTAAAAACCTCCAGTGTTGGAGCATTCACAACTTCTGGAGGAAAGTGGTTCCATTGATTAATTGTTCTAACTGTCAGGAAATTTCTTCTTAGTTCTAGGTTCATGCTCATCATGGTGTTCCTTTCAGGATTAGTAACATATTGCAGATTGTGGAAAAACAGTAATAATTACGATAGTAGATCAGGGAATTGAAGACATGACCTTAAAAAAGAAAGGAATGATAGCTAAATCTAATTTATCTTTAGCACCACTCACTATTCCACTCCACGTCTTTCATCATAGGTAAAATTCCTTACTTGCATCATGTCGATACACCTTTTGTTCCTTTTATTCTTTAATATTTCCCTTCTCTTTTGCTGAGGATGTCAGCTCCATCTAACCACAACTTTCATAGTGTTTCCTTCTCCTCTTAGCCCATTTTTCCTCCTTCACATGTTTTTTTCTTGACCACATCTGTTTTTCTTTAACCACATACACTTCTTAAGTACACATTCCCACTGTTAGTCCTGACATTTCAACTCTCACCTCAATATAACCAAGTGGACAGAAACTTGCTTTTACATTTACAATCTTACAAGGATTATCTTTTTACTTTTCCTGAAAAGCATTCATTATTAGACTATATACTATCAGAATCTTTTTACCAGCATTTACATATCTTAAACTTTCTCCATTCATGTTCCCATCTTTAATAATCAAAATAAAGAAATGTATGCACTATATCTGGTTTTTTGGCATCAATTCTAAATTAGCTCTAACATTGCAACAACCATTATTTATACCTTTATCGATAAATATATTAAACAATCAGAAGATTACTGGTTGAATCATTCACTAAGCATTCCATTTATTGTCACATGTTACTTCCAGCACTGCATTCAGTGACCAACTTACAATTTCATATTTCTATTGATATGCTATCTCTAAATATTCTAAAGCACAGTATATTTTCTTTTTCAATTCATATTCTTAATAACCCACTGAAGTGCAAAAATCTGTTTTGCCTGCCTCTTCCCTAGCATAAAGCCACATCACACTTCTCAATTTCTTCTCATTGTCAGCTTTCATATATTTTCAGATAGAATTCTGCCAAACAGATTCACAATTAGACATAACAGACTAATTTCCCTTTAAATTGGTGGGGGTTTTTTTTTTTGATTGATTGATTGATATGATTTGTTAACATCCTTGTATATCTCTCAGCAATTTAACACTGTAAAATGCAATATGGACATTAAAACCCTTCCTATGCATGCAAGAAATCCCTGGCTTAAATTTATATCATGAAACATCTGAAAGAACATGTAGACCAATTTCAAAAAAATAAAAGGAAAAAAAGGACCAAAAGCAGCACCAACACCCAAATATCCAAATTTAATAGCACAATTTTTACATCTTCCACTTGCAATTCAAGAACAGAACTGAGAAGTTCTGTTTCTAGGTCCCCATCCTCTGAATCATTTTTGGGGATGAGAACTCTAAATATCCCTCAGAAAACCCTGAGGCAAGTATGTTACAATACTCTAAACAGGTGGTGATAAGATTGTGAGTCACTGTTGTATTCCTGGTCCCTAAAGTGCTACAACTAGAACCTTCATAATTACACCTACATTTTCACTTCCTTAGTTTAGAAAACCAGACCAGATCTATTACATGATTTTTCTTTCTTTCATGTTCAGTCATACCACATATCTGTTTTTCTTTCTTTCATCTCTTCATGTTTACTATCTACTTCCTTACATTCAAAGGCACAATCTTCAATATGTCATGGTTTTCACCACATGGGGCTACAGATATCAATGTCCACTATGAGACTTTTCTTTTTCCCTTTTAACAAACCAATAAACAAAGAAGGGAAGAAAGTTATTGCATTTAGTGGCCAAAAGCGCAAGTCTTTGTTTTGGTTTTTCATTTGGCATCTTGTGAGTTTAAAGGGGTGGAATAACTTTAAACTTTAAAATAATAAATAAAAAACCTAAACAGACCTGGAGTAAGCAGAAGATAGAATAACATAAAATTTTGTAATGTGAAGTGCCTTCCTAGTACTTGAATTAATTATACCTACTAATTGTTGGAGAGAAACTTTCCCAGTCAAGATGAAGGTTCAAATGGGGAATTAGCTTGGACTCATTATGTAATCACAAAAGGGTAGGTCTCACACACTCACTCACTCACACACACAACACACACACACCATATCTTTGAGGCTTCTTTAGTCTTTCCCAGGTCAAAGCTGTCAGACAGGGGAGATTAATGTCAGGTGGGTACAATCAGACATGTATGTATAGAGTTCAACTAGCTACTTTATTGTTCTATGCCTATTTCACAGGAATCTTCCCGGATTGACAGCTTTCACCTGGGAAAGATTAGATAAGGCTTAAAGGCATCAGGAGAGGAGTCAGACCTTACCCTCTTATGTTTAGGTAATGAGTCCAGGCGAATTGTTCACTTGAACCTTCCAGCGATGGTTGTTTTTTAACATCAGGCCAAACTGGTGCACCAGATGAAGCTGGGCAAAGGTCCTCTTTTGCCAGCTGCTCATTTAAGTAAGAGCTATGTGTCCAAGAAGACCCCCAAATTGCACACCACCCTTGAATGGGGAAGTGCTGCTACATCCAAAGTTAACAGTTAAACAGTAGTTTAACCACTGATACAAGTAAATGGGTATAATCAGCTTCCTGATGACAACTCAAAACTTGCAGATGACCTCACCCAGATGTTTCATGTATATGTTGACTAAGAGGGGAGACAGTGTGAAACCTTTAGCACCCAACAAAAAAGATGACTACAGAAAACCTCTCCTCTTCAGCCAATACACTGCTCAAACAACTAAAGGGAACACAAAACTACTGTATGTAACTAACAAAGTATTTAATAAGGCTATTTCATTCATTCAGATCTTGGATGTCTTCTGCTTGTGTTCCCTTTATTTTTTTGAGCAGTATATATTCCTCCATTCATATTAGTAACATGTAAAGAATCTCTGATTTTTTCCAGTATTATCAGGATACAACTTTGATGGCTATTCACTATCTCCACAAGTACAAGCTTATTTTCTCAGAAGCTAACTTTTTTTCTGAAGTTAATCTCAAACGGCATGATCTGCTGTCTTGATTGTGCTATTTGTTCATTAGTTTTCTGTTCATGTGATTCTGTAAATCACCTTTGGAAATATGTTTTACATTGATGGAAAAGGCAAAAATTCTGTAATCAAACTATCGCTGAGTATGGGAGCCTCAGGCACAGAAGTTCTTAATTGAATAGAGCACAGTCTTGGTCCCATCTCTAAGCAGTCACTCTGTTTACAACTGTGAGATGACCTACTTTCATTATAGTCTCCTTCATACTGATAGATGACTCCAGTGAAACCCTCAAAACTGCAGAGAACTCACTCTGGGTAGGACTCAAGAAAAGGAAATCTTGCATAAGACATGATCCATTCTGCACTATAGAGAGAGGTAATTGCCTGAAATTATATCTGCATGAAGAATGACTTTCTAGATATATTCCTAACAGCACCATCTATTGGGAGTTCAATAGATCTGACATATTTTCATAGTGCATCATCTGCAGCAAAAAAGGCATTTATTTCAAGCATTTAAAATGTATGTTAAATGACTAATGCTATGCTTGTGGTTTGTTAAACAATCCTGAAAGTTTTCCAGATTGTGGGTGGGGAAGGATTACAAACTGGAAAGTTTGAAGAGAAACAGCTGGATAAGCTGTGCTTTTTTTCCATCATTGTTATGGACACATGCTTGCAACAGAGGTCAAGTAGAGTTTAGTGTTTCACAAAACATGTTTTTAACCACTCGAGTTATTTATTTCAATCAAACCACATTGAGTACAGTCCAAAGGAAATTAGATACACTTAACTTAAGGGATATAAGGATAACTGGTGTTCATCTTTTAATGAGGTTGTCACTCTGAACTTATATTTATTTATTTGGAAAGTAGTCTAACTCTGTATTCAGAAATATAAAACTGGATGGCATACTTTAAAGATGTCATTTGTCATCCCCACTCCCATCCCTGGGTTTTTTTAGCACATTCAAATTTACCAGGATTCATATTTAGTTAAATGGCTATAGGATCGAGAAAGGCCTATGCTATGTTGATTTTTTTTAAAAAAATAAACTTTTTGAAAGGTGATAGATTTAATTTCTAAAATGAATGTACAGTATATTTCAATATTATATTATTAATCTAGTTAGTATGTCATGGTAACCCATGGCTTTTTAAAATGTGCTTTATAGAAGGAACATGGTTTGGTTGGATTCCCACAGCATTTATATTTGTGTAATAAATCTGAATAGCTGGGTTCCATGCAGTATACTCAGAGCTCTTTTCTGCATCTCAGTTAAAGTGATCTTTCTGTGAGCCAAAACAAAGCTAAATTGGCATGGATTTTGCTCTCCCCTTTGTCAGTTCCAGCTGCCTCTGTTTTAGTTTGTAGTAGAAGATGGTGTTCTTGATTCACATGCAGGAAAGACAATACACTTTTTCCTTCCTAAATTCACAATAGTGCTACGACTGGTGACATTTTTGGACAATGGCACAAAAAACTTAGCCATTGCCTCTTCCTTCCTTCCTTCCTTCCTTCCTTCCTTCCTTCCTTCCTTCCTTCCTTCCTTCCTTCCTTCCTCTACAAAATTGCAAAAGTAAATAATGAAATGCAGAAAAAAATAAAAAAAATAAGGTGATTCGAGTAAACAAGTCATAACAAATAGAAATAGCCAGAGGGAGGAAAAATCTGATCTAGACATGAAAGATTTATTTTATGACAAATTAAAGTCAGCAGAACTTAAATATATGTATATATATATAAATGAAATACACAATGTACATTTCTAAGGTAGGTGAAATGAGGACCCAGTTTGTGGGGGCAATAAGCTGACTTTGTATAAAATATACAAAAGTATGAAGGCTATTGCTTAACGCATTGTAAGCCGCCCTGAGTCTCCGGAGAAGGGCGGCATATAAATCAAATTAAAAAAAAAAAAAACTCTTGTTGAGTAAAATGTTGACAGGTGAAATAGACTGTAATTGCAAAGCAATACAAAACTAATTTAATGAATAAGTGTGAGGGGGATATAAATATAAATATAGCAACATTTTCTAAAATAAAAATGATTGTGAAACAAATAGCTAAACAGCTATTTGTTTAATAAAACACACATTTTATTAAAAAGAACTGTAGAAAATAACCAGGCTGAGCCCGAGGGCGGGGTCAAATGTGTCTGTCAATTACTCCCACAAGAGATCTAAGTCCAGCTCATCTTGAATTCCATTAACTCTTATCCACTGTCTTTCTGCTTTGACTTGTTAATAGTTCAGATTCTTGTAAAGAGCACAAGCTTACACTTGTATTCATTTGAATTGCCTGGATTTCCTTATTTTTCCATGCTTGATAGGAACCAGCATTAGTCCAACATCTAAGCTGCAAATATATGGTAAAATTCAAGATTGTTCCACAACCCAGCAAAAGTTCTGACAAATAAAAAATGGAAAATGAGTTGTGGGAGATATTGGGGTGGCGGTGAGGGAATAGAGTCCAGTCTGCATCTGTTGCTTATCTTTATTAGCAGAATTTATTTTGTTGTTGTTGTTATCACATCCCAGAAACTAAGTAAAGAGAACTTATCTTCTACAAATAGTTAATAAATTAGGAAGAGTCCTGCTAATCAAGCTAAAGCCTAACACAATACTGAGTACCACAATTCTGAATTGACACAGCCAGGAAATTAATTCTCTTCCATTACTGTTCCCTAGCAACAAGTATGAAAGTTACATTGTCTTTGGTTTGTAGGAATTAGTCTATAATCATCATGACTAGCAATAATTGATAGCTTTATCATTCATTAATTGGCCTAGGTCCATTTTAAAACCACATAATTGATAGCTCATACTCATTTCTGAAAGCAGCATATTCCATAATGTAGCTTTGTGTTGTATAAAATGTATTATAACTGAGTGCATAGTATTTTTGAATGTCCTGACACATGTCAGTAACTGGGCCTACATTTTAACATAATGATGGTGTGTGTGTGTGGAATATCTCATATTTCCCTGGATTTTAAATATTTAAATATTTGATCATGCCCCTCTTTTGTTCACCTTTCTAAGCTAAAATATTTCAAAAGCTCTAGTCCTTGTTCAGCATTCCATTAAATAACTTCTGCACTTTTGCTGCTTCTCATTTTTTTAAATGTATTTTGTTATATATGGTAATATATATAATGTTATACATGGTATCCTACTGCAGCGACTTGTGGGGTTAGGGGTGGGAGGCACTGTTTTACGGTGGTTTTCCTCCTACCTCTCGGGTCGCTTTCAATTTGTATGGGCGGGAGGGCAGAGATCCATCCTGAGGCCCCTTAATTGTGGGGTGCCTCAGGGGTCAGTTCTCTCCCCCCTACTCTTTAACATCTATATGAAGCCACTGGGTGAGATCATTCGTGGCTTTGGGGTGAGATATCATCAATATGCTGATGATACCCAATTATACATCTCCACCCCAGACCACCCCAGAGATGCCCTTTCCATGATGTCCCATTGCCTGGAGGAGGTACGAGCCTGGATGGGCAGAAACAGGCTCAAACTCAATCCCTCTAAGACTGAGTGGCTGTGGATGCCGGCATCTCAGGTTTCAGAGGCTCCATCACTTTTGATAGATGGGGAAAAACTTACACCCGTTGATAGGGTTCGCAACTTGGGTGTCCTCCTGGATGCTCGGCTATCTCTAGAAGACCATCTAATGGCCGTGACCAGGGGGGCCTTCGCACAAGTTCGCCTGGTGCGCCCTTTCCTGGACCGAGATGACCTTCGCACAGTCACTCATGCCCTGGTTACTTCCCGCTTGGATTACTGCAATTCTCTCTACATGGGCCTGCCCCTGAGATGCACCCGGAGACTCCAGCTGATCCAAAATGCAGCTGCACGGGTTGTTATGGGAGCCCCTCGTTACTCCCATATAACACCCCTCCTGCGTGAGCTGCACTGGTTACCAGTGGTTCTCAGGGTCCGCTTCAAGGTGCTAGTCCTCACCTATAAGGCCCTTCATGACTTAGGTCTGGGATATTTGCATGACCTTCTCCTGCCTGCCTCTCACCATCCTGTTCGCTCACATAGGGCCGCTCTCCTCAGGGTTCCGACGGCGAGCCAATGTCACCTTGCTGTGCCCAGGGGTAGGGCGTTCTCTGTGGGTGCTCCCACCCTCTGGAATGAATTACCTACTGAGCTCCGGATGGCTCCTGATTTCCGCTCCTTCCGTCGGGACTTGAAGACTTGGCTTTTCAAACAAATAGGCTGAGACTGATTCCGGGCTTTATTATTTACTACTAATTAATTATTTGGATTAAATTATGATTTTATTGTACTTGTTTCTTAACTTGTGTTCGCCGCCCTGAGTCCTTAGGGAGAAAGGCGGCATATAAATACATGTAATAAATAAATAAATAAATATATATATTTGTCTGTTTGTTCTCTGCCTGTATTGACTTAGTGTTGTCTGCTAACAATCACCTGGAATAGCCCCTGCAGTTTTCTTAACAAGGTTTCAGAATGGTTTGCCATGGTCTGCTTTTTTCTGAAAGTGAGAGAGAATTACTGACCCATGGTCGCTCAGATGGCTTTGTGCCTAAGGTGGAACTAGAACTCCCAGTCTCCCATTTTCTAGTCTGGCACATTTAACCAGTGTCATTTAGTGAAACTGGTTCTCGTGGATATAAGAAAAAGGGAAGAGTATTGTCATGTCCCAAGAGTCACAGCAATGTCTTGAAGATGGATCAAGATCTCCTAAACTCCAGATTACAGCTTTTCATCCATTTTGTACCTTTCCAGCTTGAGGTTATATTCATGCTATTATCCGAAAACACAAAGAGAAAAACTTTTACAGCCTCTGCATTTGCAGTCCCTCAGTTATGCAAGAGGAGCCTGAGTGGCGCAGCAGGCTAATGCTACTGTTAAAAGTAGTATTTAGCTTCCAGCTGCCTGCAATTACTGCGAGTTCAATTCTCACCAGGCTCAAGGTTGACTCAGCCTTCCATCCTTTCTAAGGTAGGTAAAATGAGGACCCGGTTGTGGGGGCAATAAGCTGACTTTGTATAAAATATACAAAAGTATGAAGGCTATTGCTTAATGCATTGTAAGCCGCCCTGAGTCTCCGGAGAAGGGCGGCATATAAATAAATAAAAAAAAAGAGATTGAACTTTTCAGAATTGTCCACCATAGGATAGGCATTAAGATCATCAAGCCATTAATTAGATCCCAACAACTGCTGAAATAACAGCTTTTTTGAAATTTATAGCAATAGCAATAGCACTTAGACTTATATACCTCTTCACAGTGCTTTACAGCCCTCTCTAAGTCAGCATATTGGCCCCAACTATCTGGGTCCTTATTTTATCGACCTCAGAAGGATGGAAGGTTGAGTCAATCTCGAGCTGGTGAGAATCGAAGTGCGGAACTTCTGGCAGTTGGCAGTCTGCAGAAGCAGCCTGCAGTACTGCATTCTAACCAATGTGCCACCACGGCAGTTGTAATACAGCTCTATGTCACTCCACATGGATTGAGAATTACTGTCCCATTAGAACACAATCCTTGTTGGGATTCCTTGGATATCTCAGTCAGGATAGGTTAAATACAGCTTTACAAAATTAGTCATGAACTAAGTATTCCTGTTTGTACTACACATCTGATAAAACATTGTAGTCTTCTACACACAAACATGAATGGCATTACTGCTGGCCCTTCCCTATCCACATGCTTTAAACTTTAGGTTCTGGGCCTTCCTGCTCATGGTTCTCTGTAATAACTAAATCTTTCTCCTCATTCTCAAGTGTTGTAGAGTAGCAGTGGTCTCCTACTGCCTTATCTCCCAAATCCTGTGTCTTTGGTGTACCAAGATGCCAGCCTTCTATTTAGTCCTACTACTGCAAAATATGTACAAGATAATCACATTTTCCAGAAGTATAGAAACTTTTAAATAGTTCTTAAGAGTAATTAAAAGTGCCTATCTGATGTTGATTAATGCAACCAACAATCATGAGATATTGCTTTGGACAATTGTGTGATCTATCAAAAGCTACAGCAATAAGTGTATGTACTTGGGAGAAAGTTCTATTGAAATCAATGGTATTTACTGGTAGATAAATGTGATTAGGATTGAGCTATAAAATAAAGAAGCCAGCAAATTGAGTGTCACATGAATCATTTGGCTAATTTAGAGAAGCACTCTGTAACCTTTTAGTGCTTCCACAGTTTAAGACAGCTCAGAAGGCAATCATTAAATTACTGGACCTTATCTAATTTTATTTTCAGAAAGACATAGAGATCTCAACTTTTATTTTATATCAATGCTGGACATTTAGAAAGTATTACTTTTTATCTGTGAGCACCAAAATATAGACATAAAATAATATTTTCTGTAAAGGCCATCAGAAAAAGTAAAACAAACCAACCAACATAGATGCACTATTGGAAGAATACCCAGTTATGGTACCTTTGACTAGGTGCTAATTCCAAGTAATTGCCTGGACTAGTCCCTGTAATTTCCTTGAAAGGCTTTGAATGTTTTATTCATGTGGTCAGGAAGAGTTAACATTGATCTGATGGCACCTAGTCAGTCTTTGAAAAAAAAAAGAATTTTCTTATTCCATAGCATAAAACAATGCTACAAATGAGAGTAATGATTTTACAAACTCAGTCAAATTAATTTATTAGAAGTATATTAATCTCAGATGATAATTCTGGAAGGAACAACAACGTTAATGGAAACAAGGATTTAGGGGTGTTAGATAGGGCTCAAAATTAGCAAACAAAAGACAAAGATGTTAACAAAAGACATGAAAATGCAAAATCAAATGGAGCTGATGGGAAAAAATTAGTTTCAAGATTGAGAAAAAAAGTGAAACATTTGTATAAAACTGTGACGAATATGCATTGTAAGTTATATCACAATAATTACATTAAGACATGGAATAAGGAGAGGTGAAGATGGGATAAATTATAATTATCATTCTTGGAGAGAAATTCTATAATAAAAATAAGTGTCTTTCCAAGAATGAAGGCTTTGTTTCAAATAGTGGTTATCATTATAACTGATGTACCACTCTGCCCACTGCCAGTTCAATCCTGACCGGCTCAAGGTTGCCTTCCATCCTTCCAAGGTCAGTAAAATGAAGACCTGGATTAGAATAAAATAACAGAGTTGGAAGGGATCTTGGAGGTCTTCTAGTCCAACCACTTGCTTAGGCAGGTTATCCAACATCTTCTTAAAAACTTCCAGTACTGGAACATTCACAACTTCTGGAGGCAAGTTGTTCCACTGATTAATTGTTCTGTCAGGAAATTTCTCCTTAGTTCTAAATTGCTTCTCTCCTTGATTAGCTTCCACCCATTGCTTCTTGTCCTATCCTCAGGTGCTTCAAAGAATAGCTTGACTCCCTCTTCTTTGGGGCAGCCCCTGAGATATTGGAAGACTGCTATTATGTCATCCCTGGTCCTTCTTTTCATTAAACTAGATATGCCCAGTTCTTGCAACCGTTCTTCATATGTTTTGGCCTCCAGTTCTTCTCTGCACTCTTTTTGATTGTTGGGGGCAATATGCTGACTCTGTAAACTGCTTAGAGGGTGTTGTAATGTAAAGCAGTATGAAGTGGTATATAAGTCTAAGTGCTATTGCTATTCTCACTTGTCACTTAAATCCCAAGGAACATTTCTTTCCATTGGATTTTTTTCAGTTGTGCTCTTTCTGTTATCACTATTGAAAGTCTACTCTTGGAAAAAATGTATTGGTGCATTTCTACTGTAGAAAGCATCCAACCACAAATCTGAGTTAAATTTTCAGAAGATTGTGTATGCCCAGTGCTGACTTATATCCTGCTTTTCCAGGGCTTCAAGTTGTTTTCAATATTAATTGGATCATGAAGATATGAGCAATTTAGTTGGGCAAAGATTTTACTGGGTACTTCACTTCAACAGTGCTTTGAGTGAACCATCTTTGAAAGCAACTCCATACTTCCTTCCTTCCTTCCTTCCTTCCTTCATTCATTCATAGTATTTGAGTAGGTGCTAATTCAGGGCAATTGCCCAGACTAGTCCCTATAGTTTTCTTTGCAATATTTTTTTAAAGAAGTGAATTGCCTTTGCCTTCTTCCTAGGACTGAAAGAAAGTGACTGGTCCAAAGACACACTGAAGGCTTTATGCCTAAGGCAGGATTGGAATTCATGGTCTCTCAATTTCTAGCCTGGTGCCTTAACTACCATATCAACCTGACTTTCTTCACACTCATATTAGCATATATACTCACCCACTTTGCCATAGCAGCAGTGGCATATGGCTTTTGAGCTATTTTACATCACTTCTGGAGCCACCTTGAAAAACCATATGCACATCTGCTATGCCTGAAAAGAAGCCTCTTGTGATGATTCCTGTGAGCAACTGGAAGCACCAGTCTCTGAAGTGATACAAACACCTTCACTAAAGCAAATTGTGTCCTTGCTGTGCCTTGATAAGACAAACACCTGATACATAGTGAGTATTTAATAAAGCAAGTGCCTTCTGCACAACTGGTATGAGAGTACTGGTAAACAAAAGATAGAAAGTTTCTATAAAAAGCATTTGGTCACAGGCCAATGAAATAGAAAGGATTCTGGGAAGAAGAAGCTAACTGCTAATGTGACAGAAAGCAATAAATATTATTTACCCTAATTCTGACCATGACATCCAGCGGCACCATATTAGAGAAATTCAGGGTGAGGAGTAACTGAAAATTTTTACTGTATAGATTAAAATAATAAATTCTAATGTTTGATTCATACATGGGAGGACCTTGGCAATCTGACAGTAAAATTGTTTATGAAAACACTGCACAGGTTTGGGAGAATGGTTTTACCTATGTAAAGCTATCTTACGAAAATATACATTGATTACAATGTTTGACACAAACATTTTATTACTTCAAAGAGAAGATGGTGTTGTCACATTGTCTGTTCATAAATATCTGTCAAACATGAGATGTGACATTGAGATAAGAATAAAAGGGAACTTATGCTGAAGTCACTTTAGAAATCCAGGATGGACAGATCAGTAAGTTCCTTCTTATGCATGATGCAAGATCAACTCATCAAGTTTTTGTGTAAAAGCATGTTGCTCGATTGTATAACTGGTATGCCATGCCACACCAACTTTAAAATCTTGGAGGATGCTTCTTCCTATTTTAACCTATCACATAATTCTGTATTTGTTAAACAAGAGCAAGACATTTTTTTTTTTACCTGAAGAATGATTTAAAGATTTTGCATTTAAGATTCCAAGAGCTTAAAAAGAGAAGCTTGAAGTTATACTTCAAAAATTCCAACTATGAAGCTGATGGCTTAACTAAAATGCAGGCACAGAAGGCAATTCTTTGAATATGAAGCCCTAACTCAGAAATCAAAGCATAGCTATCCTGAAAAGGCCTAACAAATAATATCAAAAAGTATAAATAAATAGCAAAATCAGCAATATAGTAGATATTTTCTTACCCTCTAGGGCAGGGCTGTCAGACTCCTGGCCCATGGGCCAGATGCATCATGCTCTGGCCATGCCCACACCTGATTTAGTGAAGGGGGAAAAGGTCCCGATACGTCACACGATGCCATTGTGACGCTGTGAGTTTGACACCCCTGCTCTACGACCTTTTCTGGTCCATGATTTTCAGAACATTTCCCAGGTTGGCTGCAGCCCATCTCTCAAACCAAGTTAAGAAATTTGTATTCACATAATAAGAGTGAGCTTACATAACCAAATTCTTCCCAGGGTGGAATGGGGGAAGTTCTTTCAGAGCACGGCTGGCATGCAAAGAAAAAAACCAAGTTTGGCCCTTGTACTCTAATATCTTCACATATTTAGAGTTGTTATTGTCACTACATGTTGCCTAGCATGGAATTTAACATTTGAATCCCCACTTGCAAACATGGATTTAGAGGTCAGCAAAAGAAGGTTTACATGAAACACCTGCAAAACTTTATTTCTTATATTTTTGAATGCATGAAAGATATGTGAACGCTTTCTCGCTCTTCTGATTCAGTCAAATACTGGGGATGAGTTTATGAGGTTCCTGCAGTAGATAATGTTTGTCCAGGGAATAAATGGCCACTGATTGCCTATTGGAGTGCTTTTATACAAGAATACTTAAATATTTGGAATGGGTTTTTATATAAAATAAAGAAGCATACTTATTGCTGAACGATATCTGATATGTTTTATGCTTTCTTAGTTAACGTTATTGCTGATCTTATCATGGAAGAATTGAATTCTTGTAATGGCTAGGGGATTGAATTAAATAATCCCTTTCAATGCTTACATTCTAGGATGCCAAAGTGGGCTTGGAGAAAACTATTCATTTACAAGCACTGTCCCAGTTAATGTTGTTTCTGTGTGGGCCTATTACTTCCAGAGCTAGTGAAAGGATTAATCACAACATGAAACAAGCAAGCAAATAATATATTGTCTCAATAAGTCCATTACTTACCAAACAATCTATGGATGTTGGAGGAAAACTAAATTTCTTTCTGTTCAGGGTGACCTTATTTCCAGGAAAATGTAAATCTTAAGACTGAGAAAATAGGCTACAGCCAGCAATGTGTAGGGCTTCTTATGTCCCCCTTTTCCCCCCAGCTGCTGCTAAGTTTATAGGAGCAATCTCAAACTCTGAGGAAGTCTAGAGTTATTTGAAACTGCAAACATATAGTGAAAGGGAAAACATATTTCATTTGTTCACAGGAAGAAATTCTGGATCTGGATGGGTATACATGCATGCGTGTACAGATATTTCCTATAAGAAAAGTGTCTGGCACAATGCATAGATGCAAAGAACTTCTGAAATGTTTAAGCATACAAGAGTTTGGATATCAGGCTCAACAACATTGGGGCTAACCCAATATCCCATTCATCATCATGACATATCTTCAGGTGCAGGAAAGGATCACACAAATCCTGCTGTAGACACCAATACCCTGCCTATTTTTATAGGCATATATATATATATATATCCCCTTTTTTCCATAAGAAATATTGATTTGGATGGTTTTAAGAGTAATTTCTTTCTGCATAAGAGAAACTATGCAAAGTAATTGCAATTATGAAGTTTCTTAATCTTTTAAAGAAACTTTTTAATCTATTTCTTAAACTTTTCAATTAAGCCCCCCCCCCAAACTAAATACTATAACAGGAGATAATCTGCTCCTATATATACTGTAATAATATAAAATAACCCTATAGTACTCTGGTGTGTATATATGTGTATGTATGTGTGTGGACATGATGTATATAACTGTATATATAAAAATAAAGAATCAACTCATATCTACATTTCTGTTTTACATGGTGCTGTCTAATTATACTAAATCAAAATGCATAAACCATTCTGTTGGAATGTATATCTTTTATAGAATATATAAGACCTTCAAGATTCAATAGATCTTGAAACAGATCTATTTGTTTTCAAGTCCAGTTCAAAGTGCTGGCTTTTAGCTAACAAACCATAAATGACAGAAGAGTAGATTATTTGAAAAAATCTCAATAATACTACTGGAACTTTGTGGTTACCTCCCAAGATTCATTTGCATGTCTCATGTACTAGACAAATGAAATTGTTGTGCACCCTCTCCCCAGATTCACTTTTGTCTTAGAAAGTTATGGTAGATGTCTTTAATGTTCTACTTCTCCAGTTGTAAAAGTCCTGTCCCCTCCGCCAACTTTCACCCACAAGATATGTAATCTTGGCTCTTTATTATAGACAGTTGGAAAAATCTAATGCTGTATTTTGAGTCACTCCTTTATTTTAGGAGAGTTTCTTATTTTATGCATATTAACTATTGTTTTCTAAAATTATGCTTTTTATAAGCAGGATTCTGTTTTTTGAGTATATGCATGGGTGGGCTGCTGGGTGGTTTCCAAGGGTTCGGGAGAACCTCTAGCTAAGATTTTGTGCAGTTCGGAGAACCCCCAAATCCCACTCCTGGCTGGCCCTGCCCACCCCTCCCAAGAGTTCCCACGCAGCCCATTTTGGATGCAGGTTAGTGCAGGGTGAGTGCTGAGGCTTGGGGAGGGTGAAAAACGGGCCTACTGGAAGTTCAGGAAGGCCAGAAATGGCCCATTTCTGGCCTCCAGAGGGCCTCTGGAGCCTGGGGAGGCTGTTTTCGCCCTTCCAGAGGCTCGAGGAAAGCTTCCGGAGGGCAAAAATTGCAGTTGTGGTGCAAGAGGCCAACTAGGCCATGGCCACCATGGCCACGCCCACCCATTAACTGGGCAGAGAACCCCTTGCTAAAATTTCTGAAGCCCATCCATGAGTATATGTATCCCCTTTTGCTTTAAAAATTGTACCCTATGCATAGAGTTGTCTACTCCACAATATCCAGCAATGATTGCATAAAATGCATTTGATAGTAGAACATCTCAAGACTTACTATAGAAAGTCCAGTGCCGTTACTGTTGTCTGGCAGGATATTTGATATCTTGCCCCTAAATAACAATATTCCATATTATAAACACAAGATGCAAACCCATGCCCAAAGAGTCTTTGTTTCATTATACATTTGGCACTCTACCTTCTGAATGTTCCATGAACAAGCCCATTATAATACTTAATGTCTTTTCATAAAAATGTACCAGCTATAGACAAAAGTTTAAGAAAGTCAAGTCTGCTGTTACTGGAAAACAGGAAACATGTCAGTTTCTCCTGAATTATGACCAGTGTCCAATCACTATAAATAAGTTACAATTGGATCATCTCCTCCCACCCCTGTTACAAAAAAATCACTTCTGTTATTTGTTGAGGAGTGTCACATTGCGACATAAAAAGCATCATCAGCATTTGTGCTATAGTCATGTCATCACAGAGGATAGGATCATTGGAGCGTGGTAAATGTATGTGTGCCGGTGACATTTGAGTAGTATTAGATGGGTAGGGGACAAGTAAAAAAACACACAGAGAGAAAAGAAAAAAGAAAGAAGAAAAGAAGAAAAAAGCCCACAAAGTTGAAGATAACTGCTTTCGCTTCTAAATGGAAATTACTTAGAGAGCTGCAGTGCAACATTGATTCTGACAGCCCGATTCTGCAGCCGAAGGAACTTGTTGAAGATATTGTTCTGAGTGTTTTTCCTTACAAGTGGCTAAATGTGGTTGATTTTCTCCTGACAAGATCAATCAGTGTTCATCCGGCAAAATAAGCCCATACTAAATAATATTTTTCCATGAAAGCAGGTGAAAATTAATTGAAAACTCTGGGTTTTTGTCTGCCTGCATATATGAAATAATGAAGCTGGTGCCTGAAAATGAATGTGTACCTTCTTCATTGAACTAAGAGCTACATTATTTAATATATGAAAACAATATTTCACGAAACAAAGATATATGCTACCTGCATGCGTTATAAATTTCCCTTAATGACTGCAATATATCAAAAAGCTGATGCCTGCATTTTAGAAACAAATTTGAATTCAATGCTAGTGTTCTTTTTGTACAATTCTCCAGTTCAAAATTTCATCTTGCCTTGAGTCTTTTTCATTTACTTTTCCTCATTACTGAGTACAAAAATGGATTGTTCTCCCCACTGATCATGTTAGGCTATGCTCAGTCATTTCAATGTCTGCCTGCCTGCCTGCTTGCCTGCCTGCTTGTCTGTCTATCTATCTGTCTATCTATCTATCTATCTATCTATCTATCTATCTATCTATCTATCTATCTATCTATCATCCATCCTTCCATCCTTCCATCCTTCCATCCTTCCTTCCATCCATCCATCCAACCATCCATCCATTCATCCACCTTCCTACCTACCTATCTACCTACCTACCTACCATATATCTACCATATATCTATCATCTGTCTGTCTGTCCGTCCGTCCGTCCGTCCGTCCGTCTGTCCATCCATCATCCATCCATCCATCCATCCATCCACCCACCCACCCACCCACCTACCTACCTACCTATCATATATCTATTATATATCTATCATCTTACTGTGCTATAGACTGTCTGTCTGTCCGTCCATCCGTCCGTCCATCCATCATCCATCCATCCAACCATCCAACCATCCATCCATCCATCCATCCACTCACCCACCCACCTACTTACCTACCTATCTATCTACCTACCTACCTACCTACCTATCATATATCTATTATATATCTATCATCTGTCTGTCTGTCCATCCGTCCGTCCGTCCATCCATCCATCATCCATCCATCCATCCACCTACCTACCAACATATCTATTATCTATCTGTCCGTCCGTCTGTCTGTCTGTCTGTCTATCTATCTATCTATCTATCTATCTATCTATCTATCTATCTATCTATCTATCTTCTATCTATTATATATCTATCATCTGTCTGTCTGTCTGTCTATCTATCCATCCCTCCCTCCATCCCTCCCTCCCTCCATCCATCCATCCATCCATCCATCCACCCACCCACCCACCCACCCACCCACTTATCTATCTGTCTGTCTGTCTGTCTGTCTGTCTGTCTGTCTGTCTGTCTATCTATCTATCTATCTATCTATCTATCTATCTATCTATCAATCATCTATCCATCCATCCAATTAGCTTTCTCTTATACTACAACATAGATTCCCTAGGTGATGCTCTATTTAGACAATTAAAAAGAAAAAAGCTAAGGCCAATACAAAATAATTAAATCACAGATAAAAACAAATAAACTAAAAGCCTTAAAACAAACCCCAGTAGAACAAAGGATGGAATAATTCCAGCCATAGTTATGTAATGAATGCATAATAGAGTCTTGAAACATCCCTGTAGGGCTAAAGCTACTTTTACCCATTGTGAAAAGCCAAGATGAAAATATTACTATAAACATAGTAAATATAATCCTATTGATCCTGAGATTGCATAGAAGAGGTCCTTGGAATTTTTTTTTCTTGTTTCCTCACCTTTCTCTGCAGTTGATTTTTTGTGAAGGTGAGAAACACTAACAGAGGCAAGCTAACGAAAGGGAATGGCGGGAACTGAGCAGGGGTAGAACAGGAGTACCCATCCTTTGATAGTCCCCAGATTGGAGAGAAAAATCAGATCAGCTGCTTTTCAGTGGGGAAGAAGCTAGTTACAAAAATAACAACAGAAGAACTAATGAAAATTGTATTCCATTTCAAACTCAACATTTCCTAAGATGATGGGTAGCATGTTTCTGGAGATCCGGACTGGAACATTTCTAAGCCCAATTGAGATGTGTTTTGTTTATTTTTATATTAAATATATTATCCTTCAACATAGAATAAATTGATATGTGTTTCTCTCTCCTGCTCATTTATGAATGAATATGGGCAAAATTACCAAGTACCAAATTGCAGAATCAATTCCCAGAAAATTGATATACTGCATATATAGTAATAAAAGGCAGGGTGTTCTTGAATCATTTTATACAGTGAATAGCAACACCAACCACCTGAACCAAAGTATAATTATTTCCACTGGGAACAATGATAAAGGTAAAAGTACATATTCTCCTCTAAATTAATAGTAAGAGAAATTTGGTCCAACACTGTGATTATTGAAGAACAGTTGAGGGAAACATGAAACTATACTTTTGCGCTTTAAAATTCTGGAGGTATTTCCACATAAAGTTTATTTATAGTCACTGCTGATCCATATGCATGAGGTAAAGATTAGCCTAGAGGTAGATCAATAGTTTATGTTTGGGCCAGGATGATACTATTGGATCCTAGCTCAATTGGGTCAGATATTTAGGGGCAGCATATCTGTATTCATCAACATCAGTCCAGCATCAGCAGTTCTGAACAGCATTTCACCGAGAGAGTGTTTCCATCTTCTAGATTTAACAATGCAGTCATCTAAAATAAACGGATAAATGCACATGATCTGTCACCAACCAATATTGGCTGTGTGTTCAGCAGCAAGCCACTTGCCTCTGTGCATTTTCCCCCCTCTTCCTCAGCTAGACAACTCAAAGCTGCAAAGACAAGCAGGTGTATTCATGCAGTTATCCCAATGCTCTCTAGAGGACTGTAAGTCCATTAAGCAATGAGTGGTTTGCACTCATCCATGTATGTGTGTCTTGTTTTCCCACCTCTGACAGAGAAAACAGTGGCCACAGACTTGATTGCTGAATAATCTAGATATGGTTTTATGGCATGGAAGGAGAACAGTGTCTCCCATTTTATTATTAATCAGGCAGAGGAGCATGAAGGCTTCAGTAGATAGAAGAACATAATATTGAATGGACTGAAGTCATTGTGTGACATATGACATTTCTATGAATAAAAAGCAGTGTTTTGCCTCCTCTTCTGTCATGTAGCTAAAATGGCATAAATCAGCCACCCAACAGTGAAATCCATAAAATGTTTCTCAAATGTCAAAAGTCATCCTTGTCCACAAATTAGTCCAGGTATTCTGTGAAACACTGTTGAGTTATTTGTGGTTAACTTTGCTGATTGTACATACTGCAGATTGTTGCTGTGGCTTGTATTTCTCACTGAGCTATGTCTGTAATCAAAGTGCATGGGGCTTTTATATTGGTTCTCATTCTTCTTATTCAGGCAGATTAATATAAACACAGAAATTAATAAATTATGACTATTTAATTGAAGAATGGTGATAAAGGACTTTGGCCAAGATTGAGTGCAGTCAAGTTCACAGTGCCAAGAGCGCTCATTTGGATAACTGGTCCAGTGACATAGGCTGGAATCTATACTTCTCTTCAGGTGAGGAAAAGCCCACAAGAAGGTATTCAAAGATCACATCCTATGTTGTCAAACCCTAACAATGATGGCAAGGAAGAATGCACATCAGAGATGGGTTTCAGCAGGTACTGACCAGTTCTGCAGAACCGGTAGCAGAAATTTTGAGTAGTTCGGAAAAGTGATAGTAAAAATTCTGACTGGCCCCGCCCCTATCTATTCTCTGCCTCCTGAGTCCCAGCTGATCGGGAGGAAATGGGGATTTTGCAGTAACCTTCTTCTGGAGTGGGGTGGGAATGGAGATTTTATAGTATCCTTCCCATGCCACGTCCACCAAGCCACACCCACCAAGCAATGCCACGCCCACCAAGCCACACCTACAGAACCAGTAATAAAATTTTTTGAAACCCACCACTGATGCACATGAGTTCCCACTTTAGACCCAGCAAATTCTGATCCATTCTGAAGTCTTTTCCATCCATCCCCTGAAAATGTGGTATCTGAAAGTAGAGTATCAAAATACAGAGTTATATATAAATGCTAGAAACGGCTACAACTGAGGAGCTAACTTCTGAAGGAGGCCACTACTGGGTTTGGGTAGGTCATTGGTACTTCACACCTGGTCCATTGGCTTTTGGGACCGCCTGTTTATAGAAAACTTTCTTGGATTGACTTGGTGTATCTCTAACCCCTCTTTGTCTGCTCCTCTTATATTTTCTTCCTGATGAGCCTGCTTATCTGGATATGAACCTTGTCTCTTTATCATGTCATTTTTAAAGAACAGAGGAGAAATGATTGAGTCCTTTTCTCAAAATATATCTTCATTTCATTGAAGGTTTTTTTTTTTTCTTCATTACATTTAGAACCATTGTTTGTTACCATCTGTGCCCTGGAAGAAGACAGCTAGATAAAAACAGGAAGACAATGTGATACAGGCACACATTATTTAGAGTACGTTATCTCTTGAACTACAGAGACTATTAATCTCTTTCCCACTTTGAATAGTATATGTTCAGAATGAGCTAGGTTGTTATTAGGATCTAACTTTCTAAAAGTAGGAGGGAAGAATTATCTTATTTGCCTTTGCTAAATTTAGCTGCTTTCTTAACAGTTGGGCATAATAAAGCAACAACACAGAGGGAAAGCTTGAATTAATGAAGTGGGAATGATGAATGGGCCATTCATCCAAAGCTTCCTTTTGGTTGGGAAAAACAAAGACCTGAGTGTAAGCTGTTCTCTGGGAAGCTGAATAATAGGTCAAGGCAATGTCATTTCACTACTAAGGATGAGTCCTTTCCAGGGGCAGGAAGAAATGCCATGAGTCAGCTTTGTGTGTCCAGATGCTACTGTTACTCATATTTGGGACACAGCACCACAGTATATTGAACACGGCTCCATTCACACTGTTCCAGCTACCACATGACTCTGTTAAATGGAAACAGTTCACTTTTTCTTTCAATCCTTTTCTCAGCCACAAATCAGTAGGGGAAAAAAACAAACACAAGAAAGCCTCCCCCATCAAACTGAAGGTGAGATATAATTCATTCTCTTTACCTCCTATGCCATAGAATTAGTAACAGTTGAAAAAAAAAGTTTCTACTTTAGGATTAGTCAATAAATAACTTTGAATATTTTTCAAATGTTCTTCTTAATGCAAGGATCTGCAAAGAAGCTCTAAACTCAAACTTTCAGCTGTATTATTTCTTCTTCCCTGCCCAAATATTTCTTTTTTCAACAAAAGACCATTGAAGATGATTCAGTCCAGTTGGCTAAACGATGCAGAGTATTCTGAGCATAACATTTGCAATCTACAAATATCCAACCTCTGCCTGAACATTTCTTGCCACAAAGAGTTCATAACTCTAGAGATAACCATTTCTTTAGGGTAAAATTATATAGTTCTATCATTCACACACATACATGCACCTCACTGTAAAATATTGTGTGCATAAACCACCCTTTTCATAGAACTACAGAGTTTGAATTATCTGTTCACTAAACAAAATTGCATATGTTCTGAATGTTTTGTTCTTCTGAGGATCTTCCCCAAAAAAGATGACACAGTCACTTGTCTGAAATGGTATAGAGCAGTGATGGCTAACCTTTTTGCTGTCGCGTGCCAAAAGGGGGGAGTGTGGGGGGATCACACACATGCGTGCCCACACCCATAATTCAATGCCCCCTGTGCTCCAACCCCCACGCATGTGTGTGTATGCAACCCCCCACATGTTCCCCACTTTTGACATGTGATGGCACAGTGGGCCCAGAAGGCCTGTTTTACGCTCTCCCCAGGCTTAAGAGGCTTTCTAGGAGCATGGGGAGGGCAAAAACGGCCTTTCCCACCCACCTGGAGGCCCTCCGGAGGCTGGAAACAACCTGTTCCCGACTTCCGGTGGGTCTGGAAGGCCCGAAAATCAGCTGGCCGGCTTGCACATGTGCACTGGGGCTGAGCAAGGGCGATGCTCATGTGCCCACAGATATGGCTCCACGTGCCACCTGTGGCATGCATGCCATAGGTTCGCCATCATGGGTATAGAGTCTCCTGCTTGAGCAGGGTGTTGGGCTAGAAGACTTCAAAGGTCCCTTCCATCTCTATTCTGATTGGATCCAAAATTCAGATGGTGTGGAAAGGTCAAGTATTGAGCCACTATCCCTTGTATTCACAGCCTCGGCCCATATGATATCAAAGATTGGTCATCTCCTGACTCCTTTTGGAGTAGGTTGGATTAGAGAGGAATAATCTGAGTAGATTTAAGGAACACTTAGCACTTTAAGGACCCATCCTGATCTGAAATTGCTGTGAGGGATTATTGTAAAACTGGAACTTCTGTTTGCTCGCCTGCCTTTGAAGTAAATTCTACAACATCAATCTTTTTGTAGTTCTGCTCTATTCTATTCTCTTAGTTCATTTTCACTTTTAGTTCAGAGCAATTGGTTTTAGTTAGGTAGAAAAAGAGAAGGATCTACCCACCCGACATCCCATTCTCTTGTGTGTATAGTTTTTTAAAATCCCCTACCTTTTAATTAAAAAGAGATTTTTTTTCTTTCCTTCCACCTCCCATAAGATCTGATTGCTTTTTGGGAATAATTATTTTTTTCTAATTAATGTTGTGATGGTGTACTGACATCTCTTCTACTGTTGCTTGCTATGAGTACATGTTCATTAAAGCCTTTTCTTTTTTGTTCTAAAAAAAAAAACTTCTCTGTAGTTTGGGCCTAGCTAGAAGGATATTGTCTCCTATAAGGCGCCAGTGGACAAGCCATGCCAGGAAGTTTAACTTTAGTAAAAAGTTTTGTTAAAAGGAAAGCTAAGCCAGATATATCAAAAGAGGGGAAAGGGGTCTGCTGTCAGGAGACTTAATTTTAATATTAGTGAGGAAATAGTGGTGCAATAGCAGGCCAATTAAAAAGTGAGGGTTAAAAAGGGCCCAGAGCTGGGGCAAGAGTTCTCCCTATGTACATTTCTTTAAAATATGAAATATGTATCATCAAGTTATTATTGACTCCTAGTAATCACATAGATGGATAATCAGGAAGAGATTATACAGAGAGCTGTCAGATATTTGTAAGCATACTTCCTCCCTTTCCTCCCTTCCCCTCCCCTCCCCTTGCCCCCTCCTCCCTCCCTCCCTTCCTTCTTTCCTTCCTTCCTTCCTCTAATGTTTATTCTACAGATAAAACTGTAATTCTTTGGTTTGTCTATTTTTTTTTTTTTGTGATTATCCAGGAAAAGAAAAAAAGATTAAAATCTGCAGCAAACTTTTACATACTGGAACATAGAAATACAGATTGATCCTGATGGCAAGGTTCATTATTTTTTCTTACATTTATCTGGAAGTGACTACTAAATTAAGGCTTTTCAAAGTTTTTCAAGTTATGAAGTTTAGTCATTTTAAAAAAAAATTCCCAGACAACTGATCAAGAGGCAAAATTTTAGTGATAGAAAATTGGATGAATGCTTTTTTTTCTTTAGTATTTTATGAAACCCCACCAAGTACTCCCAGTTTCAAAAACCCTACATTAGATGACCCAAATTAAATTACAAATTAGAATTATCTGTAATGGTCCTCCAGATTTTTTTTGCAGCTGAAAAGGTTTGTTCTGATGAGAGATCCTCTAGATTAAAGTGGTTACTGTGAATTCTCTTGTGTCACAGAATAAGATATGTTAATTCTTCTGTTTTTCCCCCCCTCAAAATATGAAAGTCTACTTCTAGATGTATAAACTAAAGAATTGTTTCAGCTTTTAAGAGGTGTACAAAATTATACATCATATGGCAACATGAGAGAAAGATAGCTATTTATTCATTCTTTCCAATTCTTAAAAAAAATGTGTTGGGGGTCATTTTGATTGCAACTAGAAGCCCTGGAAACAAAGGCAAACACCTGAAGATAATTTTCTAAGGCATAAACAGCATGATCTCTCTTTCAGTTTGGGAAGGGCTTTACCTAGGATTAATAGGCACACACTTCTCCAGTGTGCTTTCATATATTCACTCATTAAACATCAGGCAAACATTCTGAAATGTCTGCTTCTAAGATGAATTATCATAGAATTTGCATTAGGTTGGAAAACTGAGGTTGCCTCCAAGAGATGCCAGAGGATTTCCTAAAAAACTGAAAAGAAAAGTAACAAACTTGGATTAAATCTCAAACTTTTCCTATTAGTTATCCAGTCTGCTGATGTTTCGGACAGGATACAGAACCTGGAAAGAGAAATCCATGAGCAAAATCATTCCTTTTCTTTTCAGATGAAGAACTTTTCAGATGGGTTCTTTTAAGCAGAACCCAAAATTAAGCTACCCAATGGCAGATCTATTTTAGGCTCTAATACAGTTACCAAACTTGAATGCAGAAGATATTAAATAAAATGGGAAGGTGATTCATACTTCTTTTCTCTGGTGCAGTCTACCTAGTGAATGGGTAAAAAGATCATTTAGTTTTCCTTTATATCTTAGATCTGCATTACTAGATTCTTGGACATAATTTCCAGCTGTATAGCTCGGGGGAGAAATATCATATTGTCACTAGTGAATTCCTAAAGTATGCACCCAATGCAGGTGATAGAAAATGAACAGTGAGGAAGGCTAACACATGACAGCAGAGATCTTCTAAGCCTCATTATTAAGTTCACAGTCAAGTGATGGGGAAGCACAAGAAACATCTTTTCCCAGGCCTCAGTACTTGATTCATTACCATTTCTGTGCATGTTCCAATAGCTTCAAGAATATCCATTTAGGATGGAGTCTAGCTTCAGTTGTCATCATACCGTCCTCTTTTTGCTATTAGCTCTCCTCCCACTTTGCATGCTCTATGTATAAAATGTGTGTGGTGGCAGAGATTGGTACAAAAGACTGGATTCTACTTTCTCCCAGCTTTCATTTTTTTTCAGCTTACTAAGACCACCACCCTCCAAAATATATATATATATATTGAGCTTCAGCAAAAACATTTTTAAAGAAATCTGAGTGATGTTGTTCTGAGTAAGCTAGGGGCTGGGAAACTTGCCTGTCATTAACATGCAGTATTTAAATTCAGTGAAGTCTGGCAGCGTCTGTGATGAAATTTTTCCCTGTGTTCTCCCGAAAGAACGGATAATTATACAAAGTGCTCTCTGAATAAAAACAGCCATTAGCCAAATAAGGCTTCCCCTCCAGATGTATTGGGGCTACAAATCCCAGAACCCTCAAACAGATGTCATTTGTCCCCAATGACTGGGGAATCGGAAGGGAGCAGCAAGTTCGGTGTTTCTGTGTCTTTTTAGGTGTGATGTGAATATTTGGCTCACATTATTTGCAAACAGTTGCATTCTACCTCCCTCAGTATTCCAATGTAAATGCCCTGCAGGTTAAATGCATTATTTGCAATTTCTTTGCTCATAATTCATGGATTAATATTTAAACATACCAGTTCTTGGCTTTACCTGCCACATTGTTGCAAGGAAACTGAAACCAATGAGCTTATTTCTAAGATGACCTGAAACCAATCAGCAACAGAGCATTTGCCCTTTTGTTATATATTTGACAGGGAAAGAAATACCTATGTGGTTTTGTGAAAGGGAATAATTGAGGGACCGAGTGGGTCAGCCTTTTATTAATGAGATACAAACCCCTTCCACTATGAGCCTTTCTGCTAACCCGAAGCAGGTCAGTAGGTGGGAACCCAAAGTCATTAACATCTGACAGTTGTTCAGTGACCTGTGTAAAATGAGTTGATACTTTCAGTCTAGTTCATAAAACACCAGAATAATTGGTGTTAATTCACACCCTTGTTGGCAGCCTCAGTGCAGAGGCCAAAGATTGAATTGGCATGAAAATTAAGCTACCCCATCAGCCACCGAAGTCTCTTCAGGTCATGGCTAAGCTACATTAACTGACTAGAAGAGTAGTATTTGCACTACCGATGCTCAGCTGAACAGCCTGTGCAGAAGCCAGGGGACTTATGACATTGTCCTCTGGGGCTGGGATTAAGTGTACCCAGGCTTGTGGTATGTGTCTAGTCTCTATCTTCATATGAAATTATTAATCCATATAGCAGCTCAGTGATTTGAAGTAGCTTTGCCACTCATTGAGGAGGGTATTTCAGTCAGTCAGTCGGACAGACAGATAGACAGACAGACAATCAGTCTTCAAATTTTATTTAATTTAAAGTTTATTTTATAACCTTGGCATTGATTGCTCCTAAAACCACTCACAGATTCTAATCAAGTTGCTTTATGAATTTATTTTAATTTTGCCTTAACTTTTATTTACTATTTATTAAGAAAGGTTTATAAATACTCCAAAAGTACGTATGGATACATATAATTAATTAGATTTTGGTAATTAGTTAATTATAGGGCAACTATCTATAAAATACCTAAAAGGAAAGAGGGAACAGATTGTACTCTGATTTGAAGTGTAATATTCTTTATTTATAGACGATGCAAAATGCAGAAAAAAAAAAAAGGAAGAAGGAAATATTCTAAATAAAGGAATGTTCATTATAGTAGGAAAGCAAATTAAAACCGCTAAAAAAAAAGGCAAATTAAAATTCCAAAGCTAGTTCATGAATCTTTTCCAGTGATAAACACTTCTCACAATAGGTTATTGGTCACAAGAACAGAAGTCACTTACAATCTAAAACAGTTTTTATTTATCTTTTCTACATGTAAATTGCATAAACCAATAGTTATTTTCATCTCACGAGACCCAGAATTACATGAATGCATTGCCAAACAAATTTCAAGCAAGATAAATGTCTTTATCAAACTTTTTCGCAAAAACATCCATTGCCTCATTCTCACTGTTTAACAGCCAATTTCCATAGCCATTTCTGTGTTGCAATAATTGATGCATGTCCTTTTTAGTTAACGTATCTAAAAATAATGAGGGTGTTTTATGTTGTAATATTATTATGACTGTTTGAATGGATGATTTATTAAGCAATCCTGTGATTTTGGATAGTTGTTCCTTTACCTTGTGCTGCCAGAACATGTTACAGTTCTTTCAGAACATGAGTTAAGACTTCTAGAAGTTTCAAAAAAGCTAACAGGGGGAAAAATGCTCAAGTGTCTTTTGTTGTTTTTTTTTCTAGAAAAGACACTGCAGAAGTGTCTTTGCAAAGCACAGAGTTGCTTCATGTTTTCTAATAACCCTTTTTGCCAATTCCATTTCACTTCTAGCCTTTGGTTAAAGACTCAACTTCAGTTTGGAAGTGTAAATGCAATATACAGTTATTGGCCACTGGGTTATGAATGAAGAACACACATATGATATTGCTGGAGAATTAGCTAGAGAATTAAGGTTCAGAACTTATGATGTATGCTATATAATACTGTTACAAAAAATAAAACATTAACAGACAGAAAATGAACCCCACCCAAAATATGAATGGGAGTTTTATGATCTATTGAATAATAAAATGACCTCATTCAGGTCCCTGTAAGACTGAAAATTATTTTTCCAGAGAAGGAAAAGAACAAGAGACTTGCAAAACAATTCCTAGAATATTACGAGGGACCTCTTAAAAGACCAGCAAAGATTATTTCCAATCAAGTTCAATAAAGAAAATGTTAAAAACAAACAAACAAACAAGGAGCTAATACTTTGGGACAAATAGGCATACATGAAATAGGACGGGAAAACAGATTACAAATGGGACAAAAAAAAGGAAGTGAACTAAAATGAGAAAATTAAATAAGCTTTATTTATTCATTTCAGATAGCAGAGGTACAGACTTTTGAGCACTCCAATCTATTCCATAGATTTATAAGTAAAAATAATAGACAATAGAAATAGAAAATAGAAATCATTATTGGAACAGAAGGGACAACTTAGCCTAACAATTTCAGTTTCCGTAAGAATGTTTGCTCTCACCCAGTTTGTTATTTAGTGTAGATATTTTTTTGGTTTAGCATTTTTATTGAATTATAAGATAAAATAAGATACAAAATACAAAGGTAAATAAGAAAATGGTGAGGAAGAAGATGGGGAAGAGAAGTGAGGAAGATTAAGAAAAACAAAGAAAAACACTTAGTCTAGATATTTTTGACATAGTCGTCTTATGGGAAGTTATAAATATCATCCTTTATATATATGATAGCAGGTGGCAAGACCAACAAATTAAGAGATGGTCATTAAGTGTGTTGTATTTCAATATCATTTTCACATTGTGATTTTGATGTATTGATAGCATGATATGGACATATGTACTGCTGTCGAAGTACATATGTAGCTGCCGTAAGAAGGTCATACAGACTGTCTACAAATAACAGCATGAAAAGTAGAAGCAATGGTGCATTGGAATATGTGCAAGAAATACTATTTGCCTGCAAATAAGAACTAGTCAGACCACAAAATAGACAATGTGATAGGAAATGAAGAAGTAATGTGCTCTGAGGTTTTACAATTCAAACAGACAAGCACCTGCCACATAACTCTAGATTTCATAATTTTAATGAGAATGATTAAAAAAAAATACCTGGATAGTGGTACAGTACCTGGAGACAGCAGAAGAGAAGAGAAAAAAACTGGAAAAAATCACAAAATACAAAGACCTGCAAATAAAATGAAATGTCTGTAGAAAGAGAAAACAAATATAGTATTAGGTGTATTGGTAATAGGCATTTTAGGTGTAATCTGTTAGGTGAAACACCATTTGAATACTATCGGCATTGACAGAATCACTATCAGTCAATTGCAAAAGGCAGCTTTACTTGGAAAAATGTGTGCCATGTCACGTCCGATTTTTGATCCTCTGCGCGCAGAGGATCAAAAACAGGTTACTTCCTGGTTTTAACGTCTGGGCGGGTGGTCGGAGCCTCACGCTGCTGCCGCTACCGGTTCACTGAACCACACACCGCCACCACTACTGGTCCACGTCAGCTGGACAGAACTGGCAGGATTTCACTGCTGCTTTAATATCATCAAAAAAAAAAAAAAAAAAAACAACACCTGCCCATCTCAGATCCTTGGAAAGGACTTGACAGGTCCAAATGCCAAATCCAATCTAAACATCTGGCTGACTGTGTGACAAGCCATAACAAATAATAATTTGTAAATGTCTGTTCCAGAATATAGCAAGCAGCCTTCCAGAAATAAATGATATTGAATATTAAAATAAAAATAACTTTAGGAAAGCCAAACATCTTAATTTTATTAGATTATTTAAACATGTGTATCAAAGCAATAAAAAAGACTACAGAAAGAATTACAGTGGGCTGTTTGTATGCAATTTTCTCTTGATTCATTGGAACAACTGATCCTGTAGTCTGAACAGATATCCAAGTCAGCACCTGAATCTAAACAACTTCATTAGATGCTGATCTTTGCTCATCCACAAATTGTATGAGAATTTGCAATGCTGCCTGCTTTGTGGATTTTTTCCCTTTTTGTTACTGTTTCCTCTTCAAAAGTAAATGATATTCTTTCTGTTGCCAAGCAACTGGATAGGGAGGGATACTGGGGAAGAAACTGCTGGAGACAAGGAATGTAGTTTAAATTAGAGAAGTTAAACTTCAGTTCTTCTTGCTAGCAGAGTCTCCTACTCTCTCACGTAGGCACTTATTATCTCTGATAACACTTTTTGAAATTATAATCTCAATGCCATATCAGTCGTCTCTTTAATTCAAGTGAAGAGGTACCTTTAAAAAACAATGAAGAGTTTTATCTATATTAAAGGTTAAGCAATTTATTATGCATTACCATGAGATTTGTTTTCATAGCAGCAGACCAATACAGCGATTCTTCTTGGAATCTATTATAATAATAGTTCAAAAAATATATGCCTAGATGTAACTGCTTCATTGAAAGGAAAACAAATGAAAACTCTGTTCTCAGTTCCTATAGAGTGCAAAGTGAACAAAGGAACTATAACCATTTAATTCTTAATCAGCAGAATATATCGAATCAGCTTAGATATTTCATAGAATTATTGGAGTCACATACTGCTTGTCAGGAAGCCGCAAGACAGCCATTAAAATGTTATTCTTCAAAATGTGAAGGGGAAAAATATCTTCTCTCTGATGTCAGAAATTTCTTTTGTCATACTATATTAGACTTCAAAGAGATTTATTATTCTGGTTTATTATGACAGAAAACCATAGCATGCAACTTGAAATATAGTCTTTATATACTGTATATATATATACAGATAGATAGATAGATAGATAGATAGATAGATAGATAGATAGATAGATATTCCATATTGGTTAGGGTTCTTGGCATTGAGTATTCTTGTTGGGCTTCTAAAAAGGAATCTAGGTCATTCTATTTCATTAACATCACTATTGCCAATTAAAATACACTAGAATCAATATTTTTACATGAATAAAACATTACTGAATAAAATCTAAAATGAAAGCTGTAGCAATGTCAATTTGTTCGGTATTTATGAAATTAATATGTATAATGCAGTTAGAACTTTTCCTCTAATTTCTACAAGTTCTTCCTGTTAATGAGAGACAGTAGTAAGGACAGAATGTACAAGCTGAAGGCTTTGATATTCAAACTTATAGGTATGTATGTATGTATGTATGTATGTATGTATGTATGTATGTATGCATGCATGCATGTATAAAATGTAATTTGAGACAATAGGAAAATGTACCAAAAATACAGGTTCTGTGAGCACTAATATCCCAAGTGATCTTAAAGACCAATATAATGGCTAGGGTAAGAATGTATTAAACCTTGGATTCCAAAATTGGGCCACCTGTTTGAATTTAAAAATGAGTTTGTGGAGCACAAAGGAGTGGGGAATTCCCAAAAGAAACCGATCATCAAGAAGGTGTGTACACAATACTTTTACAGTGAGCTGAGGAAGAATCCTGAGGAGATAATGAAAACAACTCCTTCTGAAATTTTGTGGAAATAAATCCACTGAGATCTATAGCAGTACTCCTGTAAGATAAAAACAAAATTATTTTCCATAATATGTCTTAATACAGTTATTAGTAGGTAATAGTTTGCCATTTTGGATTGGATTTAGTGGAAACTCCAGATTATTCAGAGGGAAAATCAGATATTTTTAGTTGAGAGCAACAAGTTTCCAACCATCACATTTTCCCTACCTTACTTTCTAGATTTGAACCAGTGTAGTGTAAAGGCATCAGACTATTTATTTATTTAAAATATTTATATAGCAGGAGTTCTACTCTGGCCTTAGGTGCGAAGCCAGCTGGGTGACTTAGGCCAGTCACTCCCTCTCAGTCCGACAAAGCAGGCAATGACATACCACCCAAAAAACATTGCCAAGAAAACTACAGGGACTACATGTTCAATCACTCACCTGGACTTGAGATAGTCTACTGGAGTTTTCTTTTGTTACTAATAGAAGTAATCATTTTTTCCCTCTGAAAGTACCATTCATATTCTTGTGGACATGATACCCAAGTGAAAGGGAAATACTGGGAACAAATTTTAGGCTATTTTCCTGGAAGAAGCTAGGAATAAAGTGATGTTCCTCTTCTACAAAGTGATGAAGATAGCCGTGCTGAGATTTTGCTATCCTCTAGCTGCATCTTTTATTAAAGTTGCTCATATTCAAGCACTTTCCAGGTTCCAGGGTGAAATCATGTTCATACCTATAAATTACAGTGCTAATACATAATAAATGCATTGCTATTACTACAAATTAGACATTAAATTAAATCTAACATTAATTTTTCAGTTGGGAGGGAAGACTTTGAAGAAGTTAATAACAAATAATATGATCTGATTAGGAATGCATATTCTAAAGTTTTGAATTTATGAAGGATCTTCAGAGAAGGGGAAAAAAATATTCTCATGGCCTTCCAGACTATCAGTGTTTTTCTCCCCATTCTTTCCCTTTCACTCCATCATAACCCAGTTTGAAACTGACCCTCAGTTGCTTTCACTTTATCATTATCATTAATGATTATTTATCATTAGCCACTTTAAATCCCTCCAATCCATACATGAAGCAAACTGACACCCCTCATGAAGATGTGGCACGACCATGAACGCGAAGCCAAACAACAGCAATGCAGCTCACCAGCTCAAATCCCCCTGCAACTCAGTCTAACCTGAGCACAACCAAGTCCACACCCAAACAGAACACACCCCCAGCCAATCAGAACACAGCCAACCCCCCCATCCAATCAGAACACAGCCAAGCTCCCATCCAATCAGTTCACACCCCCACTGGCAGTTAAAAGGAAGAAACAGCTACAATCACACATTGCTCCTAGAAGCACGAAGCCGAAAACACCAGCCTGAAGATGACAAATGAGACTTCATCGAAACGTCGCCAAGACACTTCCAATTTTACGTGGGAGAAAACCCGAATAACCAAAGACACACATACACATATATATATATCAGCCAGGTTTTTCCTACGTAAATCAAGATCTTTATACAGCCATAGTTCAGTGAAATCTCATCCACTAGTTTCTAGGCTTTATCAGACATCAAACCAGCATTTTGCTGTCTGTTGTGAGACTTAATGCTGGTTTATGTCTGATAAAGCCTAGAAACTAGTGAATGAGATTTCACAGAACTATGGCTGTATAAAGATCTTGATTTACTGAGAGAAAAATACACATAAAGACCTACGAAAAGAGAATAAAATATATACAGTGTGTGTGTGTGTGTGTGTGTGTGTGTGTGTGTGTGTGTATGTTGTATACAGTTTAATTAATAGTTACTTTTTGTTAAAGTAAGACCTGTCCAGTATGTTTAGTACAATACATATGAGTATATTAAATGAAAAATTAGAACTTCTTCCTAGATGTACTTCAGAGAAAATTATTATTCCAGAATGGAACATTCACTGGACTTTGCAAGAAAGAATCATGAGTATAAGCCTAGTTTTATGCTCACAGATCATTCTCGCAAAAACCATTTGTGCTCTACATTTTTCACTTGTGTTCTGCAGATATTCTTCCTTAGAGGGGAAAAAAAGTGTTACATTGAAATCTGGATTTTCTGTCTAACAAGTTTTAATTCCCCAATGCTACTCAAGCACATCACACAGGTGGACATAAATGTTTCAGGATCATTAAACACTGCTAATTTTTTGTAATAAATTATAATTAATGAATCACCTGTGCTAAAACCTTTTTGTGCTGATCTACCATAAAGATTTATTAGAGTTAAACATTCCTCATTGTTTAGCTTTCAACAAAACCACTTAGTGCTTGAAGGTGAACCTGCACCTGAGCTATTGGACTTTGATTTCAGTACATGCATCACTATTTTTTTTCTCTCTGCATCAAGTACAGTCTCCTTTATGCATGAGCTTCGCTTTTGTCTTTCCTTCGGAGAAGAAATAGGAAATATATAACACTTGAGTCAACCTCTGCGATTATGCCACGGTGACCATTTGCCCATATGTCATGGTGAACAAGCAACAGTCTGATGCTTCATTACCTTAATATCTTTCAGCTGAAGCAATATCTTTTGTCCCTAAGTTTATATCACTGTCTGTCACAGAACTGTGTGTGGGGTTTTTTTTTTTGGTTAGAATTGCCTACAGGCACAACTTTTTTCTATCCCGCAGAATGTTCCAACAACTGTCAGCATTGTGTTAAAATATTAAGATGTTCCATTTTATTTTATTTTTTTTGCTATTAAGCTTCTCTTGGGTTACAAAGAAAATGTTTCTGATGATACCAATAAACAAAATGTCAGGCACCTGCCCCTTCATTTGGGCTTGTCCATCAGTTCAGGGCTTTTGGAATATTTGAAAAGGAAGCAGGTTTTTTTTTTTTTTTGTCTATAATATATATTGCACTTATATTTTGTCTCAGAAAAAGTGAAAGACCTGTTCATCAGTGGAGAAAGAGACTCCCCCCCCCCCGTTTTTTCAGAGGTGATGATTGACCACACTGTGGCTTTGAATTCTGGGATGTGAAGAATTCTAGGATAGTAACACATTTAGAGGGGATCTAAAATAAGGGAAGGTAAACTAACTATAACCAAGGCATGGAAAGGGGAGAAGAAAGGAGGCAAAAGAGAGCGGATTCAACCTGACTTGGAGTATCTTTAGTAGTATCAAGGTAAGAGCCTTTAACTTATTGGGGGAGAGTTGGGGATGAAGGCAGGTGTTCATTGTTTTTGATTAGGTGAAGGACGGTGTATATGGTTTTTCCCCCCTAGTGGTAACACCAGAAAATGCAGCATCAGTGGCTGATGTTATGGAATAACAACTCTGAACCCAATGAGTAAAAGAGGTGAACAGATAAAAGAGAAATGTTTATTGTGCAACAATTGTTGGATCTGATTATTGTTGAATAAAGAAGCAGATACCTGCATTGTAATTGCTACAGTATTTATAAGCATACATACTCATCGGCTTAATGTCTGCTTTTGTTTTATACGATTAATTCATTTTTTCTACACATGCAAAAGGATTTTGTTCCGTGTGTGTGTGTGTGTGTGCGTGCATGCACATGCATGCATGCATGTTGATCAGTCAATTCTCCATCCTCAAATAACCTGAGGTATGTATGTACTATTCATTACCTCATTTGTGACATAAGATAATGGAGAAGTACCTCTTATTTGTCATTGAGAACAGGCATTAAAAAGTATGCCTGGAAGACTGACATTTTAGTTGGTTGGTTGGTTGGTTGGTTGGTTGGTTGGTTGGTTGGTTGGTTGGCTGGCTGGCTGGCTGGCTGGCTGGCTGGCTGGCTGGCTGGTTGGTTGGTTGGTTGGTTGAATGAACTCCTTTGAAATCTGCAAAAGGACATGCTTAATACCAATCAATGAGATATCAAAAAGCAACACATTTTCTCTTCGATTTTTTCTCTTAAGCTCACAGGCAGTGGGAAAACACCCAGGAGAGTCAGCAGTCAACTTTTTGTGATTTCATCTTTATAGTAAAACAAAACAAAGAGAAAATGTAGAATTATTACTTTTCCATAGGGAAAAAATAGAAGTAAATGGAATGAAACAGTCTCTCCCAAAATCATTTTATTGTATTCTGGGGTGTTCTAGTTGAGGTATATAATCTTACCTTCCAATTAGACACAATGTTCTCTGCTATGGGAATTCTGAATAGGATTTTGTCAATTTCTCCTCTTTAGTGAAGTTTTTCATTTAAACAAAAATTGCTGCTTCCTCACCAGATTGGGATAGGAATTAAATAAATATCAGTCCATTTCTTCTATCTTAAAGTTGGACATTTTGAGGGAATTTTTTCCTGCTTCTCAATAGCTGCAATAATGGCAGTAAGAGGGAAAAGAATTGGATTAAGCTGCAGCAATTTATATGTGTTTTGCAAAGGAATTAAACCGTGCATAATTATAGTTCTTGTACAGTGCATAATAAGAAAAAGTCTCCTTCATTTGTCCATCATCATTCACTTTTCTTTTTTCCAGATTAAAAAAAACCTAGCCTAAACTTTTCTAGGTACAAATAATCACAATCAATCCTTTTCTCTGCCCCATTAAATACCCATTAGTATGGAACACCAATATATTGTAATGATTAAAATGTTGGACTTAGAAAAGGAAGTTTCTGGATTTGAGTCAACCATACAGCTTTACTGTCTTCACCACTCATTCACTTTCAGCCCAATTTACCTCACAAGGTTCTTATTCTACGGAGGAAAGAAATGAGGCCAGGAGTTTCATGTAGGTCGCATATATTCTATTGCAGGAATGGCAGAATATATAGTATATCTCATAATAATAATAATGATAGCAAAAAGTGAAAAACAATGAAGAAAGTTAAGAATATGAAAAAGAAAGCAGACAGTACAGAGGCTATGGTGTTAGTTTACATTAGATTAAAATTTCCCAAACTGTGAGGTCCACCTCCCTCTTCTTCATTTTGTCCAAAGCAACAAGCTGTAGAAAGGATATAATTAAGGATTGTTATGAGCCAGGGGTGAAATGTAAAATTTGTTACTACCGGTTCTGTGGGCATGGCTTGGTGGTGGTGGTGGGGGGTAATGTGACTGGGTGGGCGTGGCCAATTTTTTTTAAAAAAAAAATTTCAAAGCATTTTTTCTAATGCTTTGAAAAGCCTCTGCCAATCAGGCAACTCAGATGGGATCGTCAGAGAGGCTTTTTAAAAAATACCTCTCTGCCGATCAGGCAACTCAGCTGGGATCGTCAAAGACTTTTCAAAGCATTTCTCTTACCACCTCTTGGGCCAAGAGGTTGCAGAAAAAAATGCTTTGAAAAGCCTCTGATGATCCCAGCTGAGCCGCACGATCATCAGAGGCTTTTTTTTTTTTACTTTTAAAAGCATTTTTTCATCGGAAGAGGTTGTAGAAAAAATGCTTTTAAAGTAAAAAAAAAAGCCTTTGATGATCGTGTGGCTCAGCTGGGCATGGTGGGGGGGGGGTGCGCACAGGGATTTTTGGTTTCTCCAAACCATCCGCCGCCATCGCTACCGGATAAGGCGATCCAGTCCGAACTGGGAGCATTTCACCCCTGCTTATGAGATATCTGAATATATCATTTGTAGAGGCATTTTGAAGTTAAATGTTGAACTGTCTCTGCCTCTAACTATTTAATATCTCAGTGTTCAACTTTGTTCTTAGTTCTGCTTTAACTACATTTTTATTTATTCTACAGTATATTTTTATTGTAAATTGACTAGAGTCATTTAAGTGTGATGAGCAGAGTAGAAACATGATAAATAAATCTGTAGATAGGATGGTGCATACTTGTAGGGATAGCCAAGTTCAAGTCTCCACTGAGCCATGAAATGTACTGGATTACTTTGAATTTACTCACTGCATTTCAGCCCACCTGGTCAAATGATTTGGTTCTGAGAGTAAAATGAAAAGAAGTCCCTGTATCCATTACCTTGAGATGTTAAAGGGAAAGAAAGAGTCAAAGGTAATAAATAAACAAATTATAAAAATAAACAATATATCTGGGGATCAAGAGCAATTTGAAGCTTCCTAAGCTTTCCAAAGTGCTCCTTGGCTGTTCTCTGGAGCCAACAAACTTTGAATATTCTTCTTAATCACTTAACAGTGTTCAGAACTTTGCCCTTACAATAAATAAATAAATAATCCCAATTGTTATTCTGATAAAGAAAATTGAACTCATGAAGAGCTGTCTAGAACCCAAATTAAATCTGTCTAGTGAATGAGGTATTCACTGCCTTGCATCCCCCTTTGCTTTCTAAATCTATACTGTGGACAACAAATCTCAGGTTTTATAAGCTGCAGTGCAAATTGTTATGGGTAACTGGTCCCCTAAACCATCTATCTTAATTCTTTCTGCCACCACAAAAAACTAGAATCTATTTCTTTCTTTTTCAAAGAGGGAGAATAACATTATTTAAGCACTGCTGCAATGCAGGAAGAAAGAAAGAAAGAGAGAGAGAGACGGAGAGAGAGAGAGAGAGAGAGAGGGAGGGAGAGAGAGAGAGGGAGGGAGGGAGGGAGGGAGGGAGAGAGAGAGAGAGAGAGAGAGAGAGAGAGAGAGAGGGAGAGAGAAATCTGCTTAAAAATATCTGACAACTGTGGAAGACTGCTTTGTTACGTTATGTTTTGGTATCTCAGATAGGAAAAAAATCCCCCTTTAAACAAGAAAATTGTTTATTCTGACCTAAGACAATAAAGATAAGCAAACAGCTTGAATATATTTCTTATTATTATTGCACATGTGGACAGGCTGATCATTTGCATTTAGTTTAATAGGATTCACTAAAGTATGCTATTTCAGCTGAGGAACAGGGAAAAATGCAAATATGAAGTTTCAAGTTGTGGTATATTGGTCTGTCTGCAGATATATTTTGTACAGATATATTTTGTACTGGAGCATTATTCATATTACAGTATATGTTTATTTTCCCAGAAAAACAATACAAATTTAAAAAAATCTTGACAATTCAAATAATTTTGTCCAAGTGTTGTTTCATCTGGAATACCCGATGAATGTATGGATAAATCCAGCAGTGTTCCTGGTAGAAGGTATAGTGGCCCATCCATGGGGCAATGATTTTTTTTCATCTATTTCCTGCCCAACCATAGAGTTTTCCAGAGAGAGAGAGAGAGAGAGAGAGAGAGAGAGAGAGAGAGAGAGAGGGAGAGAGAGAGAGAGCGGGAGAGCGAGCCACCATCTTGATCTTCCCATCTGGAGGAGAAGGAACAAAGCAAAAAAGAATTGTGTTGAGGATAATTTGGGAAAGTTCCAAGATATATTGTTTCTTATCAGGTTTTCAGGAAAGGATGGAAAATGATACCATATTTGTCAGCCAGAAGTAAAATATTAAAAACTAATCATGGCAATGATGTTAAAAAGCAGCAACCCTACGACCACTACAAATTTACTGAACCGATCATTGTACCACTTTGGAACCTTGTTCTAATTCAACCATATTCAGATTACTCTGCTTGACATTCTTAGCTGTGAACCAAGATGAAAAGTTCACAAAACAACCTGTATATGTCTGCTCAGGTTTCAGAAGCATTACTGAGTTCAGTGTGAGCTATTCACAAGTAAATGTAAGAAAAACAACTCTCAGCATTCCTAACTGAAATTGCTTCTGCTGACACTGTTACAGGTTGGTGCCTCTGTGTTTTGTCTGCTTCAGGCTGTATCTAATTAGATGTCACACTTAGCAAAACATTAAGGTAAGCCCAATCCTCCATAGCTGGCTACTTGGCTTTGAGGCTAAGATAACCGAACAGGGCCACCAAAACACTAAAAGTAAAATAGCATTAATAACAGAGTATATTTGTAGCTCAGGGTTGAAAGGAGAGGTCCTTGGTGCTCTCTGAGCTTGCTTGTTTTCTTGCAAACATTTCATTACCCATACTTGGTACAGTGGTGGTATTCAGCGGTTCTATCTGGTTTGGGTGAACTGTAGTGACAGCTGCGGGATGCTCCACCACCTGCCTGGATATCATCACGTCCCGTTTTTGAGGCTCTGCGCATGTTCTCCCATTTGCGAACCGGTAGCAAAGGTAAGTGAATACTACCCCTGACTTCGTAACATCATCAGTGCTGAAATGAAATGAAATAAAATGAAACATCTGCAAAAAAACAACCAAGCTCAGAGAACACCAAGGTTCCTAAAATAACATTATTAGTTTGATAAATTCTCTAAGTAAAAGTTCTGCATTGCTTTGTGAACCTGCTTTGATGGGTATTCAATCAAAGAACCATACTGGAACTTTGCATAGCCCTGTTAGGTATATCTATTGATTCTGGCATATTTTGCTCACCGTTTTTCACTATTCTTTTAGCTTTGCTATTTCCCCAGATCATCCCCAGAACAGTTTTGATTCAGCACAACTGAATGGTAGCCAAATTGGCACAGTAGGATATTGTGATGACTATTGCAATGATGATAAGAAACAAAAAATGGAATTGGAGCAGCAAACTCATTAGTGAATACAAATTCACTGGAAACTAGGTTGAATCAAGAGCCTGGTGTGTCAGACTATATTGACAATACAAATTCCATTTATTTTTGCTGTTTTATTATAGGGCACAATGTGAATAGCAAACTTGAAACCTGGGTGGATTTAATATATATTCAACATTAAACATAGAATAGGTCTACCAGCTCTGGACTGCAAAGTTCCAGGTGGCTCTTTAATGGTAGCAAAAAAATAACTTTTTTATCTTTCTTGTCATTTAGGGGTCATCAGATTTTTGGTGGCCCTCATTCTAGGATTTCCCCCCACTTTAGCTCAGTTCTATAACTTATGAAGAGATAAAAGCAATATTTTGGAGCTTAATACAAGAGTCTCAAGCTTCTGTAAGAGTTATAAGTTTTGGATTTTCATTTTTTTCTATATTTCTCACAAATATCCTGATTGGAATCCTATGGTAAAGCTTGGAAACCTTGCTCAAACACATATACCCAGAGCTTTATTGAATACTTTGCTTAGACTGATCTTCATTTTAATATCAAATAAAACATTTTTTTCTCAATGTTACAGAACAAAAAAATACTAAATACACCAAGTGAAGTGTCAAGAAAAAGCAACATAGCTTTATGGAATATTTCCAATGGTCAATAAGAAATAACCTAAAATAACACAATAAGAAATAAGACAAATTTATTGTGTTAATCAATCTCCTCTTCTATTCTTACTATTTACAGTCTTCTGTATTCTATGAACTACAAATCAGGAACTGAGATAGCAAAGCACTAATGTGAGACTTATGCTGATGTTAAATTAAATAATTCTTCCTAAAACAAAATAAGGTGTTTCTATCTTTCAGGTTGAAAGGTGAGTAATTTTTTTAAAAAAGCTATTTAACTGTTGTTTACTGAAATTCATTGTCAACTGGTAATCTTGATCATTCTTTGTTAGCACTTGAAATGAACAAAATAAATGAACACACTTGAATAAAATTTTATTAACTAGAAACAACTTTGCAAATGTAGCACAAAATATCGAAGGAGAACCCATGATTACAAAAGTAAGCCTCAAAAAAGGAACAGATTGAAAGTCCAACTTGCTGTAAAAGTTCCTTATAGACAAAAATAACCAGGCTGATAGTACATTAGACCAGACCATTACCAAAATAAGGAATGTATGTAAAAAAAAAAAAAACCCTCCCTTTTTATGAACTTTGAATCCCTTAATTTGGGGTAGAGTCAGGACAACTGGATGCAGCTGAGCATTTACTGGCAGGATGCCCTTCCTGATGCCTATGTGGAGTTTGCAGCAGATATTTTTTTTCTTTGTGCCCTCAGAGAGTAACATCTCCTGCTACCTAGGATTGAACTCCAAATCTTCCAAGAATTCAACATGCATATTATATTCAGCAGTGGATGAATATAATGGTTTCATAATTTTGCTACAGTAAAGTTACTTATTGAAGCCTTCTTGATGGTAGGAATACATTCTATAGCATTTTGTCTTGTTAGTCAAGAGAAGGACAGTGCCTATAATATATTCATTGTTATATGAACCATCAGCAAAACAATTGACCTATGGCTGAATTTGCATCTAACAATTCAATTTTCTACTCACTTATCACTTTTCAGGTGTCTTATTTCTACCACCTATGCCAATTACTACACTCTATCTCTTCTTCCCCATTCCTAAGACATCCCAATTTTTACAGTAACTTCAGGCAACACATTATTCTTCAGAAGAAGTTGTTTCTTCTTCCAGAGGCCCTACTGTTCAGCAGCAGTAGCAGAAAATCCCACCCATTGTTGTGAGAGATTTTGGATAACTCTCTATCAAATTTTGACTTTTCACACTAGCCTTCAGAAAATGGCAGATTTATTTCTTCTCTCCATATGAGCTTGGATCAATCCAGATGCATTTCATCTGCAACAATAATTATGAAAATGCACACATTTTCCTATCCTTTGCTTTTGGTCCTTGGATGCCACCGTTGCCTCTTATGTTCCTCAGTTCCACTCCCTCTCCCATCTCAGCTGGAAAAAGAGAGAATTCAAGGTGGAATATTCTGAATACAAATTAAGAGGAAATGTTTAGTAAAATTCTGTTAGCTTTATTCCACTGTAAATGGAAAAAACAAAACAAAAACAGAATAAATCTCAGTGACGACAAAATAAAAGGCTGGAAATCCTGGTCCCACTGCCCCCGTCCCCATGGGGATGTCAATATTGTTAATATCATCTATCTATCTATCTATCTATCTATCTATCTATCTATCTATCTATCTATCTATCTATGATATCACAGTCCTCTCATTCTGCAAAGAAACTCTTGTTACTTTCTTCTAGTGCTCAAGTACTGAAGAAAAAGGATTAACAAAAAGGACAGCACCAAGCCATGGTTGCGGCTCCTGATTCATGTCATCTATAGGATCTGTCCATCACATATCCAATTATTTAAATAAAGTATATTTTCTATTATAAATTTAGAAATTCTGCTGGCTGACCAGTTGCATTATTGCCTTTCACAAATATTTATTGGATTTTTTTCAATATCCAGCCTCTTTGTTTTGAACTCTGAAATGATCAATGTACTTTTTAATGTATAATTGATTTTTGCTATGAGAGATACTATCAAGGAATCTTGGATACATTGCAGAACTGTCACCAAATTGTTGAGATTTATAAGATCAAAATTCCTGATTCATTATTAGTGCACTCCATGTAAAATCAAAGAAATCTTCAGAAAAGATGCATTATTAAAGAACTCAAATGCTGTGAGCATTTTTAATTCTCAATAGTTTTATAGTATTTTTTTAGACATTAAAATGATAAAAACTTATACAAACTAAGAAAAAAAAGAAAAAAATAGAAAGTATGAAAAATAAAAAAAATAGGAAAAAAGAAAAAGAAGAATATAGTAAAGAAAAAGAAAGGGACCATATAATGAAATGATTTTCTCCTTCATCACAAGTATAAATAATTTTAGTAATTTAGCCCTTCTCTTAAAATATAGCAAATGATATATTTTTCCATATTTGATATATTATTATCTATAAACAAATTAATAAAAGCTTGTCATTCAGCCCTAGTCAGCAAAAGTCAATCAAGGGTTACCACAAAGGGTTATCTATTTTAACCTTGATAAAATAAAGCAACCTTATATTCCTTCCTTTTGCTTCCAATAATTATCTTAATTTTTTACTCCCTTTAAATAATGTCCTAGATCTTGATAAAATTTTATTTTTCCTTTGTCCCTTCTCACAAAATTCTTAAAAAGTTTAACAAGTCTCAGATATTTTCTCCAATATAAAAAAGTTACTCAGATTTCTCTCCCCCCCCAGCTTCTCACAAATTCCTTTTAATTATTAACACATCCGCCACTTTTATTTGTATATTCAATGCATATCATTTTACATATGCCTCTTGTGATCTGTCATTTTTAACATGCTGGTATATTACCAAATATAGAGTTTTTTTTTTAAATTTGATTTATATGCCGCCCTTCTCCGAAGACTCAGGGTGGCTTACAATGCGTTAAGCAATAGCGTTCATACTTTTGTATATTTATACAAAGTCAGTTTATCTGGGTCCTCATTTTACCTACCTTAGAAAGGATGGAAGGCTGAGTCAACCTTGAGCCTGGTGAGATTTGAACTTGCAGTAATTGCAGGCAGCTGATGTTAATAACAGTGCTTTAGTCTGCTGTGCTACCAGGGCTCCTAGTTGATTGATAGTCTGACATTTCTAAATCCACTTTCAAGTCAGTCTTAATCTTATTTGATAAAACTTGTTCCTCTTCCATAACATTTTTAATCACTGTCTATGTATAATGGCAGCCACTCTTAAAATTAACTTCTGGGCTCACTGTTCACAAATATTTATCAATATGTCCAGTATTAAAGTATTTTGCTCCATTCCGTATTAATAAGTTTAAATTAAATTAAGTGTTTAAGTGTTTAAATTTAAGTGTTCTTCTCCAATAATTGCAATATTTAGTTCATTCCAGTTCCATCTAGGGGAAGGTCCAAACTTCAAAGTCCTATTCTATCATTTAAAAAAAAGTGTAATGACAGCATTTTCCTACAGGACAGATGCTTATAATTTCAAAATCTTGTTTAAAATCAATCTCGTCCCTTAGTCAATATGTAACTTTCCTAAATCAATGTTCTAATCACTCTTTTGCAGTTTATAAAAAAAATGTCAGTCCTTCAACTTTTATTTAATATTCCTTTCATAAAGGATTTGTCAGAGTTTGTTGCAGAAATCACATCCAGAATGCACACACAGATAACTGATTCAGCAGGATTCATTAACTTCTCTTTATATACATCATAACACATACAATACCAACAGCAGATTCTTCCAACTTGGTAGAGAGTTACAGGCAAAAGACACAGGCAGGGGAGAGAACAGCAGAGATGAGTTTCAGTTTCAATTCAGCAGACAGACTCAGAGCTACAGAGCCATGCCCAGGCTCCTTCCTGTTTCAGTTTCCAAACAGTCCTCATTGGCTGATCTGCTGCCATGCCTATTCATTGGCTGACCTTGCCCTATTCCAGTTCATGAATATTCTGACAGGATTGAAGTAAATTCACATTCGAAACTTGTACAATTTGTTAATCCAAAGGTTTCTAATCGTTGAAACAGTTAACAGTTAAAGCAGTTGATAAGCTATTTGCAAAAGTGATTAGAAAAGTAGCATGTGAACCCAGTGTCCTTTTAAAGGTGCCAAATATAGCTTGAGCAAGATGGCTATTCCCTCATTTCCCAGAGCTCTAAACCCATCAGAGATTACTATTTTATAATTTCTTCACAAGGATCAACTGTTTGGAGGACATGTGGATCCCAAGTCCTCTTCTTGTTCTGAGAGGAATTCCAAACAGCTGATTCATTTGTTGGCTCTTCATTCCACCGTGATCATCATATTTGCTCTCATTGGAGCCATTTTCAGTTCACCAATTTTTCCTCAGAGGTTTAAATGTTCAATACTTTTTCATGAAATTTTTAGTAATAATTTATTAGAGAGAATGAGAGAGAGAGAGAAAAACCAGTAAGCAGCCAACTGCCTCCTTGTTGCTTTAGATCAGGGGTGTCAAACTCACATCGACGCAGCAGCAGCATGTGATATATCAGGACTTTTTCTCCCTTTGCTAAACTGGGCATGGGCGTGGCCTGTGCATGACGCATCCAGCCCGTAGGCCGGGAGGTTGACAGCTCTGCTTTAGATCATCAAGTAAATCTCTTGTACATAAAGTCTTATATTTAAAATCTTTTTGAATGATACATTTTTATTTAAGAGGATAATCTATGAATAAAACTCAAAATATACTTTGAAATATGTTGCAAATTCACAGGATAGCAAAGTAAATATGTAAAGTTCAAGATATGAAGATGACTGTATTGGCCCTCAGTAAAAAAGAAAACACTGCCACAAGAGTGAAGAGACACAGTCTGTGGCCACAGGTTATATTTGGTCTCCTAAAGTTATGGGTGCTCCCCTTATGATGTTGGCCTTCATAAAATATAGCTCAAAAGCCAGATGTGCCTCTTGTTTGAAAGAAGATGCTCATCAATTTTTGATCCAATCTAGCTCGTTTTTCTGATGTTGAGGAATTATTATTATTGGTTAATCTTTAGTGAGATTCACAGCCTTTGAGGCTGGTTAATAGCTCAGCGGCTCGAGTACTAACCAAGGACCTAGGAACTGTTAAGTTATCGTCGGAGGATGTAAGCTGTTCCGAGTAAGGTGGTTTTTTGTAGAGTCAAAATGTTCAAGTCCGGTAAATTTAGAATTTCTAAATAGTGGGGTAGCCCTTTGGGTATTGTTCCAAGGGCTCCAATTACAATCGGGACAACACACAATTTCTTTTACCACAGTCACTCAACTTCAATTTGCAAGTCCCGGTACTTTGTGATTTTTTCTTGCTGCTTATCTTCAATCCGTGCATCACCAGGTATTGCAATGTCAATGAACCATACTTTTTTCTTTTCAACTATTGTTATGTCAGGTGTGTTGTGGACCAAGTGCCTGTCAGTCTGAATCCTGAAGTCCTACAAGATCTTGAGTTTCTCATTCTCTAAAACTTTCTCAACCTGATGTTCCCAGTGGTTTTTGCTGTACTCAAATCCAAACTTCTGGCACAATTTCCAGTGAATGATCTTAGCAATGCAGTCAGGGTTGTAGGTAGTCAGTTTGTGAAATTTTGCTGCACCCACTGATCAGGTGGTCGACTGATCTAGCTCGTTTTTCTGATGTTGAGGAATTATTATTATTATTATTGTTGTTGTTGTTGTTATTGTTATTGTTATTTTGCTTTTTGTTTTATTATTTCTTGTGGAGCTGTCAGGAATCATGAGGAACTGATTCTAGACAACAATAGTCTAAAGAAGTTAAAAAATATAGTCCCATAATCATTGAACAATTCCAAAGAATGTGATCACTGTTTCATCAGGGTCTTTTATTTTCACTAAATCTGCCGACTCTCTCTTAGAGGCCCACTTTATGGCTTTTTTTTTTTTTTCTGAGATGGCCTTTAATTCTGGTATTGGAGAGCTACTTGTTCTGATATCACTACTCTTAATATAAGTTTGGCACCTCATGAATCCACCCTCTTTGCACGAGCTTTTAACAGTGGTATTTTGTAACCTTGTTTATGTATATTGTACTACCTTATTGATTAACTGCTGCTGAGCGCTATTTTTCCTGTTCATACTGTTGCACAGGAGATTGTTACTTCTTGCTGTGTACTTTGGCTGTATGTAGATTCCTGTGAAAATGAAAAACAAAACAAAAACAGATAATAAATATCAGAAATAAATAATTTTATGAAGCAAAACTGGCCAGGACTCCAAAGCTGAAATCTCATAGCAGGAGAGCTTATTCATGCCTTTCTGCCTTAATTTGAATCTTCAGTTATTTCTGCCCTGCCACATACAATGGTCTTGATTTAAAAATAAAAGAGAAAACAAAACAAATGCAAATCTAGATCCTCTTAATTCTTAAACCAAGCTGTGCCAAATGCATTCTGAAAGCACCTTCTAATTAGGAAGTTCACAGAGCCCTAAAACTCGGCTAAGATGCAGAGATTTTCAGAGTAAGGACTATTGGACTGGAGGGCTCTTTGTTTGGAAACTGACACAGCTGAGTCACCCAGTGGATCTATCTTACCCAAACAATACAGAGCAGCCAACAAGTTCTGAGGGGAGGGGGCATCATTTTCAGGTAGGTTTACACTGGGTCATTCCAGCCTTCCCAATTGATTTTGCACGCAAATCCTGCATTGTGCAGCTGCCAGGGACTGTCACTCAATAACCCATTCAGAAAGAAAGAGGTCCAAATCAGAAATGAATATAGCCAGCAAGGGCACTTTATAAATAGCAAAGGACATGCATTAGAATGGCTTTCTCTCTCTGGAGTTGTTCATCAGTAGTTAAACAGTTTCTCAGATAGTATCAAGAGATACCTACTTTCCACTTAAGGAAAAAAAAATACTTTTGGCAGCAGGTTTCATAAGCAATTTTCTCTCTCTCTCTCTCTCTCTCTTTGAATGTATTCTGTTTTACTTAGAAATATTTGGCAATCAGGTAGATGATACTTTTCAAAAGCCACCCCACATCCAATGACTTGTGACTGCTGAATAGTTTTGAGTTCATTAAAAAAAAATGTTTGTTTGCTGTGGGAGGCATTGCTAAAGAGAAACTTTGAGACAGGAGGCAAAAGATAAAACAGCTTTGCAAATGAGATGCTGAGAACATTGCCAGCACACTGACCATGCTTGTGTGATGTTTTACTCTGGGACCTCTTCACAGGATTCTGATGTCTCACAATATGACATCTTGGTAATACACTGAATATGCATTATTTAAAGGGCCACCTCTGATATGCCTTTGCTCACATTGGGCTCGGCAGGTATCCACCAAAGCTTCAAGAAGCTTGAGGGTTGCTGCATGCATTGCAAGTTCAAATCTGTCTAAAGAATAAAATCGTAGCATAGCAACTCCAGAGTTCTTTGGCATCACACAAGGCGATAAAACTTTAAATCTACTTTCACTGACTTCTGGTTTGGAAGTACATTAAAGGCCAGTCAGTCTGCCACTGTTTTTAACAACCTGGCATGCCAGCAAGAAGTACAATCAATACTGTAGTTATTGAGTAATTATGGGATATGCCCAGAAATATAAACATTGGGGTATTTCAATAAGACCTAATAAGTAATAATGGTGCTCGATGAAAAAGAAGATAATCAGAAAACAAAACAATCATAATGTAGCTGACTGGCAACAAAATGATTATGGCCAGGAATCAAAAACCACTCTAATCAAATGCAAATTATCAAAATAGTTGCTTAAAAGTGGAATCAAACAGCATAACTCTAAAGAGTGATATCCCATTTTCTGCTTCTTTTTTAGCTCTATGCTTCAATAGTCAATGAATGGCCATTTATATGCTAATCTTCACAGAGACAGTTTTTCCCACTCAAAGTCTTAATTTCTGTTTAGTGATAAGTAATAGGGAAGCCTAATTTGCACTAGAAAAGTTAAACTTTTGTAATGTACACATTGCTCAATAGAGCTATTATTTAGCAGGTGCCAGGATAACAGATGCCACTTATGCATGAAGTGTTAGATTCTCTGCACACAAAAGAGAGTCTGCCTTGCATCTGCTGTATAAAATGGCTACAAATTCCCCGGTAAGCTCTCCCACCTGAGAGATAAAACCTCCCACTAATATGGTCAAGTTCTATAACAGAACTACTTACAGTGTCCTAGAGAATCTGATGGCTTGGCTAAGGTAGCCACTGCTTCAGTGCAGCTTAGCCTACTGTAACTAATTGATACCCTATATTGTTCTAGCAGCAATGTCAAAGCAATGTGATGATCTGGTATCATCATTCAAAGTGCTCATTTGGGAGAGGAGGCAAGGAAGCTTTCAGAAGCTGGATAGGTGATAAATTGTCTTTATTGTCCAATAGGAATTTGCTCTGGTGCTGAATTCCATCGATGAGGTTCTCCTAAGTGTCCTTCCATTGTCAGAACTGTATATAGCAAGAATATACCTGGCAAAAGTATGTCAACTTTGTTTTTGTTGGCATTCTGTTGAGCTGTGAAAACATTTCTGTGCCTGGTTATTTCCATGCTAGTGACTCACATCATTTCATAGCTTCACGCTGTCACTATTGAAGTAATATAAAGCACATCCTTATTGCTATTTATTATTATGGCACAAGGATGGCTGAACAACTGTAGAAGACCCTCCAAATTACTGGTGCAAAAATTACTGTTCTGTGATTAGTGTTTAACTAGTCTTAGTCTCAGCCTTTCTCTCACTTGCCCTCTCTCTCTTCTTATCAAATTAACTATGTATCTAGCATCAAATTTGCAAATGACACCAAGCTGGCAGGAATAGCCAATACTCCAGAAGATAGGCTTAAGATACAGAAGGATCTTGACAGACTTGAACATTGGGCCCTATCTAACAAAATGAAATTCAATGGTGAAAAAAGTAAGGTTCTACATTTAGACAAAAAAACCAACAAACCCAAATGCACAGATATAATATAGCTGGTATCTGACTCAATATAGATATAGATATAGATATAGATATAGAATTCTTTATTGGCCAAGTGTGATTGGACACACAAGGAATTTGTCTTTGGTGCATATGCTCTCAGTGTACATAAAAAGAAAAGATACAATAGTAGTAACTGTGAGAGGGATCTTGGACTCCTAGTGGACAATCATTTAAATATGAGCCAGCAGTGTGCTGTAGCTGCCAAAAAGGTCAAAACAGTACTAGACTGCATTAACAGAGGTATAGAAAAAAGATCACATGAAGTATTAATACCACTTTATAATGTCTTGATAAGATCACACTTGGAATACTGTATCCAGTTTTGGTCACAAAGATATAAAAAAAGTAAATGTATGTATATATGTATGTATATATAGTTGGTTATAGATATTATCAAAGATGCCGGTATCGGAAAGCTGTAAAAATGAAACAAGGACGTTAAAGATGTAAATGTTGAATAAAAAATATTTTTTAAAAAAAAGATATAAAAAAAATATTGAGACTCTAGAAAGCGTGCAGAGAAGAGCAACAAAGATGATTAGGGGGCTAGAAGTTGAAAAATATAAAGAATGGTTGCTGGCATTGGGTATGTCTAGTTTAATGAAGTGACATGATAGCAGTGTTTCAATATCTCAGGGGTTGTCATAAAGAAGAGGGAGTCAAGCTATTCTCTAAAGTACCTGAAGGCAGGACAAGAAGCAATGGATGGAAACTAATCAAGGAGAGTAGCAACCTAGAACTAAGAAGAAATTTCCTGACAGAACAATTAATCAGTGGAACAACTTGCCTCCAGAATTGCCTCCAATATTGGAAATTTTTAAGAAGAGATTAGACAATCATTTGTCTGAAATAGTATAAAGTTTCCTGCCTGAGCAGGGGGTTGGACTAGAAGACCTCCAAGGTCCCTTCCAACTCTGCTATTCTATATATTTTTGTATACTAGTAAGTTTTGCTAGATCCTTCAAATCATGGCCTGTGGAAGTGTCAACCATCAAGAGAAGGGAGCATTGAGGAATGTATTAATTCCTGGTGCATCCAGGTAGCTAGGCACACCAACTTTTAATGATCTTGAAAGCTAAAGCAGGATTTGGAAGGGTTAAAGTGTGTTGTTGGGGGTGTGGGAGGGGGGAAGTCCTGAAAGAAGTCAGTGTTAAACTACAGACATTTCTATGAACTCACCAGGATCCAAGCTCTCAATTTAGAGACTTCACTTTTTGATTCCAGAAAAAAGACCAAAACAAATTCTACCCCTATATCCAAGAAAAAAGTTTACGTAGTCTCATCATATCTACAGAATATCATTTCTCAGTCTGTTTCCCATTCACTTCAAGGGAAAAAGCAATGTTTGGATGTGGAGACTGGGTTTTTCACTGGATGTGCCAATTACCATGCACCCCATTTTAAAATTGGGAAAGTTATCTTTTCCAAATAGGACTGATTAGACAATTTCTTGTACTATCAAATTAACAAACAATGCAACAAATTCATACATGAATATAAGCAGTAAGGCAGTTGTTTGTAAACAGGAATATTCCAAGGCACACAAGAAACACAACTATGCTAAATTATTCAGAAATTCCATTTTAAAGTTCTAGTCTCAAGGTTCATCTTTTTTTTCCTGCCAGTGAATTTTGTAATGACATGCTTTTATCAGGAACAAAAAAACAAAAAACAAAAAAAACATAGTGACATTTGCAAATAAATAAATGGCACTGTGATGCAAAAATCAACTATTCATCTCTTCCATGACATTCAAGAGGCAGAGATAGCATTCATAAACTTTCAAGCTTCGCTGTTACTTATCTCTACTTTAAAACAGTATTTTGTTCCCAGTCAATCTGTGTTTTGTCCAGTCAGATTTCTTGATGGTCAGCATGCATTGAAAAGAAAAGATACAGTGGCAGTTCATATAGATTAAATGCTTTTTTGACATTTCTTTCAAGCCGTACATCCAGACTGAATTATACGTGTTCGGGGAGAAACTCATATCATGAGAGAAGCAAGAGGTCTATCCAGAGAAGGAGAGCAAACAGGAGAACAAGAAAATTTGGTTCCCAGGCCTGAGGTCTGATTGTCATGCATTAAAAACAATGTGTTAACGTGAGATAAGATGGTCTCCCCAAACTTGCTCACAAAGCTAGGGCAACATTTCTCAACACATCATCATGTACTATGATGTGTCTCTTGAAATTTCCTACTATTTTTCCTGTTATTATAATAATCCTAGCTTCAAATGGATCTGATATGGCTATTGGCTTTTATGTGAACCTAGGAGACAAATGTTTGTCAAGTCAGCAGGCAGCCAACAATTCAGAATTACTTGATTTACGTAGTTTAGTTTAATTAAGATTCGAGTATAAAAATTGAATTCCTTTGTGGCTTAGATGAAAGTATGGATCAATCCTGTTTTGACCAAGGAGCAACATCATTTTATAATTACAAGATTGATATATTTTTTTCTATACCTCCCCTGCCCCTTCCCCCAGAAAAAAAAAACTCAGCATAATTGATAAAAGATGAATCGAACTAGAGAGAATTGATGTTACTGCTAAGGGCAGCATTAGAGATTGGGTACTCATTTGGCTTTTCAGAGGGCCGATGAGTCATCCCACATAAATGAAGTTTGTGATATGTAATGAAAAGCTTTCTATCCTCACTGCAATCAAATTAGCAGACACTTTGAAGAAGGAATGCTTAACGTTACTTCACATTTGTTTCAGATCAAGGATATTTTAGGAGAAGCTTTGGCTCCTATTTGGGTACCGAAGGTATTAGACCAAGGTCACCTCTGGAAAATAATGAGTGAGAAGTCAGTTATAAACATGCAAACCTAAAAATATCATCAGTCTGCTTCACTGCCTAAAAGTAATAGAGCATTTTCCCCAAATTGGTCATTCCCTTTTTCTGAGAATAATGTTCATCTGCCCTGTTTTAAATAATAGGATAAAATATGCTTGTGGGAGGGTGTGATGGGGAAGAGGAAGGTTAAGAAAAGTAATCTTCTTCCATTAAGGCAGAAAAAAAATCAGGCTGCCTTACAGCTTTTGCCACTGAAGGCTACAAAAGCATGGGATTATGTAGATAAATGGGTTCTGCCTTCATGGTTATCAGAGCCAATCTGCAAAAAAAGACTACATCTGAATTAGCAAGGGTAATTATGGGTGCTTTGAGAGTAGAGTTCACATCTGTAGGAGGAGCAGATACAGTAAACTGCAACCTAACCTTCCTTGACCTCTGCAGATATATTAAAGGTAAGGGGCTTCCTTCCCCACAGCCTTCACATATACCGATAGGCTAGCACATAAACCCCAGTCCATCGACACCCTACATTTAGTGATTCATTCAGTACTGGAATTGTATACCCAATGTTGTTGGGAGAAAACAGTAGGGCTTGCAAAACTTTTGGAGCAGAGGAAGTACTTAGGCAGCCCCTGCCTTTAAGTCACCTTTTCCTAGGATTGCAGAGCTTCCCCCTGCTGCTGCAATATGATCTTAAAACAGTGTTTCTCAAACCAGGCAACGTTAAGATGTTTGGACCTCAATTTCCAGAATTCCCCAGCCAGCCTTGGAAATGGAAGTCTACATATCTTAAAGTTGCCAAGTTTAAGAAACACTGATGTACAGTGTTGCGTGCAGGTGCTATGTCCATGGACCCACACACTTTGAAGCATCTTTATCTTTGAACATACATACTGCATTTTTCGGACTATAAGACGCACCGGAGTATAAGACACACCTTAGTTTTTGGGGAGGAAAATAAGAAAAAAGCTGATTGGCAGGTGGATCGGCCTCCCAGAATACTCCCAATCAGCTGTTCCCAGAGGTGAACTTTAGCAACAGGTTCGTTGGTTCTGAGCTCCGTGCCTTGCTTTTTTTTCAGTCTATGAAACCTCCCTTTCAGAGGCTTTTTTTCAGCCTCTGAAATCTCCCTTTCAGAGGCTTTTTTCAGCCTCTGAAACCTCCTTTTAAGAGGCTTTTTTTTAGCCTCTGAAACCTCCATTTCAGAGGCTGGGCGAGGCTACATTCAGTGTATAAGATGCACCCAAATTTTCACCCTCTTTTAGGGGGGAAAAAGATGTGTCTTATACTCCAAAAAATATGGTAGGTATTAGATTGGAATATTTCCATAGGAACAAAGCAGTTATGGACTACAGCAGACAATATCACAATTAGCCATAATTAGCACATAATGTTCTAACCATTTTGCTTGAGCTATGACAATTCTATTCTGGCCCCTTGGACCTAAAACATGAACCCTTTCCTGAAACATTCTTTTCCTACATTGTCAGCTGCCCAATTATGTTGTGCCTCAGCCCTATTCTTCTCTTCAAGAAAGAAGAGAAAAGCAGGGCAGGATGAAGATGTCACAAATGGATATTACCAGCATTCCAATAGTACTGAAGGTGGGATCTACTCCACATAGTCCACCTATTGTCCATTCCCTGGAACAGGAGAATCAACAATAGGGGCACTTTGCAATATCCTGACCCCTGGCAACTTTGCTCCACTCCCATATTTGTCCTGCATAAATTCATGCTTTCACTCCCAGTATCTGGAACAAAGATATAACTTCATCAATGCTGCTTCCCATGTGATCCAAGGATATGAAAGTTCATATGAAAGATATGAAATTTTCTCTGCTGCAAGTATTCAGAAAGTGCAAAATACCCCCCCTTTAAAAAATGGGGAAGGATTGTGTAGACCACCTGCAGCAAGTACTCTGTATGTTTCAAGATTTCCTAATACACTAAGAGAAAATATATATTGCCATGACTCTATGATGGTTATAAAAGAAAGAACTCCAGACATTTTGTACTTCAAAATGGCCCCATCAGTTCTATTATCAAAACAAAATAAAACAGAATAAAAAAAAATTAAAAAAGAAGAAGAAAAATATGGGAAGGCAGCTTTGAATTATTTTTACAAGGCATGTTCCAGTGGTGGGGTTGCTCCCGGTTCGCCCCGGTTTGGGCGAACCAATAGTGGCAGGAGACTCTGCCCACCTGCCCAGACATCATCAAAAACACTCTGCACATGCGCATAAGTGCCGCACGCTCACACGCTACCGATAGCAAACAGGTAGTGCTGGGATTTGAAACCCACTACTGGCATGTTCCACTATAAAAGCAATAGGATATGCTTTGTCAGAGCAAAGGGAGAATTTGCAACTGAAACAGCTTGGTAGGTTCTTAGCCTCCTCTGGAAGGTACCAAAGCTAGAAGCAACAGCAAGGGGATGCTTCTCTTCTCGTGTGAGAGATTGCCTCAGAATTTGCACTCCTTTAGAAAAACAAAGCAACAATACAGAAAAGAGGAATGGAGATTCAAAGTAATTCTGCAGTGGGAATTGATATGTTTAATGGACCTGTGTTATTATTTTTTTTTTTATGATCTGTAAAAGCAATTGCAATCAAAGTGATTACAATTACACTATTAAATTGGCCTATAATTGAATATCCCTTCTTTCAGTAAACAAAGTTTAATAAAATCTATAGACTCTCAACTATCTTAGCACTATGCATTTTCTAAACGATTTCAAGCACCAAAACTTTTCCTGGAGTTACTGCTACTAATAGAATATGCTATATTAAAGTGTCAAACCCCAAAACTCTGTGAGAGAGTTTTAACATTTAATAGCTGTTCTGTTTATCTTTGTTTATTCTCATTACCATGATCTAACTAATCCTTTTATAATATACTTAGGGATAATTTCAGTATAAAAGGTGTTATATAAAAGTAAATTATATACGTTTCTAATCTACTGTGGATTATTTCTTACCACAAAAGTTATATGCTGTTTTCATCTAGCTGTAATGTAACTATTTAGTAGCAAAGAAGAGACCATTCTCCTGGTATGACTCCTTTGTGAAGATGCCTAATGGTGTGTTGAAAATGCTTGGGTAGCATAAGTAGTTCAAAACAGCATCATTACAAAAATGTAATATAATTGATCTTGATGTACTTTCGGATGGTAAAATGTATCATTTTTGTAATCTGTTATAAATAGCATAAAAAGAAGGCTCCTTGTAAAAAGTAATACAAGATAATAGAGAGAACTAATGCCAGTTCAAACCAAGAAATGAATTTTGGTCTATTATATTTTATTATTATTAATTATTCTTCGTTCACAACAATGTGAAGTTACAGCTATCAGTTCCTTCATATGGATTAAGTTTTTTCAAAGAATCCAGGATAGCAATAACAATAGCACTTAGACTTATATACTGCTTTATAGTGCTTTACAGCCCTCTCTAAGCAGTTTACAGAGTCAGCATATTGCCCCAACAATCTGGGTCCTCATTTTACCCGCCTCAGAAGGATAGAAGGCTGAGTCAACATTGAGCCTGGTAGGATTTGAACTGCCAAATTGCAGGAAGCTGGTAGTCTACAGAAGTGGCCTGTAGTACTGCACTCTAACCACTGCACCACCAAGGCTCATATTATAATGCAGGGATTTTCAACCTTTTCTTCATCACAGAGCCCCCTTTTTAATACCTTTTGTGGCCACAGACTATGGATTCAGACCCCCAAGACTTAACTCAAGATTTAAATCATAACATTTCTTCAAACCTTCACAGACCCCCTGTGACCACATCGTAACCCCCCAGAGGCCCGCAGTCCACAGTCATAATGGATTGGTGTAGCATATGTGCAGATCCAAGCAGTATGGCATGTTGCAATCAACAGATGGAAATTTGGTCAAGATGTAGATTTTCTAATTGCCATCTAAGACTTGTTAATAGTGTGTCATTTACCACTAGGACCATCATGGCCTGTTTATGCCATAATGTTTCAATTTCAATTTTCAGATCTTGGTGCTTTGTCATTTTCTCTAATTCTTTTTCTTCTTTTCTATTATTCTATTATTTCTTTCCAATTCTTTCTTACGAATCTCATCTTTCATTTGCCCTTCCTTCAAGTTTTAATTATATCAATTAAAATAGTTAACCAACTATAAAATCATTGAACTTGCCAGTCTGCAGGTGTCCGTCCTTTCCCCATTTGCTAAGAGGTGAGTGGAAATTATTTTCCTTCTCAGGTTTCTCAGCCTCATTTATTTGTTTTATTATTGTAAAACAAATATTTCACAGAGTGGGTCTTAGACTGATGGAAGCTTAATAATAAGAGTCTAAAAATGATTAAGGTGGTGTTTAAGAATATAAAAAGTTCCAAGGAGGATGGTGTGCTATAAAATTAGGGTGTTCGGGTCTGTTTAATTCAAGATTTCTAGATATTGAGGAAGTTCTAAAGCATCACTCCAAGGGTATCAATCACAATTAATACAACAATGGATTTTTTCCTATTATTATTGTTTTATTTTATATATTTCTCATTGTGAATGCATGCATGCATGCCTACAGATATACTCAGTCAGGAGAGTAGTGGACAGAACAGCTTGTCTGCAAGTTATGTTACTTATTAACTAAATTATTTTTTCTCTTGCCTTTCTATTAAAAGAAAGCTCACCTGCTGATAAAAGAAAATGTGTTGTCTCAATAGTAAGCTGCTTAAGAAAAGAATACAGTCAATCTGTATCAGAAGCTTAACTCCATAGCTTCGGGAATTAATGGCATACAAATATAGAAAGTTCATAAATAAATAAATAAATAAACTTACCATAAGATAAGTGGTAAGGCAAAGATCAGCTTTTTTTCCCCCTTACAGATTCTGATCCTTTTCACCTCCACTTAGAAAGTCAGATTAATGTGCTGCCATATTCATTATTTCCATCCTAGGTTATTAGCTGGCTTAAGTGTGGAGTTTATCTGTATTTGCATTTTGAATATTCAAGCATATTTGTCCAATTAAAACTTCTGCCAAGCCTCCTGGCAAACTAATGTGCTAACAAAATTGAAAGATATTTTGGATAAACAGCCATAAATAATAATTCAGCAGCAACAGTTGGGGTTGTTTTGACAGATTCAGCCCTCTTAAAGAAATATGCAGCTCCATATTTGACACATATGTGCTTGTTGGAATTCCTGCCATGCTCAGGTTTCATTCAGATTGGATGCTAACTGCAGGGGTGGTAGACTTATTTTTGTCAGCAATGTTGGAGTATTTGCTGTATCTTTGCCACTTTGCCATTTATTTCCATATAACAAAGAAATACTTGGGAGAAATATATTTTTATATAGAGTAGGGATGCACTAGACTTTGCCAGTGCCCATCTTTATGCCACTGCACTTTGTCTCCACCTTAGCAGCACCTTTTTTTATTTTGGTTATCTTAATGCCCAGAATAAGGAGTAGCTTCTTTGTAGAGTGCTGAAATGTGTACCTTGCATGACTAATCCTGTTGTCTTTAGATCTGAAGGACACCTCCCTAACACAAAGACATTTTTTTTTGACAAAGAAGCCATTCATTTCAACACATCATCTAATATCCACTACATTTCTACCAGCATTTGTATATCTTAATTAACATTCTATCAAAATACACAATCTGCTCACTGCAGTTTTTTTTTACAATTGATTTGTAACGTGCAGTAGTTCACTCCATTTTTTCTTGTTAAACACGACGGTGTTGATCTTTGATACATTTTTGTAGTATTTTTTTTATTAAATATTGCAATTTACAACAATAAAAAGTAAGGTAAATTAAAGAAATACTTTGTGCAAACTATTTGCAAACATAAAATCACATTAGAAAGAAACACAAATCTTCCTGACCCAGTGCCTGAGGGAAAGGCCATGTGTGTAAAGTTTTATAAAAAGTAGGCAGGGTTGAGGTTATCCATATCTTGGGGGAATGCTTTTCATAGAGCAGGTGCTGTGAAGTCACACCATCTGGGTTCCAAAAGATGATTTTTTAAAAGAGAAATGGGACTCAGACTTGCTAACTCTCTTGGATCTTTTTTAGATGATCAAAGCTGATCTGCGACAGGTGGTCCTGCGCAATAATCTGTCTCTGTACCGTGAAGTCTTCAAAATAGTACTTCCTTTATTCTGGACATTAGCATTTATGGTACTCCATTCCATTATTTAGTGTATCACTATAATCAGATTTAACAGAAGGAACCATGTAGGTCATCTAGTCCAACCCCCTGCCCAAGCAGGAGACCCTACACTATTTATGACAAATGGCAGTCCAATCTCTTCTTGAAAGCTTCCAATGATGAAGCTCCCATAACTTCTGAAGTAAGTTGTTCCATTGGTTGATTGTTCTCACTGTCAGAAAATTTCTCCTTATTTCTAGGTTGAATCTCTCCTTGATCAGTTTCCATCCATTATTCCTTGTCTGGCCTTTGGGTGCATATCCACATATTAATCCCACATATTAATCTGTGAGATACTCATTCCAACAATCCATTTTCATCCCAAATAAGTTCATCAAATTTATTTGTAAACTATCTTGGAAACAGCTAAGTATGAGTTGAGTTGGGAATTCCTCTTCCCCCCACCCCCCATTCAGTGTTAATTGCTTCCCAAGATCCATGCTTGACACCACTAAACTTAGAAGGTCCAACATTCAGAACTTCTATTATTATTATTATTATTATTATTATTATTATTATTATTATTATTATTATTATTAAAAAGTTTTATCAAATATTACAACCATTTTTCCCATCCCTCCTCCATTTTCCTTGATCATCTGCTTCAATTAGTTTAGCAATTAAGTCTTTTTTTAGGTATATAACTATACCATTCTTCTTCTCTGGAGCCGATGCAACAAAATGTGTACCTAACCTTGCATTTATTAAATATTTTTGATCTTTCATTCTAATATGAGTCTCTTGTAGACAGATTACTTCATTTTTAAACTGTTTCAAATAATGAAATATTATCCTCCTCTTTTGTGGTGAATTTAGGCCATTAACATTCCAAGTCAAAAATCTAGTTGCCATTCTTGGCACCCTAAAGCTTCTGGAGCATCTGCTGGAAATCTCCATGCATTTTGCTTTTTGGCCTTGCTCCTCCCACTGCTTCTGTTTTTGTAGTTTCTTGAGTTGCCATCTGGAGTTGCTGCACTCTTAATTCTTCTTTATGCTTGGCTGCTGCTTGAGTCTGTCTTTGATCCTTAGGTTCTTCTATTTTTTCAAATACATCCAAGGCTTGAGCAGTAGTCGAAAGTTGTATTAAATCTTCTTGAATAATCAAAGCTCCCCTTTCGGCCTGTGCCAGCGATTCTTCCTTCTCCCCCTTTCTTACCCCCTCTGTGTCTGTCTTCCTTCTAGCTTCTGGGGACTGTGGGCATCCAGCCTTTAGTACATTGGTGTAAAAATCTCTTACCTTCCACACTGAATTAAGATGATATCTTTCTCCTGAATAGTTCACCACTAGTCCAGCTGGAACCTCCCATCTGTACTGTTTCTGACGGTGTCTCAATTCTTCCACCAGAAAGGCATAATCCCTTCTGGCTCTCAACATTTTTTGGGGGGGCGGGATTTCTTTCAATATTAAAACCTCATGCCCCTCCACTTGAAGTTTATTTTTAAAAGTGGCTTGTAAAATTTCATTGCGTATCCTCCTTGTAGTAAAATAGACTACAATGTCTCTTGGTAAATGTTTCTGTCTGGCAACCCATGAATTGACACAATAGATTTTGTCAATTTGCCATTCAAAATTTGCTTTTTGTTCTCCCATTATCTGTACAAATGCTTCTGCAAAAATCTCTCTCAAATTCTCTTGCTTATTTTCCTTCAGATCTCTTATTCTCAGAGCAAATTCCATGTCCCTATATAGTATCATTATTATGTTGGCCTCTGCTCTTTCCATCTTATTCTGAACCTCTCCCATTTTATTTTCCAAATTCACATTAGACTGCTTAATTTCTTCCACTTTTTCATCTAATGATTCAATATGGCTTGCCAGACCTTGAACTGCCATGACAATATCTTCTCTAATTTCCTGATTTCAAATTTGAATAAATTCTTTAAATCCAGCCATCTCATCAGCAACATCTCGAATTTTATCCTCAAGCACAGAAGTAATTTTTTTTCTCTGTAACAGAGGCTTGTGTTTTAAGGGCTTCCTGCAACATTTCAAGTGTTAATATTCGTTGTTCCGTTGGAGCAGACAGGGACTGCAATTTGGACATTTGAGCTGGCGATCTCCCAGCACTTTTAGGGACAACAGTCTTTATTTGTTTTGAAGCCATTTTTAGTTTTCAATTTAAATTTATTCAGCAACCAGAACAACAAATCCACCAGGTCCAAAAATTTCCAGTCCTTAGATAATATCAATCATTTAAAATCACTACTATAGTCTTTTTAGCCTTTAAATCTTCTTTCTTTCAAAGCAAAAATCTCTAGTTTTAGACAGGGGCTGCCAGCGCTAAACGAAACTTTCCTTTAACTTTCACTTTCCATGCCCCATCAGAACTCAATCGCCATCTTGTTTTCACTTTCTTCCCTTAATAACTCAGAAGGAAGTAATACACATTTAGAGTTAAAGTTTAGTAGTTGCAAATCTGATCTCTCCTGGCTTTGCTCAGCCTGTTTCCAAATCCAATGTTTTATTCAAAGCATTGTTTGCAGGGATGGTCACGGCGTCTTGTTCTGCTTAAAGCAGAAACGTCCCGGATCCGGAGCTCTGTTGGGCTTCCAGGGAGCTCTCACCCTTCGAGCCCCAGAATTGTTCCTGGGGCTTCTTGGAGAGCTCTACCTATGCCCGTCTGCTCTCTTCCTCCCCTTTTCATGGGGAGAAAGTTTCCAAGCCGCTAGACAGCTGATTTGCGCTGTTCTAGTGGCTTTATGTGATCACGGGGCTGGCGCTCACAAAGGAGCATCTTCAACACCTACGGTGCCACCGGAAGTCCTCCAACATTCAGAAACTCTTATGTCATTTACAGAGTCTCCCATAGACAATCAAATATAAAAAATCAAATCAGTCATACTTTGATTTATTTTTTCCATATGAATTTATGTATACCTTATGCTTAAACTTTGGTTATCTGGGAAGAGTTTGAGATTCTGACTCCTGAGGAAGTAAATAGGATCTTGTTTGATGAGTCATCTGTATATTAAAATCCTGTCACTCCTGGTTGGTTAAGACCACATAGTATGGAACAGACAGTTGTGTCCAGTTGTGATGGGGTTGACCTCTTTGAGAAAGGGGATGGTCTTATCGATCTTGAGGGAAATGTGCTATATCCTCTTCTCAAGGGGCCTTCTGTGGATCCAACCAAGATAGAGGACTTTCACCCAGTCACCAACCTTCCCTTTTTAGGAAAGGTCATTGAGAAAGCATTGAGTTACAATTACACAGGGTTCTGAAGAAAATGGATTATCTTAGAACCTTTTCATTCAGATTTCAGATTTCTGAGATATGATAAGGACTGATCATCCTTGTGGGTGCCCTGTGGTACCCAGGATGGGTACAGGAATGCTTAATGTATAATTTACCTTCTTTCCCAACATTTTTAGCATTTAGCTTGAATTGGGATTTTAATTTGATGCCTTCCTATGGCAAGCTTCCAGGTCACGATCACATAACATCTGTTTTCTTCCATAACTAGATGGATTATAACTGAGAGTTAAGCTGATATTCATGAAATTGCCGCAATTCCCATTCATTGCTGGGTTTCCAAATGACTCAGTCACTTTTGCTGTAGTCCTTCATCTCATTCTATTCCTTTAGTGATATCACTCATATTACCAAGCACATTTTTCCTATGAATCATATTCATTAAGAATTTTATTTTATTTTTTTCTCAAAACTCTGTTCTGCCTCTTCCATTCACTAAAACATACCATGTAATTACTACCAACCTAGGAAAGCCATCAACTGATCTTTCCATTTATATTGACCTCCAGCATCCATATTATCTTTGGGCTAGCCAGACACATAACACTTTTTATAAAACAGAAGTTTCAGACTAGGTTACCAGCCTTATTCCAGTTAAGATGACTACAGACAACAAATCAGTATATTCTTGTTTCCATACTAGAATAGAATAGAATAGAATAGAATAGAATAGAATAGAATAGAATAGAATAGAATAGAATAGAATAGAATAGAATAGAACAGATTTTTTTTTATTGGCCAAGTGTGATTGGACACACAAGGAATTTGTCTTGGTGCATATGCTCTCAGTGTACATAAATTAGTTCTTGTACATAAAGAGACGATTTAGAAAAGAAATATTAAGTTGGAAGATTAGTCATTGAGGTAGCTGGTGAAAAAGTAAGCAGATAACCGGAACCAGTATGTTTTATGTAAATATTAATTCCTATTTTTTATTGAATGGTCATACATTTCTTTTGTTTTCTTCCCTATAGAAATGCATTAATTGTTTCCACACATTCTTTTCTTTATATGGAAAAAAAGAGCTACTGCTCCATACAGCTGTTGAATTTTGAGTGTGGTTATAATGACTCTGTACCCAGTTTATGTGTTGATTTACTAAGTGTATAGATCTTTAGCTCTAGGGATAAGAGTCAAGAAATCTGGAAGTCATTCTGTATATTCATTAAAGAAATGACTCGAGAAAAATATTTGCATTCAGAATTATACCATATGGCACAGTGGTTAGAATGCTATATTGCAGGCTAACTCTGTTGATTGCCAGCAGTTCGATCCTGACCGGCTCAAGGTTGACTCAGCTTTCCATCCTTCTGAGGTCACTAAAATGAGGACCCAGAATTTTGGGGAAAATGTGCTGACTGCTTAGAGAGGGCTGTAAAAGCATTGTGAAGTGGTATATAAATCTAAGTGCTATCGTTATCACTATATACATCTGGTGGGTTTAGATTTTACATTTTTTGAGGGTTTTCTTTTGCTTTCTTTTTAAATACAGAGCAGTCTTTATATTTTTCCTGTGATTTGTTAGTAGTGGTGAAGATACTGAATGATGATTCTTTTTTAGAGCATGGGATATTCTCAGAATGGCAAAATATGTTGTTGTTCACTCACTAATTCATGTCTGACTCTTGGCAGTTCCATGGACCATAGTATGTCAGCCCTCCATCCTCCACTATGTCCTAGAATTTGCCCAAATTCATATTCATTGCATTGATGCTCCTACCTAACCATCTCATCCTCTGCTGTCTTCTTTTTTTGCCATCAATCTTTCCCACCATCAGGGTCTTTTCCAATGAGTCCTCTCTTCTCATTGGTGATTACTAGTTAATTTTTTGGGGTGGGAAGGAAGTAGAAAAGTATATATTAATATGAATGTCAGCTATATCAATGTTGCAGGGTGAACGTAAGATACCATTCCAACCTGTCATTCTAAACTGCAGGAAAATCTGCTTTTATTACTGTAGCTGCCTTTCACAAGTATCTGAAGCTCTGCATAAAACAGCCCATTGTATGTGGAGTTTTGTACCTTGTAGTTTTACTCTTCCTCCCAACACCCCAGTAGAATGAAGGTCTGGGAGGTCACTGGGAGGAAAAACAAACCGTATAACTTCCCATTGTTTCCTGCTGATGATTAGAGCAGGATCTCTGGGGAGAAGGCACTTGTAAATTGCTGAGTGCAGGTTTGCTAGAAACAGTTGGTAGCCCAGATCACTGATAGGATTGATAGGAAGGAGTGGGTCTAAGCTTCTTTTGTATCTCAAAAAATGATTTTGCTTAAGCACTGTCATTGAGCAGATGAAAGAAGCAGCTACCATCAGAAAACCATAATCTGGTATTTGCCTAATTACACTGATCAGTTTGTACAAAATGCCATCTGTTTTCCTGATGATCAGCTGATTGCACAGATGCTAGTGGAAAACATGCTTGGGTACTCAGCATCTCTCAGGAATTGGGGCTTTTTCTATCAATAACTTATGCAACTGCCCACTACTTGATATATTCAAATTGCAGTTTTGAATTTGATTTTGAATAGCAGATTTCACACTTAAGATCTCATCTAATATTTGGACCCAGCTATGGATTTTGAGTTCCCTTCCCTCCCCCATTCCAAAATCAAAACAAAAAACAAAAAAGACCCAACCCCAATGGCAATTATTCCTTTTTATGAATTACTTCTGCCTTCTCTGTGAAATTAAATGGGCAACATTCAGTCCTGAATAGTACCAGATCGGATTAGGCCATCTGTTCTGTCGGAATGTTACCTAAACTTCCTATTTTGAGTTTTTCATCTACATGACTGTAAACTAGAAGACAGCTTTATCTGCCATTGCTCTTACTGTCTGGAATATTCTCGTTCCAGAGGAGATGTGGGCCCCCATTTTCCTGGCCTTTTGAAGAGTTTGAAGACCTGGGCAACAGGCAACCTTGGGGTTGGCTGTGGCCTTGATTGCCCTCTCCCTACTTTTTACTGTTATTTTATTCTTCTTTATATCTGGCTTCTTTTAGTCATATATTGTGTTTTTAATATGATTTTTAGGCCCATTCTGTCATTGAAATGAGAAGTACCTAAATTTTACAAATAAATAGATATGAATATGCAATAGTTGTCACTAACCAAGAAAACTCTAAATCAAATCAGCACTAAAAAATTGTAGGGTTGTGCTGTTAGAAAACTGGATTGAAAAATCATTTCTAAAGGCATAGGAATCCTTAATGTTAGAATTTACCTTCTTTCCCAACAAAATTCTTTAACAGGTTATTCCCCTGTCCTGCATAGACTGGATCTTTCTACTAGGAGATGAATTGGGATTTAAACTTGATGCCTTCCTATGGCAAGCTTCCAGGTCATGATCACATAACAGCTGTTTTTTTACCCATAACTAGATGGATTATAAGAGAGAATTAAGCTAGCAAACTTCTTAGCATTAGATCAGGGTGCTCTCTGCCAATTGGGGAGGAAACATTGACAACCATTGCCTTTGGTGAGCTGGCATTTGTTTCACTACTAGCCTATTTATCATATGAACCAGAGTAGGACTGACATCATAGCACTGACTATGAGGAAGAAGATAACTAGGAACAATAATATTGTCATCTTCTCCGGAAAAAGCTGTTAAAAATGGAGAATCATTTAAGGAGTCTTGGTGGCGCAGCAGATTAAACTGCTGCTGTTAAAGTAGCACTTAGCTGCCAGCTGCCTGCAATTACTGTGAGTTCAATTCTCACCAGGCTCAAGGTTGACTCAGCCTTCCATCCTTTCGAGGTAGGTAAAATGAGGACCCAGTTTGTGGGGGCAATAAAATGACTTTGTATAAAATAGAACACCGCTTGGGGGTGCCAAAAAACCTTACTAAGCTGGTATATACAAAAGTATGAAGGCTATTGCTTAATGCATTGTAAGCCTCCCTGAGTCTCCGGAGAACGGCTGCATATAAATCGAACTAATAAATAAATAAATAAATAAATAAATAAATAAATAAATAAATAAATAAATAAATAAATTTAACAATTTCTTTCAACAAAATTATGCTGCACATAAGGGTAAACAATTATTCCAGAATGATTTTCCTAAATCAGAAAAGAAATACCATATTTATTGCTCCATAAGATGCTCCTGACCATAAGACGCACCAAAGAGGAAAACAAGAAAAAAAATTCTGCTCTGTTGCGTCCACCACTGGTCAGCTGAGCGATGGCTGGATCCCAGCCTCCCGTAGCCCCACCAATCAGCGGACTGTCCGACTGGAAACACTGCCATTGCTGCCTCCTCCATGTCTGCTGCCTTCGCCGGGGAATGCTGGAGCCTTCGCTGCCGAGCAGCTGATCGGCGGTTGGATTGCTCTCCTGGAATACCACCAATTAGCTGTTCGAGGCGGCGTTGACACAATATTCACTCCATAAGACACACAGACATTTCCACCCACTTTTTTTTGGGGGGGAGTGCATCTTATGGAGCGAAAAATATGGTACATAGCTTTCCCTTTTCCTGCCGCACCATGAGCAAAAATGAGATTGAGAGTTTTCTGGAGGTCAAACTGCAGTTCCTGCAGTTCCTGCAGTTCATGAGTAGGAGATCTCCACATAAAGATCCATCACTCTCCTCTAGGGGTATTCTGATTAAAAGGCTTAACTTCCTTCTAAATGTCTACATCAATATATCCATAATTGTCAAAAAATACAATTGAATTAACTACGGCACACAAATTATCTTAAAGGGTCCATTTTAGCATTAGCGTTAGAATTTAGGTTTATATACCATCCCATAGCACTTTATAGTACTCTCTGGGCAATTTACAATTTTTAAGCATTATTGCATATTGCTCTCAACAATCTGGGTTCTCATTTTACCAACCTCAGAAAAATAGAAGGTTGAGTCAACGTTAAGCCCCATCAGGATTGAACTACCAATGTTAAATCAGTGTCTTCCCCTTTGTTCAGTCCTTATCCAAGGACAGCCTCAAGGTATTGAAAATCTGTTAGGCTTACTATCCATTACTCTGGTAGGAAATAGCAGTCACTAGAAATAAAGGCAAGAGAGACAAGAAATGCATTGGCAAATGTTATTGTTTGTTGTTATTTTGCTTTTGCAGTTTTATTTTCTGCCAACTCAAAGATAGGTGGGTAGTATTACAGGGGGAAAGGGCATAAATCTATATTTGAAAATTAAAGCATTTTTCTACCTAATATTAATGTCCATTAATCTTTGGCAATGTATTTTGAACTATGATTTTGAATTTCTTTCACAAATCAGGTACAGTTAATGAAAACTTTAATTAATACTTTTATTTACATACAGGTGAATGGATGTGGCAAATGGAAAGCAACATTTCTCACTTGGTATCACTTGGTAATAATACGCCGGCTATACTAACTATATAATGAAAGAATCTCAATAATAATGGCATTTCCTGACATTTTAATGTCTATTATTTTTCTGGAGGATGCTATATGGGATATTTGCAAAGGTTTTTTTTTTCCTGAAAGGTTATTCAGTGAGTACCTCATGGTTCAATCAAAAGCAGACATATTGATAAAACTCATGCCTCTACAGCAGTCAAGGGAATTACAGAGGCTGTATTAAATTTTAAACGAAACACTGTTATAAGCCATTTTAGCTGCATTCCTACTTTTTGAAATATATCTCAGACGCATCTTTATAGCCACTAAGGTTAGGAAAATACTTTTCAGCCAATGTTTTCACACAATTTCCAGATGAGGACTCCCATACCTGCTTTTACAGAGAACTTTCCTTTTACCAGTGGATATAAATTGTGGGTCTTTTTCTTTGTGATATTGAAGAATGTTTTTTTCTTTCTTTCTAGGAGTGGAGTGAGTGAGTGAGATGATCTTGGTTCAGAATATTACCTGTTCACAACAATTCTCTTCATTCTGTTCATATACTTTCTTTTTCCTGTATCTACATTTGTTACATCATCAGTCTACTCAGAATCTCCAAGGAAATTATCATTTAGTGCTTTCTCCCAAGTTTTTGAAGACAAGCCTTTACAATATAAAAAGATTAACAATGCCTTCACAGACCATGCAACCTTCCAATTCATGGTGTAAAATCCAAGGACAACCCTGGAACATAGGACCGAGGCCCACAAAATCCCCAGCTTCTTAATTGTATTGCTTTAAATTCTGGGCTGGATAGCTATTTGAACTCTTTCTTTGCCACCCTTTCCCCCCAATCTCCAAATTATTTACTAGCATTTTTCTTCATTACATTGTTGAATGTCATAATTAAAGATACTTTTGAGGTAGCATGTAGACCTCTAACAACAACTTTCAATGTTTTTTTGTAGGGGGAGGTCTTGAAGTCAATGTTGATGCCTAGTAAACACTTGGACAAATCCATGCAGTTTTCTTGGCAAGTTTTTGGAAGTAGTTTACTATTAATCTTATTCAGGAGGGGGGAGCAGACCTGGCGGGTATTACGGAGACCTGGTTGGGCCCGGAGGGAGGGGTCCCTCTGGTAGAAATGTGCCCACCAGGCTTCCACACATTCCATCAGCCGAGGCCTCAGGGGAGGGGCGGGGGAGTAGCGGTTATTATTAGTGAAGGCCTTAGGCCGAGGGAGACCACTGTTCCTCAGACAGCCAGTTGTGAGTCCCTCCTTGTGAAGTGGGGTCATGGGGTTCAGATGGGCTTGTTGATCATGTACGTGGCTCCCTGCCACGTGGCTGCAGCCCTGCCCGAGCTACTCAATGTTATTGCCGCGGTGGAGGTTGATACCCGCAGACTTATGGTCATGGGGGATTTCAACCTGCCGTCCGCGGGTGAGGCATCTGAGGTGGCTCGGGAGTTCATGGCTTCCATGACGGCCATGGACCTGACCCAGCTAATTCATGACCCTACGCACAGGGGGGGAAACACACTGGACCTGGTTTTTGTCTCTGGACAGTGGTTGAGTGATCTTGAGATAGGGGACATAGTCATTGAGCCCTTGTCATGGTCGGATCACTCTCTCCTTTGCCTTGACCTTCGAACCACGGTACCCCGCTGCAGGGAGGCGGAACCGGTAAGATGGTACCACCCCAGGCGCCTGATGGAACCTGATAGGTTCCAAAGGGAGCTTGGGCCAATTCCCGAGGATCTTGCACATGCCTCGTCTGGAGACCTAGTGGCCGCTTGGGATAGAGCGGCCGCTGGAGCTCTGGATCGAGTCGTGCCTTTGTGGCCTCTGACCCGGCGCCGTTCTCACCTGGCTCCTTGGTTTACTGAGGAGCTGAGGGAGATGAAGTGCCAGAAAAGACGCCTAGAGAGTAGTTGGAGGGCTAGTCTTTCTGAATCGGACCGGACACTGGTAAGATCTCATATTAAGAATTACCTAGTGGCGATAAAAGCAGCAAAATATACTCATTGTGCTGCTCTTATTGCATCATCAGATAATCGCCTGGCCACCCTGTTTAGGGTGACCCGCTCCCTGCTCCACCAGAAAACGCGGGAGGACCCCTTGGAGGGAAGAGCCGAGGACTTTGTTCAATATCTGCATGACAAAATCACTCAGATTCGGGAAGGTCTGGACTCCGACTGGGTAGGTCCAGTGAGGGTGATGGGGGCAGGTCTTGAGAATGTTATCTGGGATGAGTTTGATCCTGTGACCCCAGATGACGTGGACAGGATTCTGGGTAGACTGAATGCAACCACATGTTTGTTGGACCCGTGTCCCTCCTGGTTAGTACTGGCTTCCAGGGAGGTGACGCGAGGCTGGCTCCAGGGGATTATAAATGCTTCATTGGGTGAGGGTGCCTTCCCTGCTGCCTTGAAGGAGGCGGTGGTGAGGCCTCTCCTCAAGAAGCCTTCCCTGGACCCGGCAGTATTGGCTAATTATCGTCCAGTCTCCAACCTTCGCTTCGTTGCGAAGGTTGTTGAGAGTGTGGTTGCACGACAGCTTCCCCAGTACCTGGATGAAACGTCGTATGTAGATCCGTTCCAGTCGGGTTTCAGGCCTGGGTACAGCACGGAAATGGCATTGGTCGCATTGGTTGATGATCTCTGGAGGGTTCGGGACAGGGGTTGCTCCTCTGTCTTGGTCCTGTTAGATCTCTCAGTGGCTTTTGATATCATCGACCATGGTATCATGCTGCACCGGTTGGAAGAGTTGGGGGTGGGAGGCACCGTATTATGGTGGTTCTCCTCCTTTCTCTCCGACCGGTCTCAGTCTGTGTTGACAGGGGGACAGAGATCGACCCTGAGGCCCCTCATATGTGGGGTGCCACAGGGATCGGTCCTCTCGCCCCTTTTATTCAACATTTATGTAAAGCCGCTGGGCGAGATCATCCGTGGTTTCGGGGTGAAGTACCATCAGTACGCTGACGACACCCAGCTGTACATCTCCACCCCGGACCACCCCAACGATGCCCTTGAAGTGATGTCCCGGTGCCTGGAGGCCGTACGGATCTGGATGGGGAGGAACAGGCTCAGGCTCAACCCATCCAAGACTGAGTGGCTGTGGTTTCCGACGTCCCGATATAGTCAGCTGGTGCCATCGCTGACTATTGGGGGCGAATCATTGGCCCCCACGGAGAGGGCTCGCAACTTGGGCATCCTCCTGGATTCGCGGCTGTCTCTAAAAGAGCACTTGATGGCCGTGACCGGGAGGATTTTTCATCAGGTTCGCCTGATCCGCCAGTTGCGTCCCTTTCTAGATCGGGACTCCCTACACACAGTCACTCATGCCCTCGTCACCTCTCGTCTGGACTATTGTAATGCTCTCTACATGGGGCTCCCCTTGAGGTGCACTCGGAGGCTCCAACTGGCGCAGAGTGTGGCCGCGCGGGTGGTTATGGGAGCAACGTGGAGCTCCCATGTAACACCTCTCCTGTGCGAGCTGCACTGGCTCCCGGTGGTCTTCCGAATGCGCTTCAAGGTTCTGGTTACCACCTTTAAAGCGCTCCATGGCTTAGGACCTGATTATCTACGGGACCGCCTGCTACCACCAATAGCCTCCCACCGGCCAGTACGCTCCATAGAGAGGGGCTCCTCCGGGTGCCATCGGCCAAACAATGTCGACTGGTGGCCCCTAGGGGGAGAGCCTTCTCTGTGGGGGCACCTACGATCTGAAACGAGCTCCCCCCGGAGATACGGAGGATCCCGGATCTGTGCACCTTCCGTCGCGCACTTAAAACGTTTTTATTTCATCAACTGGCCTGGCCTAAATCTTCTCCCTTTTAAAATTTTAAAATTTAAATTTTAAATACTAATTTTAATTTGCTTAATCATGGGATATTTTAAAATTTAGCCAAATTGTTTAATCTGTTTTAATCTATTTTAAATTTTGTATTTCTGTGTTTTATTTTTTGGCTGTTCACTGCCCTGAGTCCCTCGGGAGAAGGGCGGTATAGAAATTTAATAAAAATAAATAAAATAAATAAATTGCCTTCTTCCTAAGGCTTCCTAAGATTTCTATCCTGGTATCCTAACCACTACACCAAACTGACTTTTTCTTATAAGTAAGTAAGTAGGTAGGTAGGTACATAGGTAAGTTAGTAAGTAAGAAAGAAAGAAAGCTGGTCCTTGATAGTCTAATGTAATAAAATAGTGTGACATAGCTCTCTGAAATTTTCTGACTTAATATTGGTTTTTGTTTATTTGTTTTAATACCATAAGGTCAATTTTGGCAACTGCCTGGATTAATTCCTACAGTTTCCCTTGACAAGGTTTTTGGAAAATGTTTTGCTATTACAGGTAGTCCTTGACTTATAACCACAATTGACCACAAAATTTGTGTTGCTAAACGAGAAAATTGTTAAGTGAGTTTTGCCCCATTTTACGACTTTTCTTGCCATATTTGTTAAGTGAATCACTGCAGTTGTTAAATTAGTGACATGGCTGTTAAATGAATCTGGCTTCCCCATTGACTTTGTTGTCAGAAGGTTGTAGAAGGTGATCATATGATAATATGACCTCGGGACACTGCAACTGTCATAAATACGATGCCAAGCATCCAAATCAACACAACCATGGGGATGTTGCAATGGTTGTAAGTGTGAAAAATAGTCATAAGTAACTTTTTTCAGTGCCATTGTAACTTTGAATGGTCACTAAATGAACTATTGTAAGTCAAGGACTACCTGTACATCCTTCCTGGGTCAGGGAGCTAGCTCTGTAACTAAGATAGGATTAGAACTCATGGCCTCCAGGTTTCTAGCCTGATGCCTTAATGCTACATCAGATTGGCTCTCCAATAATTTGTACAGTCCTTATTCTCTTATATGGCAACTTTAATTTCTCTCTCTCTCTCTCTCTCTCTCTCTCTCTCTCTCTCTCTCTCTCTCTCTCTGCCTACTTTCTGATTACATGTTTATATTTAGTATGATAACTACTAGTAAAAACTTAATGAGGTTAATCTAATTAGCTTCACAGTAGGGGTGTGTACAAATCTTTAAATGTGATTTTGAATTTGTTTCAAAATCAGAATAACAACCAAATTGGAACATTCTGTTGGAACATTCCAGGTTGGTTGCATTCCAATGAAACAAAACTTGAAACAGCTTGAGTGTCAGTACAAAACTCAAAACATTTCAATTATTCCAGCTACAGGAAACAATGGGAACTCAAATCAAATTTCTTGCTTCCTTATTTTTCACTCCAGGACCAAAAAAAAAAAATTAAAAAATTAAAATGGCAGTCTCTGATCAGTTATCCAGCCTGCAGAGATATCAGCCAAAACGTTTATTTTTATACAAGTCGTTAGAGAAATTAAGAAAACAATTGCTTCCTATATTGGAATTTAGATATATTTGTTTCATAACAAATACAAATACCATCTTGAGCTGAGTTCAACTTCTGATGAATCCGTGGAAATGACTATGAAGGTTTCTTGGCAACAATACTGAAGTGAGTTGCCATTTCCTATTTCTGGGATACTTTTTCAACTTCCATATATACAATTCCTGCAGATATTTCTGTTTATCTTTTTTGAGGTCTGCCAAGGTTAATTAAGATTACCATCTACAGTAATTTCACAAGTTGTTCATATATTTATTAGTAAATTTATTCTTAGATTTAAACCTTACATTTAACAGATAACAACATCTTAATGTAAATCTAAAGCACGCTTTAGCCATGGTGCATTTTATTTCTACATCTACCCCCAAATTATATGGATATTTATCTTTATTATCTCCCCTGACGAAATCATTGAAGTCTCCAGAGATGGCCCAGAATATAAGAACAGTGATGGCTCAGTGGCCCCACAATTCTGTAGAGTTATCTGCAAAAATGAGGCCATCAAATGAAAGTTCATTTACACTATAAATTCAATTGCCAGATCCAACCATAACCACAGCAAACTTTGATCAGGGCCTGACCTATCTTTACTACAATGGATCCACTCCCATGAACTTGTGCAGAACTCAAAAGATGCCAACACCTAGGTGACACAAATCTATACATCAACTACTGTGCTGATTGCATAAAAAGTAAGACCCACAATTAATCCCCCAACACCCAACCCTCCATCATCCAAGACATCTACCCAACATCCAAAACTTGGTATTCACACCCCTTACTTCCTCAATATCAACCACTACTAACCTCAAATGTAAACTAATAAACACAAAAAGCATCGTAAATAAAATGCCCAAACTCCTCCTCTTATTAAATACTGCTACATTTGACATCATATTTGACTGTGAAACATGGCTAAATGCATCCTTCCCTGACTTCATTATCACAGTAAGAGACTATCATGTTTACCGGTCTGATCGCAAAACCACAGAGGAGCTGGAGTAGCTATCTTCTACAAAAAGTCACTAAACCTAAAAAATATTCAAGTTGCACATGAACTCACTCTTCCGGAAACTATCATCTGTGAACTGTCCTTAAACACCACACTTCGCTTCTTACTATGCTACAGAGCCCCTGACTATGATATCGCACATGTGAACAAGTTAACTTCACTACTAATGTGGGCAGCCTCCTACGCATACCCTCTCATCTTTCTTGGTGACCTCAACCTACCTCTTATTAATTGGACAATAAAAAATGTACAACAACCCATCCATACAACCCTATACAATGCTGTTACAAATCTAGGTCTAGATCAACTAGTAACTAACAATACTAGACTCAACAACTGCCTTGACCTCATCTTCTGCAACAGTTTAAACTCAATTTATGGACTACAAATAAAAGAACCCTTTTCCAACAGCGACCACAACATGATTGATTTTTGTCTCAATATACGCCCTTACAAAAATCACCAATATAATGGAATACCCAACTACAACTTCAAAAAAGCGAACTATGATCTCATAGACACCGACCTCTTATCTCTTGATTGGCAAATTCTTTTCTCTGGCTGTAACACTGCTGAAGACCATTATAACATTTTCTTGCTCGAAATCAATAGAGTTATTAAACTATATGTACCACTAATCACCACCAAAACCAGGAAAAACAAATTACCCATTTCAATAAGAAAGCTCCAATCCCCCCAAAAAATCCCTCTGGTGAAAAAACAAAACTGGCTATGTAGCTAACTTTAAAAACCACTACAAAAATATATGCCACCAAATAAAGACTGAAAGCACCAATTACCACACCAAACAAGAAGAGAACGTCCTGCGCACAAAATCCAACTGCGCCTTCTATAATTTTGTAAACAACAAACTTAAAGACTCAAGATCCATCCCACCCCTAAAGGACCTAATGGTAAAAAATGCAATGATGAAGCAGTTAAAGCAAACCTTTCCAACACATTCTTCGGCTCAGTCTTTGTAAACAGCAATGGCTCATGCCCAACATTCCCTAGTAGTACCACAAATAACTACAACGATCTAACACAAATAGATTTCACAGAAGAAAATGTTGAAAAGGCACTATGCAGACTAAAACCATCTCTATCTATCAGACCTGATGGACTATGTGCATACGTCTTAAAAATGCTTTCCACTGCTATAGTAGAACCCCTAAGCATAATCTTTGAAAAATCCTTCAGGACCAGTCCTTACCCAAACTATGGTCACTACCCATGGTCATCTGGTCAAAAAGGGAAACCCCAGCCTAGTTGAAAATTTCAGACCAATCTCTTTATGCTGCATCACCTGCAAAGTCATGGAATCAATCATTAACCATTCCATTATCCTCTGCCTAGGAATAAACAACCTACTCTTCAATAAACAATTTGGTTTCAGAAAAAAATTATCCTGTAATCTACAACTTCTACACTGCAAGAACATATGGATTACAAATCTCAATCAGGGCAAAGCAATAGACACAATTTACATAGACTTCTGTAAAGACTTTGATTCAGTGGTACATGATAAACTCCTTCTAAAACTAAAATCCTATGGCATCTCCAGACCCCTACATAATTGGATAGCTGCATTCCTGTCAAACAGACAACAAGTGGTCAAAATAGGGAGCACCCTATCAAATCCTGCACCTGTTAATAGCAGTGTTTCCCAAGGCAGCGTTCTAGGACCAACACTCTTCATACTATACATAAATTACCTTTGAGATCATATTATAAGCAACTGTGTTCTCTTCACCAATGATGTAAAAATATTTAACACCACAGACAATGCTGCTACCCTTCAAAAAGACCTTGACTTTGTGTCAGAATGGTCAAATAACTGGCAATTCCAAATCTCAACCAACAAATGTCTTACACATTGGCAAAAAGAACCAGAACACAAAATACAAGCTGAGTGGACACGACCTTGTAGATGGCCTTGTCAAGGACCTTGGAGTACTCCTATCTAATGATCTAAGTGCCAAAGCCCACTGTAACAACATTGTCAAAAAGGCATTAAGAGTTGTTAACCTAATCTTGTGTAGCTTCTTCTCTGGTAATATCACACTACTAACCAGAGCATACAAAACATTTGCTAGACCAATTCTCAAATACAGCTCATCTGTCTGGAACCCACACTACATATTGGAGATTAATACAATTGAATGTGTCCAGAAATATTTCACAAGAAGAGTCCTCCACTCCTCTGCTCGCACCAAAATACCTTATGACACCAGACTTGAAATTCTGGGCTTAGAAAACTTAGAACTACACCGCCTTCGGTATGACCTAAGTGTAGCTCATAAAATTATTTGCTACAATGTCCTACCTGTCAATGACTACTTCAGCTTCAACCACAACAATACACGAGCACACAATAGATACAAACTTAAAGTGATCCGCTCCAAACTCAATTGCAGAAAATATGACTTCAGCAACAGAGTTGTTAATGCCTGGAATACACTACCTGACTCTGTGGTTTCACCCCAAACCCCCCTAAATTTTAACCTAACACTGTTTGACCTCACCCATTCCTAAGAGGTCTGTAAGGGGCATGCCTAAGAGCACCAGTGTGCCTACCGTCCCTGTCCTAATGTTTCCTCTATTTGTATCTATTTTATGTATCCAATCCATGTTTCTACTTATTACTTAATACGTTCTTGACAAATAAATAAATATAAATAAATAAATAACTTCTACATAAAACCACCAGGAAGCATATATTGGTTTATGATGAAGCACACTGATGATATTCAATTGGACATTGCTGCCCCCAGCTGGACCAGACTTTGAACAAGGAATGTTCTCAAAGTTATTTGAAGGTTGGAGGGATCTAACTAACCTCAAATTAAATCCCAAGAAGATTTTTTGGATGATTTTTGGGGTGAGTCATCTCGGTTGCTCTGATTTCAACATTGACTCTGGGTGACACTTTCTGTAAAGGGATACAACTATGGTTTGCATACATTTGGATTTGCAACTCCTTATTGTGAAGCAGGCAGTTTGTAGCCAAACTGGCTTTGCCCAGGATTAGGTTCTAGTCCTGATTTCTGATGAGAGAGGGAGGGAGGGAGAGAGGAGGGGGAGAGAGAGAGGGAGAGAGGAGAGGGAGGGAGAGAGAGAGAGAGAGAGAGAGAGAGAGAGAGAGAGAGAGAGAGAGAGAGAGAGAGAGAGATTTTCTGCTAAATATCATATGAATCAAGCCAGAATCATTGCCTTTAATGGCATTTCTTGATTGATTTCTATTACAAATAGCTACCACTGCTCTCTCTACTGCCAACCCAGGAGAGGCAGAAAGCCAATAGGCATCCTGCCAGCAATGATTTCATTGCCTGTTACAAATGATGTTGGGATTAGTAGCACCTGACATGCCAGCCAGTCCTGCTGACACCACTTTTGAAGTAGTGGTGATGATTATGGCAGCTATTCTCAGTCTCCTTTCCAACTCCCTTCCCTCTAAATGATGTGCTATTACTGCTAGCTATTTTGATATTATAACCATGGTTGTTATTTTTAGATAACACCCATCATTATAAAAATATATATCAAAAATAAGGTAAGACCTATGATAACAAATTGGTAAAAGGATGTTTTTTTTAAAAAAAAAAGGTCAATACTGCAATATTGAAGATAACAGATACACTTCTAAAGGATGGAGGTACATATTAAAGGAAGTGCAAAACTGAGAAGAACCTTTATTGTGTAAATGGGACTCAGCACTATTATCCCTGCTTCCCAAATGTTAGCAGGCCAGGCTGATATATATCAGGAGAGATATTTCAGCAAATGCTTTAGGCTTAGGAACTTCTAAGTTAAGAACAAACATCAAAGTGGGCTTGAAGGTAACTGGGTAGCCAGTGCAAATATACGTAGTATAATATGACTCCGGCATTGCAATTTGCTCAATAACTGAGCAGAAAGCATTTTGTCCCAGCAGTGAAACCTCTGGACTACTTTTAAGGACAGCTCTATTATTTTAATAGTACAGAAGTTGAATGAATTCATGATCTCAAACATTTCTCTGTGAGTTATTTGACTCAGACATGACAGTAGTAATGTGAATTGTACATGATCATTTTCCATTTTCTCTATTAGCATCAACCTTCATTTATTTTAGAATGGATGTAAATAAATTGATAATTGAAACAGGTTTTTCCTGCTGGTGAGTGTGAGATCATTAACAATATGCTGAACATTTCTGAAGGTAAATGTATCTTTCAACATACTAGGCAGGCATATTTAATTTAACGTGACAGAAAATGTCAACAAAAGAATAACTTTTTAAAATGGAGGAGACATTTCTCTAGGGATATTTCTATTCTACACATGCCTTGAGTACAGCATGTTCTACATATATAAAAAAAGGAAGAATACATTTACAATACCAATAGCACTTAGACTTATATACTACTTCATAGTGTTTTACAGCCCTCTCTAAGTGGTTTACAGAGTCAGCATATTGTCCCCAACAATCTGGGTCCTCATTTAGCAACCTCAGAAGGATGGAAGGCTGAGTCAACCTTGAGCTGGTCAGGATTGAACTGCTGACAGTTGGCAGAATTAGCCTGCAATACTGCATTCTAACCACTGTGCCACTACGGCTCAGTTACAGCAGTAACTATTCTACCAAAATTGAATTTCAGTTTTCAGTATGGATTTATCCTGAATGGAGTTGTTCATAAGTTTTATCTAAAGGGAAACTTACAGTGAATCTCAAAGTACTATGTCCAATATGAAAAAGTTTCAATAAGACCACTGGAATTGTTTAGGAAAGTTTAGCTTTAACTGCATCTTTAGATAACCATCAAATTTCACTGAAAAGAAATTCAAAGTTAATTTGAAGGCTCTTGCTCAGGCATAAAATGAAATATAAAGTGTACAAAAATGTCAGTATTTTTCCAGCTTCTCTGTTCCTGGGCTTTTATTGCTTGAACAGTCAATATTAACAGTTTCAAATGCCAATAACAAAGTTGGCAGTCTCCTTGAAGTTATAAGTCCTTTTTTATTGTTACCAAATTGGTTGATTATTACATTCCCTGCATCCCACTAATGAAACAATTGATAATTTAAACTGAAGTTAAGATCTATTTTTTTAAGGATAGCTTCACCCAATTCTACAGAAATCTCACGGAAAGGGTATCCTGCATTGTAAACTTATCTCATCATACCCATGGTAATCAGAAAATGATTGTAGAAGCAATGTTGTTTAGAACAATACATTAGAATAAACAAGCAAAATATCATAAAATCCATGATTTTTTAAAATATTGCATTACTCAAGGTATATATTTACCAGGTTCAGTCTATATTTACAACTTTCAGCAAAATGTATGTTGTTGTTTGCTGGCTGAAGAATTCAGGGAGTTGAAGTCCACAAGTCTCAAAGTTCTCAAATTTGGAAACCTCTGCTTTATAGAAATAAAATAAATAGGTATATTTATGATTATAGCATTAACAACAAAAGTTAGACACTGAAAAAAGATAGTAGCTTCTATCATTTGCTTTTTAAAATTTAGTCATAACTGAAATACCTGTGATCTTACCAAATCTTTGATTCTTGAATGGCCACATATTTTCCTTTCCTTCTTTTCTCCCCAGTTTCTGTGATGGCTTCTTTAGCATAAAGGAAATATGCTTTTCTTTCCCTCTTCTTCTAGCTTCTCCTACTTTTTCTCCTTACTGTCTGTCCCCACCCCAGTTTATCGCCCAATTTCCTCAGCAAATCCAGTAAAATAACAACAGGAAGAATGGAAAGGAGACACAGAAAAAAAAAAGAAGATAGCAAGGGTGAGGAAGAAAAGAAAGTAAGAGAGAATTATTACTGTAGTTCTCTGCTACTGATCTCAGAGAAGGAGCAGATAAAGTAGGAATAGTAATAAGGGAGGGAGATGACATGGAAAGTGAAAAAAAAAGAGAAGAAGAAGAGGGAAGCTTTTATCGCTGGCCTGGATTAAAATCGGAGTCAAAAAAGAAAATGGAACCTGAATTTTTATGGCCAGCATTATTATAAGTTCTGATTGTCCATACTCTGAGCCAAGTATTATAAAGTTCACTGACATCTCTACTTTAAATTGATTCTTACAGAATGTGATTGCTGTGGCAGCAGCTAGGTGAGTTGCCATAGTGATCTTTGGACTTGATAATTGCGACTCCTCTCAATGTCAAGCAATATGCATTGCAGCTGTTTTCACACACCTTACACACTGCAGCCATTTACTATCTGTTTAATGAATCCCTGTGTACATAAGAGGGAGAATGGAATTGGTTAGCTCCTTATCCATATCATATGCATAAAAATACATTCTGAAAATACCCAGCAACGGACTGGTTTTAGGTACGAAGCATTTTTCTTTAGCATTTGTGTTCCTAAACAAAGAAAATACAATTCCATATATGAAATAATATGAAAAAAGTACTATCACAAGCTTGCAAGAGGAAATGCATAACTCACATCTGCTTCATCTCCCTCCTGCCTGTTGACAACAGCTAAAGATTTTGTAAATACAGTTAAATGAAAGGGAATTTGGGAAAGTTGGGCATCTTTCTTCGTGACAAGTTGTATCTGTATCTGGATACAGAAATTCACCGAGAAATCGGTTTATTCTAAAAAAAGAGATTTTCTTTGCAGGTTTAGATTTAGAGCTCCTCTTTCAAAGGACAGCCAGTGCAGACTTTATCTTTGCCTTAATAATGCTTAAATATGAGTTTAGCCAGCAACGTGACTTTTAGCAAAACAATGTCATAGCCATTAAAAGGTTATTCTGACATCGAATGGCAAATGCCTTCTCAATCTCCTTCTTGCACTCTGTCCAATTTGATAGGAGAAATCACCTCCAGCAAGGTAACAGATTTGAAGATGAAAGTGAAGTCATTTCTGTTTGCCTTCCTGAAGCTATTGAGAGCCAGACTTCTTGAAATATTATCATGATGCCCTGTGTGATGGTAATTTAGGTTCCTGGATGTGAATGGCTGACGTGCATGGTTTCTACGTAAGTGGGTTCAGTTGAGCATACTTCATTGCCAACAATTTTCCCCCAGACTGATATTCAACACACAGTGAATTCAAATGAGTTTTATACACATTCTCTTGATTAATAGAAAATGGCAGAGTGTAGGAGACTGAAACAGTCCGTGCTTTGCTTGATTAATTAATAAGGGACTCTCTTTTCCCAGCTTCAACTCATTATGCTAATGAAGTGTCATCAATTAAGGCTTTCCCCTGATTATTGAATCTGTCAAGGAGTGTTCAGTTTAAAAACTGCATTCCTTTGCTATCTTATTCTTTGTGGAATTGCCATTGCAGCTTTTTATAAAATGCTCCATCCGTTAGCTATTGTTTGTTCTACTTTTTCATTATTGTATCTTCCTTCTGACCTTGAGGCAGTTGGAATACAGAGTGATATAGCAAAATTATATGATATGGCAACAACTCTATCATCACAAGTGTGGGTCAAGATAGTGCATTAACATCAAGACAAACTGTATTTTCACTCACAATTTCTTGATAATTATTAATGACTTGGTTGAAGATAAACTTAAGGACAGCATGTTACTTTTAAAAAATCTATGTGGTTACAAGAGGCAGTTATGATAGATTAGTTCTCAACTAGAATGATGTTTTCACTCTTAGGATACTGTCTTAGAAGATAAGGTACCAGAATGTACCTATATTTGGAATTTATCTGCCTTGTGCATAAAGTGACCATGTAATTGTGATTTTTTTAAAGAAAAGAATATGAATTTGAAGTTTAAACAGAAGGATTAAGAGTTGTGGTGACACAGTGGTTAGAATGCAGTTTTGCAGGCTAATTCTGCTGACTGCCAGCAGTTCAAGTCTCACCAGCTCAAAGTTGACTCAGCCTTCCATCCTGCAGATGTTGGTAAAATGAGGACCCAGATTGTTGGGGGCAATATGCTGACTCTGTAAACAGCTTAGAGAGGGCTGTAAAACACTGTATATATGTCTAAGTGCTAAATGCTAAGTGCTATTTGCTTTGACTAGGAACTATAAACTTATTAATACTGGACCTTTCTTCAAGTAGTTTATGTGGGATCCACACCCATGCTTGCTCCCTTAATCTTCTGGGAAGTTGATCACCAACTGAGCTTTCTTTCTTGGCATCCAAAGAAGAATTAGTACTTCTCTGGTATAAACAAGGCAATCCAATCTACCTACTGCACTTTATTCATTCACAAATTCTTTCATTCCAAATGGCTGGTTTCTACTCTGGCAGACACTGCCCCCCCTGCCCTAGTCCCTGCGCTCTGTCTTTAATGACTATTTATTACTGAATTTCTGGACTGTGGACTCCTTGGCTGGTCTTTTTCTTGTAGACATTTCATTACCAAACTAAATAACATCATCAGTGCACTGATGATGTTACCTAGCTTGGTAATAAAACATCTGCAAGAAAACAGCCAAACCCAGATACCACCAAGGACTCTACAGTTCAACCCTGAGCTACAAATACACTCTACTATCAGTTGCTAGACTGCTTGCCTTAAAAGGCTGCATTTTTCCCTCTTTCAGATTCAGTAGTGGAACAGTTAAATGTTTTCCATTTATTTGTATTTTGTAAGCTTCAGCAGAGAAAGGTGAAACATTGAATAACAGAATAAGAAGGGAACTTGGCCTGCTCCAAACCCCTGCTCAAGCAGAAGACCCTGTACCACAGGTGTCAAATGTGATTGCATCACAGGCCAGATCGTGACGCATCGTGACATTTTTTGCCTTTGCGGAGCCGGGGTCGGTGTGGGCTGCATGTGATCCATCTAGCCCATGGGCCACAAGTTTGACAGTCCTGCAGCCAATACCATTTCAGACAAATGGCTGTTCAATCTCTTCTTATAGCCTCCAGTGATGGCTTGTCTTCCCTTCATTCATTTTCCCCTTCTACGCCAAGTGGCAGGAACAACTGTAAGACTGTCCCCAAAACATCTTACAGAAAAGGAAGCAACAGGCTCTTCCTTTCCCAACATGGATGTGGGAAGAAAGAATCGGAAGAGTCCACCATTTTAAAACCAGGTTAACTGCAATCTAGACCAAACTCACAGTGGCCAAAATGAAGCAAGACATTGAAACCCAGAAAATTATCTCTTAAAGCAGATTCATTTCCAGACAGTTTATGCATGGGAGACTTACAATTGAAGGCTGCCGTCCAGAACAGCTCTGAAATTGCATTCAGGTTTTCTCACATCAATATTTTCAATGGCAGAGCTCAGCCTAACAAAAGCAATACAAAGAATAATTAAGGAAGTGTCACTGAGCACATTCAGAATACATTTCCTTTGGTGCCAAGAAAAAAAATACTGAAGACTAATTTTCTTTAGGAAGGATTCTCTGAAGAAATCTATTTAGACACAAATATGGAAATATGAAATATTCAGTTATTATAGCCAGAATGAAATTGCAAGATCCAATCAGAACTAATAAAATCCACAAACTTCCTGAATAAATAGAGTCAAATAGCATTTGTTTTATGAATTGAAGGAAGTTGTCGTACCTCTAAAACATCAGTGATCTGCAGGTGCTTGGCTGACTCATTTTTTAAAGAGAAGAATAACACATAGAACTAAAGGACTATAAACATCCTGGGTGATGAAAGTGCTGTTGTCTCGTACTCTTTGTCTGTCTAGCACAGAATTATGTATTTTGCCTTCCAACAACTTTCTAAGCAGCTTTTCATATTGTGTACCAACCTGATATTTGTTTCCTTTGGAGAAATATGGGATCATCAAAACTTTTATCTGCTACATGCAATCATATATTTTAGCATGATGGCAAATAAGCTGATTGTAAAATAAATTAAATATTGAGAAGATTTTCTCCATGGCTGAACAATATAAAAACTACTATTGAATTTTCTCTAATTAACATATAATGTCAATTTGGAAAGTGACAAACACAGATGTGGAATTCAAAGAAAGCATTTTGTTGTTGCTGCTGTTTAAAGGCTCTGTTTCTTCATTCTCAGGAGTTTCTGAAAACTATCTGATGCCATTAGACTGTATGCATTATATTATTTTAATTTTTTTAATCTTATTGAGAATATTTTTTAAGGATACAAGAGCATTTGACCACAAGATATGAAATGGATGATGAAAACTTTAAAATTCCAATTAAAGCTTGTGTTATGAAATTTAAATAAATTTCTTTATCTTCATTCCCAGGAGTTTTTGAAAACTATCTGATGCCATTAGACTGTATGGAGGAGAATTTAACAAAGGTTTCTGTTTTCATGACAAAAAGTAAATAAGCACAGCTTCCATATAGTGGTCATAATGAGTAACTATTTCCTCATATTCCTTGTTCAAAATGGGATTGTAAAAGATTCACTGCCGAAATTAGTTTCCAATTACTCCATTCCTCAAAGACAGGAATATTAGTTTTTATTGTTATAAATGGAGATTGCTACTGTTATCAAATAGAAAGCTGGTTTGGAAAGTTTATTGTATGAACAAAATAACACTTTAAAAAAAGTTCTTGATTTGTATATTTCAGCATTAAATGAATCCAAGACTGAAAAATTATTATTAACTATTAATTGCATTATATTAATTTAATGTTTTAATCTTATTGAGAATATTTTTTTAAGAATACAAGAGCATTTGACCACAAGATATGAAATGGATGATGAAAACTTTAAAATTCCATTTAAAGCTTGTGTTATGAAATCTAAACAAATTTCTTTTCTAAAGAGAGTTGATCAGAAAACTAACTTACTAACTAGCATAGACTTTATCTAGTAAAATGTGGAGTTTTTAACTGATTATTATTTTTAAAAGAAAGGGCAAAAGAAGGTAGCAAGTGATAAAAAGGAAATAAAAAATAGTTGATGCTGAGATAAAATCTCAGTAAATTGGCAAAGTTACCATTAATTTTCAATCTGTCTTTTTCCACTCTAGGCTGTTTTCCAGTATGGTCTCCTATTTTGCTTTTAGCAAACTTGTTGCATCATTTGTCTCCAGAACTTATCCTGGGACTGACCAAGAGATTGCTAAAGGTCTTTATTCATCCGAGAAATGTTGTCTGCCTGACTGTTTGTCTGTCTGCCTGCCTGCCTGCCCCCCCCTCTCTCGTTCTCTTTCCCTCTCTCTCTTTTTCATGTTCCTTCACAGGTTAAAGTCAAGCTATCTGCAAGCCATGGGCAATTATTTTAGTTGCAAAAGATGTCATAGATATTTCTCTGTTTTTTCCTGATACAGGGCACCTATATTTCACTTCATATTTGACTGACAGAAATGTAAGTCACCTTCGACATCAAACCATAGTGTGCAATAAAGTAGTGCAAGTTCTAGCTTTGCTTTCAGGCTTTTACATTTTTTTAAACTTCAAAGTCTCCATTTTGTGACAAGAAGGACAAACGTATATGATTAAGTCACAGCTGGGAGATAAGTACAGATCTCTTGGCTTTCATTCAACTTACTGTCCTTTTAGATCAGTTAATAGTTCAATATTTCTTGCTCAGTGCCCTAGTTTCCAAGGAGTAGGTAACTTAATTGCTTTTCATAGCCAGAAAAAGATCCCTTAATATTGGAATAATAAAAATAAAGTTATATGGTATTTCATCCTTAAGAGATTCTGACTGAGAGGCAAGCTGAAATATCTTTTCTTGAAATCCCAGAGGAGGGATGGGAAAATGTGTTGGCCCTAAGGATGACACAAAATGCTGAATCAAGGTCAAATGCAAAGAGATATTCACACGCAATTTCCTCCTTATGCTTCAGCAATTTCAGCACAAGTGAACTTGTAAGAAGAAGGAATTAAAATCACATTTCCCCTTTCCTAAGTGATCTATCTTGCAGGTGGTGGGATATTCTGGCTTTGGCCAAATTGCCACAGCCAACTCGCTGTGGCCAACTCATCACAGCCAACTTGCCATGGAACAACTCACTGCAGGACAAGAGTTACACTAATATCAAAGAAATGGTGAAATAGAATCATTAAAGAAAAGATACAAAAAGAGGGACAGAATGAAATATGAATGACAAAAAATAAAATATTTTTTATTTATTTTAAATAATTAAAGTGAATTGTTAAATTGTCCCACTTGCAAGTTGACTGAGTTGAGTTGGCTGCGGTAAATTGGCTGTGGGGAGTTGGCCACAGTGAGTTGGCTGTGGCAAGTTGTCCCATTCTGTCTGCAAAGCCTAGCAACTTATGAGGCCTAGCAACCTTCTATAGGATCCTATCAGCGTCATAGCAAAGCATCAGACACTCTGGATTCTGTTCTTCAGGGCTCAGTTATGGTTGGGTCTTGCAGAATGAGACCGCTCATTATATAGCCTACTGATCACATCATTCTTACTCTATACAGAAATGAAATTCAATCTGGTTTCTGCACCAGAGGACTCTGTAATTTTTGGGCAAAGATGCAAACTTCACTAGCTGCTAAAAATCAGAAGAAGAGAAAAAAGGAGGCAACAATGGATAATGGGCTTCTTTTTCGTTAAAAGAAGCAGTGCATAGATGGATAATATCGGATAAAATTATAAAAGCCAACTACCTTTCATGGGTAGTATTTTTATTTTTTATTTTTTTATTTTATTTTATTTTGAATTTGTATACCGCCCTTCTCCCTGAGGACTCAGGGCGGTGAACAGCCAAGTAAAAACATCAAGTACAAATATTAAAATACAGTTAAAATATACATATATAAATTTGGCCCCATTAATTAAAAACAATAAACAAAACACTTAAAAACACTTTAAAAAATTAGGCCAGCCCGGCTTGCTGGAAAAGGAAGGTTTTAAGGGCACGGCGGAAGGCACCGAGGTCTTGGATTCTCCTTATCTCTGGAGGCAATTGATTCCAGAGGGTAGGTGCCCCCACAGAGAAGGCCCTCCCCCTGGGGGTCACCAGCCTGCACTGTTTGGCTGATGGCACCCCGAGGAGGCCCTCTCTGTGGGAGCGCACGGGTCGATGGGAGATTGTCGGTGGCAGCAGGCGGTCTCGAAGATAGCTAGGCCCTATGCCATGGAGCGCTTTAAAGGTGATAACCAACACCTTGAAGCGCACCCGGAAGACCACTGGGAGCCAGTGCAGCTCGCGCAGGAGCGGTGTTACATGGGAGCGCCAGGCTGCTCCCGTCACTACCCGCGCTGCTGCATTCTGGACCAGTTGGAGCCTCCGGGTGCTCCTCAAGGGGAGCCCCATGTAGAGAGCGTTGCAGTAGTCAAGGCGAGAGGTGACGAGGGCATGAGTGACTGTGCACAGGGAATCCCGATCAAGAAAGGGCCGCAACTGCCGGATCAGGCGAACCTGACAAAAGGTCCCCCTGGTTACAGCCGTCAGATGTTCCTCCAAGGACAGCTGCCTATCCAGGAGGACTCCCAGATTGCGAGCCCTCTCTGTGGGGGCCAACGACTCGCCCCTAATAGTCAGTGATGGAGTCAACTGACTATATCAGGATGCCGGGAGCCACAGCCACTCAGTCTTGGAAGGGTTGAGCCTGAGCCTGTTCCTCCCCATCCAGATCCGCACAGCCTCCAGGCACTGGGACATCACTTCAAGGGCATCGTTGGGGTGGCCTGGGGTGGAGATGTACAGCTGGGTGTCATCAGCGTACTGGTGGTATCTCACCCCAAAGCCACGGATGATCTCGCCCAGCGGCTTCACATAAATGTTGAACAGGAGGGGCGAGAGGACCGACCCCTGAGGCACTCCACATATAAGAGGCCCTGAGGTCGACCTCTGCCCACCTGCCAACACGAACTGTGACCGGTCGGAGAGAAAGGAGGAGAACCACCGTAATACGGTGCCCCCCATCCCCAACTCTTCCAGCCGGTGCAGCATGATACCATGGTCGATGGTATCAAAAGCCGCTGAGAGGTCTAACAGGACCAGAACAGAGGAACAACCCCTGTCCCGAGCCCTCCAGAGATCATCAACCAACGCGACCAATGCCGTTTCCGTGCTGTGTCCAGGCCTGAAACCCGACTGGAACGGATCTAGATAGGATGTTTCCTCCAAGAATTGTGGAAACTGTCGCGCGACCACACTCTCAACAACAAATTTTAGAGTCTGGATTTGTAAATGGGTCTATGGTCTATGGTGCAAAACCAAATAGTGTCTTTGCTCTTGAAATAATTGTGAAAATAATTATTTTTATAATGAAATTATTATTCTCATAATGAAAATAATGAAAAGCTGAAATCAAATATCTCTCATATCAAAATTAATTCTATGACTTTTTCTGGTTGAATTGCAATTGCTCCCAGTCTCCTCCTGGATGAAAATCAAAGCACTGTTTTCCACCTTTAAGCCCTAGATGACATAGGGCATATTATTTGTGGAACCATCTCTCCAGAAGATATCTGTTAATTCCATCAGATTCGATAGTGTAGGCACACTCCAGAATAGGGGTCCCCAACCCCCAGTGCATGGATTGGTATCGGTCCATGGCATGCCAGAAAATGTACCACGCAGATAAGTGAAGCCCCATCTGTAGAATGCAGGCAGCATGTGAAACTACATCCCCTCCAGTCTGTGGAAAAACCTCTCTTTACGGAACTGGTCCCTGGTAAGGTTGGGTACCACTGCTCTAGAACCCTTCCCTAAAATGTCGCCATCTAGTGTGACCTTTTCCATTGACAACTTTTTCCCTGTGGAACCTTTCTTAACCCCCTGTCCCCGAGTTCTGACAGCCTCCATTGTCTTAGTATTCTTAAATGCAAACCTTCAAAACCTTTTCCAGACTGAATGAAGTTGGATCCTGGGTATAGTTTTCTTGGATGACTTGGAGGAGGTTGGCTGAGGCACCAGGTTTTTACTTTTTTTTTTTAAACTGTTTTTGGTTTTTATTGCTATTGTGAGATGCCCAGAGTTATATTTCTTAAGATGGGTGGCCACATAAACCTTCTAAATTAATTAAGTTAAATAAACAAACACATACATAAATACAGCCATCAGAAGGGGGTATACTGTTGATTAAACAAATGGTGTTTAATTGTTTAAGATTGTTTCAAAATGTTATTGAGAAAGTTGTTATGTATATCACTGAAAGTCATTTTTATTAGTTTGGATTCCATATATCTGCTTAAAAACACCCTTTCAGTGAGTAACGTAGAGTAATTACTGCTTAGAGGCAGCATGCATGTATCAATAGTATCACTCATATATTACTCTGGAATCAATAAAAATAAGAAATTAAATGTTTCTTTCAAAACATTTAATCAATAGAATCTACCCTTCTGGCTATTTTTAAACCAGTATGGTTTTAATGAACCATATACCTCCATGACTATTGAATATTTCTGCTTCTGGTGTAAAAAGGGAGAAAAATTGTGGGAAAGGCCACAAACTAGATCACATTTTGAAACAAAGGCCAGATTCTTTAGTTCTTCATTAATTAGGAATAATCAGAGGCAACCTTGAAACACAGCTCTTATTGCATTCTTCAGCCTAATGTTTATAGAACTTAGTCTGCAGTTCCAAACATCCACCGGAATCATTGTCATATCATCTGGAAAAAGAGAAAGCTATACTCTAAAACATTTGGAAAGCATACAAGACAGTGATGAATATTTGTTAATGCACGAGGACATTTAGCTCATTTAATTTTCCTAACTACAGCCTCCATTGCTAGTAAATATTGTGGTTTCTATGTAAAACACCAACAAATCATTTTCCATAACCACCTATTAAACCAATGCTTTCAATTAGCTTGTAATATAAGATGTATAAAACTTGCAACAAAATTATTCCCAAAGTTAAATGCAAAACTTGGCACAATTCAAGGGGACTATCTTCTCGGTAACACTCATAATGGTGTATAGGTATTCCTCAATTTACAAGGGTTCATTTAGTGACTGTTCAAAGTTACAATGGCACTGAAAAAGTGACTTATGACTTTTTTTCACAATTATGACCATTGCAGCGTGCCCATGGTCATTTGATCAAAATTCATATGCTTGGTATTTGACTCATATTTATGAGTGTTGCAGTGTCCTGGGGTCAAGTGATCACCTTTTGCGACCTTCTGACAAGCAAAGTCAACAGGGAAGCCAGGTTCACTTTACCAAGTGGGCCTTCATCAAATCTCAAAAAAAGACCCTACAGGAGCTTCTCCACAACAGATAATGAAGAAAACAATAAACAAAGCAACATTGTCATTCCGTACGTTACAGGCATATTGGAAAAGTACAGGAGGATCTTCAGCCAATGTAACATATGTCCACACTTCAAACCCAAGATTACACTAAGGCAGAAGCTTGTCCACTCCAAAGCTAAAACACCCAGACATAAACTGAGCAACATGGTAAATGCAGTACAACGCAGCAAGCCATCTGCAGATCTGTACATTGGGGAAACAAAACAACCACTTCATAAGTGCATGGCACAACATAGGAGAACAAATACATCAGGACTAAATTCAGCAGTCCATCTGCATTTAAAAAGCACAGGCCACTCATTTGAAGACAGCAAAGTCCACATTTTGGATAGAGAAGAAAGAGGGGTCAAAGAGGCCATCTATGTCAAAATTGAACAGGCCTCTCTCAACAGAGGGGCAGAGATGCGACATCATCTATCTCCAATCTACAACACAGTCCTTTCAACAGTTCCAAGAAGGCTCCACACCCATTTGCACCACTCAGGTGACCCTGATGACACAGATAAATCTCCAGGTGACCTTAATGACTCACTAAAATGATGCAAATGTCCAGCTGTTTGCAAGGAGTATAAATCCTTCCATTCCCCACCATCCAGTCAGAGCTGAAGAAGCTTCTTGGATAAGAAATGAAACATCTTCAAAGAAAAACCAGAAAATCCAGTTGCTTCTTGAAAAAGCACCCTTGGAGCACTTAACAATCGTTACTAAGTGAAGAAATGCAGTGATTTACTTAAGAAATGTGGCAAGAAATGTCATAAAATGAAGCAAAAATCACTTAACAAAGTTTCATTTAGCAACAGAAATTTTGGACTCAATAATACTATCTGTGTATGGTTTTTCTTTGGCAGTTTTGCCTTCCAGATACTGGATGGGAATTATAAGAAGTATAGACTTGGCAACTCTTTTAACACTGGAAGTTTCATTTGTTCTCAGAAGAATATTGATATAACTTATTTCGAAGAGGAAGTCCTAACAACTTTATCACAGAATACTCTGTGCTTCAAAAGATGCCTTTATTTCTTGAGATTGAGAGACCAAACAGCCTTCCCAGAAGGGTCTTATAAATGTAGCTGTCCCCCAACTTTCAAATGCACTTAATTTTTGACTTAATTTTTATAAGAGTAATGCTTAGAGGAGGGAATTCCTAGACAGATAAGACTTCTTCATGTGATTTCAGTGTTTATATATATTAAAAAAAAAAAAAAGCAATAAGAGCCGTGTTGGTGCAGTGGTTAGAATAATACAGTATTACAGGCTAATTCTGCTGATGGCCAGGAGTTCAATCCCAACTGGCACAAGGTTGACTCAGCGTTCCAGCCTTTCAAGGTCAGTAAAATGAAGATCCAGATAGCTGGGGGCACTATGCTGACTCTGTAAACTGCTTAGAGAGGGCTATAAAACATTATGAAGTGGTGTATAAGTCTAAGTGCTAGTTCTATTTATTGTATATCCCACTTTTACTCCAGTAGCTTATGAAGGGATCTCTCTTCACTTTATTCTCATAACAATAACTCTGAGAAGGATCTTGAATCTGGCCTTCCAATACCTGGTCCAACATCTTAACCATTATACCACCCTGCCCTCAATTGTTTAATAGAGCAATGCATGCATTCCACCACAAACAGGTATACAATCTCTAGTGTTTCCCTGTTTAAATCAACATCTGCTTTGAAGGGATTGACTTTGATTTGCTCCAGTCTAACCAATTGTTTCAGATTGGATCTCACTTATTGCTTTTGATTGACCTGCACATGGCATTGCTGTTTATCTATACAACTAAATGCCACATTAAATTAGTCTTTTGACTAGCAAAAGTCACTTTGTTTTCAACGGATTAAGTAGAAAAAAGAAGACTATACTCTCTTTTTAATAAACCACAATCTCCATCAAGGCCATTTTTTTAATAGAATCATAAAATTATGATATCCCAAACACTGTTGGGCCCAACAGGGGTGGACGTTTTGATCTGTCTCCAACCTCACCCTTTTTAGAAAAGCTTGTTATTGAGAAAATGGTAAGATTGCAGCTGCAGAGGACTCTGGAGCAAGTAGCAAGACTGCAGATGCTGCTTCCCCCATCTTACTTCAAAAGATGTTAAATGTTAGAAATTTTAAAATTAAAATGTAATGCAGAATTCTTCCTGGCAATTAATCCAAATTAAACGTTCATTATCCCACCACACCTTTTCAGACTCTGCCTTGTGGAACTGCAAGGTTCTGCAAGAACTTGATGGAGGTCCATGAGAAATAAGCTTCTCCCACCAAAAAAAAAAAAAAAAACAGAGGAGGAACATGCTACCAGGATTGTAATGAGACTGAAGAAAAATGAGATGGACCCTTCAACAGTTTTTCGATTTCAGACTGATTTAGCCTTATTTTATAGTGCACCATAGAGAGTGCCAGAATAGGGAATGAAACAACTTTCTGGGGTGGTTAAGATTAAAGCCCTTTCTCTTTTATACTAGTTTTGGGGTTTCTATAAAGTATATACATAAAACTGAAATGATAAAGAAGGAATTTGTATCTCTCTTTTAGCAAAAGTATGCAACTTGTCACTACGTCAACCTCCTCACCAGGAGATAATAAGATAGTCAATGTAACAGCAAATGTTTTAAAAGAGATTTAAGGGGAGGACCAGAAAATTACAGTCCTTAGAGCCTAATAGCCCTGAAAAATTGAAGTGAAAGGTGCTTTGGGAATGTAAGGTGTGAAATGGCCCTAAATGAAAAGAGACTAATATAGCAATGAATGAGGGAATTATATGAATGATTTTCCAATAAGAACAAATCTGGACATGGAGTTAGGGGAGACTGCCCCTATTAATGTACAGAAAATGCATAACCAGATTTAAAAAAGAAACACTGAATGTAGCAAGGCTCAACACTCCACAGGCTATTAAGTAGCCATTACCATGGAAACTGTAGAGAGAGGCTCACTAGAATTCAATGAAAGTAAGAATTACAATCAGCAAGCAGTTTTGGTGCCTGCTTATTGGTATATGTTATGATAAGCTTGCATTTAAACTATTAGAGATATAAAATAAACACTTTTACAGTAGGGTTAACAGGTGGTGACCAACTGCAGAATATAGCTTGAAAAAGTCAACCTTATAGTCACAACGGTAAGTTGACTCTAGAGGGCAATGACATTGTTTATGAATTTGTGACACAGAGGGGGTAGCAATAAAATTAAGAAACTGGTTATATGATGCTGAAAATTTTCAAGGAGGCTAATGTAGACTGTAGTTAAAAAATAATTTCAAATATCAAAGAAATAATTTTCAATATTCTCAGAGTAATAATAAATAAAATTCCATGACAGAAGAAGCTGGTAGGAAAAGGAGTTCAAGATGGTTGTATATCAGAGGTGGGGTTCACATATTTTTACCACCGGTTTGCCCCACACGTGCACATTCGCTTCATGCACGCACGCGCCTTCCACACATGTTTTTTGCTCTCACGCATGCCTTCTGCACATGCTTCCAGCCTAAAATATGTGGCTAAATAGGACAGCATAGCACTGGGGTGGGTGGGCAGGCCCACCCACGATCTCCGCTACCAATTCACCCGAACCGGTTTGAACCAGCTGGATACCACCACTGTTGTGTGCATTCCTACCATCTCCCATGGCAGGGAGAAATGCTCAAAGCATTTCAGTAAGAAGGCAAAATGAAAGACTGTGTAGGAAGCCAGAATGGCTGCTCAAAAAAGATTAACTTAGAAAACTAGAAATCTGTTTTGAAAACAAACCATATGGGAAGTGAAAGGAAGATCATTTTGGAAAAGTGATTTTAGCAGCATTGTATTGCTAATGGTAAAAATACTTAAGTTCAGGATGAGTTGAAGCTAACAAAGAATTAAACTAGCAGGTCCAATCCTTCTTATATCATGATCAGAGTGACTTTCCCAACCTGGGAAAAGTTTATGATGACTTCCATAGGACACTGTATAAATCCTTCCTGGGCCTTGTTCTTGTTTTGCCAAGACCATCTGTATCACACACACTATAACTTGAAAAAAAAATGTTTTCAGCTGATTAACTCCCTTCCTTATGGATCAATCTATTTTCATCAGATATCTATGCCCACTTCTATCCATAGAAACACATAAACCTGTCTTGCATCAAATATCATAACATTTCCTCATCTTCTATTCATCAATGTCCATGAGAAGACAACAGGAGGCAAATATCATAATGTGCGTTTATTTATTTATTAAATTGTTATGCCATTCATCTCACTGATACAGTATTGTGACATCATAATATAAAATTTGTCCTTTTTGTACATCAATCTATACAAACTTTCTACAATTCATAACAGTTCAGAGCAATCGTGTTTTATATAGAAAGGCAGTGAATGATAGGGAAGCACGGTATTTGGGTTCCATTTTCAAAATATGACTAATTGGTAGATGGTACATTTATCATGCTGTCCTCTCATGCTGCTTCATCATAGCAAGAGGGATTTCCTGGGAGGGACGAATGAAGGATTCTGAGAATGTACAACAAGAGTATATTGAATGTAACTACATGAGGCCAGAGGGCCATGATGGCTCAGTGGCTAAGACACTGAGCTTGTTGATCGACAGGTCAGTAATTCGAATCCCTAGTGCTGTGTAATGGAGTGAGCTCCTGTTATTTGTCCCAACTTCTGCCAACCTAGCAGTTCAAAAGCACATAAAAATGCAAGTAGAAAAATAGGGACCACCTTTGGTGGGAAAGTAACAGCATTCTGTGTGCCTTTGGCATTTAGTCATGTTGGCCACATGACCACGGAGACGTTTTCGGACAGTGCTGGCTCTTCGGCTTTGAAATGGAGATGAGCACCACCCCTAGAGTTGGGAACGACTAACATATATGTGTCAGGGGAACCTTTACCTTTACTTTACATAAGGACAATGTCACAATGTAGGAAAAAAGATTCATAGAATCATAGTTGCAAAAATGAAATTAAAGTATAACATGGATCATAAGTAGCATGAGAAATGTCAATATAATAAAAAGAGAAATTAATCAACTTCACATGGACATTTTAAGCTTCAGGAAACTGAAAGTGAATGGAATTGGACACTTTCAGCCAAAATATTTTGTTTGTTACTCAGGAGATGAAAACAAAGAAGGAAAATACTATTTTCATAGTAACAAGGGATATAACATCAACAAGACTTGGGTACAATGCAGTCAATGACTGAATAATACTGGAAACTTTTTAATATAATGGTTATCCAAGTTTATACTCCAATATCCTATGACAAATAAAAGGAGGCTGATGAATTTATGATTAAGTTTGATAACATACAAGCAAGATATGCTGTTTGTTGTTAGAAATCAGAATGCCAATATTGGAAATAGTAAGAAGGAAACCCTTACTGATTATATGGCACTGAAAATAGAAATAAATCAGTTTCTGACAATCCAATAATTTCTTCATGGTAGATAATAAAATGACACCTATATACGTGAACTTCTCCAGATGGAGTACAAAGACATTAATTATATTATTTTTACAATGAGGTGTTATAGCTCAGTTATAGCAACAAAGACAAGGCCAGAGGCTGACTGGCAACAGACCACAAATTGCTCATATGCAAGTTCCAAGTCAAGCTAAGGCAGAAAACCAAAGCTAACAAATTTCTTACAATATAATCTTCAGCATATATACATGATTTACAAACTGAATGTTAGAATTTGCTTTGAGGTTCTGAACTTTATTGGGAGAATCAGAAGTCAGAAAAGAATCACACTATGCAATGAAAGAAATTGTTAGGGATGAATGTGAAGAAACAGAAGAAAACAAACTGAATGTCAGAACAAACAGTGGAAATACATCAATGAAAATAAAGGCAAAGATCTTTCTGGAAGGCTGGTAGAGAACTTCCCCTTGGGACTATTAAATTATAATATAAATATATTTATAAACATAAAATAAGTATATTTACCATTTCTTTCACATTTACCATTTTCCACAGTTATGCTGTATTTGAAATAGCTCATGAAAGAGATTGTTGAAATACAAATATCAGTCAAATATAAAGTAGATTCTTGCAAACAGTTCACAAAAGCATGCCATATTTAAATGCGATAAATGACATCTGAATTATTTGTAGTAAAAATAAGAGTGTCAACATTAACACTAGTAGTCTAATATTATTCCATTTGCTTTTAGCTGGTACCTTGTCACATGCTTTCCAGGGTCTGTAGGAGACAGTGTACATCGGGTGTGATAAGATGGGTCTCTCTTTGACCATTGCCACACTTCAAGTGTCTCCATACAGTCATTCACAAAACCCTCTTTGTTGATGACTGTGTGTTCCTGGTCAGTGGTGGGTTGTTACCGGTTCACCCTGGTTAGGGCGAACCGGTAGTGGCAGTGATGGGAGGCTCCTCCCACCTGCCCAGATGCTTCTGCGCATGTGCAGAAGTGTCATGCACGTGAGTGGGTGCATGCCCATGAGTGAACCGGTAGCCACGGGTTTGAAACCTGTCCCTGCTCCTGGTGCATAAAGACAGTTATCTACCATTGTTGCTGAATAAATTTTCAGCATTTTTACCTATCAGTCTGAACAAAACTGGAATATTTTACTAGCCTGTGCCAAATACCAAGCCCGTAGAATCAAAAATCACTGCTGATACTATCAAACTCATAAATGTTAAATAGCTTTGAATACTTGCCAATACTTCCCAAACATGGCAAGCATCATTTCAAGCTTTCAAGTAATGGGTTTAACTAAACATTCAAGTAATTTTTCACTCCATGATCAGCAAGGGCAAGTAGGCACTGGGGCAGCTGCATACTAGATTGGTCAATCCATAAAACCTCTGTGCCTCCTCAAAGCTAAACATCTAGAAAGATATGGTTATCCTTTCCCTCTTATATAGATGTGAGTCCTGGAGTCTGTACTGAAGGTACATCACACAAATGGTCAAATTTCACATGGGCACTCTTAGAACAACATCAACAAATACTATAACATGAATTTTCACTGCCCCACAGTATTAGACTCTGGTTCTAGACTGGGACAGCACAGTCATGCCTGTGTCTACAAATGGACTGCACAACAGGGTACTTTCTTTGAACCTAAGAGACTTTCACCTGAACAGTAAAGAGGGACATGATATAATCTCTGCCATTATGTGTCAGGGTTCCAAGTAACACCCCCAATGAAAGAAAACTCTGAGGCTTGAGTTTTTTCAAAGTTACATTTTATTAGAGATGTCATTGATACATTTTATTGGCACATCTGGAAAAACCCGAATCTGAAAGTTTCCAGGTTTTCCCCCCAAGGAAAAGTTCAAATCCCTGCCCAACATCCACAAGTCCATCACATGGTCCAATCCAGCATCGTTCCCATTGGGGATACCTCCCAGTTCCAGTCTTCCAGGTGCAAGGCAAGTTGTCCTTGATTTCTTGAGAAAGGAATGTTATTATGACCATGTATCACTCATGCTCCACATAATCCCCCCTCTCAGTTTCCCACAGTAGTAAATATGGCAGGTCTGAAGGCCTAATACAAAAGATGGCTTCCAGGCCTGACATTATGCTTATGAATGTCACATGACACACACAGACACACACAAATAAATAAAAAAATGTATTGTGATGCCACAATATACTTTCCATCATTGCCCCATTCCAGCCTGTAGATATGAAATATTGCTTGAATTTTTCATCATTTTTGAGATTTTTGTAGGACATTTGATGCTCAGTTGGCAGCTGATTCACCAGCAGTTCCCCCTTATGAAACCCAGGCACTCATTCACTTTTATGCCACCCATTCCCAATGGGTCTAGGTAGCTAATACATTGGCATATAAAATAACGAACCCCCCAAAATATGTAATGACTTTTTCTTTAAAAAAAAAAGTGCAAACTATGTGCCTGGCAACCTTCCTTCAATTTTAATACACAACCTTCTTGTACATGATAGAAGATAGTCCAAGAGGGGAATATTTACTTGGGGAAAAAAATCAGAGTGGGGGAACCTACTGAAAATGCTGCTTCCAAGTTCCCATCAGATGGCAATTCTCTAGGGCAAGGGTGTCAAACTCACGGCGTCACAGTGGCATCACGTGAATTATCAGGACTTTTTCCCCTTCACTAAACTGAGTGTGAGTGTGAGTGTGAGTGTGAGTGTGAGTGTGAGTGTGAGTGTGGCCAGTGTGTGACGCATCCGACCCACAGGCTGGGAGTTTGACAACCCTGCTCCAGGGTCATGATTTGGCTTGACAAAAAGAGTCACTCAGGTAATCAGATCTGAAACCATTTAAGTACCTTCAACCACACATGAATCTAATTGGCAATCAACACAGCTTCCAAAGCAATGGATTTCCTAAGTACATTGGTATACACCCATCATTTCCTGGTACACCATATTATATACCATCTGTAGGTTCTAAATGTTCTTTAAGGGCAACTCCTACCAAGATCATTGATCCCTGCTGACTAATCAGCTTGGGGAATCATAGTCAATGTGCTAATGTTGTAATTCCACCCAAGATTTGGTGGTTGCATGCTAACATTATAAAGCTAATTCAGACCAAGAGTAATATTTTCTACCATTGCTTGCTATGGTTGAATGTTTTAATTCTTTGTCTTATATTGCCTTGAGAATTTGCCCAAATGGAGTTGCTTTTCACAGCTAATGATGGTTTTCGTGTAAAGCATTTTCCACCACCCCTTTGGCTCAGCTCTAGTTTTAATCATGTTTGCTTAAGGAGTCTGACTTTCCCTTACCATCTGATGGTCATATTAGCATAACAAGCAGTGTTGTCTGCTCTGTTACTGCCTTTCTTTCTCTAATTACTATTTTGGGTAATTTTTGGTGTTCACTGGTAATTTTGAGTCACAGCTGCTGCCTCTCATTCGATTTGTTTATTTTCTATAGGGCAATTTATATTAGGAAAATGAATTTCATTAGACTCGAGTTTTTATGTATCTTCTGGGAGTGTAATCCATTTCTAAGGGTTCTTATTTGCAAGCTTTTCTTGTAATTATTTGTAAAGAATGTAAATGTTGTATTGCTGTATGCATTACTTTCTTTAAAAATAATCCAAGTTCTTGGTTGATTTCACATTGGATGAATGCTTTGCTTTTGTTTTGTTTTTTATCTTGTTTCTTCCCTATTCCTTCAGGATATGATCCTGCCAAACCTTCAGATTCTAAGGAATGTGATGTTTGAAATCAGTGGTTTTTAAACATTGTTTAACATTGACTGGATAGTGTGAATGCAGCCTCTTTTTCAGCTCTGCTTGATATTCAGATACCTAGATACCCTCTCCCCCCCTCTCAATTCAATGCAATTGTGAATGCTTGGTGCTATACAAAGTCAACAAGTCACTAAGAAGTTCCTCAAGAACTCAGTGGGACTATGGAAAACAATACTTCCGTCAAATGCAATATATGCCAAACTGATGCAGCATCCTTGCTACTGTTCTGCATAGGCTTGAACCCCCTCATCCAGATAATTATAAGAACTAAAAATGGATATAAGTTCAAGGGTGGAACTACTATGTGTCACTTCTAAATAGATGACCCAAACTGTAAGCTGAGCTATCTATTTGCTTATCCACTTGACACAGATCAATAATGACATTGGGATGTCCTTTGGATTGAAGAAGTGTGTCCAGTTATAGTCCAGAGAGGAAAGATAGTTAGATGGTGTGGAACTATCAGTGGACCATATAGGAAACATACAGATCAGTTACAAGTATATTGGTATCCCACAATAAGGAGTCAAAAACAGCCAAATCCAAATGCCACCAAAGGATAAGACAGGTCTGAAGAGCCATGCTCAATGGAAAAAAACAAAATCCATGCCACCAGTACTTATTCCCTGCCAGTGATAAGGGTGCTGGTATACCCCTGCTAGTATCATGAGTTGGCCAAAGGAAGTCATGGAACTGCCATTGTGGAGACCCAGAAATTCCTCACAATATACAGAGGTTTCTACACCAAGTCCATACCCAGACACTGTATACCAGCTAGGATGGGCAAAGTCTAGTGATTGTCAAAGTTACTGTCCTGGACAAACCCTGGAGCATCCAAGACTACATCAATGATGCCACTCAAAAAGAATGCAGTAGTAAACATGGGAGGAAAATCAAGTGGACAAAGTGGCATAATAAAATAACACCCTGCATAGGATGTACCATTGACAGATAGGTAAGGTGGCGGGTATTGTGAAATCCTACCAGTGACTGGAAATGGCTGGATTAAAAAAACAGCATAGAGGCAATAATCATAGCAGCACAAAAGAGGAGTCAAGCTCCTGATCCAAAGAAATGGGTGGGGGGGGAAGGTCTATCACATTAGACAGGATCCAAGGTGCAAACTATCAGAATACACCATGTAATACACCATGGCAGGGTTTGATATGCAAGCAGGAACAGTGCATACTGAATGGCACAACTAAGTACTTGGCATTGTATACAGGAACATCTGCACAGGGAATGGACTAGACCCTCCCAAGTTCAGATGGGAAATTCCACAGAAGGTCATGGAGAGTAACAAGGCTAAAGTCCTATGAAACTTTCAGATCCAGACAGACAGACAGATAGGTACTGACCTATCAACCTTGTCATGGTAATAGACAAGGACCAGAAGACAGTAGCGGTGAGTTGTAGCAGTGCCACATGACAGTAACTTTAGGAAAAATGAATATGAGAAGCTGGAGAAGTAGCAGGGCCTGAAGGAGGGGCTGTGACTCCTAAGCTGGAAGAATGGCTCCAACAGATCCCAGGAATATTAGAGTTCTCTGTCCAGAAGAGTGTAGTGCTAGGAATAGCTAAGGTACTGTTCAAAACCTAAAATTCCCAGGCCTTTGGTAGAGTACCTGAAACTGAGGAAGATGCATACTACTTATAGGAATCAGAAGGGAATTTTTTTATAGAATATGATTTTTTTTTAAAAAAAATAATAATTATGTCATAAATCTAATGAAGGAGAAACATTAATCAAATGTATAACAAAATAATTCACTTTAAATAACAATCTAATACATTTGCTAGGTTCACATGTAGAAGCAAGAAGTAGAAAGATCTCACTGTAGTCATCACTGTACAAATGTGATAAACTACATGAGCAAGATGAACATAGATGATCCAATTCCAGAGGAAAAAAAGGACTAAAAGCTGAAGATGAAAGTGGCTTAATAAACTCTTCTAAATGTCAGCCTTTTGCTCTACTTTGAACTTGCTGATGGCCTTATATTATGTCTGAACTAAAGTGACCATAGATCCCTAGCAGTGGATTCCCTTTCTACTTTCTCTCCAAAATTAATAAAAAAGAAAGAAAATGAGTTGTATCATTTTTCTGTCCTTCCAATTAGAATGGAAAGGGGCATAACTCTGGTCAATTTTACTTGCTAAAAAAATCATTTTGTCAATGTACCTGTAAGAAAACAAACAAAAAAGGGTTTACTATTTTTCACTTAATCAGTAAATTTGTAAAAACTAAGAATATTTGTTCTATCTGTGGATTTGAAAAACAACTCATATTTTTGTGGTAAATTTGTTAAAAAGGGAAGGGGCATAAAAGAGAATCAATCAATCTGATTGGAGAAGGCATTCCTGCTACAGATCTCAGTAGCCAATTGGAATGTATCAGTCACTGACATATTGTTGGGATGATGCAAGTTCAATGCTATTGCAGGAAGATCTAGAAAATCTAAGGCCCGTAACGTTTTTCTGACTTAACCTTGAAGCCCTGTAACTAGCAGGAACTGATATACATACCATTCTCCTCAGTTGGTAGAACTGGGATCCATTCTATCCTGGTCTCCCTATGTAGACAAAGTTTTCTATCAAAAATTAAACTGGATAAATTAAACAGCCTTTTTTTTCCTTTTTTTTTAATATGTTTTTATTAAAGAAATGTATGGCAAAATGAAAACCATAAGAAAAAATCAAAAGAATAAGGAAAAATAGGGAGCATTGAGAAAAGAAATAGAAAAAGAAAAGGAAATACAAAAAGGAAACAGAAAGAGAAAGCAAGAGAAAAATAATAATAATGATGATGATGATGATAAAGAAACATCTTCTTGAGAGTAGCTCTAGATATATTTGATATAAGCTTACATTATTTTCCTTATTTCTATATACTACTATTTCTAATTTTCAAGCCTCTAAATCATATGTTCATTTTTTCTTTATTTCAGCAGTAAATCCAAAATAGGCTTCTAGTCACTAATAAATGTACTATAGTTGTTGATCTTTCTACAATCAAACACATTAATTTTGCCATCTCTGTTAGTTCTGTCATTCTCATCAGCATTTCTCTGTTGTTGGTATTTGAGAGTCATTCCATTTTTTTTTCATAGATAGTCTCAAAGCAGTAACCATTATATAATATAATCTTCCATTGTTCTTTTCTAATTGAACATCCATTAATTTCAACAACAACCAAAAATCTGACTTCACATGAATGTTGTTCTTTAAAATTCTTTGTGTCATTGTCTGTATTTGAACCCATTTTTTCTGGTTTTTTTAGAAGTCCACCAACCATAATAAAATGACTTTTCCTGTTGTTCACATTTTAAACATAAATTTCATGTACCTTCGTACATTCTAGACAATTTTTCTGCAGTCATAAACTAAGGGCACATAAAATATTTTTTATGAAAATATTTATTTTAGGTTATAACATAATAATAATTTAAATCCTTTTAATCACATGTTTTCCCATGGTTCTATCCAGTGGTGAAATCCAATTTTTTTTTTACTACTGGTTCTGTGGGCGTGGCTTGGTGGGCATGGTGTGGCTTGGTGGGTGTGGCTTGGTGGGCGTGGCAGGAGAAGGATACTGCAAATTCTCCATTCCCACCCCACTGCAGGGGAAGGATATTGCAAAATCTCCATTCCCACCCCACTCTGGGGCCAGCCAGAGGTGGCTTTTGCCGATTCTCCAAACTACTCAAAATTTCCGCTACCGGTTCTCCAGTACCTGTCAGAACCTGCTGGATTTCACCCCTGGTTCCATCCATATATTATGTGCAAATGAAATGACTGTTGAAGGTGGTTGCTTGTTCTGTGGTTGCTTGGAACTCCTGGGACAACTGATAACATCCCAAAAGGAACTTTCTTCTGAACAAGTCATGTCAAGCAAAGTGAAAGTCAGTCATATCAGTGAAGTCAACATGTGAATCACTGAAAACAAAGCAAGATTCCCAAGAAGTCCTGACAGCTGAGCTATGAAAGAATCCCAAGAAAGAGAGGAAGAATTTTTTTACCCCATTAAGTTTGTGGCATAATGAAATGGGATGCTCTTGTATCAAGAAATTGTTGGATAAAATAATTATCTTACATTTTATAGAAATGCTGGTGAAATATACTATCTCATTTGAACGAGAATGTATAGCTCTTTTGTTAATGTGTATTAAATTTAGCTATGTGGTAAAATAACTTCATGCACTTTCAAGGACAAAAGCTTTGGGCAAAATTTAAATCCTCCTAATGCATTAAATTTCAAAGCAAATTTAAAATATAACAATGCTTAATAATATAGAAGAACTGATTTTCTAAAATTATTTATCAAGTTATGGATGAATGCACACCATTTACAGTTCTGTAGACAATGCTAAATAAAAAGAATCACGCATAAAGATGTAATTTTTTTTACTATGTTAAATATGTGAGAATATATCTAATAAATACTAAGGTGGCAAAGTGTTTTTAAAATATTTAGATTCCATTAGCTGAGTGCTAGAAACTAATATAGCTCTGCTGGAAAAAAAAAAGAATGTAATAAATGCAAGTGGTTAAATAAACTTTCTCTCATTGAACACACTAAGAAATGCCATCCTAAATGAATTTGCAGGAATTATTAACAATTATTCTTTTAGTTATTATTATGGACCTCTTAGTTGCATCCAAGGCAACCCTTAGAAATGGTTCAAAATTTCACTATTGTTGTAATTTAACATTACCAATTGCAATTCAAGGTTAGAATTCACCATCATATTGACTGAAGTGTGTCCGCTGATAGTTCTGATCAACTGATAGCTTTTGACTGATTGTTGACATGGGGGGGGGGATGCAAGGTTATCGATTTTATGGGTTTTTTTAATATGAGATGGGCAGTCATATAAATTATCTAAAATAATTAAATAAATGCAGACAATACAATACAATACAATACAATACAATACAATACAATACAATACAACACAACACAACACAACACAACACAACACAACACAACACAACACAACACAACACAATACAATAATATTGACCAAGGCTTCCAAGTGACACCTACACATTTGTTTCAATCAAGGAGAATATTTGTATTTAGATTTGAAATGAGGGGTCCTTGGATATCTCTGAGCTTGCTTATTTTCTTGCAGTCGATCACTAGCACCGATGATGTTACCTAGTTAGGGTAATGAAACATCTGCAAGAAAACAAGCAAGCTCAGAGAGCACCAAGGACCCCAAATAACCCAATTATCTGGAACTCAATTCTCACAGTTAGTTAGTTAGTTAGTTAGTTAGTTAGTTAGTTAGTTAGTTAGTTAGTTAGTTAGTTATTGACCACTATGCCCGTCTGTATCATATTCAATTTGAGGTAAACATCATAGGAAATCAAGTAACTCCTTTGCATTCCAAGTTCAGTGGTGTAATGCTCTGAAAGGAAGTTCTATCATGAGAAGGTTAAAGATTTCTAGTTATAGCTCTTCTATATGAATAACAAACGAGATGCTTTTTTTGATAGCTCTTTTATAGCTTGCTATAGCTAGATTAAACTCAAGTGCAAAAGGACCTTAATTTTCTTTATCATCAGTTTGACATTGTTTAACAGATGTTTTCTGGAAACTATTGTAGTCTTTCTAATTTATCTCTCTATAATGTGTAGAAAATATCTCTGGTTAATAGCCTGATTATTAAGCTTAATTCTTTTTCAGTCACATGTATCATTGTTGTAGCAACTTTGAGTTCAAATAATAAAAATGATTAAAAAGTGTTGTGTTTTGACTCTGAGCACTTGAACATAGGGATGGTATTCTGATAATTTTCACTTTCAAACAGAAAGAGATAAATTTAGTTGTACTGCTTATTGCCGTGGTGGAAAACAGCTGTGGGAAAAATTCATGTACTGCTCATATATTAAGAATAATCATTGTAAACCACAATCATTGGCTCTCTAGAACACTAAGCTCAACAATATGATCTAAAAATTCCAGTGGGTGGGTTCATATATCATTCTGAGTCATAAAGTGGTAGTTTGGTTTTGGCTTATCATGTTTTATGAATCCTAGCTATGGGGCAAATTAAATATTTATATGACCATACCCTTGATTAGGAAAATAAATATCAGACTCCCTTTTTCCTAGAACTCTTTTTGCAGATGGTTCTATGAAACTGTTGTGAGATATCACCTTCTATGGATCCAAAAGAGTAGCAAGTCTTTGAATTTGCTAGTTGTAATGAAAATGCTCATTTTTGTTGAATAAAGTTTTTGAACATCTATCCTATGGGGTCAAGACCATCACCGGCTTAGTCAACATGACATCCCTTGCCAGTGGAAAAATTTTGTTAGAAATATCTTTGAAAAGATTGTTCCAAAATGTGTCTGTTGGAATTTTCCCCCCCAAAAAAATTCCATTGTGGTGAAAAGTGACATCCTATTATTGGTCTGAAATTGTTGTAGTGGAATTAGATCAGAACCATGAAATTTCAAGCTAGATTGAGAAACTACTCTTTCAGAGAAGTTACACTGACATATCAGCAGACAATGGCAATTGGAGTAAGATTCAAGAGGAAGAAAATGCAAGAGAAAATAAAGATTCTAGTGAAAGGATTTAAGAAGAAGAGTTGGAAGAATGGTAGCACTCATAACAGCTGATGATCAAGAAAAGAATAATGAGTTGGGGGTGGAAGATGCTGGAGAGAGATGAAAAGGAAGAATTAGACCCAGAGGGATGACACTGGAAGAGAAACATAAGCCATGTAGAGATAAATTAGAGAAAACCTAAGTCCAAGTAATATCCTAGGCTTGTGGCCACAGCTGTAAAGGGGCCAAAGGGAAAATGGAAGGGGTTAATTTATTTCCTTTTATTAAATTTATATGCCATTTATATGATTCCATGGGTGTACCTCTGATTTGTTGGTATATTTGTCCATAAAATTGAAAGTAGGTAGTGAGGCACAAGCAGGTGAGGTCTGTGATTCTGAATATTTCAGTCTTACTATATTTGGCTATGTTTGGTGCATTAATATGTTGAAACTTCCATGTTTACATAAAACATCCCATAATTCAGATCTTTTCACTTTTTCCTATACTCACTGTAAATAAAGGAATGTATTTAGCCTATTTTGTTAGATGCTGTGTATTGTGAAGTACAGCTGTCATGGATTCTTTGCTATTCCTGGGTCTATGGATATGAAGAGTGCCATGACATTGAATGAAATCATAATCTCTTAACCATAATTCTCTTACCTTTGATTTTCTGGAGGCACCATACCCAGTATCCCAAAAAGAAAAAGTGGGGAATTGATAGAATATTTGGGCCCTTTATGAGATGTCCGAGTTTTTTTTTTTTTTTTTTTTGTAAGTTCTTTAGATAAATTGTATGTTAGTGTGCCTGGTGATGATACAATTGGAACAACTGGTATGTCAGACTAGTGTATTTTGGGGCGAAAAAAAGAACCATGGGATACTGCTTTTCATGTACTACTCTTCTTCTTTTGTGATCTCATCTTTCATAGTTAAGTCATTAAAGGTTCCCTTAATCAGGTTTTCTAGTTTCTGTATTGAGGTGGTATTAACCATGATGTAGGTTTCCTTTTCTTCTGGTCATTTTATGGCTTTTGTATGTACAAGATGTATATGCATTTGTCTTTGCTGAACCAAGTCTGGTTGACAAAACACAAAGCATACAGGTTGATGTGGAATGATTGGCTGAAAATTATTGATGGATTTTTGGATTTGTTAATGATGTGATGTTGCATGGTATGATATGATGTGAATACTTTCTGGTGCCAGCAGACTATGAAAGATTTAGTAGAGGTCATGGAAAGCCTTTCAAGACAAAAGCAACCAACAATTGGATAATGATTTCTACTTCTAATTGAATGCTCCATTGTTAGTCCGAATAGTTAGACTGTTGGTATCTTCGGCATCAAGCCACTGATAGTAGGTGCCAGATTGGTTTGCAACACAACCATGATCATCCATGCTTTAACTGGGGATAGCAGACCTGGAGTGCATTACCAAAGCCTGTTTGCACAAAGAATTTGATGTGGCCTCTTAGTTCTGCCTTTTTGGTATAATTGTGGTGAAACTTTGGCCTAGTCACGGATTTGATATTGTACTGTATATGTACTTGATTTACTGTTAAAGTTGGTTTTTTATTTTAAATTTTGACAGTTGAATAAAGCAGAATAATCTAAAACTTTTGGGTTATTTATGAAGAGCTCATGGTACTAAATTTCATAATGCATTTTACTGTTTTGCCCTGAGGATCACATCATGTTGCACCAGAACCTTTTCATACTTGTGTAGTGATTAAACATGCCTTTACTTTATACATTAACTGCATATTACCATTGATTTCTTGAAGGGAATGCTTATGAGTGATGTGATATATAGTTTCTCCTTCAAGGAGACCTTATTAATTAAAAACTTCAGTCCAATTATAGCTTTCCAAGCAACAAATATATATACCAATGGAACAGTTGTCTTCCCCTGACACTGATAAATCTAATTCTGACAAAAATATGAATAGATTACATACAGCAATGTACAGAAATATCTAATGGCACCTACGGGTAAGACTAGGAACAGCTAATGATTATTATGAATTTGCATAATATGTATACTTGAGGGAAATAATATTCCACTATTCACAGTAATTATTTCAACTTCAAGAAAGTTCTCAGCTAAGATATTTCATCAACACTGCTTTCCAACTGCAATATTTTAAAAAAAGGAAAAGAAAGAAAAGGCATTATGCAGCCCATGAAGGTATTAAAATATTTCCCATTTGTTTTATTTGGGCATGTCACAAAGTTTCTTGACTTTATTTTAGTGCTGGAATGAAGTTATATCATATTTTAAAGATTCCGAGATCAAAAAGATTGCTGAATATTTGCAATTTCTTGCAATATATATTTAATGGTGCTAAGATTTGAACTCCATTCTTTTAATCTTGTATTTGTTCAATTTAAATGTAGATCAGAGTGTAGATTGCTGTCCATCCAACAACATGTGCATTCAATCATAAGAATGCCATTTTATTAAGGAACTGTATTTTCCATTTATTAACATTTAAAGTTGATATTGTAGGGTATCTATATTGACACAATATTTTTGGATATGAGTGTTGAAGACTGGTACAAACATGACAAAAAAATGACAAAAAAGTGCATTGCAACATCAGGATGGAAATTCTAGCCTTTCATTTTACTGCTCTACACCATGCTGGTGACACCATACTTGCAATACTTTGTCCAGTTCCGGTTACCACTACACAAAAAAGATGTTGGAACCCTGAAAAGTATACAGAGAAGAACAGCAAAGATGATAAGGGGTTTGGAGGCTAAGCTAGGTCTCTCTTGCCTATCAAAGACAATTGCGGGGGGAATATAATAGCCGTCTTCTGTTACTTGAGGGCTGTCACAAAGAAGAGGGGATTAACTTATTCTATAGGGAATCAGAGGGGAGGACAAAGAGTAATGGGTGGAAGCTTGTCAAAGTGAGATCCAACCTAGAATAAGAATAAGTTTTCTGACAGTGAGATCAATTAATCAATGAAATCACTTGAGGTTGTGGATGTTCTATCAAAAGATGGGACAACCGTTTGACTGGGATGGTGTAGGGCTCTTACCTCGACTAGAGGGTTGGGCTAGAAAACCTCTGAGGTCCCTTCCAGCCCTATGATTCTATGACTCTAAATGGGTAACACATGTAAATTCATGTTTGCTATTTGCAAAACACATCGTGTCAAGTTCAGAAAAGTTAATATGATTCTTTAAGTGTTATAACTCCATTTTAAAATCAGACTATTACAGGCACCTTTACTGAAGAAACACATTGGCATCCTGATCCTTAGCTGTGCTATTTTCACCTGTTGAAACTGTTAAACAACTGTTAAAACAATTAGTTGGTTTTACATTCAACAGTGAAACTATTTGCAGAAAAAAAATTTCCCCTGCCAAATAATATGTAAGCCCAAGCTGTGTCAGGAGGTATCTCAAGTTCTATTAAGAATGCTAAGGAACTTAATTATGGTAGGCAAGATCAAGTGTCAGTTGGAGGACTATATTTACGGCCATCACTGGAAATCAGATTTTTCTATATTATGTACAAACAGCTTGTGCTAATTAGTGTGAAATTTAATTTGTACTAATCAGTGGAAGGAAGTGCCAAAAGAACTTGTCATGTTAATTTGCGCTTTCCAGAGCTATGAGGAGAGTAGAAAAATAAATCACAGAAATATACAAACATGCCTAAGTGTTTGCATAATGGCAAAAAAGGCAGGATGAGGACAGCATGGACTCTAAGCTTCCATAGAGACCATCCTGCAGCAGGTCTAAGGAAGTGTTGCTCACATTTTTTCCTCCTCAAATTTCAGAATGTGTGTTAATTTGCAAGAGAATACGAATGCAGTTCTTTTTCTCCTTGCTTCCTTGATTCAAAGGTCCCTAGCCGTTAGAACCAATTTTGCTGAAACAGAAGGTCTTAATTTTCACATGCCTTTAAGGAAAACAAATTTTCTGGAAAACAAGGGCTTCTGAAATGTTCTTTTTTGTTCATTTGCTGCATTCTTTGCCCTATTCTTCTTAAGCCTTTGTCTAGTCAGATATTGTTTTAGCTTCCTGTTTCCAAGTTATACCTTCCAATTTTCCTATTTTCAATCCTGTTTCTCCAGTCCTCCATGATCATTTAACATTCTTCCAACCAGCATAAATCTCCTCCTGTTTCTAAATCCAGATGTTTGTTTTTTATATCAATAGTGTTTTTGCTTCTTTTGTTAAGACATACACTCTAAAATCCTCTTCATACATGGACCAAAAGATTATGGTTACTTGAAAGAATAACAAGTCTGCAATTGCAGCCCAATGAACTTATATTCATTTTGGTCCTACCTACTCATGATATCCATGCATTCAGTATGTCACATGAAGCTGTACATTCACAGGTTCATATTAGATAATGGGAGGTTACATATATACCATCAGTTTGTAACATTAGAGTGCAAAATTTGCTACACATATATTGCTGCACAGGTTTAAAAATTCAGTGAGTTCTTCATTTTTTCTTTGGTACAAATTTGTATATATAAAAAGTTTTTTTTTCTTCCTCATGCCATCTTCAGTAAAGCAGTGGTTTTGTATTTTCTTTCACCATTTTTAATCTAGCTGCATTTCCTTTGGGCAATAAGCCATTCCAGTGGGGTGTATAATTTACTTTCCTTATCGCACACTGATGAGTTGATTTTGTTTTTCTTTTATCATATATTCAAATTATTGTTTTCCTTTGGTGATGGGTTTTGCTGCTACTCTGCATACTTATTAGCTGAGTTTGTGGCAGAGATTCTTGGCTTGAGTTGGAGAAACACTGTCTTAAGTGTTGTCCCTGAGCAATCAGCTACACAGTGCAAACAAACACCAACAAGTAGAGAGGGATATACAACACAGTGAATAGGGATAGGGGAACTGTTTTAATAAAAATGCTAATTTCATTTTTCATATGTGAACGATACCATCCTTTTAAAATTATAATAAATTATAATTTTATAATCAAAATAAAAAATAAAAAAAAATTATTGGACATGAAATAATATTGGCAAATAATAATATAAATATTGGCAAAATTAAGAGCAGTGCAAAATGACAATGTGGTTTGGAGTGATGCTGGAAACAGGGGACACTGCCATGCATAACACCACAGAAAACGTTGGTGGACTTTTTTTTTTTTCTTTTAGCTTGTCTGAATTGTGCTAGGGAGTTGTATCCGCCAGTAGTTTTCCTTTAGGGCAGAAAAGCATAACCTGCGCATCAACTTGCTGTTTCCCAGTTTGAGATGTAATAAATGTGTCAGGAAAAGAAAGTTATTAAATACAAAGGGTATAATGATATGACTGTACTTACTTAATTAAAACCGATTTTAATTATATTGAAATTAAATCAAATGTAGGCTTTTGTTCTGTCCCAATCCACTTCTTTATTCTGACTCTAATGTCCTCTCTCTAGTATAGTACTCCAAGCCGTATTGTGATAGACTCCAAGGGCTTTAAACCTTCCAGAACAGTTTCAATAAATAGGGAAAGGTTTAAATGGATAGATGATGGATTATTAAAACTCAAGGGAGTGAGCAGAGACACTATAAATGGATAAAACTGTTATTTTTCAGAGTATCTGCTATGATTTAATTGAGTATCTCATCCATTGCTCAGTGGCTGCCATAATTGTCCTGAAGTATCATCTATATAAGGAAGAAGGGTATATCATAAATTACAGGAGGGAGGGAGCAAGGGAACAGAACTTACACCAATACACATCAGAGCTAAATAGCTAATTTTCCCTCTCTCCTTCTTGCCAGAGCTCTGCATGCTACTGTGGAGCAATGTCACCATAAATATAGTGTTTGTGAGATGCAGTATCACATGCAATTGTTTTCTTATCCTGAAGTTGTTATATAAACTCTATCAAGTAATGTTTCATTCATTTGCAGTGTAGAGATTAGATGCTATAGTTTCATATAGCACTATCACACTACTGACTGATTGAGAGATGGGAAGGGTTAGCTAACATCTGGATTTCCTGTTCAACCACAGAACAATTTATTCATGGCAATAAAAAGCAGTATTAGCACCCTGCTTAACTGCTGTGAAGACCAGGTACAATTGGCTTCAGGGCTTTCACTCATCCCTAACAAATAATCCAACAGGTACTCCTTTTTGATAACTCTTTTCTACTATCATCTATTTTAAAGGCAACATGAACCTGTTGTTATATTATGCATATATCGATTTTTAAAGCATTAAACAAAATTTGGCAAGAAGTTAAAAATGTTCATGTTCAGACAGTCTGAAGTAAGAATAGAATAGGAATTTTATTCCAGTAGATTCATTTGAATTTTAGAAAGAGACGAAGGGAATTGAATTGTGTATAATACAGACCAACTTCAGCAATCATGATAATCCCCAAGTTTCTTCTCAGTGGTTGCTATTTTTATTTATACATCTAGAATGTGAATATATTTTCCAGGGAAGCAGTTGATATTACAATCAGATGCTGGGATCCACACTAGCAGCCAATAGGATCAGAACAGAAATTACATTTGGATTGAATGTAAATATAAGTTAAATTAAATATAAATATATTGTACAAAGAAGGGTCTTCCTTTCCTATTCGCTCCATTTTTCTTCTAAATTCTCTAATATTTCATTTAAATTAAGCATTTAACATACCTTGATATAGAATTATGTAGACTTGTATATCTTGTCTTATTACTGGCATTCTTTTCATTTTCTCAGACAGTTCTCATCTGTCCTCACAATACTAATACAATCCTTTCTACAAGCAAAACATGAAGAAAAAAAATACAAATGGCAGAAACTAAAGGTATTACTTCTACCCAGAAGTCAAACATTCTGAGCCTTCATTTCATTATCTGAATAATGCATTAGGTTCGCTCATCCTTCTGAAAACAGAAGAGAATTTGGCCAAAATGTTCTGGTGCTGATAACATTATTTTTACTGCCAGATAGAATGCATGCTTATTATTTTCCCCAACTTCTCTTCTTGCTCTTTTTATGAGACAATTTGAAAAACAGCTGAAACATTTCAGTTTATCATCTCTTTTGCTCTACTAGTTAGCATTACATAGAACATGTGTATGAATAACAAATACCTTTAAAAATATTTATTCCTTCATTACACTCTATTAAACCGAGGTCAATCTGTTCTTTTCCTGTAACTAGCCTCCGGCATTAAAACACCACTCTCTTTAGCCATCTGGAGCAAATGGCTGCACAGATTCCACCAGATACACATTTCATGTTTAATTTGTGGGTAACTGCGACAAACCCTTAATTTTTTCCCTGCTCCCTAAAGCATTTGGTAAATTGACCTCATGTTGAGAAACCTGAACACATAGAATTCATTTTAGTTTATAAAGGGAAAAGTCTAATTCCATATAATTCCTTTTACCAAATGGCACAACTGATGAAAATTAGTACCGTAGATATTTCTGTCATTTCTGCACTGTGTCATTAGGGATGTGGGCTCTGTCATCAAGAATCCCCCCTTGTTTTTTTCCTGAGCAGGAATACTTGCCTGGATAGGAGAAAGAAACAATTACCCTCCCCACAGAAGATGGATTTCACTTTTCTACCATGTTCTATAAAATTGCTCAAGAGGGAAGGAAAAGATACAAGTAGCCCCTGCATGAATATCTTAAACAAGGATATTCCTTTTAACCATTTTCCCTCTGCAGTGAATGTTTCATAAGTGTTGAACCCCATGATCTTCCACAAACAAATAGTAATTATTTCACTTCAACTGACATCTTTCTGTGCAGTTATTATTCTTTTTCTCCACTTTTCCTCTTTTTACAAGAAACTCTTTGTAATATGTAAAGTTTATTAGATTAATAAGAGGTCTCATTAAAATCTTTCCCATGTGTAAAGATGAAAGCCCGCATGGTGATGCAGCTTGGAACTTTTGTTTTTCAGGAATGGCACAAAATTAAAGTCTGCATTGTCGATTTTGAGTGGAACAATCCAAAGCATCTTCCTTTCCATTTCCCCTAAAGTTTAGCTCAAGGAAGGGCTAAAGGGCTTTCCAGTTGAAAAGACAAAATGTGTATTGTGTCAGGAAGTTCAGTTTATTGTAATGATAGAAACACATGTTATTTATCAATTTACCTTATGGTGTGCCTTTTCCGCTAATGAAGGACATTAGCAAAGACAACTAAATTTCATTCTATCTCTTTTTCCTTCCCTCCAAGAGAACCTGTCTAAAAACAAGTTCTAATAAGAGATACAAACAAAAGAACATCACTTCCCAAGTGCTCTGAAATGCAAGGAAAGGTATGAGGAATGAGAAATGAGGAAGCAAAGGTATTCCTCCCTTTGTTTTGTCCCCATATGGAAAGAAAGCTATAATTACATTTGACACTTTTTGCAAAACCAGAAAGATACAGAAAGTCCATTAATTCTCCAAATCACCTTTAAATCTCTGTGAAGCTATTTGAACGTGCCCGATTCAGTTTGATGCCTCACACTGATCTGAAGATTTGATTTGAAGATTCAGTTCAAAGGACTGAAATGATTGAATCACCTTTGAATCAAATAAAATTACCCTTTTGAAGCTTTGCATAGCACTACATTTTTGACCTTTGGCAAGTCTGGGTGTTACTGTTTGTTTAAAGTGCTGAGACACACATTTGTTTAGTTAAAAGGGTTGTGTGGAGCTTCAGATTCAAGGGCAAAATAAATTATTTGGATTGTGCAGATGCATGAACTTCCACTCCTTAAAGTAGCCATATTTTCCCCTGGATTTCCCTTTGTGAAACAGAGGTCTTGGCAACCAAAATCAGGCTATTGATCTTTGAATGTTTGCAGAGTCTATAACTTTTATTGCTAAATTTGAGTATAAAGAATGAAGTATGAGCAATGTTTATTACACTGCTAACTAATCATAAATATCCCTATCCATTGACTTAATCACTTATATATACATGTTACCACCATTTGAGGACTAGCCTCAAATAAATATAGCGTTGAGGGATGAGGGGTTAAGGTGTCCCACTGTCCCATGGTTCCAGAGGGATTTTTCTTTGGTTGCTTGATGTTGATATTGTTTTCTAATCTGTTGCTTTTGTAATGTTATGTCTGTATGCTTATATTATATTTCTGATTAGTGCTCTTTTCCCATGAGAATAGCTACTGTATAGAAGTCTTTCCAAACAATCCTTTTCTCAAAGCACACTTGCTTCTTTTCCATCATTATTATTTTTCTATATTTCAGCCTTTTCCTAGTTTTGGCCTAACTTCAGCCATTTTAAAGTTTCTACTCGTTCTTCTGTTTGCATACTAAAATGGCTGACTCATTAAATTCCATAGTTTAGCTCCTGATGCCATAACATGCACTAGGTAATCTAAATTCACAAGACAACAACAATATAAGATTATTGTACAGTTCACAAATGCCTAGCTTTGAAGAAAGGGATTGTAAAGGCCAAGAGGCGAAACCTTGCAAAATCTTGATCAATTCTTTTCAAAATAATCTAGCTAATGAGATAGGAAATGGCAATCATTCTTTGCTGATTCCCTCTATCCCTGCTCTCTCCAGCAATATTGCTAACCCTGTGAACTGAGGCCCACTCCCTTCCCAGGAAAGGTTGGAAAAGCATAGAAGAAATGTTTTTCTTCTGCAGAGAAATTGGTGAATTATTAATATTCTCTTTGATTTCCAGAGGATTGAGCTACTGGATCAGAAATTTTGTGCTGTGGTTTTCTCTAAAGCCAAATGAATGGAAACAATTTATTTCTGAATTTTTAACTTTTAAACAGCACAACTCAAAAATAAATATGTGCAGTCTGTATTTTATAAGAATCATAGACTTTATAATCTAAATATTTATAGATTTATAAGACTCTAAACAAGGAGTGGACAACCTGTGGCTTGTGTAGACTAAAATAGTCCCTTCTTCTTATCTGTGCTGAAAAATTACAGTAGCATGATTGCCAGAAACCTGTCCACGGTTACCCTCCATTTTGGATACACAAAAAATGTACTGTAAAATAACTGTAAGAGTTAAAAATAAAATATAAAAAGATTAAAGTCTCAGCATATCGTTTAAATAGAAAATAAAGAATGGAAAAAGTGACATGACTTCACTTACTTTGTGTAAGTGTGTTAGCTGTGTCCCAACCTAAAAATTTGCTCATTTCTAATATTATTGAGCTTAAAAGCATTATTAAAATAAATGCTATTTATTTTTCTTGCACAGCTTCCAGATGAAACCTTGGCAGAGGGGTATCCATCTGGGTCCAATTCCAGAGGAATGGTCTAGGAATCCTTCTGGGGGAAAAGTGAGCTTCTAAAATTTTAAAAGGAGACTTTTTCTTTAACGTGGACATATTGGTTCTTAATTTCAATTGCTGATGATTCTCTAAATGCATTCTTCCTAGAAGTGCTTTACCTTTTGCACCCTATCAAACATTTTCTGACTAGAGCATTTTTCAGGGGTCATCCAGACAACCACTTTATTGTTTTTCCTCTCATTCTTAGGTTGAAGTATGTTGAGATGAAGTGATCTACTCCCTTAGTCTACATTTATCATGCCTAAGAACATCTTCATTTCTATTGTTGTCTAAAGAACTTTGGTGAGGGATGATGCTTCAAGGTTACTGATTCCTGCATGTATATCTTCCCAATATCATCAACTGTCACAAAAAGCTATCAACAACCATGAGTCAGGAATGTATGGAAGGGCAGTGTTAAAGGCCACAAAAGCTAATACCATCACAGGGTGTTTTGTTTTGTTTTGTTTTGTTTTGTTTTGTTTTGTTTTGTTTTGTTTTGTTTTGTTTTGTTTTGTTTTGTTTTGTTTCGTTTCGTTTCGTTTCGTTTCGTTTCGTTTCGTTTCGTTTCGTTTCGTTTCGTTTCGTTTCGTTTGTCTTGGCTTGTCTTGGCTTGTTTTGTCTTGGCTTGTCTTGGCTTGGCTTGGGGTGGTTTGGTGGGTAGAGGGTTGGCACAGGCTATTATTATTGTGACTGGCAGTGTTGTGTGACTATAAAAAGTTCCAGGAAATACTGGAAATGGAAGCACAGACTGATACAAAACCAGAACACATTATTTGAATTTATATCAGTTTATTAATCACTGTGCAAAAGGTTAATGACACAGTTCTGTGGATGACTGATTTCTCCCATGACCTTTCACTGAACCCTCATCCTTGCCAACTGCAGGGCCTATTGATTTTAAGAAGAGATGGAAAGCAAGCTAAGTCTGATCCTGGAGTCCCACATAAGCTAGTAGCTATCCACCATCTCATTTCAGCCTCCTTATCCTGGTGGATCACATGACGGTTGAGGGGAAAGACTTTAAAAGACTCAAAACTACATTCAACAGTGACTGAAGGAGTATGAAGAAAGGCTACCAGTTCAGCCTCAATTACATCTCAACATGAAGAAGATTTAGTTAGCCAATGATTAGTCTAAGTGAAAGGACCAGTACCCTGAATGTAAGGAGAACTCCTCAGACATTATTAACCTATAGTTCTTTCATTATCTAGGAGGTATTTCCAGTTGCCCATGTATGGAACCTTTTTTCAGCTAGAAGAATTACCAGGATTACTTGCTTCTTATGTAGAGACTGGTGCTACAGATGCCAATGGAGTTATTCTTCAACAAATAATCTCATGAAGAATTTTTGCTGAATCTGGGTATCTGCTTGTATACTTTTCACTTTGTAAAAACCCAAAATTTCCAAGTACCGTATTTTTCGGAGTATAAGACACACCGGACTATAAGATGCACCTACCTTTTTTGGTGAGGAAAAGAAGAAAAAGAAATCTCCCTCTGCCTCTGCCTAATTTTGCCTCGTTGCAGCAAACAGCAAACAGCCTGCTTTACTTTCATTTTCATTTTCAGCATAGTTTGATTAGCACAAGGTAAAAAAAAATATGTTGCAGCAATTTACCTCCTTGCAGCAAGCAGCAGAGGCCCGGGCAAAACAGCTGAGACCAAAAGAGCTGAGAGTCGGGAGGCAGATCCAATCAACTTGTGTTAATTAAGCTGTGCTGAAGCTGAAAGGAGCTGTTTTTTCTTGCTCTTTGCTGCAAGGAGGTAACTGCTGGGAGGCAGAGGCCAAAGGGTGGGGGCCAGTGGATGGGCAGGGCTACATTCGGTGTATTATTTATTTATTTATTTATTTATTTATTTATTTATTTATTTATGAGATTTATTTATTTATTTATGAGATTTATTTATTTATTTATGAGATTTATTTATTTATTTATGAGATTTATATGCCGCCCTATTTCCAGCCGGACTCAGGGCGGCTCACAACAGTTAAGAAACATGTAATAAAAAGTTAAAAAATTAAATCCAAATCTCATAATTTAACAGTTAAAAGTACAATTAAGACTAACAAGTTAAAATTAAATTAGAATTAAAACCCCATCAGTCCAGGCCGGCCAAACGAAACAGCCACATATAAGATGCACCTAAATTTTTAGGGGGGGAAAGGTGTGTTTTATACTCCGAAAAATACGGTAATCCTGAAAGATTAATATATCTTTCACATCACATCAATATATTTTCCTTGGTTGAGGCCTTTCAGGTTTCACATGAAAGGGTCTAATCTTGCTCATCCTGTATCAGTTTTCTTATTGATTTTATTGAAGACATCATTGACCTTAAGAAAATGCATGCTGGACTTTTATCACCTGATAAATGAATGATGAATTATATTTTCTTTCATTAAGGAAGGAGCCCAGCAACAAGAGAAAAATGTTTTCCATCTTAATGCATTGTTTGGTTGGATTTGGTCCTTTTTCTAAAAATCCCTCCTTTTTCCTCTTTTCCTTTGAAATGCTCAGATGTTAAGTGACTATATAGGAGTGTTTTTAAAAACTTACTTGGAGATAAGGACTCTTCCATTGTCTTGTAGAAAAGTGAGAAATGGAAAGCAGGCGATTTTCATCTAAAGGCTCTTTTCCACAGGAAAAAACAATTTCCCCCTCAATATGGAATCCCCAATTTAGCCCAATTCTGCATTAGAATAGAATAGAATAACAGAGTTGGAAGGGACCTTGGAGGTCTTCTAGTCCAACCCCCTGCTTAGGCAGGAAACAATACACCACTTCAGACAAATGGTTATCCAACATCTTCTTAAAAACTTCCAGTGTTGGAGTATTCACAACGTCTGGAGGCAAGTTGTTCCACTGAATAATTGTTCTAACTGTCAGGAAATTTCTCCTTAGTTCTAGGTTGCTTTTCTCCTTGATCAGTTTCCAGCCATTGCTTCTTATACTACCCTCAGGTGCTTTGGAGAATAGCTTGACTCCCTCTTCTTTGTGGCAAGATCTGAGATATTGGAACACTGCTATCATGTCTTTCTTAGTTCTTCTTTTCATTAAAAAACTAGATATACCCAGTTCCTGCAACCGTTCTTCATATGTTTTAGCCTCCAGTCCTCTAATCATCTTCGTTGCTCTTCTCTGCACTCTTTCTAGAGTCTCTAGAAAGAGATCTTTTTTACATCGTGGCGACCAAAACGGAATGTAGTATTCCAAGTGTGGCCTTACCAAGGCATTATAAAGTGGTATTAATACTTCAGGTGTTCTTGATTCTATCCCTTTGTCTATACAGCCTAGAACTGTGTTGACTTTTTTGGCAGCTGCTGCACACTGCTGGCTCATATTTAAATGGTTGTCCACTACGACTCCAAGATTCCTCTCATAGTTACTACTATTGAGCAAGGTACCACATATACTGTACCTGTGCATTTTGTTTTTCTTGCCTAAATGTAGAGCCTTACTTTTTTCACCATTGAATTTCATTTTGTTAGATAGCAATTGTTTGTTTGTTTGTTTGTTTAATTAATTAATTAATTTCTATACTACCCATCTCCCCTGCAAGGTGACGCTGGGCTCTGAGACTTCTATTAGAATCTCATAACTACTATATCAAGGAAATGTACAGTTCTTTTTTTTTTATTATTGAAAAAGTTTTTCAAATACAATTTTTTCCCCTTTTTCCCCCCTCCTCCCTAACCCCCCCTCCCCCTCCCCTCCCCCTGTGGCTTCAACAAAATAAAACCCAAATTCATAACAGATTTTATAATACTTTACCATCCCTTTGCTCCACCCCCCATACGCTGACCCTTTCTTTCTAATAATATTATTATATCCCCCTTATACTATACATTTCAAAATAACATTCAACTGTAACATTATATAATAACTCCTAATTTAGCATAATAATATTATTATATCCCCCAGTTTAGCAATTTCTACTCATAATCTACTCTTTTCCTCCTCTCCCATACATATATCTCTTAATTCAAATCTTTTATATATATTAGTATAACATTTCAAAGCAACCTTCAACTATAAAACTATATAATAAATCCTAATTTGACATTTATTCAACTCATAGTCTGCCCATTTCCTCCACCCCCATACATATATCTCTTAACTCAAATCTTTTACATGTATTCATATCTAAACATAATATCCCTTTTCTTAAACTAAACAATCAATAAGCTAACCTGTCTCCACCCACTTTCCTACAGGACTACCATACATAATAATTTTTAATATCTTTATTCTTCTGCCCACACCACTAAGAAGTATTCCCTTATATAAATAAAATCCTCAAATGACTTTAAGCTTGTAATCCATATGATATCTTCTGTAATGTCTTTCAGCTGGATTGTTAACTCCATCACCATGTTAGGGTAACATCACATCCTAATTCCAACAGTATGTTCGTTATCTTCAATTACCATCTGCCCCCATCAATAGTAGATGTCTTCATATATAAAAAAACCACCCGAGTGACTTTATACTTCCATATAGTGTCTATTGTAATGTCTTTCATCTAAATTATTAATTCCAACCACCGTAATAGGGTAACAACCAGATCTTCTGCGTGCCCCAATCCCATAACTCTCTTGCCTTGTAGCTCAGCATAAACGTAATACATTTATCAAAAAATCCAAAATAGATAGTTCCAATCCATTCAGTTTAAGGCCATTCTCACATCCCAAAAGTACAGCACTGCAGAGGTCTGTCACTCTCCTCAAGATAATATAAACCAATACTTTGCCTCAGCTATATTTTCATGTATTCAATCATCTCTTAGATAACTGGCAATTACACTGTTGTTTAGTCTATAAGTTTTTATTTTTGTAGGACCTGCTTCTTCTTTTCTTGACTTTTTGTGGGTTAGATCTCCATCCTGGTTTCCTTTCTATAAGTTGTATATCAACTATTTGGTTTCCATGCTGATCTATAACTTGATCTTGTTGGTTTTGCTTTTGTGGCGTAAATCTCCATTCTGGTTTCTTTTCTATGAGTTGTATATCAACTGATTGGTAAAAGTATCTATTTCATGTCTTGATATTTTAGGTGAAGGTAATAAAGCAAGGAATCCACATGGGAAGTGCTAAATAATACTAAAGAGAAAGAAAAGATGGATGCATCATTACTCTTCTCCAGCCTGGTACAGATTTAAGCACACATGTACAAAAAACCAACTTAATGGTAGAGTTATCACAAGTCATTTCATTAAGATTAGGAAAAAGAAAAGCATTTCAATAGCTCTCCTATTTGGCCATCTGTCCAACAGAAACAAGGAATAAATGTGTGCTGATCCTTTACCATCTGTATTTGTCAATGGTTTCACAGCAAGCAAAGCCTCCTGTCAAATCCACTTTAATGTTGACTCTAATTTTGTTTGCGTAGATCTTTAACAGTACTGTAAATATCCCTACTGATAAACAGTTGTCTGTGAAACATCTACATGAATTTAAAGTTCTCTTAGGTGCAATTAAAATTGAGCATTACTGAAATGTTTATTTTAACAATATGATTCAAAATCAAACAACAAAGCTTAATGAGATTGTGTGCATGTGGATAGTTTAGAACTTAATATCCTATAATACATTTATTTAACACAAAATATACTCAGGAATAAGATTATGTCAAAGTCTTACACAATTCTTTTGCACTGTTTTCCCCCTTCTAGTCCTCCCCATACAATAATTGTATAAAGAGCCTCATTATATTGAAGGATTGCACTGTATTTATATGAAACTAAAAGAAGACAAAAGAGAGCAAATACTATCCTACCTTTTATATGACAAAATTGATTGACTAATTGATTGATTCTGCTCATGAAATGCCCGAGGGTACATATTTCTGGATAGTGAGACTGGTTGGTATGCAGAAGCTGATTCTGAAATGCTGTAAGTTACACAGGTGTGCAATATTGAGGGAAAAGACAAGTATGTCACTAAGTCTATTACAGCACCTCTCCTATGGAATGGAATTCCTCCTCAATGGCCCTCACTCTGCTGTGGTTTAAAAGACTTCATCCAGGCCTTTTCCAGGAAGGGTGAGATTACTGCTGCATTACACTTGTTATATTTTATTTTTATATTTTATGTTCTGTTGATTTGATCATAATTTCTTGGGTTATTGTGGGCTGCTCAGAGGCATTAACCAATAGGTTGTGGTAAGGTACCAAGCTAGAAAGTGGGAGACTGTATTCTAGCCGCTCCTTAGCCATGAATGCCAGCTGCATGAATCAGTCACTCAGTCCAAACTGCCTCATAGGGTTGTGGGGCAAATAGGAGGAGGGAGGTATGTTGGATATGTTTGCTGCCTTGAGTTATTTGTTATTTATTTACAAATAAATAAAATAAATCGAGGATTGGGTAGCATAAAAGTTTAATAATTTATTATTATTAAATTATGATTATTTAATCTGTTATCCATGTGTTACCTATTGATGAATAATTTCAAAACCTTCCTTGTATATCTTTTTTCCACCATAGACTAAATGTCTCTCTTCCTATAACAGAGTGGTGCCTTCTGACAACTCTTCAAATACTATTTTCTGTAAAAAAAAATAGTCTATGATAGTTGGTGACTTTACTACTATCTTTAAATCAAATTAACAAAACTCTGAACTACACAGAGAACAAAGTTAAGGAATAACAATGGAACTGATTGGAGGGGTATAAATAAGTTTGGAAGATTAAGGATCTGGAGTTATCTGGAGTTCTTTTGGTTTGTTGTATTGATATGTGGGAATGACTTTGGAGATGGGGAAAGAAATGTTGTCTTGGCAATGATTGGATAAGGGGAGCGTGGAGCCCACTGCTGCAAAATGTCAAGAGAAAAAAAAACTCAGAAACTTATGTAACTTATTAGGATGTAAAAAGAGATAGTGGAAGATTTGTACTTTAAGACTTGCAAGATTCTATCAATGTAGCCTTATAATGAAATAAAACTAGCGCATCTGGTTGTGTTTGCTATCTGCTCTACCTGGAAGATTGATGCTTGTTCAGTAAACAGAATGGAGGATGGAGAAATTTTAGCTTTCTGTAAAACCTTTTTTTATTTAGAAAATATGATTTTTATATTGATTACAAGGAAAGAAAAATTATGTACATCTTTCCCAGAGTTATTAAAATTCTTCCAGTTGCAAGAGTACATTAAAAATAGAGGAAAAAGGGCTATTTCACTGATCCATTCTTGGTCTGGACCAATCCCAGACAAGCAACAAAATGTCTTTTGCTTCACCTCTACTTTGTAAATCCTGGTAGAGTTCTGGTATCAAAACCAGAAGGCTTATGGAACTTTCTGAAGGAGGTTGAGAATGAGTTATTGTTTGTTTGGAGATCAGAGCTTTTTCTCAACCCTTGAATACTCTCTTAGGGCATATAAGATTGTAGCCTTACTAACTTGCATGATTAAGTACCACAGAAAGCAAAGATCAATATGGTAATATTAGTTTAAATGCTCACAAAGTAAAAGCAACAAGCAGGTGTTTGAAGATATATTTTGCAATGATTCAGAGTGCATAATTCCATTCTGGATAAGAAGGATATATTAGGAGCAATAGTAATAGTCATAGTAATGCACTGGCATTTGCAAAAAGAGAGACAAATTAAACCAATTTTTTTTCCTTTAAAACATAGTGTATAATATTGTATTACATCCCCAGAGTCATTTAAGATGTACTTCTGAAAACTTTTAGAACACAGAAGGCACTTTCAAATGTTGTTTCCTATGAATAAAAAGCTACTGTTTCTTCCAGTGCTTTTTTCCCCAGTTCATACATGAAGAGATATGTTTAGCTCTCCTACAAAGGGAGATTGGAAACCCATTTCATTTATTACCCAATGAAGGCAAGCAGAAGGATTATAAAATTTCTTCAAGAGTTTCAGCTGGCCTGACAATTACATTTTGCTAAGGATAATAATCATTTATGGACAGTTTAACACACGCTTAATAATTTAGAATTTCCCATTTATTTTTTGATAAATTTTCACAGAGGGCTCAGTTACAGTGATTTGAAAAAATAAAAATTCAGTAGGGAGAATTTAACTTTTAGGGGTTTGTTGTAATTTATCACTGAAGGACATTTTGACTTTTGTTAAAATAAAAGTTCTTATGTCTAGTAGTCCTGGGCTGCAATTTACATTTTTTTAAAGTAAGTTTTTAAAACTTACTTTGGCTTTGAAACCAAGCACGGTCAAGCCTTATCAATACTTGGATCGGAATCTTCCCCAAACTATCAAAAGTGTAAATTAGATTGTAAAGTTTAAAAAAAAAATCCCAAAGGAATATAGCGGCATACCATTTTCATATTGCTGTTATTAAATAACATTTCCATGTCCACATAGTGACCAGGAGTTCAGCATATTAAATGGAAGACCTTTACCAAACTAGTTCCACTCAAGCTTATTTTTTAAAGGTCAACTCAGTGTCAAAAATGAACGTATATTGGCAAAACCAGAAATTGCTCATAGGCATCAGGGTTGGAGAAAGAATGCACAAAATCATCCACTGGAGATCTATTCATAACTACTTAGAATTAATTGGTATTAATACAGTTAACTACTAGAATATGTACAGATGCTCTATATGAGATGGCCCTTGAAGAAGATTAAGAAGCTTTAATTGGTTCAAAATGTGGTAATAGTGGTAATTACAGGCATCTTCTATTTAGTCACTGTTACACTTTTACTTCTGATTATTGCCTACAAAGGGCCCTTCATGGCATGGGGCCAGGATATTTGAGGGACCACCTCTCTTTGCTTGTCTCTATTCACTACATTAGATCTGGCAGGCAGGACATGTTCTGGGTCTCATTAAATAGAGAATGCCATCTAGAGTAATCCAGGAAATATGTTTCTTCTGTCATGAAACATGTCCTTTGGAACAGCACTCCATCCAAGACTAGATTGGTTCCACTCCTACTGACCTCTGGAAAGTGCTTAAGATCTGGTTATTGTCCCAGGCATGGCAACTGAAAAATTAATAAAGGGGGTGCACTGTTATTGTTATTGAAGAATTATCCCTGGATACAATTTTTTTAAAAAACAAGGGATGTGGTGGCTCAGTGGCTAAGACGCTGAGGTTGTCAATCAAAAGGTCGGCAGTTCAGCAGTTTGAATCCCTAGCACCACATAATGGGGTGAGCTCCCGTTACTCTTCCCAACTTCTGCCAACCTAGCAGTTCGAAAGCACGTAAAAAATGCAAGTAGAAAAATAGGGACCATCTTTGGTGGGAAGGTAACAGTGTTCCATGAGCCTTTGGCGTTTAATCATGCCAGCCACATGACCACAGAGACGTCTTCGGACATCGCTGGCTCTTCGGCTTTGAAATGGAGATGAGCACCGCACCTTAGAGTCAGGAATGACTAGCACATATGTGCAAGGGGAACCTTTACCTTTACCTTACCATTTTTTATTTTGTTTCTGTGTTGAATTATTTTCTTATTTGTTATTTAAATGTATGTTTCCCACCCAACATCACCTTGGTGAGATGGACTGCTGCATAAATAAATAAAAATTAATAAATATCTATGAAAGGAAAGAGAATGTGGACACATGATCAGTTCAACAGGATTTTCTTTTCATCCATCTTTTCCCTCATGAAGCACTTCCAAAATTGTTCCAACAAGGAGAGTTTACTTGCATGCGTTCATATTGTGAGTATGTCTGCCTAATTTTAATAAGTAATTTAATATATTGACAATGTTAACCTTACAAATCCAGCTGCCTCCAAATTAAAATAACAAGATAAAATGCTCATCAATTTCTCTCTCTGTGTTTGAAAATATAAATCAAACAGTTGCTAATTTGTCTACCAGCAACTAATATATATTGCAAAAACTTCAAAATTGAAAACATAGCAAGTCCCCCTCACATTTCCCCCCTCCTCTTGGGAAAGTAATTATCCATTTTCTTTCTTTGAACGCATTCAGATAAAATTCAAAATAGAACTAAAAGATTCTTTGATAATAATCCAGTTTAGATTACTGTAATTTGTTTATGTGGGGCTACCCTTGAAGACCACCTAGTCCAGAAATAGTGGCATGTACAATATCAAATATTTTTAGGGTCATCCATGTTACACCTATTTTGTATAAGCTGCACTGGCTCCTAATTTTCTTCTGGGAGTAATTCAAGCTGCTAATTATTACCCTTAAAGCTCTACAAAGAATAGGACCATGTTATTTGTGGGACTACTTCTCCCTGAAAGATCTGCTCATTCTACCAATTCAGATGCATAGGCATGCTTCAGGTACCTTTACTGAAATCTTGACATAGAAATGTATCTTTTCTGTGGCTGCTCCTACATTTTCCTTGGCTTGAAGAAAGAAGATCCCATCTTTTTAGCCTTTCAGAAGGCCCCCAAGACCTGGCTTTTTACATAGGCACTGTGGCAGATAAGGATGTCAAGAGTTGGCTCTGGGGCATCTCAAGGCAATGATTGAGACACCAAGATTGTTTTGGCTTTATATTTTATGTGTTGTATAGTTCGGCTTATGTTGTTGTTATGAGCCATGGAGAGTTTTCTGTAGCTCAGGAAAGGTGTTTTGTTTTGTTTTTAGGTTTTCCAGTTGTGTCAAGTTAGTTTGAAGTAATTCATCACAAAACATAAATCAGGAAAACAAATTTGCTTTATCCCAGGCATGGTGAAATGAAATCATTGCAAGAAATAATTGTCTTTACAAATGAAAAGGAAGCATTACAATACATTGTAACTTTAGTGCACATTTTACAAAATGACAGATTTAAATTGGATAGGTTCTTTTTATATCAAATTTATAAATATAAAGGAATGATGCCCTGAAGTATGGCTGTTCATTTTACATGAAAAGTTGTTATTATGTTTGGAAGGCAAAATCTCTCAGAAAACATCTATGTTACTACTCCAGGGATTTTATATTGGGAGCAGGCAGCCTGATGTTTATCTAGATGTTTTGGACTAAAACACACTTAGTACCTTGCTGTTGGAAAAGTTAATGTACCCGATTTGCTTGCTTGATGTCAGAATGACCCTGATTTTAAAATATTAGATGCTATCATCTTGGTGGTCATTTTTATATTAGCCAAGAGTTCAATAATAATCTAAGAAATAATCTGTTTGATTGGATTACTTTATTATATATCAAACCAAAAATTCAAAGGGAAAATATTGCTTGTGTTTGTCTCATATTTTGTTGCATGCACTCTTTTCTTGTACACCAGTGTACAGTTGCACATTCTTTTCTTCAATTTTTTTTTCTCTCACACACTTCATACAAAAGAAGTCTTCCTGTTTTGAATTCACTATTAGAAAACTATATGTCAAGAGAGGAACATTTATGCTGTCGCACACAAATAGCTATTCAATTTTTGCTAAAAAACAAAAACAAAAGAAAACTTCCAGTGATTTTCCCCTTATAAAGCTTTCACTCATTGGTTCTTGTGCTTCTCTTCAAAGCTCTGGAGAGTAAACCTATACTCCTTGGATTGTGACAGTTGTTCAACAACTGGAAGACTGCAATCATTCCCCCACCACCTTAGCTTTCTGTATGTTAGGCTAAACATACCCACTTTTCTTAACTATTCTTCATAGGATTTAGTTTCTGAGACTCTCACTATCTTTGTCATTTTTATTTTTATTTTTATTTTTTGCAAATGTTCCAATTTCTCAGTGACTTTCTTGTCCCAAAGGTGCTTTTTCAAGAGGCAGCTGGTCTTTCTGGTTTTTATTTGAAGACATTTTACTTCTCATCCAAGAAGCTTCTTCAACTCTGACTGGATGGTGGGGAATGGAAGGATTTATACTCCTTGCAGACAGCTGGTCATTTGCATTCTTTTAGCGAATTGTGAAGGTCACCTGGAGATTGTTTTGTGTCATAGGCTCATCTGAGTGGTGCAAATGGGTGTGGAGCCTTCTTGGAACTGTTGAAAGGACTGAGTTGTAGACATTTGCACTATTCAGGTGACCCTAATGACACAGATAAACCTCTAGGTGGCCTTAATGACTCACTTAAAAAATGCAAATGACCAGTTGTCTACAAGGAGTATAATTCCTTCAATTTTCCACCATTCAGTCAGATCTGAAGAAGCTTCTTGAATGAGCAGTGAAACAGCTTCAAAGAAAAACCAGAAAGTCCAGTTGCCTCTTGAAAAAGCACCTTTCAGACAACCATGACTTCGAGGACCTAGAATCTCCATGGATATTCAGTGACTTTCTTGTTTTGAAGTGATCAAAACTGGGTACAAAAGGAGATGAAATATAGTGTAGCATGTAATTAGTTAGCATTGATTCCTGGTGATTGCCTGGATACATTCATGTAATTTCCTAGGCAAGATTTCAGAAGTGGTTTCCTCCTTCCTAGAGCTGAGAGAGCGTGAATGGCCCAAGATGAACCAGTTGGCTTAAAGTGGAACTAGAACTCACAGACTCCCAGTTTTTAGCCTGATGACTTAACCACTACATCAGCTCTCAAGATTTATTTATTACATAGAAAAGTATTCAACAATAAATGCAATTTAAAATGCAAATGTACATAAAACGTCCATATTGAATTTATATAATTGGCAGTATGATCCTGGTAATGGCTTAAGATTTGAAAACCTTTGGCAATTTGAAACCACTAGTCATCTTCTTCCCAGAGTCATTTTTCCAACTCTGCGGACTAGTAGTGGTGGCAGGAAGGGGGGGGGACAGGATGGTTTTACTTGTCCCTTATGTAACTGGAACTTCATACATTTTCCTGCCGCTTATGCAGCCTGGTTCCCAGTGCACTACAGACTGGGTCCGGGCCACACACTGGGGGTTGGGGATCCCTGTTCTAGAATATATAATTTGTTCTATATCCATATTGAAATTAATAAGGAGTTAACCTGATTCTTGCTTAACTTTGATTTATATCAACTTTTATTTTATTACACCAGATTACTTCCTTTCACACATATCAGCCTGTTTATAATCAGTAATGAAGATCTTTATTAGTCTAACTTTGAAGGCTGTTAAATTGCTCAGGACTATGATTACCACATTTGAACTTTCCAAAAAGAAGAAAATGGTTAGGGATAGATATCTCTATAATAATCTACCAATTCTAATTGCATTAATTGTGTTGTATGTGTAATGAATCACAAGACCATATCATATATTATGGGCTATATGTTGTATTAAGTTTCTAAAATAGCAAAGCAATTTCTGGTCTTAAACAGAAAGCTTCTGGATTACAATAATGAGCAATGTTGTAAAATAAAAGAATTGCTTTTTATTTCCCTCACCTCATCCCCTCAAAGTACTAAGGATTACTAGGCCCTTGGCTTCAAAAATATATTAATAGAAGAGAAATTTTGTAGCTTAGGGTTGAACTGTGGGGTTTCATGAGTCAACTAGGTGCAAATTCCACTCCCTTCTGGAACTGATGATTAAGGAACTACCAAGAACGCTCCTACCAACACTGACAGAGCAAGCCACTTGTACATAAACAAAAAGCAAATCCCACTCCCTTACAGCACTGATAATGTTTCCCAGTTTGGTAATGAAACATCTGGAAGAAAACAACTAAGCTCAGAGAGCACCAAGGACATCACAGAAGGAAGATATTTAAGACTGATGGGGTGGAGCTACCAGCGGGCTTCATAGCAAATGTACAGATCAGTTACAAATACCTTGGTAACCAGCAGATACAGGGGAATCACCATGAGGAGAGAAGGAAGATAACAACATCCAAGTATCATCAAAGGATAAGATAGTCCTGAAGACCCAGTTCAATGAGAAGAATATGTGCCATCAGCACATATGCCTTGCCAATTATGGATCTTCAGGACCCTACTGACCAAAGGAAGACATGGAGGCAGGGGTGAAATGCTCCCAGTTCGGACGGGATCGCCTGATCCAGTAGCGATGGAGGCGGGTGGTTCGGAGAACCGGTAGCAAAAATCCCTGCCCCCCCATGCCCAGCTGAGCTGCACAATCATCAGAGGCTTTTTTTTTTTTTACTTTTAAAAGCATTTTTTCTACAACCTCTTCGGCTGAAAAAATGCTTTTAAAAGTAAAAAAAAAAAAAGCCTCTGATGATCATGCGGCTCAGCTGGGATCATCAAAGGTTTTTAAAAGGAAAAAAACATTTTTTTCTTTTAAATGCCTCTGATGATCCAAGCTGAGTTGCCTGATTGGCAGAGGCATTTAAAAGAAAAAAAGGTTTTTTTTTTCTTTTAAATGTCTCTGATGATCCAAGCTGAGTTGCTTGATCGGCAGAGGCATTTAGAAGAAAAATGTCTCTGCCAATCAGGCAACTCAGCTGGGATCGTCAGAGCCTTTTGAAAGCATTTTTTTACAACCTCTTCACCGAAGAGGTTGTAGAAAAAATGGTTTTAAAAGTAAAAAAAAAAAATTGGCCACACCCATCCAGTCACATTTCCCCACCACCACCAAGCCACGCCCACAGAACCGGTAGTAACAAATTTTAGATTTCAGCACTGCACGGAGGGTACCAATGTAAAGATACATAGAAACAGGTATCTAGACAGGAGTTTTACAGTGCATTCAAGGGACTCTAGAGAAATATAAAACAAGTAGAGGTAGCGGTCACAATTTACAAATCAAGACTCCAGTCCATGCAGCACCTGTAAAAAAAAGGCAGGGTGGGGGATGACTCTAACTATGCAGACACAATCCTGACTTTTTCTTACTGCCTCTGGACATACTTTGCAGCCAGCACTTCTGCAAGACAGACAGGGCTTCATGGTGCTTTTTTTCTTTTCTGTCATGGAGATTAAATGAATGGATAGAGATTTAAAGACCAAAAAAGTAATATATCCCCAGAGGGGAAAAATGTAGAAGAACAAGCAGTTGCCTCACATCTTCTCAGGCCCAGCTCTGCAAGATTATTAAATACCTTTGCAAAAGGATTTTATTGTATTGCTGTTCATTTTTTTGGCTGTAACCATATTTTAAGTTTTAGCAGAATCAAGGGGGGGCGGGTATTTTTGGATTTATCATGATTAAGGTTCATTGCATAGTCAACCAGCTGTTTAGCATTCTTACTGGATTTTGATGTATTTCACTGGATTTGGCATTTTTATCTACCTATTGAGTCTTCATGGGTTCTCTGGTAGGCAGAAGTTGTTTGCTGATATTAAAGGTATTGTCACAAGATGTAACTTCTTCCTGAGGTCCGGACCATCCCCACCCTATTGGCCTTCTGAAAAGCAGTGAAGACCTGGTTCTTCCGGCAGGCCTGGGGCCTGGAGCCATTGATCTCGCTGTTGCGGTTTGGCGAGATCCGGCCATGAATGGGGTGAATGGGTTTTAATTGTTTTTAATGGTTTAACTTTTAATGTTTTATATATGGTTTTTAAATGCATTGTAAGCCGCCTTGAGTCTTCGGAGAAAGGCGGCATACAAGTTGAATAAATAAATAAATAAATAAATAAATAAATAATTAAATAAATAATAAATAAATAATAAATAAATAAATAAATAAATAAATAAATAATAAATAAATAAATAAATAAAGCTGCCTTTTGCGATTGACTGATAGTTATTTTGTCAATTGTGCAATCTATCTTTGGGCAGCATGCAAGCACCTTTGCTCTTAATAATGGCTTTGAAGAGGCTTAAATAATTAAGTAGTAACATTCATCATCTGGTTTCTAGTAACTCCTAAAGAAAAAATAAAACATTACAGGAACAAATAGTTTTCTTCAACAATGAATAAAAAGAAAGATGATCAGATGCATAAGTGTAGGTGATATCCAAGAGAAAGAGGCAATGAAAGAGGCAATGAAAGAAACTGTTTCCCTTTTCTATCATGACAATCCTCATAGGTGAAGATACTTAGATATGGATTGAGACTTCAGGATTTCATTTAACTGTGCAGGGGAATCAACTGCTGTGCTTTGATGTTGTATATCTGTAAACTTTGTATGGATTCACAAGGTATTAAAATGGGATTTTGCCTTCTGCCTTTAATAGAAATTCTTCACAAAATCTTGCATCGTAGTACGTTCACATCCCATATACCAGTAAATTAGTGTTTTGTTTTGTTAAAAAAATCTTTGCAAAATTATATAATGCTTATGATTATTTAATTCTTTACTTAAATACCATGGCTCAGTAAGTCATGGAAATATAAACACAATTAGAATAGTTTTCAGAAAAGGAGTCTTTAACAGTATGTTTTCTAGTGATGACCAACATTAGATGCTATTGATTTTATGTTTCCTGCTGTTAATAACTACAAATTAGCCAAAGTTTTCTTCTATTTTTTAAAAATGGCTTAAATGGGCGCTATAATCCAAATGCAGTTTGATCTCTCACTATGCAAAGAAACTTTCAGAAACCCCCCATTGATAGTCTGGCAATGTTAATCTTGTACTATATTAATGCCATATTAAAGTATTAATGTGCTATTTGCTTTCCGTTAAAAAACATAATCAGGTGCCATAATATAAACACATACTCAACAACCACCTTAATTGGAATGATGAAAAGGATCACCACAAAATAAAAATGCACAGATAATGATTTAAACATTCGTAGATGTTATGTTGCAAGTGAACTTGCATAGAGAAAAATTTGCCAAATAAAATCAGCAGCAGCAGCAGCAGGAATCATGGTTCAATCTATAGATAGTTCTTGACTTGGCCTTGACTTATGACCACAATTAACCAAAATTTCCATTGTTAAGCAAGGCAGTCATTTTTTTTTTTAATTTGATTTATATGCCGCCCTTCTCTGGAGACTCAGGGCGGCTTACAATGCGTTAAGCAATAGCCTTCATACTTTTGTATATTTATACAAAGTCAGCTTATTGTTGCCACAAACTGAGTCCTCATTTTACCTACCTTAGAAAGGATGGAAGGCTGAGTCAACCTTGAGCCTGGTGAGATTCGAACTTACAGTAATTGCAGACAGCTGGTGTTAATCACAATGCTTTTAGTCTGCTGAGCCACCAGGCCCTTTGAGTTTGAGTTAAATGAGTTTTTTTTTTCCTTTTTACAATCTTTTTACCACATTTGTTAAGGAAATTGCTGCAATTGTTAAATAAATCATTTGGTTATTAAGCAAATCTGGTTTACCCCATTGACTTCGCTTGTTGGAAACAGGCTGGGAAGGTTATAAATAGTGATCACATGACCCCAGGACAGTGCAACTGTCATAAACTGCTGCACTGGCTCCTGGTGGTCTTCCGAGTGCGCTTCAAGGTTTTGGTTACCACCTTTAAAGCGCTCCATGGCTTAGGACCTGGTTATCTACGGGACCGCCTGCTACCACCAATAGCCTCCCACCGGCCAGTACGCTCCCATAGAGAGGGGCTCCTCCGGGGGCCGTCGGCCAAACAATGTCAACTGGCGGCCCCCAGGGGGAGAGCCTTCTCTGCGGGGGCACCTACGATCTGGAACGAGCTCCCCCCGGAGATACGGAGGATCCTGGATCTTCGCACCTTCCGTCGTGCGCTTAAAACGTTTTTATTTCATCAAGCTGGCCTGGCCTAAATCATCTCCTCTTTTAAATTTAAATTTTAAACATAAATTTTAAGCTGTTTATTTATGGGATATTTTAAAATTCAGCCTAAATTATTTAATTTGTTTTAATTTATTTTAGATTTTGTATTTCCTGTGTTTTATTTTCTGGCTGTTCACCGCCCTGAGTCCTTCGGGAGAAGGGCGGTATAGAAATTTAATAAAATAAATAAATAAATAAATAAATAAATAAATAAACACATGTCAGTTGCTAAGCTTCCAAATGCTAATCACATGACGAAGAGGATTTCACAACAGTTGTAAGTGTTAAAACTGCTCACAAGTCATTTTTTTCAGTGCTGTTGTAACTTTGAACCATCACTAAATGAATGGTTGTAAGTCAAGGACTATCTGCACACATATCCATGACTTTCTAATGGTACAATATCCTCATATTTCTGGGGATATTAAAATGGGACACCATTTTTAAACATCAGGTATTATCAGCACACTGATCGCATCTTGTCCATGAGTGAAATAAGGAGATAAACTGACATTCTGTCCTGTTACCTGGAATCTGTTAGGATCCAAATGGTGGAATACAGGCACAGGCTTAATCCTAATCTCAACTAATTTAGAAGCCAACCAATAGAAAACCCAACTGATTCTCTCATTCTGTGCTCAGTGCCTTTGAGCTTGCAGATCCTGTTTAAAGATCAGATGATAAATTTCTGCAATAAGGAGACTATACATGTGATTCATCCTTTGACCACCTCTCGCTTAGATTATTACGATTCATTCTGTCCAAGGCTATTCAGAAACTTCTGTTGGTCTACAATGAATGCTTCAAATAATGACAGGAGTAACTGAATTTGCCAATATGATACAATTACTTTGAGAATTAATAATAATTGCCATTGGCTTCCATATGAAATTCAAGGTGCTAGTGGTTATCTTTGAAATTCTATAGAGCTCCTGACCTACCTACCTGAGAGACAAACTACTTCAAATGGCATTTGTCTACTTGGTATGATCAGAAATAATGGACTTTGAGAATATAAAGTCCATTATTTCTGATCATACCAAGTAGACAAATATTCTCATCTTTCAGGATATTTGCCATCAAGGATTGCTGATGCAGACTTTTTGGGTCAAGTCTCCAATATGGAACAAGATAATTTTTAGTAGGTAGATTAGACAGGAAACATGAACAGATGACCTAAATTTATTTTATTGTAAAGTTACATTACCTGAATCTTGCAAGTCTGAAAGTACAAATGTCTTCACATCTTGTTTACACTAACTAGGGAAAGTCTCTTCTGATTTTCCTGCCCTGCCCTCTATCCAATTCTGGGCTAGATTGTCCCTTATTTGATTGTTCCTTAGGCAGGGTCTCTTAGCCTCATCATCTTCCCACATATTATTACACCTCCAATTATTAAAACCATCCCGAGTTTACTAAAATCTCAGAAAGTCTTTAAAATCTGGCTTTTCCAAAATGCTTTTGGGGAATGACTTGAAGTTTTTATCTCTTCTATAGAATGATACTTTGGTTAACTCTTATTGATTTCCTTGGTGCAACACCTTGCTATATTTAGTTATATGTTTTAATCCACATACTATATTTTGGAGTTGTAATTCATCCAGAGTATTTTTTCCCATTAATACAGCATGTAACACTCACTAAATAAATAAATTACAATGCCTCTTACAAACTGACACATATACACTTGTACACTAATTGGGTTCTATCCAGTGGTGAAATTCAAAAATTTTCCCTACCGGTTCTGTGGGCGTATCTTGGTGGGCATGGCTTGGTGGTCAAATGACCAGGAAAACCAACTATCACACTTTACACAGAAATAACAAAAAAGCTACACAACTGACTCACACACAATGCAAAAGCAGCTGGACTTCACACAAAATGGCCCCCGCAACAAGCAGGAACCTCACAGAGTCACAGAGAGCTCAAAAACAAACTATCACACTTTAACAAAAATACCAGTTCAGACAATAGGTAGTAAAAAAAAATGCTTTAAAAATTTAAAAAAAAATTCCAAGGATCACGTGGCACAGCTAATTGTTGGAACCTTTTTTTTTTTTTTACTTTTTACTTTTTTTTTAGCATTTTTTTACTACTTATTGCCTGAACCGGTAGTAAAAAATGCTTTAAAAAAAGTAAAAAAAAAGGATCAGCTGTGCCAAACGATCGTCGGAACTTCTTCTTCTTCTTCTTCTTCTTTTTTTTTTTTTTACTTTTTGAAGCATTTTTTTACTACTGGTTCAGGTGAACCAGTAGCACTTTCACTACCGGTTTGGGCAAACCACCCCAAATTGGTAGCATTTCACCCCTGGTTCTATCCAATATCATGCAAGCAAACCCTTTGTCATAAACTAAAACCCTGTTTTCCTCTCATCTCTGCATCTACACCTCTGCAGAAGGCCACCCACATCTGCTTTTCAGTGGCTCTATTTGATGTTCACTTAACTGCCACATTGAATCTTTGAATGGCTGCTTTGCTTAGTGACTTTGAGGAGTGTAGTCAGAGGGATCCTTTGCTAACAAAGTATTTTCCTGACTCTGATTGCATATAAATATGCATTATTTAAATTAGCCCTTACACTAGAAACTGTTATGATATGGAACATTCATAATACTGTTCAGGTAATTATATTCTCATACTATTTCTGCCACTATAACTGTAAAACATGTATATTGGACAATAAAACATCCAAGATATATTAGGTGGGTAAAGCAGGGAGAGCTAAGGGATTCCCAGTGGAGAACTCGGAGAACTTAGGTGGATTTGGTTAACAGCAGATTTGTAGTGAAAGTAACACATACCTTCCTTAAGAAAAAAGACTTAAAGGTGAAAAAGACAAGGGTCTTTGCTTGATGAGCATTCACAAATAGATATGGAGGAGTACTGTGGATGATATTTTCCTTTAGAATTGTTTTGAACTCTGATTTCCTTTTCAGGGTAAAATAGGTTAATAAAATCCTTGTGGTCTGAGTGAAGGATCAAGTGCTGTAGGAGGAGGGGACGATTTCTCTCTTTGGGGAATTTCATTAACCTTTTCTACAATTGTTAGATTGACAATTCCTCTCAGGCCATTTGAGCTAATTAAATCCTAATGGGCAGCAATTGAATGTCTGAACTACTTTCCATTTGCTAATGTTGGTATCTTTGGATTTTCTACAGTCTTGAAGCATTAAGATGCATTGTCTCAGTCACAGCAATATAAAGTTCATTGTAGAATATATACACAACACGCTTACAGTTAAAAGCATAACTGTAAGGTGAATATGATAGAAGATATTCTCTGTTACTTTCCTAGAGTTTTGCAGGAGATTTTATCTGCATTCTATACACGTGTTTATTTTAAATAGTTGCACAATCTAAGGACGCCATGGAAAAATGTGGGGCAAAATCTAAAAGGAAGAAGAAATAAACTCATCAAAACAAGTCTTTATCTCAGCTTGTTGGGGCATATAAATCTCTTTAGAAAAATAGGAGCTGTCTAAAAGTGAGGAAAGCAGAAAGTATAAATCTATATTTTGCTGGTGTGAATCTATTTTTTAATGAGGTTTCTGACTAATTTCAGGATCCACTCATGTGTCACAAAATACAAAATATTCTGCAGAGTTATAATTCCAACAACACTGAAAATGATAATAACAACAGTCCCTCTTTCACTGCCTCCCAGTTTTATTATGATAAAAATGGAAAGGAAATGGGGTTACTATTTTATTTATTTTTTTCTACAGATCCAGTAGAAGACATTAGAGTTGGGAGAAAGCTTTTTCGATGCTCGCTTTACTGAAAATTACTCCAGCGTATGTCTATGGAGATTCTCAGTCATCCAGGTCATGATTGTCCCAAAGGTGCTTTTTCAAGAGGCAAAAAAATAGAAAGCCCAGTTGCCTCTTGAAAAAGCACCTTTGTTACTCCAGTGTAATTCTGCAAGAATTACAATATATGAAGGAACCAGTAGCGGGTTTCACTTACCTTCGCTACTGGTTCAGAACGGTGAGCGTGCTCCCTTAGTTCCCTCACTTGTGGTGCTTCTGCACATATGCAGAACCTTCTGTGCATGTGCAGAGCATCCGTGCTGATGTCTGGGAAGATGGGCGGAGCCTCCTGCCACCGCCGCTACCGGTTTGCCTGAACCGGGGCAAACCAGTAAAAACCCACCACTGGAAGGAAGCCAAGGTCATTGAGTAACATGTAAGACATGTTTAATCAAGCATTAATCGAATAACACAACACACTATAGGTACATGCACAAAGGCCTTCAGTTCCTATAAATTCATGGACAAAAACATGCATACAAATGAAGGTTCTTTGGGAATATATGATAGATATTTTATATAAATGCACTGTCTTTCAAAGAAATGGACAATATAATCAAGTCAGTCTTGTTCTGTGAGAATGAGTGATGGTGGCAAGCTGAAGACTGATGAGGTGGGGCAGAAATTAGAGTGTTTTGAGCAGCCTATTAGCTGCTCAACTTTTTACTACTCCTAGTAAGATAATATTGTTCCAGGAACACACAAACCAAGTATTGTAAGATGTTCAGATGAAGGATAGTAGCTCACTGGGATTTCAGGCAATAGAGATAATCTCCATGGTGATCAAAGACAGATTTTTATTCTACTTTTTGGCTTCACAGAAAACAGTAATGGAAAAAAAAAATCTCCCCATTACTTGTAGCATATGTGTGTAATGCTATGTGGGAATGACCTTGAAAGACAGAAGAAAAAAACAGATGAAAGGTATCTCAGTCCACCGAAGCAGAAGTGGACTGGGAAGCATTTCAGAAGTGACCCTCCCTAGTTTTAGGGAGGATAAATAGCAATAGCAATAGCAATAGTACTTAGATTTATATACTGCTTCACAGTGCTTTCCAGCCCTCTCTAAGTGGTTTACAGAGTCAGCATATTGCCCCCAACAATCTGGATCCTCATTTTACCGACCTCAGAAGGATGGAAGGTTGTAAAAGGAAGGATATGGTGAATACTTTCAAAGTTGCATGACTCTCTTAATGTGTTACGTAGATTCAAGGATCAAGCCCAATAACTCATAGAAGTCATTCCTTTTCTAATAAATATATTTATTATTTCTATTAAACATCTTAACAGGTTTCATGACAGGAGAGAGAACACAGGGATGAAGGAGCGGGGTGGGGCTTATATACTAAGGAGGCGGAGCAAAGGTAAGGAGAAGTTATGAGGGGGTGGTTATTGGAAAAGGTAATTAATATTTACATCCTTTTGATATATACATCCATCAATCACAGGGTTAGTCATTTACATGTGACATAATGTCAACTTACAATAAAGATAGAGTTTGTATTCACTGATGTGGAGACAAAGTGAACTTTTTAATAGAACATTTGACTTTGAAATTCTGTCACATGAGATGTGGTGCCGGCCACCAAGATGGCTGGTTTCAAAAAAGGCTTGGACCAATTCATGAGAGTCATGGGAATTTTGACATCTCTGGCATAGATAATAGAATAGAATTTTTTATTGGCCAAGTGTGATTGGACACACAAGGAATTTGTCTTGATGCATACACTCTCAGTCTACATAAAAGAAAAGATACATTCATCAAGAATCATAAGGTACAACACTTAATGATAGTCATAGGGTACAAATTAGCAATCAGGGAACAATATCAATATAAATTGTAAGGATACAAGCAACAAAATTACAGTCCATTACAGGTGGGAATGATGACAAGATTAATAGTAGTGCAGACTTAGTAACTAGTTTGACAGTGTTGAGAGAATTATTTGTTTAGCAGAGTGATGGCGTTCTGGAAAAAACAGTTCTTGTGTCTAGTTGTTCTGGTGTGCAGTGCTCTATAGCATTGTTTTGAAGGTAGGAGTTGAAACAGTTTATGTCCAGGATGCGAGGGGTCTGTAAATATTTTCACAGTCCTCTTTTTGACTCGTGCAGTATACGGGTCCTCAATGGAAGGCAGGTTGGTAGCAATTGTTTTTTCTGCAGTTCTAATTATCCTCTGATGTTGGTGTCTGTCTTGTTGGGTTGAAGAGCCAAACCAGACAGTTATATTTGATTTGCATACTTTTACTACAACCACTAATCTGATAATTGACAGTTTCATCTTTGATTTTATATAATCAGGATTTGATATCATCTGAAATATGTTAATTTGCAGCTCTGATTATATCTGTTTGCAGAATTATGACTGTTACTACTACTACTACAACTACTACTACTATTATTACAAAGGAGACTTTAACAAGAACAAGACAATTTGAGTGTGTCAGCAAATTTAATTTAAATTTAATCATGTTAGTTAAAAATCTCATCTCCTGTTTGTCATTTAAAGCATTTGATAGCTACTTCAAGTTTGCCTCTTGCATTGCTTCCAGCTGGCAGTGTCAATAAACAATCATCACTCTCTCTTTCATGCCTACAGGGCTCCTAAAAGAGGCAAAAATAGCATTTCAGATTATAGTAGTTCAACTAATATCCCAATATACATTTTATAAAAAGAGGGAAAATATTCAAAAGTTTGGTGAAAATTGGCACATGCATGCAATGATGCATTGAATTGGATCTACTAGATGATTCATATTGAATCAGTTCAGCTTTTTGAGTCACACTGCAAATTTTAATTCAGACATGACTGATTTGAAATTGCTTTTGGAAGCAACTGATAATGGAAATCCAGATATTTACCAATATTTCCAAATCTACTTCCTCTCATTTGAGGCATATTATTAAGTATCTTCCATGATATGTTCAACATTCCACATTTTCACCTTCATTTCCTTAATATAATTGTATGTTCTTTGCATTTCCCTAATCTCAGTATTTCAGCTAAATAATCTGGTATATTCTGACTAACGGAAATTCTGAATATTTTTTTAAATCATCCCATATAGTTTTAATCATCTCAAGGAAAAAAAAAACTTTTCAGAGAAGTTGGGCAGAAAGTGATTGGCACCTGTCAGAACTGTAATTTAGATTTATTTATTCAAAGTACTTTTTAAATTCAAATAATAAATAGAGTAAAGAGACACTATGCAGATAATGGTAGAGCAACTAAGAGAAACATTACATTGTATATGGCAAGGGTGTCAAACTCACGTCGCTACCGGTTCGCTCATGCTTGTGCCCATGTGCAGAAGCATCCGGGTGGGTGGGCGGAGCCTCCCGCCACTGCCGCTACCAATTCACCCAATCCAGGGTGAACTGGTAGCAACCCATCACTGCTTGAAGACTCTTTCTTCTGTCTACTTATTAACCAAAGGACCAATTTAAAGTCACTGAAATACATATACCTATGTCCCTCAGTTTTCTTGATAGAAACATTTGAGTAATTCATTGGAAACTGAATTACTATTCTTCAAGTCTCCTGTTAAGATTTGTGCTACGTATATTTTTAATCTTACATAAGGTTGGGTTTTATTTATTTGTTTACTTATTTATTGCATTTATATTCCACTGCAATCAATTTGACTCTTGGCAGCTCAATTTTCCATGCATAATTTAAGAAAATTAAAATGGATGCCTCAGAATCATGTAATGTCAGATAAGGGCTGAAATATGCAAATCTGTTGTGTGTTATGCCCCAAGAAAAAGCCAAAGCATTTCTGGTTGGCACATCAAAGGAGCATCTAGGTCAGCCAGATGTTAGTCTTAGTATTCCCAGAAGCTCACAAGAAGGAAATGAATACAATCGACTCTTTGATTTCTTCCAGTATTAGTTATTATAAAATAGTCTTTGTGGAACATTTTTTGTATGAACTCAAACAAGGACAATGGCTGCACTAATTTGGATTACTCTTTTGATTTAATTCAATACTTAGAACCCAGATGGAATTTGTAAACAGATTTCTCTTCTTTCAGTCGGCAGTTCCTTGGTTTTCATGAGATCCAATCCTAATATAAATTCAAAAATAACATAGGACAAAACAAATCCACAACTTTATTGAGCAGAATAGGAAAATATTTTATTCTATTGTGTATGTATGTGTGCACATATGTTTTTGTGTTTTGCCAGCTAATTATATATTGGAAAATATGAGAAAATATTATAGTCTTATTCCCCCAAATAATCCTTGCATTCAATTTGGCTTTCCTGAATAAATATCCTTGTTGATGGCAATTGCTATTGAGACAGATTATTTAAAAAACCATGTTCAATGGCTTACAGCGGAGATGTTAAACTTAAGGCCCGGGGGCTGGATCCAGCCCGCAGGGTACTTAGATCTGGCTGCCCTGGAAACAGCAAAAGATCGGACCATGGTGCCTCTGCCAGTGAAAACGTAACTTGGGAAGGCTGTGGCTGGCTCTCCCGAGCTCTGTTTTCGCTGGCAGAGAGTTGTAGAAAGTCATCACAGCAGAAAATGGAGCTTGGGAGCCAGAAGTGGGTTTCAGCAGGTTCTGACCAGTTCTGGAGAACTGGTAGCGGAAATTTTGAGTAGTTTGGAGAACCGGTAAATACCACCTCTGACTGGCCCCACCCCCATCTATTCTCTGCCTCCCGAGGCCCAGCTGATTGGGAGGAAATGGGAATTTTGCAGTAACCTTCCCCTGGATTGGGGAGGGAATGGAGATTTTACAGTATCCTTCTCCTGCCACGCCCACCAAGCCACGTCCACCAAGCCATGCCACACCCACCAAGACACACCCACAGAACTGGTAGTAAAAAAATTTGAAACCCACCACTGTCAGGAGCCTGTTTTTACTGACAGAGTGCTCGGGCCACCACAGGCACCTCCGACACGACTGACATCTAACTGGTCACACCCACCCTGGCACCCCAAGGTCAAACACAATCCTGATGCTGCCCTCAATGAAATTGAGTTTGACAACCCTGGCTTATAGTCTCAACTTTCAAATATCAGTTTAGAGCTCATACTAATAATGGCAGGCAGGAAAATAATACCCTCTACTATTAAAACAACAGAATTCGTTTCAAAAGCTTCTGATATTTGAATGTTGTTTAGATTGGTCTTTTCCTAAAATTTGTCAATTTGTTGTCAACCTATTTTCCAAAGCACCAGAATGCAAGACAAGAAACAATGGATGGAAATTAATCAAGGAGAGATTAGAAGTAAGCAGAAAGATTATTCAGAAGCTTGAACTAGAACAGAATACAGTGGGGCAGGCAATTATGTCTGCTCCTAAAACAGAGCGTGTTGCATTTTAGCTTCACAGGCTGCATTGATTCTCAGTTTGCTTCTGGGTCCAATTCAAGGTTCTAGTTTTAAGTTTTAAAGCCCTTCCTTGGCATGGGGATAGGCTTTCTGAGGGATTCACCTCTTCTTGGTTACATCAAACTTTTCCATTAGATCTGGCAGGAAAGGAAAACAGCAGGTGCCATCAGCTGGGATCTTCACTTGGGTGGGAGGGGATCCCAGAAAACAAGCTTTCTTTATTGTGGTTTCTGCTGAATAGAATAGAATAGAATAGAATAGAATAGAATAGAATAGAATAGAATAGAATAGAATAGAATAGAATAGAATAGAATGTTATTGGCCAAGTGTAATTGGACACACAAGGCATTTGTCTTGCTGCATATGTTCTCAATGTACATAAAAGAAAAGATATGATCATCAAGAATCATAAGGTATACCACTTTATGATAGTCATAGGGTACAAATAAGCAATCATTTATAAATGTATTCCCCACCAAAATTAGTTTAACGCCATCACTTTTAACATTTTGGAACTCCCTTTAAGATGAAACCAGAGGCTCTCAACTGGAACATGCTTAGATGATAGATTACTGAGGTGGCCATTCCTATCCTCTTTTTGCCTAAAACTTGTATATTTATTTTTATAATATTTTAACACAATTTATAATATTTTTAACACATTTTTTCACGGCAGGAAAGTTACGGTTCTCAGACTGTTCCAACAAAATATAATGAATTGTGCAAGGCATATTGTGTGCATAGAAGCCACTCAAAAAGGAATGTGTTTGCATAAAATAGATAAACAGTTCATTTACCATTATGAGAATGACTCCCACATTGTTGTACATACAAAATCTATAAGATTGGGTCAGTTAAATCAGAACTAAAGAATAATTAACATCTCATTTCATGATCACTGGATGGGAACTGGCCACACGTAATGAATAGTCTTTTTTAGGTATGGCTAAGGTTTACTTAGTATAAAGTGTACATCCTGCTGTACTGATTGAAGATTTTTGAGTTAGATGTCTGTGGAGATTCTCAGTCATCCAGGTCATGGTTGTCCCAAAGGTGCTTTTTAAAAAGGTAACTGGGGTTTCTTTTTCCTTGAAGATGTTTCATTCTCATCCAAGAAAAACAAAATCCAGTTGCCTTTTTAAAAAGCTCCTTTGGGACATTTGGGAAAGTTAGCTTTCCAAATAACTTGGCTTGTTCTACAAATCCCATTAAACCACACAATAAAATGATTGAAGGCATGCTACAAATTCATAAAGGAGTCTTTAAGTAAACTATAGGCCATAAGTGTTTATTAAGATCATTTTTTTAAAAAAAAAAATTCCCTAGCTAGCCTAAAATATATGAAAATAATCCAATATCATCATCAAAAATACCATCAGAATTATGCTAACGTATTATATTGAGCTCTTGGGACATGGGTTTCATCTACTACCTAAGACAGAGAATAACAAAAAAAGTGCAATTGAATTTTTGTGGATGGCAAGGAGTCAGAAGCTGTGGAAATATGCAATATATCACAGATTGCAAAATATAGATTAAAATCACCATTAAAACTCTAGGTGAACCAATAATCTGACTCAATATAATTAAACTTCCTTATCTAGGAGAGATATACTGAATGTCAGCAACATATTCATGACACTCGACCCCAATTTTCTGAATGCTTCATGTATCTCTTAGATTACCTACAAGTGGCTTTTTTAAAACTCCAGTAAATTACTTGATATTTGGGAGTGGAATTTTCCAGTATCAATTTTAGTTTTATAGAATCATACAATACACAGTTCTGTTAATTCAGAGAAGCATGTCCAGATAGCTGCTGAATTTGACAATGTAGTATGATTTCGGTCTTAGTTGATCATCCTAGGGCAGGGGTGTCAAACTCACGGCCCACGGGCCAGATGCGTTATGTGCTGGTCATGCCCACTCCCAGTTTAGCAAAGGGGAAAAAAAGTCCTGATACATCATGTGACAACAATGTGACCAGTGGTGGGTTGCCCCCAGTTCGCACCGGTTTTATAGAACCAGTAGGAAAACCAGTGGGAGGCTCTGCCCACCGACCCCAATGTCATCAGAATGCTTCTGCGCATGTGTAGAAGAGCCCGTGTGCAGCCCCGTTACGAACCGGTAGTAAAGGTAAGTAGAACCTATCCCTGGACGTGACGATGTGAGTTTGACACCCCTGTCCTAGGGCAATACAACAATAAACAACTTCATCAAGATCAGATAGTTCCTGTAATAACTTTCTAGAGAGAAAAAAGAACTGGATCCTTCTAGAAGCTTTATTGTACAGATTTCAATCATAAAACCAAGCTATCCATTACTATTTCTATAGCATACATTAATCTTCCTCAAGCGCATACCCTCCATATGAGTTGGAATGTGACTCACATCTTCCCCAAAGACTGTATTAGATAAATTTCAGGCTGTTTTAATTATTGAAGATGGCAATATGAGTATCTTAAAAATAGTTTATAAAACTTCAGTCCAAATACTTAAAGCAATTTTTGGTTATGGTAAATAAAAAAAAATTCCATAAAATATTAATAAATATAACTGGCAGTCAAAAAACTATAAACATTTTAAATACAAACTGCAGTGATACTCAGGGCTACTAGCAGCCTAGTCTTCTTTAATGTCTCCTGAAGAAAACTGTCTTTGCCATTTTATAGAAAGACCTCATACTAAAGGCACATCTAATGCCAGGGGCAAGCTATTCAAGACATTCTCTTTTGAGATAAGTAGCAAAGCATCCTCTCTCTGTTAGATTATGCAGGACAGATAAATTCTACCTGTAGTAGATTATTTCAAAGGTAATAAAGACCAATCCATTGGAGACTTCATAGTTCAGCAACTTGAATTAGGTGTAGAATTCTTCTGGAACCAGTACAATTCTTGCAATATTGGTGTTATTCTTCTAATCTGAGTGACACTGAAAAGCATATAAACTATTGTACACTGTACCAACTGTAGCCTCCATCACCAGGATAGTCCCACATTAAGTGAATAGCAGTAATCTAGCTGAGATATAACAACCCAGATGGCAGTCTGGAAACCCTTAAAGTCTTGGCTGTTCACCCAGGCCATGGGATTGAGTAGCTGGGGCTACTCATTATGTTGGATATGTTTCTATATATTTGGTATTGTTAAACAGACATACCATCTTTTCCTTCCTTCCTTCCTTCCTTCCTTCCTTCCTTCCTTCCTTCCTTCCTTCCTTCCTTCCTTCCTTCCTCTTTATCTTGTATTTTCTATCTGGCTTATTTTGAGTTATCCAGTTTGGAATTGAGCACTGATTTATTGATTGAATAAATCAATTCAAATTGAATGAATAACAAAGGTGTGTCATTCTCTTCCACACATCCTAGTCCAGGAGACTTAAAAATTATTGCTCTGAAAATCAGTGATTTCCTGCAAAATTTCCTGCTTCTGGAATAAAATCCACCTGAAATCCAGTCAGTTCTCATGCTCATGGCATTCTGGAAGGTCTTAAAGACTTCGCTGTTCTCCTAGGCTTTAGAGTACAATAGATATTAGATGGCCCGTGTGCAGTGGTGGGATTCAGCCAGTTCCCACCACTTCGGGAGAACCGGTTGTTAACTTTCTGAGCAGTTTGGTGAACTGGTTGTTGGAAGAAATCATTAGGGCAGAGAACCAGTTGTTAAATTAATTGAATCCCACCACTGCCCATGTGCCTGCACATCACATCACACACACACACACACACACACACACACACACACACACACACACACACAAGTTAGAGGTAATTGATACTCTTTTTTGTTTAGTGCTGAAGCTGTGTTATTTCTTCTGTTGTATTTTTATGTACTATTATAACAGCAAATGTATACCAGAGTTGAAAGGGACCTTGGAGATATTCTGATGCAACCCCCTGTTCAAGCTGGAGACCCTATACCATTCCAGACAATTGGTTGTCCAATCTCTTCTTAAAAATCTCTGGTGATGTAGTACCCACAAGTTCTGGAGGCAAACTGTTCTGCTGATCAATTGTTCTCACAGCCCGGAAATTTCTGCTTAGTTCTAGGTTGGATCTTTCCTTAATTAATTTCCTATGATTACTTGTCCTGCCCTCAGGTGTTTTGCCCCTCAAATATTGGAAGACTGCTAGTCTCAACTCATCCCTAGTCCTTCTCTTTGTTAGATTAGAGACACCCAGTTATGTCTAAGTTATTATATTTCTATTTTTCCCATTCTTAGCTGCCCAGAATTATTCTGGTGCTGCCAAAATAGGATCAATTAAATAAGCAAAATTTTAAAAGCATAATCTTAAAATGGTCAGGGATTGCAAAATTTGGACTGGTCCCATTAGGGACAGGGAAACCACTACTATAACAAATGCGCTTGTACAAAATATTTGAAAGAGGTATTCCACAAAGTCCAAGGGCAATTCTTCTGGAAGCATTAAAATAATTGAATCCCCTGAAAGGTTTGAAGGATTTGGTATTGTCTGTCCAGGCAGTCCTTCTAAGATTACCAGCAGTGGAAATTCTCCTACACATAGGTAGACCCAGCTTGTAACAGTTTTCAAAGTGCCTGAAAGAGACACAAGGGATGTGACTGTTTTCACCTTCAGAGGAATGCCAACCTCAGTGCAATGGGCTTTGCAAGGGTCCTTTTTCAAATGCTTTGCATAGCTTTATTATATAATGAAAGCTCTTTTAAACTGCACTGCCCTTTCTCCAGCCTGTTTCTCCAGTGCTTTGTTTCTGAGGTTGGAAATATGAAATATTTCATTGTTGCATACCTGTTGCCTTTGGAAGTTATCACATGAGCTAGTCAGTATGGCAGCTTATACTTATTCACAAATATAGCTCAAGCCAGTATAGATGGTTCACCTTTCTTTCTCAAGTGCTTCTGGGAAATGGAAAGAATTGAAATGATATGCCTATTAAAGCAAATGGGGATCATGTGAGCACATCACATTAAGGATAGGCTCTTAGTATGCTCGGCTTTATCTAGGAGTGTATTTTCACAGCCTGGGAGAATTAGTCCTTTATAATAGATATGCTAGAGACCTTCCACTGAAACTATAATAAAGAACACAGCAAGCACAGAGAAAGTGTGAGAGAGCATAATGTCTCAGAAAGAAAAGGAAAAAAGAATAACCCTCACCAGTCTTTCAGCTAAATGTCTTTGAACTAAAGAGGAACAAGAGCGGCTGATTGGCCCTTTGTTACTTGAATAGCCCCCCCACTGATGAGGCAGGAAGACCATTAAGGGTGATGTTAGCAAAATCTTAAAACTAGCTGATGTCAGACATAACAACGATGAAAGTAATAATGGCATTTATAAAGAATGTTCCCAAATCAAAGAAACATTACCTTCCAGAAACATCTCGATTGCATTTTTCTTGTTCGTTATGGGTTGTTAAAGGCCCTCTTCATCATTATGTCTCTTTTTCTCTTCAGCTGCTTAATAAAAAATATCACGCTCATCGGTATTCAGTAGTATCCCTCCAGTTATGACTGCAATAATATAAACATATTTTATTAAAAATTAAAGAAGGCTCATTTAAAAATAAAACTTTCCATTGCAATGAAAAATATTTTTTCTTACTTCTCATCCGCTCTTTTTTTAGTGCCATTTGAAAGAAGTGTCAGATTCCCAGCATCCTTAAATCATATATTTTTTTCTTTTTTACCCAAATATGCACGCATCTGCTGATATAATTTCTCACTTTGTATAGCAGTTGTAAAATATTAAAGCAGCAGCTTCTTTAACTGTGATTATTCTTATTTTATAGAAACATCTAAAGTTGAAGGATGATTACTTGGTATAGGTTACACAGTTTGTTCATAATAAGAGTGGTGTTTCATACTAAGTCTGCTTGTATAGTTGTTTCTAGAGCATCAAATGGATTATTACCCAACATCAAAAATCAGAGATGCTTGATCAGGTTGTGAATCATGAAACCAACTGTGTACAAAAGGAATCCCAACCCCCAATAACACTTTCACAGTGGCTCCAGAAACTTTGCATTTTCCAGCAGTCAATTCAAGAAACCACAAGTAGTATGTTACTAATGCAACTGGGGCTAATTTCTTGAAGATGGATTATTGTATGGATCCTTATTTATTTATTTATTATTTATTTTATTTAAATTTGTATACCGCCCTTCTCCTGGTGGACTCAGGGCGGTGCACAGCCAAGTAAAAAACATCCAATACAAAAGTTAAAAATTTAAAAGAATTATATCCTTTGGCCGAAAAATTAAGAACCTTACGACTAAAACCCATTAAACAATTAAAAATCTAATATTTTTAATTAGGGGGGGGGTCACGCCAGCCCTGCCTGATGGAAGAGAAAAGTTTTTAGGGTGTGGCGAAAAGCCCGGAGATCTGATATCCTCCATATCTCCGGGGGCAAATTGTTCCAGAGGGCAGGTGCTGCCACAGAGAAGGCCCTCCCCCTGGAGGTCGCCAGCCGACACTGCCTAGCTGACGGCACCCTGAGGAGTCCCTCTCTGTGGGAGCGTACTGGCCGGTGGGAGGCTATTGGCTGCGTGTTAAGCTTCTGCCTAGGGGTAGCGTTTTTGGCTGAACAGGACTGCCGAGGGGGTGTTGTTTCAGCACCCCCCCGACATGGGTGGAGAGAGGTTTTACCGGAGGACCGGAGGAGCTGTTTTGGGTTTCTGAGGAGGCTCGCTGTTGCCTGGGCAAGGGGCGAGACAGCTGCGGTGGGGCTCGGCGAGTCGCGGATGGCGTCCGGGCTCTCGGGACGGAATCGGTCGGTCGGCGACGGAGCTGCGAGGTCTGGAGAGGCCGGAGCGGTGGAGTCGGTGGGCCGGGTCGTTGGGAGGCCGAGGAGTGAGGATGGTGCAGACCCTCTCCAGGAACGTCAGAGAGGGCCTCCTGGAAAGCCTGGGGGGTCTCAAGCCGATCTGTTATATAACAGATCCCAGAATTCTCCAGCCAACATTGAGAAACATTGTCCTAGAAGGTAGTGAAATGGGTTTTATTTTCTCCAATGTCCAATAACTCCTTCTAACAGATTTTATTACAAGAAAGAAAGAGATAAACAGTAAATACATAAGAAAATTAAAAAGGCATGGTTAACCCTTGTGACAACCTAAAAATTATTATATTAATAATTAATTAATTAATTAATTCATATGTCAAGATATAAAATGCAGAAGAAAATTAAAATACTGGCAAAATGACTATGGAAATACAAATCATTTTATCCCTTTGTACTCCCCCTTGGGTTTTGTTTTTCTTGACGTTATTATTCCCACCACTGTTTGTATCTCTACTATCATGTTCCCTATTTTCCCAGTCACAAAGGTGCTCTTTTTAAAGGGCAACTGGACTTTGTTTTTATTTTATTTTTATTTATTTTATTTGTTAAGCATATATAAGATAACAGGTAAAATTATAAACATACTTTGAATACATGAAAAGAGAAAAAGAGAAAAGTAAAAAAAGAATATTAGGACAGGGACGGTAGGCACACTGGTGCTCTTATGCACGTCCCTTACAGACATTTTAGGAATATGGTGGGGTCAACAGTAGACAGTTTAAGGTTAAAATTTTGGGGGTTTGGGGAAGAAACCACAGAGTCAGATAGTGCATTCCAGGTATTGACCACTCTGTTGCTGAAGTCATATTTTCTGCAATTGAGTTTGGAGTGGTTTACCTTGAGTTTGTATTTATTATTTGCTCGTGTATTGTTGTGGTTGAAGCTGAAGTAGTCATTGACAGGTAGGACATTGTGGCAGATAATTTTATGTACTACACTTAGGTCAGATCAAAGTCGGCGTAGTTCTAAGTTGTCTAAGCCCAAAATTTGAAGTCTGGTGGCATAAGGTATTTTATTGCAGGTAAAGGAATGGAGGACTCTTCTTGTAAAATATCTCTGGACTCTCTCAATTGTATTTATGTCTGATATGCAGTGGGGGTTCCAGACAGATGAGCTGTATTCGAGAATTGGTCTAGCAAATGTTTTGTATGCTCTAGTTAATAGTACAATATTACTAGAGAAGAAGCTACGCAAGATTAGGTTAACAACTCTTAATGCCTTTTTGGCAATGTTGTTACAATCGGCTTTGGCACTTAGATCTTTAGAAATGAGTTTCCTTGAAGACGTTTCACTTCTTACCCAAGAAGCTTCTTCAGAACTGATGGCCGAACTGAAGAAGCTTCTTGAATAAGAAGTGAAACGTCTTGTTGTGACCCAGGCCCAAGTAAGTAGTAGGAAAATCAGTCAGTGAAAAAACAAACTTTATTTGAACAGCTGAGAATTACTTCATTCCCAGCATCGATCAACTAAATTAAAGCAAATTCCTCCCAACACAAATTCCTCAGTTTTATCGCAAACCTTGTCCAATTAGGCAAACTGCCAAAGGCCTTTCTTGGCAAACGTTCAGAAGTCACAGATACAAAAATAAATACAAGACGTAGAAGAAGACGAAGAAGCTATCAACTTTGTTTTCCGGCAAAGCCCAAACACTGTTGCTGGTCTGTTTTAAGCCTTATGGGAGGGGCCAATCATCTCTTGGCCCTACTCCCAAGTTGTCCTCTTTGCTTGAGCTGCTCTTGCCTTCTGGCAGCTCTTCTCATGCATGCATTAGAAACAGGCTCCTCCTGTTCCTCTGCCTCACTCTTATCAGCCTCTGGAGGCTCTGGAGTGCGCACCTCACTCCCTGATGGCCCTGGCCCTCTGACGCAGAGCCCTCATTCAGGCCTTCCCCAGCCTCCAGGACTGGCCCATGTTCTTCCTCAGCCTCATCACTGTCCGACTCCGCTGCCAGCTCCGCAGGCTGCTGGTGGACCACAACACGTCTTCAGGGGAAAACAAAGTCCAGTTGCCTTTTGAAAAAAGGCACCTTTGGGACTGGAAAAATAGGGAACATGATAGTAGAGATGCAAACAGTGGATAATAACGTCAAGAAAAACAAAACTCAAGGGGTAATACAGAGGGACAAAATGAATTTCTGAAAGAGTAAAGTTAGACTCATATACACAAATTTTGAACAGTAACAAAATATTTCTGAACCCAAGATTCAAATGCAGCCCAACCATCTAATACTAATCCGTTAGTATTACTTTATTTGTTGATGATGATGATCATTAGATGAAAACAGTTTTTCTGATTGGGTACATCTTCATTCTGCCATCCAAAGTATATTCAAATTTTAGAATATTTGGTAGGTCTAGCTATATTGGGTTCAGAGATGTGGGATATTATTTTATTTGATAATTTTTATATTTTATATTATTATTTTTATATTATTATTTTGCACATCTCCTTGTATGACTGTTGCTTTCCAGATTTTCTACTGCCTATCCCTCACTCATTTATTAGAAAGGCAGTTTTAAATAATTTTCACATTTGGCTTCAGTGATTTGGGAGAAGGGGGGGAAATCAATAATATGTTTCCTCATTGCTAGAATTGCATGATCATTAAACTCCTTGCTTGAGTTTTAAAGAAAGTGTGTAAGCTTGTGTAGGACTGTGCATCTTATGAGCTTTCCAAAGCAAATATAAAAGTCCAATCAATCAATCAATCAAAATAGAGCTGGAAGGGACCTTGGAGGTCTAGTCCAGCCCAGTGGTGAAATCCAAATTTTTTTACTACTGGTTCTGTGGGCGTGGCTTGGTGGGTGTGGTGTGGCTTGGTGGGCGTGGCAGAGGAAGGATACTGCAAAATCTACATTCCCACCCCACTCTGGGACCAGCCAGAGGTGGTATTTGCCAGTTCTCCAAACTACTCAAAATTTCCACTACCGGTTCTCCAGAACCTGTCAAAACCTACTGGATTTCACCCCCGGTCCAGCTCCCTGCTCAAGCAGGAGACCCTATGCCATTTCAGACAAGAGGCTGTTCAGTCTCTTCTTAAAAACCTCCAGTGATAAAGCACCTACAATTTCTGAAGGCAAGCTGTTCCACTGGTCAATTGTTCTCTCTGTTAGAAAGTTTTTCCCTAATTCCAGGTTGCTTCTCTCCTTGATTATTGCTATATGTTGCTTCTTGTCTTGCCTTCTGGGGCTTTGGAAAATAACTTGACTCCCTCTTATTTGTGGCAGCCTCTCAAATATTGTAATACTCCTATCATTTCACCCCTAGTTCTTCTTTTCTCTAGACTAGCCACACCCAATTCCTGCAACCATTCTTCATATGTTTTAGGCAGGGGTGGGTTCTACTTACCTTTACTACCAGTTCGCAATGGGGCCGTGTGTGTGCTCTTCTGCACATGAGCAGAAGCATTTTAATGATGTCAGGATCAGTGGGCGGAGCCTCCCACCAGTTTTACTACCAGTTCTATAGAACCGGGGTGAACCAGGGGCAACCCACCACTGGTTTTAGGCCTTTAATCATCTTAGCTGCTCTTCTCTGCCCTTTTTCCAAAGTCTCAACATCTTTTTTGTAATGTGGTGACCAAAAATTGGAGTATTCCAGGTGTGGTCTTACTAAGGGTTTATAAAGCGATACTAATACTTCATGTGATTTTGATTTTAGATTTTCTACTTCCTAGCCCTCACTCATTTATTAGAAAGGCAATTTTAATAATTTCCACATTCAGCTTCAGTGATTTGGAAAAGAAATCAATAAAATGTTTCTTATTTGCTAGAATTGTACGATCATTAATTCCTTGCATGAGTTTTAAATAAAGTGTGCAAGCTTGTGTAGAGTAGGACTGCACTTCTTATGAGGTTTCCAAAGCAAATTTGTAAGTTCTTTCATTTGGTATCCAAGGGGGGACAAGAAATGAAATAGCAACCGGACAGGGTAAAATAGGGACTAGCAATCTGCAATCAAAGGGCCACTTTCAGCCTATGACCATATTTCAGTTGACCTTCGGTTAAATCGAAAAACCCTCTGTAAGCAAACAATTTAGACTTCTGGCAAAGGTTATTCTTTGGCAGCTTGTTGTATATATAGGAGGAAGAAAAAGTGTAGACAATGATGACAGAGTGAAAGAGAAATGTCAAAATGTAAAAAAAAAGTACATAAAAATTGAGGTGCTGAATCCACTATTTGCTCTGGTCCACACAACCTATGCTCCACCTGCTAAATTCCTTATCCCAGCATTGCCACACTTTAAAGGTATGGCATTCTATTGGCTCTGTGTAACAATTGTCCATCACTGTTTAAAATAAGTGTGACACATAATATATAAATTATTGTAAATCAATGTTACAGGCAAGATTTTTCACATGTAAAAAGGCTTCATTCTCCTTCTGAATAGAAAGATACTTTTTAAATTAGCTTGAGTCTTAGCGTCAACTTTTCTAGAATGCAGACAATAAAAAATATTTTCTTGTATGTGGATCACTTTGTTTCTGTAATTTTCCTAATTCTAAAATATAAATCTCTGAATGCTGAGATCCATTTTTAGAAAAGGGAAAGAAATATTTCTTCTGCTGACATATACCCACCATTCACAATTTTATCCTTTTAAAATAAAAATAATTACAGTCATGATATTAAGGTTTGGGGATTGCATCCACCAAAGCCAGGCCTCTGGCAAAGAGACTTGGCAAGTGCAGAATGATAAAGTTTCCTGGAACAAATTATTTCTTGTGAACTGGGATATAAGAATTACATGGTCCAGAATCTAAAACAGATTCAATAAAACTATAGTTCCAATATACAGAAGGAAGAATTATTGTGCAGTCAGCTGTTGGTTTTTCAAATAGACTGAAATCCGTAATTGTTGTGATAGGGTTCTGAAAATTTAAATTTAGAATTGGCATGAATATGTAGTTTTTTTATTAACAACCTTTAATGCTTATTTGCATTAAAAATTATGGATCAGTTAGATATTCTGTCCCCTTCCCCACCATATATTTTCATTAGTGTGTTTTTTCACTTATATCAGTGGTGGGATTCAGCCAGTTCTCTCCAGATCGCGCAAACTGGTAGTGGCGACTGCGGGAGGCTTCGCATATCCGCCCGGATATAATGTGTGGCTACTGCACATGCACAGAAGGCCATGTGCATGCGCAGAGGTGGCACGTGGGAACTAAGTGAGTGCGCATATGCGCTCACATTCGCGAACCAGTAAGGAAGGTAAGTGAATCCTATCTCAGCCCTATATGTCAGCATAATGCATCAATGGAAAGCAGAACTCTGAGGCAGGCAAATTCCTAACAGAGCAATTTATTGGATACATCATATTGGCACAACTGGTAAAAGTTCACTCTGAAAGTTCCTGCGGCTTTCAGATAATTAAAAAATAAAGTTTCCCCTTTCCCCCAAGTCACAGGCCATGCTATCCAATCAAGATACTGTCTGGTTGCTTGGTTACTTCACTCCTCCTCTGGCCAGGCACCTATTAGAATGTCCTTGGTTCACACAGGAAAACTATTTTGTTTTGGCTACAAAACCCCATCTAGCTATTTCCTTCCTCCCTGTCCATTTTTCTGCTTTGTAGCAACCCTGAAGTCTCCAAGATGGCCTCAGCCAGGTTCACTTCAAGGTTGACATTATATATGTTTGAAACTAAAAAACAAAAGGCTATAGCAATCCAAATTATCACCTGAAGTATCCAATGCACTTCTTTTCTGGTTTTCCTTCATTTGTTTTGTTTCTGGTTTCAAATGCATCAAAGTGAGAAGATCCATAGAAACCTGGAAAGGATGTCCAACATTGGATATTCCTCTCTAAATGGTGATTCCTCTCTTTAGTCTTAGGAAGGAGAACTTTATTGTACCTGAAACACTTTTTCAGACCCTATAGTTTGAAAGCTATATGGAATTAAATCTCTGTAATCCTTATTTCATCCTCTTAATATCAATTGAACATAATAGTTTTGACTTAGATCTATCTTTAACAATCTTTTGGATAAGTTTAGGCTCTGTGCTGTTTTCATGTTATATCAGAAAAGAAAGAAGCTTTGCCAAGCTTTGTCATATTTGTTCTTAGAGATTCATCTGTTACTTTTGAGTGTGATCAATAAAAGAGGCTGGAAGGGGTAGAAAGGAACTTTGAGAGCCAAGATGAAATGAAGAACATATGAAGATTAGAGAAACTGGAGGTCTCTTGTTTTGCTATTCCATATGAAGGATGAAATCCTTCCAGCTAGACTACCTTGCCAATAGTGATAAATATTAGTCATGACAATTTCTTTAAGGTCTGCCCCTGAGGTTTCTTTTTTCAGGTCTTCATTTCTAGATATATTTGTTTTCAAGATGTATTGTAATTATAGTGTATAGTGTATATGGTAATATAGCTTACCTTCACTTATAAGGTAGCCCATCAATTAACAACTGGTGCTTATTATGACCAATGAATGAACAAGGAAGACTAGCAATGTTAGGAAGGGTGAACACTAGAATTGCAGGGAAATAGTAGGATAATATTATCTGCTTACTAATATTATATGCTTACTTTCTTTGCCTCCTATTTCTCCTAGCCTTTATAACCTGGTCACCATCTGGAGACAAATTCCTTTTTTGTCCAATCACACTTGGCCAATAAAGAATACTGCATTATATTGATCCTCATTCTTTCCATGGGACTAAATTACCTCAACATACAGTCTCTATTTTATACTGCCACTATTTTTTTTGTTTACAATACAAATGAATGTTTTGCCTCTTTGTTCTTGACCCTATCTCTTCTTGTTTTATTATACATACTTTTTAAGTGACTCTATTGCACTGCCTCCAAAAAGAGCAACCAAGATGATAAAGGACAGGTAAGGAAAAAATGTGTAGGAGACAATAGGGGGAGATGGATATTTTCACTCTGGAGGAGAAAATCCTAGTGAGAAATGATAATTGCCATGTAATGTCTGAAAAACTGACATATAGAACCCAGAACATAATTGTTCTGTTGTTCCAGAAGCCAGAACAAGAAACAATGACTTTAAATTACAAGGAAGTAGTAGGGAAAGTTTCCTAAATATAAGAACTCTTCAAAAATAGAAGAGACTGCCCAAGGAAGTGGACTTCCCTTTACTGGATGTTTTAAAGAAAATTAATATGGTCATCTCTTGAAGATGCTGAAATTCCTGCATTGGAAAGGAGCTAACATAGAGAATTGCCAAGAAATCTTCTAATCTGTCAGTTCTATAATTCATCAACTCCATTCCACAGGATGAAACCACTTTTGCTCAGATCTAACAAATCCTTCTTTTTCTTTGTTGTATAGCCTAACAACATGTATAGTTTTCTTTCTTGTTTTCATTCCATTCATTGATTTTGCCTTCTATTCTTTTTACATTCCAACTCACAATCTTCCACATGCCGTAGTTATCACCAGCTAAACCCATTAATATTGATTTTTGCATGTCATCATAGTTTAGGTCACATATAGCTTTCAAATACTACTTTTTAGTAAGATAGAAAATATGCAAATTATGTTCCCAGATTTAGTTGTACATAGCAGCATTTCCAGATAGTGCTAAATACAGTATTAGTCAGCTTTGTCACATTTTCAGCCAATAGATGAGATGCTGAGTCCAAAGCCCAATTTTTCCTCAGGCTTATTCTGTGAAAGCTAGAATCAGTAATCTAACTAATCCCTTCTGAGTTTAAGATAGTGTTATCTGCACCCCACCAACTCAGAATTACATGCAGTGTACTGACACACTCAGTGTCAGGGTTCCAAGTAACATACCTATAGCAAACAAAACTCTGAGGCAGGTAGCTTCCTCAAAGAATAAGTTTATTGGATATGTCATATTGGCATAGGCTGGTGAAAACTGACTCTGAATATTCCCATGGTTTTCACCTAATTAAAAGTAAAAGTTTGTCACTTTCCCAAAACAATCAGTCACATGGCCCAATCAGGATACACTCCAGTTGCTATGTGACATCAGTCCCCTCGTTCCAAATACCTGCAGAAATGTTTTTAGTTCCTAAAAGAAAGTATTTTGTTTTGACTATATTACCCCAACTATCTCTATTTCCCCCCTCCCTGTCCCTCAGCTCCAGTGTGACAGCACTGAAGTCTCAAAATGGCCTCAGTCAGGCCAGCTTCAGGGTTGACACTCGGTATACACAATCTTGTAATAATAATATATGTAAAATATGTATTTTAAATAACATACATTAAATTTTGAATTAAATGGAAACATGAGGAAGAGGCCTTTACCCTGCAGTAGATAGATAATGACTTAAATGATGATGCTGATGATGAAATTAAATCCTGTTTTCATAGAAAGAAATAGAATTTTAATGATTCAGTATATTCTCAAAATGAAATAATTTGTAATTAGGGAATGTACACAATCACACACACACAAAACCAGGAATGGGTTCTACTTACCTTTACTACCAGTTCACAATGCATGTGCGCAGAAGCTTCTGCACATGTGCAGATCGTCAATTGTGACATCCAGACGGGTGGGCGGAGCCTTCCATCACTTTTACTACTGATTTTAAAGAACTGGACAGAACCAGCAACCCACCACTGCACACAACATACACTTATATGCATATAAATATAATCATGAAGAGAAAAACATGCATTTATCTTGGATATCTATTAAAATGAAGAAAAATACTAAAGGTTGAATAAATATCTTATGGTGATCAAGTGAATGACCACTGAAACAATTTCTTAGTTGGCTGACAAGACCAGGTAAGCTAGTTTTCTACATTAAATTACTGAATAAGAAACCTTTTGAACTCAAGAAAGAAACAACAACAATGCAGAAGAGATACACATGGTAAAATATATCTTGTTGTATTTGAAAAGTTGTGAGGTCATAAAGGAAATATAAATGGCTCATTTTCCAAATTAAGAGAATGGTTCTTAAGTTGCTTTGTTATTTATTTATGAATGGATTTAAAATTAAATGCGGACACTTAATTTGTTTCTGCAAGGGTAGTATTAAGAAAGAAGATCAAAACTATGCTGGGATTATTGTTTACTGTGTTTCTTATAAAATAAATAAGCCTATTATATCATGAGAGTTGTTATAAATATATACATGTCCTCCTAATTGTCCCAATGAAAATGAAAGTTACTATGCACATTGAAAATGTTGTCTTAATCTAGAATTCTGAATTCAATATATACAAACTTAAAAAATCTGCTGACAATCAAAGGCAACAATTGTTTTCTTATTAAACACGTATGACAAAAACAAATTTAACAGAGCAGAGCCCATCCAAAGGTAATGCACGCTTAGTAGATGCATCAGAAGCTTTGATTCAAATCAGATTGGCGATTCAAAGAGGACATAACCTGATTCAAATTTAGAATAATAATCTGATTCAAATTTAGGAAATGAATATTAGCTTGCCTTTAGGAAATTGCATGCTTTTTTGGGGTCCAAGCAGGTTGACAAGTAGGACAAGCAAGACAAGAAGGGGTCACATCTGATGAAAACCTCCCCCAGTTCAGTGAAAAAACTAGGCTGGATCAGGATTGTAGCTGGCTGACAATACTCTGTGACAGTTAATAACAGAGGCAGTAGAACCAGGCTGGCACTGAGCTATATACAGTAGTGCCAGTGAGAGGTGCCACAGAAAAAGAAGCTGGCATAGAACAAGTGACTGTTGATACCTTGCAAATAAGTTTCTAGAGCAGTCTCTCTATTACTACAGCAGCCTTTTGCTCACTATCCAGAGACTTAAACCTGATATAACTGTGCAGAATTTTAAAGTAAGGCTGAGCTCAACTGTACATAAAGGGCTGATCAAACTTGAGCCTACATCCAAAAGCTGAATTAAGCTCCCAACTGGGTTGTAAGGAACAGCATAGACATGTATTGTTCCATTAGCATCAGAGAAAACAAAATTAAGATTTATGGCTGGCTGCCTGTAAAAAGTTGAGAAAAGAGAAAATGATGAAGCCCAGGGCAACATTATCCTTGCCACCTCCAAAATTGCTATCATAGTGAGAGAATTTAACAAGATGATGAAATTCACTGGCTAGAGAAGAGACTTTTAAGCACTGTATATTGCCTTTAACAACTGTAAAAGCAGGGGGGGAAAGCCATCAAATCTATGGAGTTCTTCAAAAGACAGTAAAGCCACTTAGTTCAATTCACAGCTTTGAAGCAGGTCCTCTTTCTGGTGTGATCAAAGCTTCATTGAATTGAAGTACTCCTTCAAAGCTCTGCATAACTATTGTTTTGGGTCTGAAAAAATGTAATGGGGAAAAAAATTCAGCGCATGTTTAACTTTCTTAGGGACTGCACCATGCTATGAAGGATGTAACTTTAAATCTGAATGAATCCTTGATGGTTTTATTAATTCCCATCCCTCAAGCCTTTATTTTTTTTCCTCATGTTTATATGTCATGCTTTCCAAGGGCAAATCAATATTTATTCCTAATAAACTTGAATAAGATGATGTCTTATTATGAGCCGAGGTGGCGCAGTGGTTAGAATGCAGTACTGCAGCTACTTCAGCTGACTGCTAGTTCAGCAGGTCAGCAGATCAAATCTCACTGGCTCAAGGTTGACTCAGCCTTCCATCCTTCCGAGGTGGGTAAAATGAGGACCCAGATTGTTGGGGGCAATATGCTAATGCTAATGCAATATGCTAATATGCAATATGCTATATGCTAACTTTGTAAACTTTGTAAACCGCTTAGAGAGGGCTGTAAAGCACTATGAAGCGGTATAGAAGTCTAAATAATAATAATAATAAATAATAATAATAATAATAATAATAATAATAATAATAATAATAATAATGTCATCTCAGAATCTCCAATCTGATTTGAATCAGGGCTTCTAATGCATCTACCAAGCATTAACTTTGGCTGGGCTCTGTCCTGTTGAATTAGTTGATATTAGGTTTCCTTACTGATACAGAACTGATCTAAAAATTTACTTGCAAAGTATCAAATGCCACCTGTTCTATGCCAGACTTTTTTTTTCTATGGCCTATCTCAGTGGTATTATGTATCTCAATGCCAACCTGGTTTTATTGACTATATTAGTCAATATTTTTGTAAGACATTGTATGACATTTTGGAATCCAGTTCTCCATCTGAAATGCACTGTTATTTTACATTTTCTCTAAAATATGTTTGCTTTTGTATACACTTCCTTCTAATAAATGCATTTACTTCCAAGTCAACGGTATCTACTGTATGTGATGGTGTTAAATATCTATAGCTCGGGTGTAGGATGAGGTTGGAAGTTTGTTATCTGAGCTTGTGGGTTGGCAATACAAGAATCATTGGCCATGCTACCACCCTCTACACATTCATCAAAACCTGGCATTCCATCAACAGACACATTGACCAACCACCAGCCTATGAACCCCTCGGAATTCAAACTAACCAGCGACAGCATTGACCCTCAACCAACCCATGCAACCCCCCAACCAGCACTTCACCTCCAAGTGGCCCACATCTGACCCAGCACAAGACCCATACCTAATGTGACCTCCCCATCACAAGACCTACTGACCACACAAAGCCTTTATAAGCAGAAGAACACAGATACAGATATCCCCTAAACTCCACTGAGGATGTTGTCTAGCCTGGTAATGAAGCATTTGGAAACCAACCCACAAACTCAGAAAATGAACTCCAACCCTCAACTGTATCTAGCTTCTATTAATTCATGTTGGGAAGTATGATTTATGTAAATTTGCTTGAACATGAAACCAAATGATATTTTTTCCTCATCCCCCTATTTCTCCCAAATCAAGGGTAATTGTGCTTTGTGCTGAAAAAAAGGAGTTCTTCAAGGATCCTAAAGTCAAATATTTTCACTTTACTATGCATCACCCAGTTTGAATGGTTTATCTGCCCATCTACCATGAAGATGACATAAAATTGATAAAAGGATCATAATTTATATTAATTAAAATAGTAAAGTATCTGCAATGGGGGACAATACACAGAAACACAGAGGAGACTGGCTGCTCCAAACTGTTCTGATAGCTAATAGATACCTGAATGGGGCTGAAAGTGATTCTACCCTGGGATTATGAAGCAAGTCCTTTATATAGTCAGATTATCTTCTTGAAGTGCCTTCCCACTTTGAAGGTTGAAAGATTCTCTAGAACAGTGGTGTCAAATTCGCGGTGCATGGGCTGGATGTGTCACTGGCCATGCCCACACCTGGTTTAAAGAAGGGGGGGAGTTGTGATATGTCATGTGATGACATTGTGATGATGTGAGTTTGACATCCTGCTCTAGGAAGTTGAAGTTTTCTGCTTGAAAAAATTTGCTGGATAAAAAAGTATTCTGATTCAGAGATGACTTCTATCCTATCTTCCTCCATGATATCTCTCCTGCCAGGTAAATATGTTCCCATGTATTTGTTTAATGTTTTAAATTTTTCCTTATAGATTTTTATAGACTTTTATCTCTATATATAAAAGCAAAAACCACTCACACCCTAATCATGAAATCTCCAGAACTGTAAAGCCTACAAACCTGAAATTTTCCATGCATGTTCCTCTTGGCTTCTAGGTGCTCACTAAGAAAGAATTTTTCAAAATGACAATCAGAGCATTAGTATTTCCTATATTATGATTAACATGCTCTGATGCTAAGGAGTTCTACTCCCCCTCCCCACCTGAAAAGAAATCTGTTCCAAATGCAAAACACAAGCAGAGGAGAGGAGTTTCACTTTCAGTTTTACTTTCACAGCAACAACCAGGGAATAGGATAGGGGAGGCTTCTGTGGGGCAAGGCTGAGGGAGAGAAGGAGATAGGATAGGGGAGGCTTCTGTGGAGCAAGTCTGAGGGAGACAAGGAGAGAGGAGAGACCGATCATAACTACTAATTATTTTTCAAGCTGTAAGTGTTATTTTATCAAGCCCAATCACAGTTTCATAGTGAAGCATGGGTATCCAGCTAGTCTTTTACATATGTATCTTTATTCATATCCTTATTCCATATCCATCTATCATCTATATATTGTATTTTATGCTTTTTAACCATGTGAAACTTTTGTTTTTATATCATTTAGCTGTTAGAATTATTGTTTGTATCCCATTTTCCTTATGTGGGACTTTGATTGTAATAAAGTATTCATTGTTGTTGTTTTGAGCTTCAGAAATGTGTCACTGCCTCTCCCTGTGATGCTTCAAGATATTTTTAAAATATCCTTAAGTTCAGCTAAAATGTCAGCATCTATCATTAAAAATTGAATAAACAGAATTGGAGCCACCACCCTAATGGAATGGGGAAGAGTATTTTTTTTTAAAAAAAAATGCCATCAAAACTAATAAAGAAACATTCTAATTATTTTTTTTTAAAATGCAGCTCCTGCTAAGTGATTAATTTGTTCCTTTATGGAGAGAGGGGTTGGAGGAAAGGAGCATCAAAAAAACTTGGAGTGGTCCAGGCTCTTTATCTAAAGCAGTGTTTCTCAACCTTGGCAACTTTAAGATCTGAGGACTTCAATCCCCAGAATTCCCCCAGCCAGCCAGCCAAGTAAGGAATAGTGATTCCCATTGGATGACCAGACCCTTGTCAGCAATTCCTATGACCTCTCTGAAAGAGAAGGTAAAATCAACCACAGAGGCATGCAAAATGTGTGGGTGCCTTCAACCTGAAAGGTAAGATACATTTTTGAAACCACTCTTGAGGATTATTTCAGAAATGAGGGTGCAGAGTTCCATTTACATAACCAATTCCTCAGGATTGTCTAGTACTGACAACCTTTCATTGATTGTCTCACTATATGCGGGCAATCCATGAAAACTGGTCTTTTTTCCTAGACGTTTAATCAGTGATTGGCATTTGCAGGTTTTGTCATTATTTCGTTTCTTTGTTTGCAGCTAATGCATAATTAATTGTGCTTTGATATTGGCTTGACTTTTTTTTTTCTGAATTGCTCTGGGTATCTTTTGTGGAAAAGGAGATTAAAAAAATATTTAAACTAGCTTCCAGAGTCAGGTTTACGGAATGTTTCACACAAGGTCCTCCAGCCCAATGATAAAATGCTTACCTCAATTACAGATGCATAGAAAATGTTAATGTAAAATATGAATATAATGATGGCACTATTTTATAGTATTTGTTACTATATATTATAGTAGCTATAATATTTATTACTATATTTATAACTATATATTATCTTTACAGTCTTTACAGTCAGAGACATATGCCTCTGACTGTGAACTGTGGGAGAAGATAACTTGGACAATCCTGTTATTTTTATAATCTGCTTGTGGGTTTCACTTAGTATCTGCTTGTTTCACATGGTATCTGCTTGTTTCACTTGGTATCTGCTTGTTCCCTGTGAGAACTACTGATGTAAGATGGACAGCTATATAAAAGATTTAAACAAACAAACTGTTAAACCAGCTAGGCTGTTGGTTTGAGCTCTGAGCTTGGCAATTTGGTTGACCCATCAGAGTGGGGAGGCAGAGAACATTGCGGGTCCCATCCCTGAGGGAGATACACCTGGTAGGACCCAGAAGAAGGGCCTTCTCCGTGGAGGCTCCCTCTCTCTGGAACATCATTCCCCCAGAGATTAGAATGGCCCTTACTCTAATACTCTTCCAGAAGGCACTGAAGACCTGGTTCTGCCAGCAGGCCTAGGGAACCTAAAGCGGGATGGAGCCCATTAAATGCCTTGTGTGATCTGCTGTCTCAGGGGTGGGGTGTGGGGCGGGAGGGTTGACTTTATTATAGTATACTATATTAATTTATATGATTCTTTTTATTAGTTTTATTGTTTTAAATGTTGTTTTATATTCTGTAAACCGCCTTGAGTCACCATGGGCGAATAGGCGGCAATATAAATTAAATTAAATAATAAATAAATAAATAAATAAATAAATAAATAAATAAATAAATAAATAAATAAGAATAGGAAACATCGTCAGTGCATTTTGAGTTGTGCTCGTCTGTCAGAACACAAGTTTTTAAATACCTTTTTATGAGATGCAAATTAGTTTGAATGTTGTTTGTTAGATATTTTTGAGTCATGGTCTGATTTCAGACTGTTTGATTGGCTGGCTGTTGTTGCTGGGCTATAGTTAAGTACTGTCTGTGTAATGCAGATTAGGATTAGAATTGTTTATCTGTTTTGTTTATTTTTTTAATGTCCCTTGGGTTTCCCCCTTTGGAGAGCTATAGATTATACCATTATTTTTTGGGATTTCGGATTTCCCTTTTGATATTTCTATACCTATGTGGAGTTATTTATATACAGTTATTATATACATTATTTATATACATATTTACATCTTTATTCTGTTGTTCTTACATTTATGTTTCTTTATTGGTGGTGTTAAGCCATTGATACCATTTTTGTTCCTGTTGCAATAAAGTTACTAAATGTATCGAGCTGGTCATGTCTTCTTTCCCTGCGCCTGATCTAACACACAACATATAACATAATTTTTTTTTTACTTTTTAAGCATTGTTTCATAGTGGTTTTCCAAGTAATACTATTGTATTTCTTCCCCTTTTTCTTAGTCTAGTGATTTTTTTCCTCTTCCCCTCCTTTCTATATATAGTAGACAGACTACTATAGAATATAGAACAAATGGTATCAATGGCTTAACACCACCAATAAATAAGAATTGTTTATCTGGGTGTTTCTGAGTCATGTTCTGGTTTCGGCTTGTTTGATAGTTTCAGTAGCTGGCTGTTGTTACTGAGATGTGGTCCGATTTCTTGTGAGCTGACGGGTTATAATTTTGCTGCTGCATAGTGGGATCCCTGTTTGTTCATTTTAAATGCTATCTTCAGGATCATGGTTGATGCTAAACTAGCATTTAATCTCTGTCTCTTAAAATATATGTTTCTCCTTGTTCTGTTTTGATTTTATTGTATAGGGTATCTGGCTTCAGCAGGGGGTTGGACTAGAAGACCTCCAAAGTCCTTTCCAGCTCTGTGCTGATTCTGGTTATGCTACATCACATATAGCGTTGCTATTTTTTTTCCCTTTTGCTATGTACTGTATTTTTCTTGTGTAGCATATTTTATTAATTTATTTACATTCTGCCAAGCAAACTTCAGTAACTAGGCAGCCAACAAGGGAGATAAAACATCATTATGATAACTGTGTGGACTGATCTAGCAGATTTTTTCATGTTTATGTACAGCATCTCACCATCTTGTCACAACAGTGAATAAATCATAGCACCTGGGCACAAAGATTTAGACAATTTAGACCGCTTTGTTAAGCTTCAATACTTTGATTCAAACTAATTTGCATACAGATTAGAAACTATTTTCTGATCTATCTTCCATGCAAAGTTGAGTGGACCTTGGTTTATTTCTCATTAATTGTTACACATTACCTATCCTTTAAGAAGGAGTTAAACAGAGGTGGGACATATCTTCTCCATTTTATTCTCACCATAAATCCGGGTCCTACTTCATTACCTTTCTAGTATCAGATGAAATCACTAAGATCTTTGACATCTAACATTGATGCTGAAATGATCATTCTAAATTAATCTTATTTGTGTCATCTACCAATTATTTTAATGTAAACAAAGGTTTGTGATGTATGTTATGCTGCTGCTTTTAATTTAACATTTTAAATATAGGTTTTGGTAAATCACCTTTGATAAATATTTGTTTTGAAAGGTGAGAGATACTGTTTTGAATAAACAAAACAGAGAGTAACAATTAGATCTGAAGAGCATCCATAAAACACAAATGTGACTCATGTAGAGAAACCATTCTGGAAATGTCTCGATCTGTTTTGTTCTGAGACATTCTCTAGCAGAGCAGAAGGAAGAATTAATTATACACAATAGTCCTATATTTATTCCAAGAATGGCCAGTGTTCAAGCTAATAGAATACATAATAGGATAACAACAATGCAGTATCAAGGTTGCATAAAATCAGAGTATTATTACTGTACTATTTTGAAATATTCAGCCTGATACTAACTCGATTCCAGTGCTTCTGCTTGAAATTTCAGCATGCTACTCTCAGCTAATGTGACATAATTGCTAGATGAATGTGTCAGGGACCATTATTGGTATGCTCATAGCTTGAGTACTACTGCTCTATTATAGGTATAGATTTAAATTTGGGGTATGGTAGCTCTATTATAGGTATAGGTTTAAATTTGGGGTATGGAAATTGGCTCTAAAAATAATGTATCGGCCTTCTATGCCCCAGGAACAAAGTTTAGGTTGCTTTCAAAAATGGCCATTCTAGTCAATAAAAGAGTAGAATAACTTCATTTCTTTAAGTTAACAGTCCGTTTGTATAACACATGTATTGTAATAATCAGTGTAGAATATCATCCTTTTCTGAGTCAAGGATGATGTCCTATTAATGAAAATATGTTTAACTTAACTATAAGAATAAAACCTGACCACATACAGCAAGCTTAAGGCTTATTCACACTGTATCAAAGTAAAATCACATGAAACTAAAAAAAATAGAAATTCTATTTCAATATAAATAAATAGTATATATAGTTTTCTATGAAAAAGTTATATGATTTATTATATCAGAATGATTTATTAATAATTAGATTTATAAGCTGCCTTTTGTTTTTGTTTTTTTGCACAACTCCAGCCACTTACATAATATTCCCTCATTATTTTCCCCACAACAAAAACCTTGGGAGGCTAAGAGATAGTGACTGATCCAAAGTCATCTAGACTGTTTTCATGCCTACGGGAAGAGTAGTACTTACAGTTTCCAGTCCAGTATTTTCATTATATACCAAACTGGCTCTATTAAAACAAGAAGAAAGGAGAACTGGCAGGAAGGATTGTTTGATGTGACATCTAAACCACTTGCCTCACCAGCTGTCAAGATATGTGATGGAGATGGACACCAAGTTATTCTATGACACAACTATGAAAAGATAAGGAGGAGGGAGGATATTCCTCATAGTCAAGTTAAAATGTAGTTCACCTTGACTACCAGAAACTATGCAAGCATGAACCTTGCTACTCTCCTTGCCAATATTGATTTTGCCATAGGCAGAATGATGCCAAATGGTGTTAATATGTATAGGATATAGGGCAAGGGTGAAATCCAGCAGGTTCTGATAGATTCTGGAGAACCGATAGCGGAAATTTTGAGCAGTTCAGAGAACCGGTAGTGGAAATTTTAAGTAGTTTGGAGAACTAGCAAATACCACCTCTGGCTGGCCCCAGAGTGGGGTGGGAATGGAGATTTTGCAGTATCCTTCCCCTGGAGTGGGGTGGGAATGGCAGTTTTGCAATATCTTTCCCCTGTCATGCCCACCAAGCCACGCCCACCAAGTCACACCATGCCTACCAAGCCACACCCACAGAACTGGTAGTAAAAAAAATTGGATTTCACCACTGATACAGGGTACCTTATGGATAATAGATTTTTCTGGGTCTTTTTTATTGTCTTCTTCTCCTTCCAAATGCCTTCATCTGACAAGAAAAAATCCACCAATATTCCCCTTAATGGAGGGTAAAGATTGAATTGGAGATTTTTGGATAGATGGCTAACTTGATAGGTGCAAGTGTTTTATATAAATGCATTTAAATGCATGTAGGACTTTTTTAGTGCTCTATGTCACTAGATTATCATTAAATTAAAAAATTCCTATGCAAAATTCTTTTGATAGGTTCATACTTTCTGCTTGACCCAATACCTCTATTAGTTACTCACCAATTTCTGAGTGCAGGTACAGATGACAGTTTCCTTTCACTCTCAGCCCATTGGAAATGTGGCCTGTGGCCATGTTTTCTAATTTTAATTTTAAAAAAAAACTGCTGTTTTTTGACCCAAGCTGACAAGCTCTCCAGAATGGATGATCTCCAATACTCCAATTTCATTCTATGAGGGACTCCAGGATTTATTGGCTTCTGTGCTCCAAAATCTAATAATCATCCTCTCCAAAATCTAATAATCATCTTCATTCTGGGCTGCTGTGTTCTCTAGGAATCAGCAGTTGCTTGTTTTGTTTAAACAAATTTAAACAAATCCTATGGTTATTTAGTAATGGCCCATTTAGGCATGGAACTATTTTTAACCCTGGAAGTTCATGTTCCATATAATACTTATGTCTCTAAAAAGGTACCCTATCAATTTTCATCTAGGCTGGATGAAGTGTACATCCCTTTCTTTCCCACCATCTACAGTATTGTAAAACCAACCTTCCTTCCTTCCTTCCTTCCTTCCTTCCTTCCTTCCTTCCTTCCTTCCTTCCTTCCTTCCTTCCTTCCTTCCTTCCTCCCTCCCTCCCTCCCTCCCTCCCTCCCTTCCTTCCTTCCTTCCTTCTTTCTTTCCTTCCTTCTTTCCTCCCTCCTCCCTCCCTTTTATTAATATCTTATATTGCAACATAGAAATTATGTTACTTAGTTTCTATGAAGTTGAATTATCAGTTTGTTCTTGCTACAAAGTTGCTTTGGACTTACAGATGAGTAACAACAAAAGAAAAACTTTATCTTTTTAACTACTATAGCATTGTAACTTGGCTGGTGTCATATGGGCAAAAAAAAGAGGAAAAAATAATGTTAGTGTCAAAGTAGATAATATGGAAATGGAGGGATGAAGGCATCCATGTGTGCAAACATCTGGGAAAGCGAAAGAAAAACACAAGGATTAGTGAAGAGGAAACCATCAGGAAAAGACAGCCAATGGTAGACTCGTTCAAAGGCGATTCATGCAGATCCAAGCCTTGAAGCTAGAGATTGGCAGAAATATCTAGTGGGTATGGGGACTGAGATTGGTTGGAGGAACATAAGAAATGTTTTCAGGAACATTTTCTGTGTTAACTCTAAAGATTCTTTTTAAAATGTTTAAACATTTATTTTTAGATCCTATTTAACTTTGAATGTGCTTTTCTATAAAATGTTGCAATGTTCTCATACTAGGAAGCAAAGGAAGGTTGAACTAATAATGCAGGTCTCAAAAGAGGGAGTATGACACTGAAATGCCTCTGTCTTTGGAGAGAGAACAGAGACATTCTAAACCATCCTTAAATCTTGGTCTCTGCTGAGAATACCAGAGTGTTTTAACTTTTCTTTTAAAAGGTAGCAACTATTTCTGAATATTAATAACTTGGTTCAAGGTTAGATGATTGAAGTTTCTCTTGTGTACTGACAGCTGTTATCTAATTTGATTTTTCCTGTTTTCCAAACTATCAACTTAAGAAAAATAATGCTTGAATTTACAGAATCAAATTGCTTGACTTTTTTATTCCAGATAGGAGATAGCTAGAGTCAGCATTCTCTCATTTTTATATTTTCAGCAAGAAGGAAACATTATTGCAATGCACTCTACATGGGGCTACCCTTGAAAAGTGTTCGGAGATTACAGTTGGTCCAGAATGCAGCCGCGTGAGCTATTGTGGGTGCACCTAGATACACCCACATTACACCAATTCTCTGCGAACTGCACTGGCTCCCTATCAGTCTCTGGACACAATTCAAGGTGTTGATTGTTACCTTTAAAGTCCTACATGGCTTAGGACCAGGCTATCTTCGAGACAGCCTTCTACCGCATAGCTCCCAACAACCGGTAAGATCCCACAGAGTTGGTCTCTTCTGGGTCCTGTCAGCTAAACAATGTCAGCTGGCGGGCCCGCGGGGGAGGCCTTCTTTGTGGCTGTCCCAGCTCTCTGGAACCAATTATCTCCTGAGGTCCGAACCACCCCCACCCTATTGGCCTTCTGGAAAGTGGTGAAGACCTGGCTTTTTCAGCAGGCCTGGGGCCGTTGATCTCGCTGCTGCAATCTTGTGAGACCCGGCCATGCATGGAGTGTATGGGTTTTTAATGTTTTTTTTTAAAAAAACAACATTTATTTATTTATTTATTTATTTATTTATTTATTTATTTTATTAAATTTCTATACCGCCCTTCTCCCGAAGGACTCAGGGCGGTGAATAGCCAGAAGATAAAACACAGGAATACAAAATTTAAAATAAATTAAAACGAATTAAATAATTTAGGCTGAATTTTAAAATACCCCATAATTAAACAGATTAAAATTTATGTTTAAAATTTAAATTTAAAAGAGGAGATGATTTAGGCCAGGCCAGCTTGATGAAATAAAAACGTTTTAAGCACACGACGGAAGGTGCGAAGATCCGGGATTGGTTTTATGGTATATTGTTCGCATTATTTTTGGTTGTAAGACACCCAGAGTCCCCAGGGAGTTGGGCGGCATAGAAATGTGACAAATAAAATAAATAAATAAATAAACATGCCTAGATTGTTCTCAGGTGGCTGTGAATCAGTCTTTGGCTGAAACAGCCACACAATGGATTTAGCAAATGATTTTCTGTACCAATTAATTCCAATTATTATCTAAGGATAGGGGTTATTTTTTAAATCATAGGGTGGGCTGCAAGGTGGCAGGACAGGTAGGGTAGCAAAGCAAGCAGAGTGCCAGAAAAGGCAGCAGAATGCAAGCCAGCCAAAAGGGGAAAGATGGGAAGTAATAGGTAAGGCGGGGAATTGAAGAGAAGGCAGCCTCTTACCTTACCAAGGCTCTAGGATGGGAAGGGCCAAGGGATGGATGCCTCCTTGCTTAACAATTGATGAGATTTGGTTAATAACATTAATTAGAACTGCTGGGACTGCTGTGGATAACTGATGCAGTCCAGTGATTTGTGCCTTACAGCTGCATAGCAATAACACTTAGACTTATAGCCAGTGGTGAAATCCAATTTTTTTTACTACCAGTTCTGTAGGCGTGGCTTGGTGGGCGTGGTGTGGCTTGGTGGACATGGCAGGGGAAGGATACTGCAAAATCCCCATTGCCACCCCACTCTGGGGCCAGTCAGAGGTGGTATTTGCTGGTTCTCTGAACTACTCAAAATTTCCGCTACCAGAACCTGTCAGAACCTGCTGGATTTCACCCCTGTTTATAGCCCTCTCTAAGCAGTTTGCAAGGTCAGCATATTGCCCCCAACAATCTGATTCTTATTTTACTGAGCTTGGAAGGATGAATGGTCCTGTCAGGATTGAACTGCTGGCAATCAGCAGAGTTGGCCTGCAATACTGCATTCTAACCACTGCACCACCACAACTTTTAGCAACAGGAATTTCAGTCTCAGTTCCCATCATAATTTGAGGGCTATTTGTATTTACAGACTTCTAAGAGTTATAAGATGAAAATAGAAGGTATTCCAAGCCAGCTGCTCTACCCTTGTTATGCCTCACTGGTCCAGACAGCATACAAAACAGAAACGTATATTCCTGTATCTTACTGAATAGTTAAAAGGTCAATACTTGTTGTTTCTTATACATGGTGCACAACATGACACATGCCAATTCCTTTGCTTTAGAGGACTAATAGAAAAGCATGTTAAAATAAACTAAAGTTCAAAGGGTATGAGATCATACTGAAAATGCTTCTAATACTTCTGAAAAGTGATAGAAGCAGATCTTGCTTGCTGGTAGCTGTTTGTTGTTGTTTTTTTAAATCTTTATAAAAGATTTTTCCATTTTTTTTTAAGTTAACTTCAGTACCTGCAGTTAATTCTTAATAGCTTAGGAGTTCTGCTCAATATGAGAATCTGAATATTTACTTATAAATATTGCCTTTCAGAGTAAAATGGCTTTTTTCTGAATTTAATTGGGATTTACCTCAGAAGACCTCTCAGTTGTAAGCATGATCACATGGAAACAGCATTGGATTCAGATCTGCATATTTGTCAACTGATGACAACTACAATGTTAAGCTTTCATAGACTTTCATATCTCCTCAGACACACTGCTTTACCCTAAGCTAGTTTACAAATTCTGGTACCCCTCAAGTGTAAAACAATAAACCCATGCATGAGGTAATCTTAAAGAGCATTGGTGTAAATGGAACTTATTTCCAATCCCATATATAGAGACAGTAACCTCTGTTGGCCCCATTTATATCTTTAGGCTGATATAACTTACACCAGGGGTCTGCAACCTTAAACACTCAAAGAGCCATTTGGACCAGTTTCCCACAGAAAAGAAAACACCCTTCCAGTGCCTGACTATTTCTTGAGTGGCCACAAAACTAGCATATGTAGTTGAATTAAATGTTCTGTTTTCTTCTGAAACTTTTCTTTACTTGGATTTATCCATGGTTGGCCTACTGGGGGTTGAAAAGCTCAATAAATCACATGCCAGCGGGTGTCACACATTGGTGGTTGTGATGACACATATTTTGAGTGACAGGGAGCCGCAGCAGAGGGTTGAAAGAGGCACATGCGGTTCCAGAGCCACAGGTTGCTGACCCCTGACCTACACAATTGGGCTAAATTGTCTGTTCTGCTTCAATTCCCCATGTTTGTGAAGGATGAATTGAGGGATGAGAATTTTATTAAAATATTGTGCTGTTGCTAAATGACTAGTCTGGTATATGGCCCAGTGCCTGGCCAGTCTAAGAATCATCAACAGGCCATGTCAAGAATTGCCACTGTAAGAAGTTACAATGGGAAGAATTCCTACGCTGTCCTATATATGTATATGTGCAGGGCATTTGTGAGGAAGAAACAAAAATAAAGAATGAATAGGGGTAGGGAGGAAGGGAGGAAGGGAAAGGAAGGGAGAGGGAGAAGAAGAGAGAGAGAGAGACTCATTGAGCTACTACTTATATGGTAGATTGACCTTTTTGCAGAGAGATTTATTAAAGAACAATTTTTATTCCCTATGAAAGAGGAGGGACCCCCCCTTCCCCTTTTTAAACAAGAATGAAGGATTTCATGAGTAGAGGAAACAGGATACGGTATTATAAGAAATGTGAGGAGCTTCAAAACATAACTGTACCTTTTTGCCTCCTAAATAAAAGAGGACGGGTGAGGAATTATAACCACTTAACTGGGAAGGTATAATGTAGAATTCAAAACCATTCTGTGGTTTTATGAACCAAAAAAATTCCTTAAATAGAAGAAAAAAATGTAGTGTGTGGGGTATGTATAGAAGGTTATCTAAATTCCATTACCTATTTTGAAGAATATCCTCCCAAATTCCAGGGATAGATAAAAAGAAAATATGCAAGAGTGTAAGGATGGCTCCTGGCTCTCCGACCTATTGCCACAAGTTCTAGCCTTGTTTCTACTCAAGGCTGAGCATCTGTTAAACTGAGTGACATGATCTTCTCGGGAAACAGATCTTGTTGGAAGACAGAGTCTTAAATATACTGTCTTTTGGAAGCCAGCAAAACTGAACATCGGTTGCCTGTCTGTGTTGGTTTTGGCACACAGCATAGTGAATATCATTTTTTCCCTCACTTCAAGCAGCAATATCTCTTGAGTCTGCTCTGCCCTGCCCTCAGTACAAAAACAAAAACATCCAAAAATGAGCAGTCAACTCAGCTCTGGATAGGTGCCATGATGGGGTGAAGTTAACAGGACACAATGACACCGAACTGGAGACAGCTTTTTGGAAGAAATAGTGCTAAAATGTTCCACAATTCTTTCCATAACTTGTTTTTCTACAGTGAAAAGGAGGATTGTTAATTTGATTTACCTCACAGAATTATTAATAACTTCCATATAGTTGTGTGTGTGTGTGTTGTGTGTCTCTGTGTATAGTGTACTATAAAGAAGCCAGACTAGAGGTAAATCTCCCTCATTCCTTTCAACTCTGGGCTTAATGATTCTAGCAGAAATAATTTAATACTCCTCTGATTCACTTTTTCAAAATCAATTAATTTTTAATTCTAATTGCAGTTATTTTAAGCCATCAGTTCTTTTCTTCATTAAACATTTCAAGCTATACACAGTGGAACTGCTGTAGTTTGTTAGAAAAGGGCATTAATTTGTTTCTTTCATTCTGTTTTGTTTATCTCTACATTTTAGGCATAATGTAGGTTACATTTAGTAGTGTAGTTAGGTAATAATTTTAATCCCTGCATAGACTGAAAAGGTCATTTGCTCTGTTATTTCATTCCTTTCTTCCTTAAAACATTCATCTATGCCTGTTGCACCATGAAGAATGAAACACTAAAATATGTCCAGTGCAACCTAATAAAAATAATCCATGTGTTTATATAAACCTGGTAGGATGGTATACATTTGCTGCTTAACAGGGGATTGTGAGGATTTGAGATACTAAATTCCTTTCACTCTTTAAACCGATTAATTCTTAAAATAATAGAATAACACAGTTGAAAGGAACCTTGAAGGTCTTTTAGTCCAATCCCCTGCTTGAGCAGGGACTCTATATCATTCCAGACAAATGGTTGTTCAATCTCTTCTTGAATATCTTCAGTACTGGAGCACCCACAATTTCTGGAAGAAAGTCATCCCACTAATTGTTCTCACTGTCAGAATATTTTTCCTTAATTCTAGGTTGGATCTCTCTTTAATGATCTTCCATCCATTACTTCCTGTCCTGCACTTATGCTTTAGAGAATAGTTCCCCTCTTTTCAAATATTGGAAAACTGCTATCAAGTCTCCCCTAGTCCTTCTTTTCACTATACTAGATATAGCTACTGTACCTTTTGGTGTATAAGACTCACTTTTTCCCCTCTAAAAGAGGGTGGAAATGTTGGTGCATCTTATACACCGAATACAGCCATTTTTGGCGTCCTGAAGCCCCACCCCGCGTGTCCCATTTTTGCAAAAAATAGGCCTATTTTTCACCAAAACAGGGTGCGCAGAGGCTTTGGGAGGCCTGCAGAGTGCTCCTGGGGGCTGGGGAGGGCAAAAACTTTTTTTTTCTTGCTACGTTTTATACACCGGTGCGTCTTATAGTCCAAAAAATATGATAATTCCCACAGCAGGTCTGAGGATTTCTAATTTTAGAATTTCAAAAATTAAAAGAAACCAGTGATGGGAAGGAAAGGGAAACAGGAGGTAAAATATTGGAAATCTGATGTATCTAAGTCACTTGGAATATTATATTGTTATCTTATTAGTTTATAAGAGTTGAGTTAATATTTTCTGCTGTAGGAATGGAATGATGTGATCTTGGAAAACAGATACATTTAAATCAGAGATAAACTCAGTGGAAATAAAACTGGAAATCTGGCAAAAGAAGGATAATCTTGGTCACATTGTAGAAATGAAAAAGTCAGATTAGAAGTATACAAAAATCCATCTTAAAAATTATATAGTTGCTTCTGATTAAAAAACAGTTTGTTCATTTGTATTTAAGAATCAAAGAAATCAAAAGAATTTTAGCATGCACTTATTATTTTTCTTCATAAAAGTGCTTTGGATAAAGAGTTTTTGGCCTATGCATAGAAAATAAGAGCCCACAGTACAAGATCTAAATTAGATTAGTCCGAAAATAAGTCAAAACCAAACAAAATATCAAAACTGTCTAGTATATTCAAGTGTGCACTTCATTCTCTACACTTTCATTTTTGGCTCTCTGGAACTGTTATCTGCAAATGACTTCATCTAGGTTCAAGAGTATGTGTATCCCAGAATATTTGTAATATATGGTGTTGACAGAAATGAATGCAACATACAATATATATTCCATATGTTGGTTTTCTAGAACTATATATTTTGCAGTAAATTCATTACTTGTACTTAGATAAATCAAGGCTCAGGTAGCAAATGACAACTTTAAATAGCTCTCACCTTTCTTTCTTATACATATTGCTCAAGATCTTCAAAGTTCTTCATAGCTTGCATACAATATAGCTCAAGGTATTACATTGATTCAATGCTAATACTGTAAATAATACAATTTTTTTTTAAAAAAATGTTTAATTTATTTTGTTTTATAGCATGTTTGCCAATTTATTAACAGCCTAGTGCAATCTAGCATTCCATCATTTTTTTTTTCTGGTTTGACAATTCAAGATTAATTAATCTCCTAGTTTTCATTCACTCTGCTTAACTTCAAAATAAGGTATTTAGTTTAGCCCTTAGTGTTATATCATTGGTATGTCCATGTGGATGGCATCAAAATCAATTGGTCTAGTATTCTCTGATGACAGCATTGAACAGCATTGCCTGGTTTAATAGTGCTGCAAAACATCATGAATTTCATATGGATTCAAGTGAAATTGCCAAGGATTAAACCTAACACCCTTATTGTTTGATTCACTGAGCTATAGATTGCCAATAAACATTCAGAATCAAGCTCAGGTATATAATTATATATGTAGGTATGTAGGTATTCTGGATCTGTTATTCTATATTTGTTTTTTGTTTTTTTAAGAAAAAGCTATATTTTATTGCAACCCTTTTCACTGTTAAATTATGCATAAAATTTTACATATCAGTTAGAAAAACTAGAAGCAACTATGTGTCGAGGGATTCTTTGATAAGGATTTTCAGTGCTCAAAAATATTTTCTGAAATCTCTTTTACTGCACTCTGCTACTCATGAGAGCCATATAGTTAGGAAAAAAAAAAACTTTTTTTTTTAATGAAAGTAACCTGAAAGTTCACTTCCCAATATTGTTATGAGTAACATTGTTGGCACTAGTAACCATTTGCTGCGGTTGTTTACATTTTGTCTCCGTATTGTATGGAACAAGGAACATTTTGTGCCTGGGGGTAGGTGGGTATTTTCCATAATATAAAAGCTATGCGTTTCCGGAATAAACGAGCCAATCAGAGTTTTAGTTAAATGACAAATCCAGAGGCAGACAGAGAGAAAGTGATATGTGGGTCTATCACTCTGGAACTTCATATCTAATTAAAGACCTTACAGCATCTTTTTCTATTGCTGAAATAAATCTCCACCTCTTACATGCCTTTATTTAATTCTAAGGATAGGCAGAATGAATCCAAAGGATTAACAGCATTTATTGATCCAGAGAACTGAATCAAGATATTGTTGGGAGAAGTTTTGGGATATTGTTCCAGGGATTCAATATAGCACAAATAATCATCAAAAATCGATGGAGTCTTAGCTTTTTTTTTTTTTTAATTATTTAATCAAAATGCCTAGCATGGTCACATAGTCAGTCTAAGAAGTGCTGCAAAGAAGAAGTCTAAGAACCTTTCAGCATCCTCATCCACTTTGTATATTTCTAAAAATAAGTCTAATTATCTTCTGCCATGAACTCAGGAACAGCCAATCTCTTTGCCACCAAGAATCATCCTGGTTTTTAAAATCCAGCTTCAAAGGGCCAGAGGGGACACAATACTCACAAGGAGTCCCTGAAATAGGAAAAAGCAAATTTTTTCAATCCGTCTAGGATAATTTGATTTTTCTCTTTTTTCTATTTTATAGAGAAAATAGGTGTATTAAGCCTAGTGAAATGAAACTGATGGAATTCTAAAAAGCTTAACCTTGTGGCTTCAATACTAGTATCTTTTAACAAGATAACTTTATTTTCTCTTCCCTTCCTTTCTTCCTCCAATCTCTTCTTATTTCTCCTTTGTTCCAATGTTGATAAATGTCAGTATTTATCATTAAAGGTCAAAAAAATATTCACTGTAACCACCATCATTCAATTTATGTTCTCTTGTCATGGTTGTGTCTCATAATATTAAATTACCAGTATTACATTCATTCATTGATGACATGGGTTCTTAACTATGTCTTCCCAATCCATAATTGGAGCCACAGATTATTCTATCCTGTTAGAATTTCAATTGTCAATAGCCCTATATATTATGGCCAATGATCAACAGTGATTGAAGTTGTGATCTAAAACATTTGGTAGTGTTGGATTGAAAAAAAACTTAAACTCCAGGGATTAATTAAATTTTCTATGACTCATTGGCCTTTGCTGTTGTCTTTATCTTGATACAAATAATTGGGTAAATGCAAATGGGGGGTATGACTAGAGAAACAGTAAAGCAAAATGATTCCAAAAGCCGTCAGATAGAAAACTGGATAGCTGGATAGCTCTGCAGACAAGGAACTGTAATTTAACACCAGCTGTCTGCAATTAAAGTAAGTTCGAATCTTGCCAGGCTCAAGGTTGACTCAGCCTTCCATCCTTTCTAAGGTAGGTAAATTGAGGACCCAGTTTGTGAGGGCAATAAGCTGACTTTGTATAAAATATACAAAAGTATGAAGGCTATTGCTTAATGCACTGTAAGCCGCCCTGAGTCTCTGGAGAAGGGCGGCATATAAATCAAATTAAAAAAAAAAAAAACTATACAAGGTGCTCAAATTTAAAGATAACTTTCTTTGAAATTACTGCTGTTAATGATATATCCAGATCATGATTATCATTCAAATTAGGCAAAAACTGTGTTCTTTGAAACACTGAAAATACTACTCTAAAAGCTAAAGAGTCCTTCAAATTGTTCTTCACAACTGAACCGCAAAAAGTTCTAATGCTTGGAAATGTGTGTATTAATTTTGGGACTATGATATTCCTATGCTTAAATCGGGGCCACAAATAGTATTCATATAGTTTTATTTATTTATTTATTAATTAAATTTTTATACCGCCCCCTCTCCCGAAGGACTCGGGGCGGTGAACAGCCAAAATTAAAAACACACAATACAAATATTAAAATACATTAAAACAAAATTAAATTATCTTAGGCTTCTCCAATTTAAAACCCCGTTACCCATAAAATTCACCCAATTAAAAATTTTTTAACCCAGCCCGGCTTGCTGAAATAAAAAAGTCTTCAGGGCCCGGCGGAAGGTCCGGAGGTCCGGGATTAGTCATATCCCTGGGGGCAGCTCATTCCAGAGGGCGGGTGCCCCCACAGAGAAGGCTCTTCCCCGGGGGGTCGCCAGCCGACATTGCCTGACAGACGGCACCCTGAGGAGACCCTCTCTGTGGGAGCGTGTTGGCCGGTGGGAGGTTATCGGAGGCAGAAGGTGGTCTCGTAAATAACTGGGTCCTAAGCCATGGAGCGCTTTGAAGATGAGAACCAACACCTTGAAGCGCACTCGGAAGACCACTGGAAGCCAATGCAGCTCGCGCAGGAGAGGTGTCACGTGGGAGCGCCATGCCGCCCCCATAAGTACCCGCGCGGCCGCATTCTGCACCAGTTGGAGCCTCCGAGTGCTCCTCAAGGGGAGCCCCATGTAGAGAGCATTGCAGTAGTCAAGGCGGGAAGTAACGAGGGCATGAGTGACCGTGCATAGGGAGTCCCGATCCAGAAAGGGGCGCAACTGGCGTATCAGGCGAACCTGATAGAAAGCCCCCCTGGCCACGGCCGTCAGATGCTCTTCTAAGGACAGCCGTGCGTCCAGGAGGACACCCAAGTTACGCGCCCTCTCCGTGGGGGCCAATGTCTCGCCCCCAATAGTCAGCGATGGCACCAGCTGACTATATCGGGACGCCGGCAGCCACAGCCACTCACTCTTGGAGGGATTGAGTCGGAGCCTGTTCCTCCCCATCCAGACCCGCACGGCCTCCAGGCACCGGGACATCACTTCAAGGGCATCGTTGGGGTGGTCTGGGGTGGAGATGTACAGCTGGGTGTCATCAGCGTACAGATGGCACTGCACCCCAAAACCACGGATGATCTCGCCCAGCGGCTTCACATAAATGTTGAACAGGAGAGGCGAGAGGACCGACCCTTGTGGCACCCCACAAACCAAGTGCCTTGAGGTCGACCTCTGCCCTCCAGCCAACACAGACTGCGACCTGTCGGAGAGATAGGAGGAGAACCACCGTAAAACAGTGCCTCCCACTCCCAACCCCTCCAACCGGCGCAGCATGATACCATGGTCGATGGTATCAAAAGCCGCGGAGAGGTCTAATAGGACCAGAACAGAGGAGCAACCTCTGTCCCGAGCCCTCCAGAGATCATCAACCAACGCGACCAATGCCGTTTCCGTGCTGTACCCGGGCCTGAAGCCGGACTGGAACGGATCTAGATAGACGGTTTCATCCAGGTACTGCGGGAGCTGTCGCGCAACCACACTCTCAACAACCTTCGCCAGGAAGCGAAGGTTGGAAACTGGATGATAGTTTGCTAAAACAGCTGGGTCCAGAGAGGGCTTCTTGAGGAGGGGCCTCACCACCGCCTCTTTCAAGGCGGGAGGCAAGAACCCCTCACTCAAGGAAGCATTTATAATCCTCTGGAGCCAGCCTCGTGTAACCTCCCGGGTAGCCAGCACCAACCAGGAGGGACACGGGTCCAATAAACATGTGGTTGCGTTCAACCTCCCCAGCATCCTGTCCACGTCCTCGGGAGTCACAGGGTCAAACTCATCCCAGATAACCGTCTCAAGACAGACCTCGGACAACCCGCCTGTACCTATCCAGTCGGAGTCCAAGCCTTCCCGAATTTGAGCGACTTTATCGTGCAGATAATGCGCAAAATCCTCAGCACGACCTTGCAAGGGGTCTTCCCGCGCTCCCAGATGGAGAAGGGAGCGAGTCACCCTAAACAAGGCAGCTGGGCGATTTTCTGCCGACGCGATAAGAGCGGAAAAGTAATTACACTTCGCCGCCTTTATCGCCACTAAGTAGGTCTTGATATAAGACCTCACTAGTGTACGGTCAGATTCGGAGCGACTGGCCCTCCAACTACTCTCTAGGCGTCTTTTCCGGCGTTTCATCCCCCTCAGCTCCTCGGAGAACCAAGGAGCTGGGCAGATTCGACGCCGGGTCAGAGGCCGCAAAGGCACGACCCGATCTAAAGCACCAGCGGCCGCCCTATCCCAGGCGGCCACCAGGTCCTCAGTCGAGTCGCGTGCCAGAGTCTCAGGAAATGGCCCAAGCTCCATTCGGAACCTATCAGGATCCATCAGGCGCCTGGGGCGGAACCACCTAATTGGTTCCGCCTCCCTGCGGTGGGGCATAGCGGTCAGGAAGTCAAGTCTAAGGAGAGAATGGTCTGACCATGACAAGGGTTCAATAACTATATCCCCTGTATCTAAGCCATTCAACCACTGACCAGAGACGAAAACCAAGTCCAGCGTGTTTCCTCCTATGTGAGTGGGGCCCTGAATTAACTGGGTCAGGTCCATGGCCGTCATGGAAGCCATGAACTCCCGAGCCACCTCAGATGCTTCACCGATGGACGGCAGGTTGAAATCCCCCATGACTAAAAGCCTGGGGGTATCAACCACCACCCCGGCTATAACATTGAGGAGCTCGGGCAGGGTCGCTGCCACGCAGCAAGGAGCCAGGTACGTAACCAGCAGGCCCATCTGCCTCCCATGGCCCCACTTCACAAGGAGAGACTCACAACCGGCTATCTGAGGTACAGTGGCCTCCCTAGGATCAAGACCTTCCTTTACAATAACCGCCACCCCCCCCACCCCTACCCTGGGCCCTTGGCTGATGGAATGCGCGGAAACCCGGTGGGCACATTTCTACGAGGGGGACCCCCCCTCCAGGCCCAACCAGGTCTCAGTAATACCCGCCAGGTCCGCTCCCCCCTCCTGAACCAGCTCACAGATGAGGGGGGCTTTATTAGCCACGGACCTGGCATTGCACAGCATCAGCCTAAGACCCAGGCTCTGAGACTCCGGACAACCCAGGGAACGAGAAGAGCACTGGGGGCCGGAGCATGTCACCGCTTGGAGACAGCGGATACGTGCCCCCACAACATGATATGGCCCCCTGCTCCCACCATACCTGCCCCTCCCACCTACGGTCCTGATGACATCGCCCTCCTCCCTACCAGCACCAACCCCCTCCGATCCCCGCTCCGCACCTCCCCTAGCGCGACCCTGTGCCGGGCCTGGTCCCCTCCCCAACAAATCACCCTCCCTATCCTTTGCCAAACAACCCTCCCCCCTCCCAAAACCCCTTAAAAGATTGGCAAACGACAATTTTAAAAAACCCCTCAACCCCCTCTTCGCCGCATGCCACCTCTTGGGATTCCAAAATCCGTCATCGAGGTAGGCCCTCGATAGAGTGGAGGGCCAATCCTGCGAGAGGGGGGAGTCTCGCAGAACAAGAAGGTCAGCTGCCGTATACATCTTGCTACAGAGGATAAGTGCCCATGTCCCAAGGGTCAGATGGAGAATAAGAGGTCCAAAAGGGAGCAAATAAAGTGGGGGCATCCAAAATCCGAGGTCCAAAGTCCACTGTCCCCTCACCACAGTGGGAAGGATCTCTTGCCAAGTCGACACAGTTCAAGGGGGATACAATCCAACCACCCTCTCACGGTGATTGGTCTGATGGTCAGTCCCCTCTACTAGTGAGATGGAAGTAGTGAACCTTTGCAATATCAGTTCAGCAGGGGTTAAAGTCCATAGCCACCCTCTCACAGTGGCTGGTCTAATAGTCCGCAACCACCCTCTCACGGTGGTTGGTCTGATGGTCAGTCCCCTCTGCTGGAGAAATGCAGATGATACCATACTGACACCGCTCGAGGGGCACAAAAAAACCAAAACCACCCTCTCACGGTGGTTAATCTAAACCCAATTCCAATTTTTAAAAAATCTACTTTAGAAGTTTGTGTATCAGTTATTTCAAAATCCAGTGAGGGTCTAACTGAGCAATTCTTACTAATTTTTTTATGAAGTGGAGTTACTACAGCAATTTCAATCACTGTACCTTGTCTTCAAATTATAGTACCTAGATTAATACATAAGGATTTTTAAAAATGATACTTTCCATTATTTTGGACATTGAATTATATCAGGGGGTTTACTGTACTCAATAACTAAGTCAGTTAACACAGTAGGGCTGTTAATTCAGTCCTAGATTGTGTTAAAATTTTCAAGAAAAAGACACTTGCAGTATTGTATAATTCAAAAATCAGCAGTGTAAAAGCAACTATTTGGGATTTCTGGGCACCAACTAAAGCTCCAATGTACTAGTATGGTTCAGCTTTGATTCTTGCCTTGTCTGGATTCTCCTTATGCCCAAAATAATACTGGGACAGGGACACATTTTGCTAATATTTATATATTTGCAATATCTTTGAAAAAATATCCTTTAGAGACATCACAGAAATTAATGTGGTGATAGACCACCTGCCTAGACTATTGTATACCAGCTGATCAATGCATTGCTGTTGTCTATATGAGTAGTACCTTCTCCCAAGGCATTCTGAGGTCCAATATTTTGATATGCTTAACTGCATCAACAGTTATGTTTACTGTAGATATGTATTGCTTAAAACAGAACAGTCTCCGTTTGCAAACTATTAAGGAATGCTAGTGGAGGTATCCACATATTTGAGTAGACCTGTTGGATCTTATTAAAATATTCATGGATAATATTTTGCTACTATGTAGTCAAGTCTGTCTGTGGAATATATATCAGTATCTGTGTAGTGTTATCTTAACCATATTTGAAAGTCTTTGAAAGTATAAGTAAAATCATGTAGTCTAAGATAGGAAATGGTTTTGAGACTTATTTAAATCTTTCATATCTACAACAAATAGTATATTGCTCCTGCAGTAGGGTAAAATGCACAAAGCTCTTGCAGGATTTTAAAGGAGTTCGGAATGACTCAGTACCTAATGAATTTTTAGTTCATTCAAGTGTTAATAGAGAAAATGAAGCCTGAGCATTGCAAAATTTATGTTGAGATACTCTTAATTTCAATTAGTTTGCTGCACTACTGAAGCAGAAAACAGGCAGCTCTATGAGTAATAGCCCTTGGCTTGATGGTACCATATATGTTATATCTGACTTCAGCTCCATTGAACACCATCAAGGAAACAGAGTTGGGTTCTAAATGGAAAGTGAAGTGGAATTTTAGACAGTTTGGCCCAGCAAAGTGATGGGAAAGAAGGTTAAAGTGCTTCTTCTTTTGCAAGTCTATTTTTATAGTTTCTAGAACCTCAACTCTGTGCAGATATACTTAGAAATAAGCTCCATTAAGTTCAGTGAGCTTACTTTCAGGTAAACAAGTAATAAATTGCAGCCTCAGACATTAAAAATATACTGTTGCACTGTATGCCATCACCATTTATTTATTTATTTAAATTTGTTTTTGTTTGTCACATTTTCCAAAGGTTAGGTGCTTGCACTTTTTTGATGGGAACTAAAAATAAGTGATGTTGGCCTTGTGTAAAAAGAAAAAGAAAACCCTAACTGGTTGAAAAACTTCAACACATCATGAAATTGCAGCTTTCAATTGAAACACTTTGTTAGTGCATACAGTATTTGCGTATGTTTGCAAATTGCTTCCCCAAATTGATAGCTGAAGTCAGGGTTGGAAGCTGTTTTAAAGTTTACCATTTGTAACTCTTAAGTGTAGAAAAAAAGAAAGTCGTTAAAAAAAGTCCCTTAAAGATATTAGTCATGAATTGAGCTATAAAATGTTCATTCAGGAAGATGAGAAATAACCTGTCATAAAATCTTCACAAAATTTGCAGAGGGTAGTCTTTCTTTGTATTAGCAGTGATGAAACTAATGATGATGTCCTTATATCACCAGGATCACTCTATCAAATCATTTTCTTTCCTTTGTCCCTCTTTCCAAAAGACCAGTCATTATCAGTCATTTAGAGGGCTTTCAAGCGGACTGAAAGGTCAATCTAATTAAAACAAAAATGAACTTTAAATTGGGAGAGATCCTTTCTTGATACCCAAAGATCAAACATAAGTAAATGTATAAACAGACCAGGGAACTAAACCAATTCACATAGGTGTCAAAAATATAAAGGAAATATCTATATGACCTTTTTCAATGTGTGCATGGCTTTGTGAGTGTGTGTGGTTATTTTTGAGAATCTGTCTTGTTTTTATGAAAAAAACATTGTTCTTTTGACAGGAGATGCACAAAGATGCACAATTAAAGTGGAGTCTTCTGTCCTTTTCTTCCGTGAGATCAAACATTGTATGTTCATATATGGAAGGATTTAAAATATCCACATTTAAAAAGTTTTAGATGAATTTAGTGAACAAAAAAGCTCTCCATCCTTTAAAAATCCATCATGGAAAATGTTTTTATAGTGCTGTTTTAAATTATAGGATGAAGATGACTTACAAACTATACTTCGGAGGTCTTATATTGAAATAGAAGGCACAATATATATTAGATGCAATAAAATGTTAAACACAACATTTTAAGGATGTAAGGTTAATGGCTGAAACATGTTATGTGAACAATAAACCAGTTATTTTAAGTTATTTTACTCCTTAAGGAAAGGAAAATAGGGGAAAAACTTGCTAATGAATAATTTAAAAAATGCTTGAAGATATCTCTAGAAGTAGATTAAAGGACACTGGAATAGAAATGGGGTGACTTTCCATTGGTAACCCAGTTTAGAGAAAAGACAAAGACAACAGACAGACTGAATTAGTTTATTTCCATTTTCCACTAGAACACATTGCTATTTGTTTAACAATTATGACTATAGCTAAAGTTACCTAAATAGACTGAAATTAAAATTCAGTAATTTGCTCTCTAGTCTTGTGTGCAAAGGGTTCAAATTCAGTGACCTTTGTAAGATAACATTGGAATTTCAGAAGTGTTATTACTTAGTAAAATGTTTATGCACTGCATTCATGTAGATACAGGTGTGATCAATGGGATAATACACCTTAGTATTACGTGATTATTTGTGTGATTGTAGCACTGATAAATTCTCAGCAACTACATTTACTTAAGCCAGTGCTTTAAAGAAGCTGTAGGTACCTATTGGTACAGTGCACAGATGATCTTATGGCACCCAAAATGGCCTTCTGTTTTGCAGTGGTCCACATGCCCATGAAAATTGCTATAAAACTGTCAAAAAGATATTGATTTTGCTATGTTGAATCACTCAAGATGCATTTTTTTTCTTCAGGTATCAGTGGAATTCAGCTCTCTGGTTGTCTATTTGAACAGAAAAGGTTATTTTCCTCTGCTACTGGTTCCTCAGTGATTTCACAGCTAAATTGACTCTGTAAAAGAAACAAAAAGAGCCTGGGTTCATGTGAATATAACTATTAAAAAAAAATTCTTGTCAAATGAACACTGAATCCTAATAAAGGGAGTTAAGGAGAATACTTCTGAAATTGTTGTATGACAAGTCACTTTATACACATGCTTTATAGATTATACTGTAAAAAAAAATAGCTAGTATGTTATCCATATTTTAATTACCCATGAACTTTTGAAAAAAGCTATGATCTAGTGATATTTATCAACCAACAAAGTAGTTTTCAAAGCCACGGGGGTGAGGGGGGGTGGGAGAGGGAGGGAGGGAGGGAAAGAGGGAGAGAGAGAGAGAGTCAATCCTGAATTCCATTTCCCCGCCATGCTGAATTTCAGAGTAATGAAGATTGTTCTGCATTTTATCACATGGTCTATGTGTATGTAGACTATCTACTTCTCTACTTTCTTCTTAGGAAGCAGAGAGAACATCCAAGGTGAAGCACCCTCTGGAACAACTGTGGCTCCTCAATTAAGTCCTGCTATTGAAACAGAATAACATTTGTGTTCTCACTGCTCCTGTACCCAGTTGAGATTGTATTGTATCCAAGACAGACTTCTCTTTCAGCTGGTATTGTTCATGTGAACTGGGATTTCAATTTCCAGAATTCTTGACCAATAAGACCAGTTGAACTTGTGTTGACATTTCAGGATGAAACTCAATAATCTCTTCTGATTGTTGATGTCGTTGTTTGTAATAGTAGTAGTAGTAGTAGTAGTAGTAGTAGTAGTAGTAGTAGTAATACCCTGTTTTCCCCAAAATAAGACATCCCCTGATAATAAACCCAATCAGGCTTTTGAGCGCATGGCAATAAGGCCAAGTGCTTATTTCAGGGTTCAAAAAAAAAAAAATAAGACAGGGTCTTATTTTCAGGGAAGCACAGTAGTAGTAGTAGTAGTAGCAGTAAACTGTTTCAGTTTCTTGATGACATTCCTGATCATATATTTACAGTAGTTGTCTCCTTCTTTCCTTTTGTGATGTCTTTTATGTCCTAACATAACAACATAAAACAACCCCATGCAACTTTCACTTTATGATGCTATTATGGCATACTGTAACAAAATCAAAACTTATGTGAACAGTATATCAGTAAATTCCAGCTAAAGCTAAAAAAAATCCTCATTTTCATTAGTAGGTGATGCCAAATCATAGGTCAAAGAATACTGTATTAACTTAGATTTCAGCAGCAATTCAGCATAGCATTGTTTTTCCTCCAACAATTAACATATGTAAGTATCAGAGCCACTTGGACTACAGTACATTAATTGCTAAGCGATAGAAGAAATCAAGGAAAGGTCCCTATAACTTATATAAAAAATAATTTTAATATAGATTAAATAAAATGTATGGTATTTAATCATATTCAATAAAATGAAAAAATCCTTTTAGTTCTGCATAATTTAATGACTTGGGGAGGGAAATCTCTTCTTGCAATCTGATATAGAAGCATGGATACTGTTATTGAGGGAAATGAAATTAGATATTGAGGCACAATGCAAATTGAGTTGACAAAGCAGCAAGATCCATAAAAATAATTTTAATTTTTTTTAAAAAATAAAATAATAAAATTGTGCCTATTAAATGAAATCACACATCATTCTGAAGAAGCATGTTATAGCAACTTGCCCTTAAATCATTGGTCACATGCTGATTTATAAAGAAATTCCACCATTTTCAATGAGAAGTTAAGTATAATAGTCTTCTTCCCAAGAACACTGTCTTGTGAAAAAGTTGCTAACTTGATTGAGGAAGGTTGGCTATAGCTGGTGGCATCCATAAGGGAACAATAAAAAGGTAAATATTGCAGGATTTGTTGTGGCCCGCTAGCAGCCTGTGCAGATTGTTGCTGATCCTGACGACGAGGAGGCTGGTGTGGTGTCGTGCCAGCTGCCTGTGCAGCCGGCGCTCGAGTCAGACAGAGAGGAGGCTGAAGAAGATGTGGTGCCAGAGGCAGGGATTCAGCCAGGGCCTTCAGAACCTCCAGAGGCTCCTTTAAGTGAAGGGGATAAAGTGGAGGAGCCTCTTCTCAATGCACGAGCATGCAGAGCTGCCAAAAGGCAGGAGTGGTTCCTCAGGAGGAGGTCTCCTCGAGAGTAAGGATTGGGGCTAATTGGCCACTCCCTTAGCCTATTTAAGAATACACACAGCTTGTAAAAAGCTGCAGGAAACAACGTTTGTTCATTCGCTGATCATTGAGTTTGGATTTTCTTTGCAAACATTGCTTCTGGGCTTTCTGCCAATTCTAGTAAGACTCTATCTTATCTGTGGAATTTTGGGCAGGTTGTTAAGAATGTTTTATTAACAGCCTGTATTTGCAAAGGACTGCGTTTTGAAGTAAACTGAGTTTTGTTCGGAGTTTGTGTGTGCTATGTTCTTTGGGATCCGTATCTGGGCAGAACAGGATCAAAGCTTTATACCTTTTTTACATATGTGGTACATGCAATGCATGTTGTTTTGTAGCTGTACTGCGGGTTTTATTTAATGTTTCATTTAGTCTCAGTTGCTGACCTGCAGCAAATAATTTCATTTGATTTGAAAAAGGGGTGAGTTTCAACAGCACAATTGTGTCAGTCTTGGACACCAATGTCTATTATTTTCTCTTTTGGTGAACAAATGCCTCTGATTACTTAGTATTTAAAAGTAATAACTTCCACTTCATAGATCAAAAGGTCATGAACAGCATGTCAATTTCATCCATGATTTGAAAAGTAATTCTATTATTTTATTTAAGACCAGAAGAGATATATTTTTTCTTGATTTTTCCCCTGACAGTCCTTAATCAGTTTAATTATTACATTTAATGATCAAGAATTCTCTTTTCAGAAAATAATGCAAAGTAGAAGAGAATTTTGAAGAAATCTTATGGGTAGATTTTTTGCCCTTATTCTGTTATGTCTCTTTCATCTCTCTACCAATATAAAGTATAAGCCTCTGTAGCTTTCTACTTTTCAAAAAGGGGAAGGAATCATGGAAAATTTCTCCTATTGAGCTTCTTTTCAGTAGCGTTCCATTGCAATCATTAAGGGAGAATCCTTTCCTGGATAAATTGTTGCAGACTTTGTCTTTTCACTGGAGAAATTATAAAAGTAATCCATGCCATTTAGCCCCATATTAGCGATTTTACACCATTCTTTAAACCTAATAAAATCAGTGGGCTGATATTTTAGCTTTTTTCAAACCTAAAAATAACCACATGGTTGGGAATGCTGGTGTCTGTAGTTCAATATCTCTTTTAGTCCAAAAAAATCTTAATCTTTAGTCCATTGAAATAATAACAATAGCAAACGAGCCAGGTGACACAGTGGTTAGAATGCAGTAATGCAGGCTAATTAATAATAAAACTGCCTGCAGTTTGGCAGTTCGATTTTTATAGGCTCAAGGTTGATTCAATCTTCCATCCTTCTGAGGTCAGTAAAATGAGGACCAGATTGTTGGGGGAAATATGCTGACTCTGTAAACTGCTTAGAGAGGGTTGTAAACCACTATGAAGTGATATATAAGTCTAAGTGGTATTGCTAAAACATTATGCAGGTTCTTTTGTACGTCCAGTGTAACATTTGTTCAATGTCATTCTTATATCCTGTCAATTGTAAATTCACTTTCAACTTGATCTTGAGCACGTCAGGTAAAACTTCTTCCTCTTTAATTACATCTTTTAGACATAATCATTCCAAGGAGACAGATGAGTTTTAATTGGGCCAAATTTATATATCTTTTAATTGTTTTTAATATTTGTTCTGCATGTTTTTTAATCTGGCTGTACACCGCCCTGAGTCCTCAGGGAGAAGGGCGGTATAGAAATCCAATATAAAATAAAATAAATAAAAATAAATGTCTCTGTTGACGTTTAAAAATAATAATTTCTGAGTCCATTTTTTTCAAAAAATATTTTCCAATATGTTCAATGTTAGATTATTTTGCTTCATTCTGTCATTGTAAGTTGAGTTTATGTGTTTTTCTCCTTTAATTGTAATATTTAGTTCCCTTTAGTACCCAATTTTAAAAATATTTTTAAAAATCAAAACAAAAGCTTTATCTCACAGGAAAGATTCTTTATAATTAACTGTAAATTCTTTATTTATTTATCTAGATTCTTAGTCTGGTATAATGTTCTAAAATTGAAGTTTTAATCAACCTTTTGCTGTTTATTAAAAAAAAGTAAGTTCTCAAATGTGTAATTAAAATATTTTGCTAGGAATGAAAGGAAGGTGACCCAGTGCTGTCAAACTTGTTAATCCAAAGGTTTCTAATATCTGGAAAGCAGTTAACAAACAAATTCAAAAAATCATTAAAAAGGAAGTATGTGAACTTTGTGTCCTTTTGTAGGAAGTTAGCACCCACCCCTTTCCTAGAAGAATGAAATATTTTAGGAAATATTAAAAAGACAGAATATTATGTTTTCCTGGTTTAGAAATGAAGAAACATGTTTTAAAGACAAAGCAACTCCCACCTTCCTGCCTCCCCCCCCTTTTGTTAATGGGCCAGAGGCAGAAACTCAATCTTTGACAATAGGACCCATCTGCAACACAATAGCAACAGAAACTAACACAATGGGACCCATCTAGGACAGAAACTCCCCACATGGCACCTGGGAAGATTACATCAGCCAGCAAGGCTAGCTAAGACTGCCACCCCCTGGGAGTCTGACAACCAATTAGGATACTCTTTCGGGGCCCCAGGAAGTTCAAAGCCAGAGAAAGCATAAAACCCGGGGACTCGCTGTATCTCCCCCCTTTTTTCTGTTCAGGAACTCAGACCATGTGATCCTGTCCACCATTAAACCATCTTTTCAAGCAGTCTCCATGTTTCCAGTGTCTTTTTCCCCACTTGGACCTGAACCCAGAAGATATTTCTTCCAACACTTTCAAAGTCACTTATTCAAAGTTCAAGCAAGATGGGTATTCCTTGATCTCCCGGAGCTCTAAATCCACCAGAGATACTATCTTACAAACTTCTTATGAGGAAAAGATATCTGGAGCACTTGTGGGCAATCTTAAGTGCTTTCTTATCCAAAGAGGTTTTGCAGAGCCAGTTTACTCCCTGGCTCTTTATTCTGCCATGGTGGTTGGCTCTATTTTTTCCACAGCCATCTTTAGTCTGCCATTTCTTTTTCTTGAAAATTGTAGTCCAAAATACCTTGAGGGCAGTATACCAGCCAAGGTTGCTGCACCATTTCACCCTCTTTATTTCTGAACAGAGATTTTTAAAAATTTGTCATTGAAACTTAAACTGAATCAGGTAATTTATTGCTAAGGCACTCAGCAAGTTATCACAACACAGTGTTTATGCTAATGACGATGATTAACTTCTCTGCTTGGATACATTGGGATTTTATTCTCATGCTACAGTGCTTTCCATGATTTCCTTCAGGATCAGAAACACATTAATTTTGCTTTATAGTCAGTACAACTTGCAATTAAGGCAATTGTACTAGCTCATTATAAATAAGAATCCCAAACAAACCACTTAAATGCTGGTCAGATGTGAAGAGGCTGGAACATTTATTTGAAGCATAGTTGTTAAAATCCAATCTTGAACATATATTAAATGGATTACTCTTTTCTTTAATCATCTCTGTCTGCAAAAGCTCCTAAGGTTATTGCAATTTTTTTTTCAGATATCCATGCATGTTTTCAACAAATATTCTTTAAAAGGTCATAGGTAGGACCCAATTTTTCAAGTTCTCCATAACTTTTCATTGAATAAGATAATAAACAAAGTGAACACACTGAGAAGGGGATGACTCATGGGGAATTAAATTCATCATAATCATAAAGCATGTGGAGCATGTTTGTTATAATTTCACATCAAATTGTTTGAAGTGCACAAGGTTGCACAAAGTCTCTCCTAGAAGAAAGGATCCTCACAGTGTCAATGTAGACAATAACCATTATGTAAACCAGACATAAGGGCAAGTCTGCCATATCAGAAGAGATTGACATCCTTATTGCATCTAAAATACAGGAGGAAGAAAGTAAAAAACTAATGACTTTGAATTGCCTATGAATGGATTCCACACTTGGAAACAGAAGTTATTTGCCAGAATTCTTATGCTTTCACATCAGGGTTTCCTAATAAATTCCATTAATCAAACTTAGAGAATTTTTCCTCTGCTGTTCTTAACCAGGCTTGATTGTTGTTAGGCACAACTAGCAAAAACTATGATCAAAAACCCACTGTTTAAAGGATGGGTCCCATTCTTTCCATTATTCTGTCACTAGTTTTGCATGAAGAGGACATGTTCCTGGATAGGTAGAAAACACCCATGCGTAATATGAAGACTGTTGCATAGGTACAATGATAATTATGCTGTTCATTCAGTATTTTGACAGAATAACTGTAACTTTTTTGTTGTCTGCTTGAGGGCTCTATTGCCATAACCCACCTGATGCATTTCATTGTATATACATATACATACTGTGAAAGCAATTGCTTACAATATGTTCTATTACTATTTGGATAAAATAAATAAGTATGCAGAACTGACTTTATGAAAGTTGTCCATCCATTCAGCAATGACTACATTTTTGATTACTCAAACTAAGCTATGGGTTTGTTTTTGTTTTTTTAACCAACATGGGATTAAGGAATAACAGTGCTGAGTCCTGAAAGGAAGAGAATATAAATTATATTCCATATTTGCAACATTGGGTTATGCTAACAATACCATATCTGTGCTGCAAAAATCTGAGTCACAACAAAGAGTTACTGCATTGCTTACTCTCTGTTTCACTTTACCTCAGAACTTGCTGACAGGTTTACTCATATGGTGGCTTCTGGATGATATTAAATTATGATGTGGTATGTTCTCATGATCAGTGCCTGATTCATACTTTGAAAATTTATACTCACCAGCTATCAAAATTACCAGGGACCATAATGCCTACAGCAGCAACAAAAATGGTGAGCTTTCATGAAACTTTGGGTTCTTATCATGCTTGCTGAAAAGACTTTGAAAAAAAAAAGATTATTGTTTTGTGAAGATATACATCTCTTATTATTATTTCAGTTACTTATAGCCTGTCCTGCAAAGAAACTTTCTCATGGTGACATGACAATACAAAATATGAGTGCATCAACAAAAACATTATGCATGTAATAAAATAACAACAATAAAAACTGTCAGTCTGGACTCTCATAGATAAATTTGCACTGGTGGATTAAGGTCCATCTACAGCTTTATCAGTAGCTGTCAAGTTTTGTTACAGACAGGTACCAAAGAAGGTACAAGATTTAAAATAATATCTTGTACTGAATGTGGACCAGCTTGTAGTATGAATTAACAGGATGTTTTAGAGTCAGGATTCCTGATTCATTTCTTTGGGATTATTTTTTTAACTCCCTATAAAGCAGTTATTTGTTGCTTTACAAATATATGTTTTAAGAGAACTAAAAAGTGTTTTAAATGGTCTATTCATCATGAAGCAGAGTGGTGTTTACAGATTATTTAATTCTGAAGGCAGAAGTTTCAGTTCTAATTGGGTAGAAATATGTTTGTGCATTCTAGAGAGTCTGAATTCAGAATGTTAATAATCACCTATGCCAGTATGCTATGTAGTATAAAAGATGAAATGATCAAAGAAAACGTCTATTTTCACTTAAGAATATTTTTGGAACACTTGTTTGTTCAGAAAATCATAGTTGTATTTGATGGTCTTAAAGAGAATACACGTCTAAGTATTTCTTGCTAACCATTAGGTTTGTGATTGCTTGGATTCAACCCCATTTAGAGCAGTAGTGCAAATGCCAGTGTTTATCCATTGTGTTTATGTCAGATTAAAAGTTTCTTAGAAAACAAGTTATGGATATGCAAGAGTCAAATATAGGTGACTCTGATCTTTGTCAATGTCTAATAAGTAAAACCATACCAGAATAACATTATATAGCAATTAGCCCCTTTTGCCTACTCAAAATGCACCCAACTTTCTAATTACTTTTTATATCACCCCTTGGTAAAAATGCCCAAAGATTGACTATTGATAATCAAGTTAAAATGTCATTCAACTTTTGACAGCACTATGTAATTTATCACAAATATTAATAGGGTTAATTAATGCTTTTGCCATGAATATTTGGATGCTGAAGGGCTATCACAAGGACTCAGCAATAATGTCTGATGAACAGCATTTTCGGAACTCTTATAAAACTGTAAATTACTGTTAATATTATGATACATAATTAATGAATAAAGGATAGATAATTTCAGAGGATACATCATCATAAAAAAAAAACCATTCAAATTTCAAAGGTTCTCTCCTTAACTATCCATGAAACATTGCAACAGTAAATCTGCAGAGTGCTTTTCTCCACAAATCCCAGCTAGGCATTAGGGTAGTAAAATGCAGTCAACTGGAGGAAGAAGAACTGAAGGTCAATTATACATGAGAAAGAGAAACCAGCAGTTCCATATCAGCTCATCACATCAGTTTAATCATCATGGAAGTATCTTATGTTTTTTTAAGGGGTGAGGGCAGACATAGCCCAACTTAAACAGTATATGAATGTGCCTGTCTATGAGAGAGGTTGCTTATCTTGGATAGTAAAAATTAATTTTAGGTTTTAAATGGTGATTAAATGTGCTGGAAGTATAACAACACTGAGGGAAATCCTACTATTAGTTGAGATCACGGAGACAAAAAAAAAAAAAATCAGGCGCAAGAAAATGAGAGAGAGAGAATGAGAGAGGGAGCCTGAGGACATTAGCTTATTCTTAATTATATCTGCTGTGCAGTACTTTGAAAAAGCTGATGCAGGGCTATCAGAGCAATGATATTTTATATATTATGACAAACTGAACAACACTGGTAAGATCAGCAAAATGCTGTAGAACCAATTTTGCTCCAAGACCATTACAGAAGCTATAAAACTAATTTTTTAAAAGCATAATTTTCAGACCCAATTCTCATTCAGCTCTGCAATGAAGAGCCACTCTTCCAGGCATTGATCTTAAGCAGTTTATGAACAATGGAAAATATCATAAGTCCTATATTCGATTACTAGTTTCTTTCCCTTGTGCCACGATACAACTTTTCAGTGCAGATGCCCTTGCTGAAATCATTTGATTCATATCAATAAATGGTATACTCTATTAAGATTCCCTCTCAACCAACAGCAAGCATTTGGGAAAGATCTATTGGTGCTCCAGTCTACATAGCCACTTTTCTGCTGAATGCATCGCTTTTACTGTCACAACTTTCTGCTGCTAACATCTATTTATGATGCATGAGTAGTGACAAAGATGTTTAGAAAAATTCAAATGGGTGACAGCATTGTTATGGATTAGATTAGATTTATTGGACTTCTATACCACCGTTCTCCCGAAGGACTCAGGGTGGTGTACAGCCATATTAAAACACATATAGATTTACAAAATTTAAAAACAATTTAAAACCGAATATATAAAAATTTGGCCCACAAAATTAAAAAACTAACATACACCCATTTTAAAATTCATATTAGGCCAGCCCAGCTTGTTGGAACAACAGCCCGGCTTGTTGGATTAAGTAAAAGTCTTCATTATAAATCCAGATTTGCATTCACATTGGAGTAATCTCACTCCAATTTTTTGACCCTCAAGCTGGCCATTTTGGTTGCACATTATAAGAACTAAAGATTGGTGCACAGGATTATACCCCACAGTCCATTTCTGAGCTTCAAATATTCTCTTCCACTGGCATCAATAATTTTTAATTGTTATATTAGTTGTTGTTTTCCTCCCAGTGAATTTTGTTAAATTCTCAAAGACTGCCTGAACTAACCCCTGCAATTTTCTTAGCAAGGTTGTATCCCTCCTTCCTGGGGGTGGGGGGGTGGGGGGGGAGAAAGTGACCAGCCCAAGATTACTTTGTGCAATAGGAGACACTAAAGCTCATTGTCTCCTTGTTTGTAGCCTGATGCCTTAACCACTACATGAAACTGGCTCACTGTTTCTGTCAATACCAAATAAATGTATCTTTATTTTTGCAACTTTTATACTATGTGTTGAAGGGTAGCGTTATCTATTTGAGATATGCAACTCTGTATTGTTTTACTATATTTTTTATCGATGTGCATTATTTCAATAATTTTCATGGTTATTGTTTTAGATGGCTCATCTGAAGAAGGCAGTAGAAAAATTAAAGATAGAAAAACAGCGTTAAAGAATGTTGCATTGGTACCAATAATCTCTCTTTTCCTCCACCTGTTCTCTCATAGAAAAACTTCTCAGCTTCCCATGATTCTTGTGAAGGTTCCAGCAGAAGATAATTGTTCAAGGTCAACAAGCATTGCAAGCAAGAATGAAGCAAATTCAACAGTTTTTTGTCCACTAAGTGTGGATAAATTCCTTCCTTTCATTCTTGCTTACAGTGGGATTCCAAGTCATGTCTAGGACATTTCTGCCAAATTTTAGCCTAGGGTTAAAGCTGTATAAAGTTAAGAGGTCTATGGTTTATTGCCAAGTCCTGACTGGAAGACATTTCAAGCTTCCCATGGTTTTAAGTATTCCTTAATATATTTTTGTAATGGCATATAGAAGAATTTAGCAATAGCAACATCTTAATATTTTCCAGGAGTTTTTTGTGTCATCTGACTTTCCATTGCAAAACATTGATAAATAAGAATGGAATGAAGGCTGTCAGGAAGTGCTGCAATAGCACTTGGCTCTAACACATGGCACTGATCCTATTATTATATATCAGAGCTCAGGACCTTATTATCACCCTAACTGAAGATCAATTGTTTCGTTCAGTGAAAAAAACCTCAAACTTCCCACAAACATATTTCCAGCACAATTAATAGATTTGGCAAAGCAAAATAACCAGGAAATAACCTTTGGGAATGCACTACAAACCTGTGGACCTGAACATTTGGTACCCAAACAGATGTTTCATGCTATGATCACAATAGCCTAGATAATTTTTGTTAAAAGACCTTAACCTATAAGAACATGTCTGGATACTTGCAGGTAGGATGATGTTGTTAGGGGCCTGTAAGAATTACCGCATTAGAGAAAGGATTTTTCCAGCACATTTATCAAAATTCTAGAATCTTCTACCATAGAAGGCCAGCCTAGCACCATCTCTGTTACACTGTTCTTTAAAATGTAACACTATGCTAAACCACTTCATTTTCAAACTTGTGCTACCTATTTGTCAACAATCTGAGTAGATTTAATTTAAATAAATAAAAGGAAGACCCCAAATCTGCATATAAAATAAAGAATGGAAAAGAATTGGGACAATTATAACAAGGAGAATTACAAAGAGGAAATGTTTTATTAGTTGTGAAAAAGTTCTAGAAGCATATCTGGAGAAATGATAGTAGTCCTTGACTTATGATTATAATGGAGCCAGGAACTTTGGCCATAAGTCTTTGCATTTATAAGTCAAGGCACCAGATGATCAGACTTCATTTTACAAGTGTTTTTTATAACAGTAATAAACTGAGCCGCTGTTGTCATTAAGTGAATCACATAGTTATTAAGCAAACCATATGGTCATTAAGAATTAAGCTTATCCAATAGAGATTTTTTTTCTTTTTCTACCAGAAAATGGCAAAAAAAAAAAAAATCACAAACTGCAGTCACATGACAGCAGGATGCTGCAATCGGTCATAGATGAAAGGCAAGTATGTAAACCGTGATCATGTGATTAAAGTTAATCAAACTTTAAAGTTTGATTTAAAGTTAATCAAAGTGATTTAAGTGAAGTGGGCAGAAATCATAATTTTAACAATGGGTCACAAGTAGTTTTTTGAAAGCCTATTGTAACGTCAAATTATCATTAAGTAACTAGTTGTAAGTCAAGGACTACCTGCAATGTATTTGCACATGAGTCTAGGTTTGTAACTTTTAGCTGGGTTATAGCAATAGCACTTAGACTCATATACCACTCCATAGTGCTGTGATGGTGAACCTATGACACGTGTGTCTGAAGTGGCACACGGAGCCATGTCACCTGGCATATGCGGCGTCACCTGCTCCTCCACCAGTTTCTGGAGTGCAAGCGTGTGCGATGATTAGTTGGCCTTTGTGTGTGCGGCAGTGCCAGAAACTGGAAGAGCTGGTCTTCCATTTTCCTGTGTGATCATGCGTGCCAGCTAGCTGATTGTCGTGCATGCATGCATGCCAGAAACCCAGAAGACTAGCTGGACGGTGAGCATGTGCGCTCCAGAAACCGGAAGTTCATTTGTGGGCATGTGCATGTGCCTTGGGCAGCTCCTCTTCCGGGTTGCACCCCAGACGAATGCATGTGTGCTCCCTTTTCGGCACTCAGTGTCAAAAAGTTTCGCCATCACTGCTGTAGTGCTTTACAGCATTCCCTGGGTGATTTACAATGTCAGGATATTGCCCCAAACAATCTGAGTCCCGATTTTATCAAATTTGGAAGAAGAGAAGGCTGAAGCCCTGTCAGGATCAAACTCCAGGTTGTGGGCAGAGTTGGCCTGCAATACTGAATTCTAACCACCAGGGCTCCTTTAGATCAGTCTGCTGCTTGTAAACATTTCTGCTCAGCTTTCAAGGTGTCTATCCATGCACTGCACAAAAAAAAAAAAAAAAAAATCTGTCATTTGTCATAAGATACAGTTACCTCATTTTATGACAACCAATGAAAAGATGCATCTAGCCAGTTCAGCAAGGCCTAGATAATCATTGTAATGTGAAGGGATATGCAGAAAAAGACATTTTTTTTCTACATCTGCTTGTTTAAAAAAAAAAGAAAAAGAAAAGAAAACATAAAAGTGCTTTCACATAATGTTGTTCTCCCTTGCTAGGTCAAGACACAGATCATGTTTACTGGCAAATAGAAACCAATTTTTTTATTTTTTTTGGCCAAGAGAAACAGCTGTCTATGATGAATAGACAAAAGCGGAAACAAGACTCACATGTAGAACTGACTATATGAACAGCAGGGATATTAATTTACTTTTGCTTTATAAAGTAAAATAATAACATTTAAGAGTTTTTCTTTTCCTGCTGATTGAGAAATAAAAAGCTGGGAGCTAAATGTATTAAATTTATCTTTGTTCCTTCTCCTCCACCTTCTATTTGTTTTTATTTGGATAACGATGGTGGTGATGGTGTAACTATTATTATAACTTTCCTTGCACCTTTTTCTGTCATGCATAACCCAATGCCAGTTTCTATCTCATTTAATTATCTATTTTGATTTAAAACACAAACAGAAGTGAAGCAGCTGCATAGCCTTGGAAGAATGCTATTTTGTTAATAAGTTGATTTTTAAAAAACTAAGTACAAACAAGCTATTAATTTTAATACAAGTCATCCATACTGACTGTAGCTTGGACACAATTTAAGAAACAGCATCCATTCACCAGCTAAATTTGGCCTCCCTAGTCCTCTCTCATTAGAACAATATATTCTATTCATTTTCTGACCTCATGACAAGCTAGATGACTGCAGTTGGGCCAATAAGGTTGTCTTTTGGGTTTAGGTTTGCATGGGAATAAGATTCATGGAAAAATTAATCAAAAGTAAAACATATAAAGAGACTGTCTATCATCATAAGTGAGTGGAATCATTTCTAGTGATCAGAGAGCAATAAATGGATGGCCTGCTATCTATTTCAAGTTTCTTAAATAAATCCGATTAAATAAAATTATATATACACTTCTGTTCATAATTCAATAAAATGTTAATTGTTCCATTTAAATAAAGGAAGAAAAAACAGAAAGAAATGGTAATCGACAATTTACCCTAACCACACCTACAGAGAGATGTTCTTCAGGGCGTATCTTCGCATCTATCAAACTCAGAATGCATTCATTTATCCTTAAGCTTCCATTTAGTGACAAGTTGAGCCTTCTCAAATACTGTTGTGCGATGTTGACATTTATTGGGTTATTGAGCTGGAATGTTTTATGTTATCTTGTTTTATTTTTACACTTATGGTGAGAAGACTCTATCTGGAGTAAGTTTTGTTGCCCTAGCTTATTTGTTCATAAATGTGTTATTACTTTTGGGTCCCTCTTTCAGACTTTACTCTTAAGATCTCCCAGACATGCTTCATATTGAGTATAGACTAACCCATCATCAATCCTACTGTTTGTTACATCATTAAAGATTTGTTTCTCAGAAATCTGTATAACACTGCAAAGGATCTGTACTATAATTATCGGATTATAGATTATTTATTGGCATTAAAAAAAAAACTTTGCTAGTGTCCTACTTGCAATGGTTATGAAAGAAAGAGTTTTTCAGGGCATTATTTAAAAATTAGATAAACATTTAAAAGCTTGTCCAATTTGAGCAATATATTCAGGAGGAGGAAGGCTAACTCTTATAAATTGCACAAGTTAAATCTCTTATATATTATTTATTTATATACCACCCTTTAGGAAAGCTGCAGAAAGTTTGACTGGCACTAGAACTTGACAGTTGTTGGAAACTGCAAATAATGGATATAGGAACAATGCAAAATAAGTTCCTATGACCTTTAGGAAGACAACCCTTCAGGTTATTTTAAAACTCCCTCCCCAAAGGAAGAAGCAAAGTTTTCTGATGCCATAACTCCATGGCATGGATCCTCTATGGATCCTACCATAGAATGAGAGAAAAAAAAACTAGACCACAGTTAATTGAGCATTGTTCACTTATTTTCTGCTAGAATTAAAGGGGGAAAGAAGAAAGGAAGACAGATAAATAGCAAGAAGAGAAGAAAATGACCTTTACTTTCCCTGCCTCCCCAAAAATAGAAAACAAAAGTCTGCCACTTTTATTGGTTCTCTCCCATAGGACTGCTGGGTTAATGAACTGGAAGTTGAGTTGGCAGTTGATGTTAAACAAACAATTTATCCATAGCGTATTATTGCAGGTGTTCTATTGCAATCGATATATTTTTTTTAAAAAAAATCCTAGGAACCTCAATGGACTCACCAATATTTTATACGTATTGCCAACAAATGTATTTCTGTGATAAGTGGTTGTCATAACAGTTAGAAGAATAAGAATTAAGATGATGTTTGAACACATCAAGGAGCCAGGACAGAGTTTGGTGCACATTTTGGGAAAAGGTGATGCAAAATGAACAAGAAGATGGCACAGATGTGGCTATAGGGATCAATTTTCTTTATTTCAGAATTGTTGGTGATTGGATTGGAATATTTTGTTTATTTCTGTTTTATTTACTCATTTACTCCATTTTCAACTTTTCTTTGAACATGCAAAGAAGCTTATAGGGAAATCTCCTTTCTATCCTCATAACAAGAAAACAAGATTGGCTGAGAGAGAGTAATTAAGCCAAAATTATTGAATGAATGCTGTGATTGAATGGGGAATAGAAGCTGTATCTCTGCAGACCAAATTTATATATTAACTGCTGCTTTATTTCTTGAAAAGAAGAACTGCTATTGTTTGGGAAATGTGATAGTGTACCACAGGGCTTAAAAAGTTGAGCATGGACTAAAGCCACACATTACCCACTTCTAGCCTTGGACATTATATATATATATACATACATACATACATACATACATACATACATACATATATATATATATATGATTAACATTGAATGGGAAGAAGAATCTATTTCAACTAGCATTCCTGCCTTTCTCAGCAGACCAATGTGTCAAGGATGACTACTTTGATATAACAAGAGGTGCTTTCTAGAATCAGTTTTGAATGAATTGAAACTATGTCTTATACCAAAATGGCTACCAGTGAAGGAGTAGAACATGAGCTATTAAGGTGGCTGGGCAGTCAAACTTCTGACCTGTGCTGTTTTATTGTCCCCATTTGTGCTTTACATTGTTATGTTATAGGAAAAGTGACAGCTCACTTTTTATAACAAAAAATCAATATATGGCCCATTTGTTGAACTAATCTTGGAGACATTTTATGGACCTCATCTCTCCCTCCCTCCCTCCCTCCCTCCCTCCCTCCCTCCCTCTCTCTCTCTCTCTCTCAAAAAAAGGACATTTTATTACTCTGAATTACCACTTCCCAGCCTGTCTAAGAAAAAGTCTGAAATGTGAGCCCTTTTTCATGACTTTTACATTTAAGGGGGAGAATGTGACATTTTTAAAATCATATGGCAAATTTTTGATGTGATTGCTTGGTGAACCAATTCTATTGCACATTGTAAAAAATAATGCTATCTGTTTTTATCTTCGCAACCAATTCCTGTGGGAGGATTAGGACACAATTTACTACCTTGCCTGAAGTCACACACTGAATTTTCAGAATGGGTAGAAACTTAAACAGAGTCTCAAACTTGATGGTTTTACAGAAGACACATAAGGGCCTTGATACTTTAAAGTAGCAGCAAGGAAGCTTCTTTTCTATGGCTTGGATTTACAGCGTTGCATAAAGACCTAATGTAGCTTCTTTAAGTATGATTGACATAAATGTTGTTAGAAAAGTGCTGGGTCAAAAAACGTTCCTCAAAGAAAATTGCAATAGATAATGGGAAGATGCATGTACATGCAACTAAGGAATTTACTGGCATGATTGTATATGGAGAATAGAGTACTGGCTACCACCATCAGCACAAACAAAAAAGAAACCATGTGTAAGCTTAACAACAGTAGAACAATAATGATGAAAATCTGAGGAATGGAAATTATAAAGAGATGATAAAAGAAAAAAAGGATGTTAGGAAATGGTTATTGCCTAATTGGTTGGCTAGGAAATATATAAGCCAACATTGTATGTTTGTATTATGTGAATATATTATGTAACTTTAAGAACTGTGCCGAGTCATTCTGCATCCTGATTGACTGAGCTCTGTAGCCAATGTATTTAAGGAGAGCTAAATTATGGTTAGTGTGGACACTACACCATTTTTACCTGCTGCTACGCTGTAACTCTTTTTGATCTCTCTATATGGTCAATTGATTGATCATGATTATTTATTTACTGCTTTCTGATATTTATTGAACTGTTTTTATATTGTTCCTGATTGTTCCTTGTATTTTTCTACAAACTGGTAAGAAGATTTTATATCCCTAGATTGATCTTACATTGCACTTTATATGGCTAAGACTTGGATTGTTAAAGGACTATGATTTTGCTTTTCCCTAAAAGTAAAATACTATAAAACCCAGTTTGTCTGTATGTTATTCACAATTACTCTCAAAATGTTTCCGTGCGTAAAACTCTACTCTGCTTTATAAACCACAACTTCGGGTGTAACTCAACAATATCCTTAACAAAGGACACACCAGACAAAATCTCAATGTAGAAACAAGAAAAGTCTTCCTATCCAGAAATCATTAGATATCAGGTAAGGGCACTCATTTACAATATACCCAGAATAATAGATTTGGAAGGGATCTTGGAGATCTTCTAGTCAAATCCCCTGCTGAGGCAGGAAACCCTAAACCATTTCACACAAATGGTTGCCCAATATCTTCTCAAAATCTTCCAGTGTTGGAGCATCCACAACTTCTGGAGGCAAGTCATTCCACTGATTAATTGTTCTAACTGTCAGGAAATGTCTCCTTAATTCTAGGTTCTCTCTTTGATTAGTTTTCATCCATTGATTCTTGTCCTGTCTTCAGGTACTTTGGAAAATAGGTTGACTCCCTATTAAAGCAGTCTTTACATACTATATGGTCTTAGAAAAGGTTAAAGGTGTTTTTTTTTAAGTACATGGTAGCCCATGGTAGGTATTTCAGCTCTGTTTAATATTTTAAAAGTCTGGTGCAGATACAGCAGCCCAGGACATTGGAATGTCCATGTGACAAAGCAAGGTTGCATATTATAATATTAATTATTAATTATAAATTCTATGCATTAAACTAAAGTATATTGTATTTCTGTTAAAACATATGGTTTGCACCTGTTCTATCCCCAAAGACAGTTTGCTCTCTTTCAAATTTTTTTTGTGGGGAGGAATAGGATGGAGTAACACCACTAGCTTAAAATGCTTTTTGCAAAAGTCTAACATAAAATGTTTTCCCAATGTAAGATATATCAAATTGTTGTATCTAGATTGTTAAAACAATTGTTAATATTGTTGTATCTAGATTTCCTGGCCCAAATTCTATGTCTTCTGTTTGTAGAAGAAACTCATCTGTTGACTGTTCATGTCAAAAATCTTCCCACTTTAAATGAGGACCAAAGCAATTGGAGATAGGTAAAATCTTTTATTGCATGCACAAATACAACAATCAAAGGAACACAAAAAAGCCCCAAATATAGCAAAGTGATAGATTACATTGTTGGTTTATTACACAGGAACAATGAAAGACAATACTGTAAATTACAGTATGACCTCTAAACTGGAATGCCTTTGATGAAACCTTTGGAGATGATCTCACTATGGCACTATTCAAATCCTACATTGCTGAATTGTAACATTTAGTTTTATAAACAATGGCTTATTGTGCCCATATACTGCATCGTTTCACACCATTCTTTTTCACATTGTTAAGAAAGGCAACTATCCAGTTTCCATTATCTGTCTCCATTCCAGAGTCACAGCCTCCTGCCTCTAAGTAAATGACTAATGTAAATTAGTTCAAATGAATTAAACCTCCACAGAGTCTGCATGAAACTCTAGAAGAAGAGTTCATTATCTCCTGTTAGGAGAGCAGCAGTCCAAAATGGTACAGCCAAGACAAAGGTTCAATGAATTAGGGCTTAATGGTAACAAAACATTGCTTCCCTATCCATTTCTACCCAAAGAGGTTTACCAAAATAAAAGAATTCTGAACAGAACAAAGAACAGATCTTTCTTACATCAAAGTTTGATACTGCAGAAATAACATGTCCCAGCACAATTCAGCAAAAGTTCATCCTGACTTATTCCCAATTTGGGAACACAATTCAGGAACAGCAGAGCTTTATATTTGCTTAGAGTATTTTCCTATAATGGTAAATGTGTGTGTTGTTTTCAAATATTCCTTGCCTAAGAAAATAGTTTGGTTCCCAAGAGGTAGTTTTTCAATTTTCTCCTTCCTAGGCAGAATCTCTCTAAACATTCTAGCCTAAGACCTCCATAGTCTAATCAAGGAAGAGCTACTGTCCAGGGAATAAAGTAGAAATAATAAGTGAGCGGCCATAGAAATTACAGTGATAAATTGTCCTTTTCCAATGCCCCATTTTGATGTAGAGGCATGCATATTGTATTGAAAGAATCAGCCATCTCTAAATGAACAATCTCTCTCTAACCATTCAGGCTAGAGACGCAGTCCAGCTGCTGCATTCATAACAACTATTATTTCATTGGCTGAAATGAAAAATAGGTATCCTTCTGACTCATTGATATAGTAGTAATTTCCAAGTGTTGAGCCCTAGTTCAACACAGATTAATATTTAGGATGAACAAAAACCATAAAAGATGGGATGTTTTTTTATAAAAAGTCCCCTGATTGTTTATTATAAAGTTGGTAGCTGATTCTAAAAATACTATGTAATAATTTTAAATTTGACATGATAAAAATCATTGCCCTTGCTGTCAGTTTTGTAACGTGATAAGTGCCAAGGGCAAAGAAAAATCTGAAACATTCCATGTTTTTTTGGCATCAGGGACAGTAGAAATTAAAATGAATTTGATTTTCTCATTTGTTAGGTAATGGATTCATGCCTGAAAGGAAGCCAAGTTCTTATTAGTTCAAAAGTAGCATGTATATACTACCTTAAAGTGCGGCAGTGTGCATAAAAAAGACACATCATTGGCATTTTGAAGGAGATTCCAGTATATATTAAGTGCTTTGTTTTAAGTGAAGTAAGTAGAATAAAAGGCCAAACTCAAATTCATTTCTAATGAGCCATGCATTAATGTCAGTGTCTCTGTTGTCCACTCAAATGCCATAGAACACATCTGACTTTATAATGAGCCAAACACTTGTCTGTTCCTAATCTTGGTTAGCCTTCTGTTGAATATCCATTTCCAGATTTTATAAAATAATGCTTTAGAGGAGGTTTCCGGTGTTTAATGGATTAAATCCATTTGGAAATGTAGCTAGTAGACCATACCATATTTTTCTCAGGATTGTTAAAAAGCACAATCTAGTCTCCAATTTAGTGTTCACAAAATTAATCTTGTACAGTCCAGGTGCCCAGTTCCAATCTTTTTCTGTTAATGGGGAACAGATCGAGCTAGCTGATAGAAATAAAGAATGCAGAACACGAAGGCAGATTATCTGTTAAAAGGAAGCTAAAACCTACAGAGGAAACATCTTTTCTTCTTTATCTTTTCTTCTTTTCTTTATTGCTTTTTTATTTGTTATTTATTTTATTCCTGGGAAGACAACAAAGCTACACACACACATGAACCCACTTTCAGAGATGTACTTCTAGATAGAGTGAGTGGCTTATATATTATTTAAATAACTCAGTTATTTCTAATTTTAAATTAAATTATTTACACTAAAGTACAGCAATAGATAGAAGAGAAAACCCATAAATAGAAAAGGCAGCCTTCTCACCATAATACAATCATTCACCTACTAGAATTTAAAATTCCTAGTACAATAGAAAGGGGTAGAGCTGGTACCTGAATGGCAACAGCTAATGCCAGAAAGAATTCTGCGTAGGATCCTTTTACTTTTTACAGTCAAAATGTCATTGCCGTATCTATGGAGATTCTCAATCATCCAGGTCATGGTTGTACCAAAGCTGCTTTTTTTCCAAAAGGCAACTGGACTTTCTTGGTTTTACTTCCCTTGAAAGCAAATTGCTTCTCATCCAGGAAGGTTCTCCAAACTGAAGAAGCTTTTTGGATGAAAAGTGAAATGTTTTCAAAGAAAAAACCTGAAGAAAGTCCAGTTGCCTTCTGGGAGAAAAAGCACCTTTGATGCCATTGCTGTGCAATATTCCTTCTTGCAACCATCCTTCTATAGCATTTAGCAGGATCTTTGGAGGAGGCTCACCAAAGAGGTTCAGATTCTTGGAAACATGGGTCTGATATTCCTAAATAAATAACTTCTCTTCATACACATAGATTTGAAAGTGCCACATAGTTTATTACATCCAATCCTTGCTGAGTGAAGGGTCCAAATCAAGCCATCCATACAACATGGCTTTTCTTCTCTGTATGAAGATACTCAGTAAAGGGCAGTTCACCACCTAGCTTGGTGACTATTTTTTCCTAAAATTACACTAGCAATTTAATTTAATTTAGACTTAGAATAACTTTATTCTATTCACTTTAAATGTCAGCATTTAATGTCAGCATACATTAAAATGAAATTTCACTGCATACAGCTGTGACCTCAAAGGGTCACCACCTCCAATATACACTACATAAACATGACAAACAAACAAACAAACAAACAAGTAAGGAAGTAAATAATATGCATATAACCACACACCCACATATATTATATGACACAGATAAACAACACAGTCTAGTTCAAGTGTATACATGTATATGGCAAGAAAAATGAAATTTGCAAGTTTACCAGACAGATGGCACAAAGAACAAAACTGGTAAATAATCTGGTAGTCCTACATTTGGGGATTTTGACCAAACCGAAAAGTCTGTGAAACTCTCTTTCAGGTATTTGAAAAGTGCCTTCTCAAAGGTAAACTTATCCATTTTTTTCTGAGTTTCCTCTTAAGATTTGATTTCCAATAATGCAAACATTCTTACTGCCATTTTCCTTTCTTTACTTACAGTTTAATCTTACAACGCTTGCTAGTAAACAAATTTCAACAACATGTAACGGAAGTGTTGAAGCTTTTCACAGGTGTACTGAACATGGCCATCCAAAGGGCAGAAAAAGTTTTAATCGAAAAGTAAAAAAACAAATAGCTTTTAGAAGAGATGTTCAGCATGGGAGAAAACCTATAGTGCTACTTTTTAGTGTTTTTAATCACAGTTAAAACTGTTCCAACAATGAACATACAAAATCAAAAGAAAGAGTTTTGTTGTTGTTAGTATAATCTTCCCAGTGGAAAGTGATTGCTGTTCCAAAGAATCACTCAGAAATCAAAACAAAAGCTTGGAAGAAATACAGAAGGTTTTATGGAGACAGTGATAGAGCACAGAAAGATAGATCCATCAAATGCCAATCCTGCAGGATAACCCAGTGTTATTATGCCCCTTTGTGGGAAACAGGATTGATGGAAGCGAAGCTTGCTGAGCAGGCTAGTTAACTTTGATTTTATATTTTTATAGAAATATAGAAACACAGAAAACAGAAAAAGACCTAGTGATCCATTGCCTTTGAGAGTTTTTTTTTTTAGTTTAGTTTAGTTTTTATGTTATGTTTTAATTTAACTTTTTAACATTTCTTAATTGTGTTAATGTGAACATGTGTTTATCCTAAGCATTGTCAAGCTTAGGAAATCAGGAGCCAAAGCGGAAATAAATAAATAAATATTTATTTATTTATTTATTTATTTATTGCATGCTAACAGTCTCTACAAGAATCTGAATTACTGACAGTCAAAGCAAATTGCCACAGATAAGAGTCAATGGAATTCAAAGTGGACTTAAATCTTTGTGGGTACAAAGTGACTTGAGACTGATGACGTGCTTGACTCCTCCCTCGGGCTCAGCTTAACCATCTCCTACAAGCATGAATCTATAAGTGTTTTATTGTGTGTGTGTTTGTCTGTATGCATAACAATTATATGGCATAATTTTAAATCCTTATTGGAATCCTCCAATTACAACTCTGTTATTTTGTATTTGTATCTATATAAAGGACCAACCATTAGAAATATGTATGTTTTTCATACATCCCAAGCAGCTATATTTACACCCATGCATGTGAAAATGAATGTGCATCAACTTTTTTTGTATGTATTAAAGTCACTGGATGGTGTTTATCATTTCTATATCACTATTTATATACTGATCTAATTAGAAGGACAGTAAATCAACAGAATAGCAGAATAAAAGAGTTGGAAGGGACCTTGTAGGTCATCTAGTCCAACCCCCTGCCCAAGCAGGAGACCCTACATCATTCCTCACAAATGGCAGTCCAATCTCTTCTTGAAAGCCTCCAGTGATGAAGCTGCCACAACTTCTGAAGGCAAGCTGTTCCATTGTTTGATTGCTCTCACTGTCAGAAAATTTCTCCTTATTACTAGATTGTTTCTCTCCTTGATCAGTTTCCATCCATTATTCCTTGTCTGGCCTTCATGTGCTTTGGAAAATAGGTTAACCTCCTCCTCTCTGTGATAGCCACTCAAGTATTGGAACACTGCTATCATGTGTCCCCTGGTTCTTCTCTTTACTAGACAAGCCATCCTCAGTTCCTGTAACTGTTCTTCATATGTTTTAGTATTAGGGTTGCACAGCGCAGAAGCCAGCAGGAGAGATGAGTTGGACAATTGGTGGGATCTAGAAACTGGGGTACAGAGAAAAGAATCTCCTCCATTATGGGAAAGGTTGCTAGGCAGGAATGGAAATATTTCTGACAGCTCCATTCCTAATTTTATGTCCTCTTCCCTTCCAGGGAAGGGAGCTAGGATGGAGTTGCTCTTGAGAGGCAAAGAACGAATTCCAGAAGGTACATTCTGAATTTCTTTCTTATCTTGTTTAAAAATATATATTTTCAAAGAAGGTTTTCTTTGAACCCAGAAGAATAAAAAGAACTCCATCTAGGACCAAGATGACAAAATATGCATAAACACGTTTCCTAGTCTTTCTTAGAAGGACATTCTACAATCATGTTGCCCATATTAATAATAATAAAAAAGCTCTCCCAAATCACACTTCATTGCTTCTTGCTTGTTAAGTACAGCTGAAAACAAGTCTCTAAAGATGAAATCAAGCTTTGAAGTGGAACACACTGCAGAAAATGAAGTTTCAAGCAACTCGGTCCCAAGGAATTTGGGCTATATAGTCAGGAGGAATTGAGAACCTAAGAATTAAGAGCCTTTTACAATTAAAAACGAGCAAGATTTTTAATAATCAATATGATGCTTATTTCCTATTTTGGTAAAATATAATCTGTGTTTTAGAGAACACTAATAGAAGCACTATGCAAAATTAATTTCTCAGTAGAAAAGTATATTATTGCTATAACTCACGCATAATTCAATCTTCATAAATTTATTATACCATGGTTGCATCATGCTTAACTCTAAAAATTCTGCTTCATGTTTGTAACTCAATTACTAAAATGGAAAATATGGCAAACATTTTTGTAATAACTGGACAAAGAACTTACCGTAGGTAGATAAAACTTCCTTCCTTGGTCTTTGAAGTGTGGCTTTTCTTTGTCAGGAAATTAAAAGCAAGAGAATATAAGGCACAATTATATTATTTTTGTGCACCATAGATAGATGGGAGGATGGGTGACTGGACTGGTGATTGGAGATTACATCTCTCTGTGTGTGTATGTACACATGCAAATTCATGCACATACACCCACTCATTCATTCTATAAATTTATTTATGAAATTTATAGCACACATTCCATTATTTTCTGAGGTAGGGAAATGTATAGGGGGATACGGTCGTTTTAATTACGGTATCCTGTAGTAAAATATTTACTACAGGATTCCCTATCTATCTAGTTCATGATATTTCATGCTGTCTTCAGAACATGCTGGGTCTTAGGGTGTTAAAAGGCTGACAATTTTAAGCAGTAGAAAATCATAGGATAATAGTAGCAATGCAAAAATTCAAATTAAAGCATCTCTGACAGATGGCAGCCTTGCTTGAAGACCTTCAGTGAAAGGGATCCCATAACCCATCAGAGTAATTGGCTCCACTGTTGAACTGTTCTGACTGTTAGAAAGGGTTTTTATTTTTATTTTTCTTCCCCTAATGCTTGGTTGGAACATATCTCTTTATAACTTAAATCTGTTATGCCCTATCTGTTGTGCCCTTTTTGGGGAAAAAAAAAGAAGACTTGACTTTTTTCTATGCTGTCTTAATCTCCCCTCAGTTTTCTCTTCTCAAAGTTACATTTCTTCAGTTTATTCAATATCTTTTCATAAGAATTGATTTCTGGTCCTCTGATAATCCAGTTTCCTTCTGAGAACCTGTTCTAATATCTCTGAATTCTTCTTAAACTGCATTGCCTTCTACTGGTGTCATACTTCAGATAGGATTTGACCAATGCAGAAGAAAATGGAATGATTCCTGCAATTTTGAAATTATACTTTCATATTTCCATTTTCCACAGTGCTCACTCATCTTGGTTTTTAATCAACTACCATGCCAACCTCTTTCACAAGATCTATGCTTAAACAAGATATATTTCTCATTCTCTACAAATGCATTTTATTTCTGTTTCCTACCTGCATAGGTTTGCATTCATTTCTGTTTCATTTCATTCTATTTTTTTCAACAGTAGTTAGCAAATATGTATAAATAATGGAATAACATAAATTCATAATGCATAAAAAGAAGGAAAGGACATATGCTAGAAAATAAAAACTAGAGAGAAAACAGTAATAAATCTCTTTATATTTACCATATGTCAATAGTATTACTAATAGGTCTGTTGTGTACTAGTATTACTAGTAGGTCTGTTGTGAAAATAGTGCATAAAATCCATTCAGACCTATAAAATTTAGTTCCTGCATCTGATGATTCAACTTTTTGATTTAATATGTATTTTTTTCTAGCATGGCAGTTGAAGAAGGAATACTGATCCACATCATGATTGTGTAATTAATATTCCCTGATTATAATTTTAATTATTAAGTAAACAATATGGTTTCCTATTTTTAAGTTAAAAATTTGATTACATACTGTAAATAAATAACTCTGGAGTACATTCAGTTCATTTAGTAATTATCTCACTGAAAAATTTATGCCAGAAGGTATAACTTCATGACAATCACATATGAAAAAAATGTCTCTTTTTCTGAATATCCTCTCTAGGTTTTAGAACAGTCATTTAGATGTATGCTAATCTAACCAGGGTCAGATACCAATGTTGTGAGATCTTCTACTGAAGTTTTTTTCTGAGAAGCTGAGGTAAATTCCCCTGGCTTTCATAATGGCTGCCATTTTATATTTTCTATAGCTGTATCAACATTAGTATCTCAAGTGTCTTCCAAGTAGGAGCTTCTAATTTCCATTGTAATATTTTTTTTCACTTTGTTATTTTGATTGTCCCAAATAATTAATAAATAATCAAAGGTTTTATAAGGCTATTTGCAGAAGTTCTAATATCCTTGGTAACCAATAGTGATTTAACTTGTTACTTTAAAAAAAATGGCACTTAAAAAAATCCTCATAATTGGTCACGAATTTGCTGTTGTACCTGCTCTTTATTAAAAGGCTCTGTTCCTATTCAAATATTTTATTATGTAAAGATTAAACCTTCTAAAATGTTTTATTTGAAGCAGACCTATTTTTTTTCTAACCAGTTTTGTATATTATTTCTGTCTTCCAGGAAATTAAAAATTGTCATTTGCAGATTTGAGAAGTATTCTCTCTACAACTTCATTCCTGTTATTCATAAAAATGTTGAACCGGATAAAGTTCAGAACATAGCCAGCGTACCACTTAATACCTTTCTTCAGTTTAATGAAAAAACATTGATGATCACTTTTTAACACTGATTTCTGAGCCAACTACATATCCCCATAATTGTTCTGCCATTTAGTCTATATTTACTATCACTAATAAAATATTACACAGTGCAACAAGACAGAATATGGTACAGCAATATGGAAAAAAAGCTCAATTTATCTTTAGCTATACATGATTTTAATTTGCATTGCAAATTGGAAAATGTTTGAGGCACCAGTCCAAGGGAAAAACTATCAAATGCTGGGAATGAGGAAAGGCTCAGCGAACCTGAGCTCAACCTCCAGAGAAATTCAGCATCATAACTGAGAAACAGTGAAACAAGGCAGGGAGGAAAATTAAAACTGTTAACATCGGCTTTATTCCAGTATTATTAACCTTGTAAGCTGCCAGAGATATCTTGTGGCGGGATGGGCGGCAAACAATTTGATGAATAAATTCATAAAGCTATGCCCTCTTAGCATCAATATCATCCTAAAGCCAACACCATATATTTCATTTTATTTCAGCACTACATTGGTTAGTACAGGTCCTTGACTTACAGCCCCAATTGAGCCCAAAGGTTCTGTTGCTAAGCAAGACAGTTGTTAAATGAGTTTTGCCCTATTTTACAACTTTCTTGATGTTGTTAAGTGAATCATTGCAGTTAAATTAGTAACACAGTTGTAAAGTGAATCTGGCTTCCCCATTGACTTTGTTTGTTAGATGGTGGAAAAGGATGATCACATGACCCGGGATGATGCAACTGTCATAAATACATGCCAGTTGCCAAACATCCAAACTTTGATCATGTGACCATGGGGATGCTGCAACTGTTGTAAGTGTGAAAAATGGTCAAAAGTCACTTTTTTCAGTGTACTTGTGTGATATCTCCTTTGGATGGCTCCTCTGACTCTTCCTCGGAGGCCGGCTCAAAGGAGAACGAGCTCATTCCTGGCATGTGAGGAACAGAGTTAATTACTGACCCTGAATGGCCAACAGAAAGAGAATTACAGGCTTCGGCTGGGGCAGCTTGTAGGCCTGTGAAGAGTAGGGGGAGGGGCTGCCTGCCATGGTGGATTTCAAAGCACACAGGGCAGAGAAACAGAGGTCTGCCAGGTTGCTCAGGCGAAGGCCCTGCCCCTGTTGATGGGCTGTACCAGGAAGCTATTTAGCACAGCAGGCAGAGGGAGACTTGCTGGGGACAATGTGTGTGAGTCATGGCCGTGTGTTTGTTCATGTTTCCTGCTTGACTTTTGAGATTCTGAACTTCTATAACCAGAGAGCTAACATGGATGGATTTTCAGTTTTGGCCTGAAAGTTTTGTGTTCATTTATGGGACTTATTTGTTTGGGCAGCTTGCTATTTATTTTCTGGACTAATTGGCCATTGCTTGGGGGATTAATCTGGGCTTGCTTGTGGTTGGCTTTGTTTGGAACAGTTCTCAAGCCGTGTGAAGAGAACTGCTGGGGAATACCAATAAAACTCTCCATAAACCACACTGATGTGTATGTGTGAGTGAGTGGGGCAGCACAACTTGTAACTTCGAATGGTCACTAAATGAAAGGTTGTAAGTCGAGGACTACCTGTATATATCTGGTGCTGTGTCACAGAAATAGGGTGTTACTAATGTTTACAGTTCAACGGCATTGGTTTAGGGGTTCTCTGAGATGGAGTTAAAAGAATCCCAGAGTCCACACTACCCACCCTGAACCCCCTTCCCCCAATGGGTTTAGTTTGAAACATCTTGGTTTCCAGAGCTGATGAAGAAGAACTGCTGCTGCTCTTTTTCATAAGGGATTCCTGATGGCTTGTCTGGGATAGGAGGCGAATCTCCAACCTAGCTGGAAAAGGAACAAGTGGAGATGCAGTTCTCTACTGCCAACTTCTTCCTCAAGGGATGTATAATATGACGTACAATGAAGAAGATCATCTGCTGCTTTTGCAAGCCATTGACTCAAGACAAAGGATAGGGAAGAAGAATTCAAATGTTTTCATCCATTTAGCTGATTGAAACCAGAGTCCACAGGACAGTTGTCAGGGTTTGTTTGTTTGTTTGTTTGTTTGTTTTCACCAGCATTAAAAACTGTAGAAGTCCACCTTTTCTTTGCCAATACATGATCCCATGTCTTTCCTCCTGAAAACAGGAGAAGTAGATGGTGTAATTGAACAACAGATATTTTTTAAATATTCCAACAGTAATGGAACCAATAGAAACCCAGTTTGATATAGTGATTAAAGCACGAGACTACAAACTGGGAGACCATAAATTCTAATCCCACCCTAGGCACAAAGCTAGCTGGGCAACCTTGAGCCAGTCATTATTTCTCAAACCTAGAAAAATGTTTGGAGTTTATTTGGAGCAGGCAATGGCAAACCATTTTCAAAATATTGCCAAGAAAACTGCAGGGACCAGTCCAGGCAGGCATCAAGAGCCAACACTGACTTGAAGGGACAAAAAATGTAGCCAATAACCCTTCACTGGCATTTATAGACTCAGCCAATTTATCTCCCCCCCCCACACACGTACCCCCTGAATAGTCTAGCAGACTCAGGATTTCAGTTCTTTAATCCCAGGCAGAGTCATCTAATGAAGTTTCAAGAGCAGAATCTTTTCCACAGATCTGAGAGGCTAGCAAAAGACATGGGAGTGCTAATGGAACAAACTCTGCAGTTCTTTTGTGGTGTGTTTCAGCTGTGCATTGTGTGGATGCTCAATGTGGCTTATTTATTACATTCCCTTCCTGTTAAAAGTGCCAAGAAGAACTCTTCAAAACTCCTCTCTGACCTACACTTATGTTGCTTTGTCGTATTTTGGACCTCTGGTTTTGCCTCACTTTGCCTCATATGTCTCCTCTGGATTCTTCCTGATTGTTTGTTTACTGGTCTCTATCCGTGCCTGACCTATTTGACTGGGAGTGCAGTCCAACTTCAAAGTACCATGGAAAGACTTTTTCAAAGGTTGCTTATTTTCTACCAACTGTGAAATAGCCCAAGTGTGCTTATTTCTGGCTGTGGTGGATTTATTGCCTTCTAATTTACGTCCTGGCTGCCACAAATAGGCAAAGAAAGAGGTTCTGTAAAATCAATCTGTGACCTTCCACTCCAAGATTCCCCCTTGGCTTTTCAAAACATGTTATGCTTTAGAAAGGGCTATATAATGGATGCTCAGAAAACATTCAAAAGTTGCAGAGGATAAATTTATTAAACAGTCTTTATTATAGTTCACCTTAGTTGGGGCTTCCAATTTCCTTGGAAACTATGGTCCATATCCTGCCTTCTTTGAAGAAGGATCAGAAGCAAACAGAAGGGTACAATTCTGGAATTAACTTTAAAAAAAATTTTGGGACTAAAAGTAATAGTTCACAGGGGAGGTTAGAGAAACAATGAAACAATGATATGGAACAACATATGATTTACATATATATGATTCACATACCAAAGCGATTAATAAAAGAGAGCTAGATCAATGATCCCCAACCTTTCTGGCTTGGTGGACTGGCAGGGGAAAGAGGCGATTAGTCCGTGTGAGTGGCAGGCATGTGCATGAGTATGCACAACTCCATTTGTGCAAATGAAGCTTCACCTGCTCCTCACACAACTGGAGCTACGCATGAACACATATTCACCTCCCACTTGGGCGGTTCGGTTCTGAATGGGCTGTGGCCCATTCATAAAAATCAGCTGCGGCCTGCGGGTTGGGGAGCCCTGGGCTAGACCAGTGGTCCCCAACCTTTCCAGCTTGGCAGAAGGGGGGGTTAAGAGGGGATGGTTCCATCTTAGTGGCAGATGTGCATGTGAGCATGTACAACTCCATTTGTGCCAGCAGTGGGCATGTGCATGCACTGCTCACACAAATGGAGTTACGTGTGCATGCATGCTCACCTGCTGCTTGCGTTGCCCAATTCCAAATGGGCTGCGGTCTGAGATATTAAACATGTTCTACTGGTCACTTGCTTTGCTTTTATTTTGCATGATTTTTCTCTACCCTAGATTTTGGCTATGTGGAACATTGTTCAGTTTTATTGCTGCCTGTTTTTTTAACTTCTTGTATACTGCTCAGAATCATTGACATAAAATATGTGACCATACCCATCATTTAATTTATTTATTTTTTAAAAAAAATCAGGTCAGATTTGGTTTGGCAATTGTAATCATAAAGGAAGAGCTTTCTGGATACATTGGTACCACAATGGGTATTCCAGAACACACTAATGCAGAATACTAGTTTGGTGGAATATCTATTGCTAAAAATGTGATTAATGCCCTTAAAATTACTACACTATGTAGTAAATTTTATATCAGATAGGGCTAATCTCTAGGTCAGATAGCAATTCTGCAAAAACTAACCCACAATCATTTTTCTTAGACTGCCTTTAGTAGAACTTATTTTATATTCTATTATACCTTATGATTTGTTATTAATTTTTACTGTTTCTTGTTTTAATTGTGCAGTGCCCTGAGAAGCTGTCTATCTAAATTGCCTTATACCTAAATACATACTATTAAAACTCTTCTGTCTCTTTCATACTTTGTAGTCTTTAGGGTGGGGGGATGATGCATCTGAAGGCAAAAAAAATGTCCACGAAGGGGCTTCAAATGGGCTAACTTACATAATGCTAGGACCATTACTCCTAAGGGATTGACATTTGGGAAGATTATAACTGCTTCATTGCTACCAGGCTGCTGCAGCTTCAGTATGGTTGCTATGGTGCTGTGATTTTAATTTTTAACATTCCCAGACAGCTTCCTGATGACTTGCTCCATTCCCCATCCAGGGAAAGTGGGAAGTGGAGGAAGAGGAGTAGAGGGGAGGGGAAGAAAAGGGTGGGAGGGAGGGAGGGAGGGAGGGAGGAGGATGGAAGGGAGGGAGGGAGGGGAAGGAAGGATGCTCACTGCTAGCTTCGTACAAGGAAATTCAATAGAGGAACTGACAGGAAGTGATGTCGTTCCTGCTCCCACTGATTTTTATTTATTTATTTATTTTTGTTATCAGTGGTCATTCTGTTCCTCTGTTAATTTATATATATATATAAAGTAAAACTGTTTGTAATTTTATATCAACTTTTGCTAAACCTTGATTGAATACAAATGTACTAAATGTGTCTATGTATATGTGTATGTATGCTTCTGCTTAATCATATAGTTAAAATAATAAATATGGGTGGAATAGAAAATAAAGAAAATTTTAAAAGGTACAGTGTTTCTTAGATTATGTTTCTGGTAGAGTTATCATACAATAGTTGGCCAGATTTTACTTAATATTTACAGCATCAAATAAATATACTATATCTCATAACCGTCTTAAGGAATTGCTTTCAATGTATGTCTTTCCAGTAAATTCAAATACAATAGTACTGCTGCAAAGTTCAAATAAACCTGTTTGAAGATTAACAAAAATATATCTGAGCTTCTTTGGTCCGAAATTGATCCAAAAAAGGTTAAATTACCCTTTTCAGGTGTTCCTCAATTTTCTCTCCAATATTAATCAAAGCAAACAGAAATTTCATCATTATTGGTATTGTACACACAGAGCTAGAGAAAAAAAATCTTGGTCTTGGCATTTTCTTTCAGACAAATTTCTACTTATAAACAGTAATTGTAAATCCAATCTCAATAAGGAATACAAATATGCCAGAACTCTAAATTAAGACAATGCATTTATACAGTATTGTTTTTATATTTGACATATATTACATGAGTAACTCTTGCAACCATCCTTATAGGGAGCATTGGTTAAGCAACCTTTTGGATATGTGAGCATCCTTGGAATTGTGATGTTGTTGTTTAGATTACTATTTTTCTCCCCGCCCCCCAAAAATGTCAAGGTGACATACATTGTCCTTTTTTTACAACCCACCACCACAACAGGAAGTCAAGTGAGCTAGGTTGAGTTAATTAAGTGTACCAGGTTCATTTTGTAGTGAACTTCCATGTGTGATGAGAAATTTAGATCTGGTTTTCCATATTCCTATTTTAACATCCTAATCAATATGCTAAACTGGCTTCAGTGTAGGAACTCACAGGTAATGACTAATACAGAGGGGTTTGTGTATTGGCAAAAGGCTGATAAGAAGACAGTCACAATCACCCACCCAAGGTAACTGATGAGGCAGCTCCCTACTTAATTTCTTTAATTGTCCCAAATGGTTTTCATTAGTCTTTTTTTCCAGGGTGCTGAGCTCATTTTTTAACATCATAGTGGACTGCAGTCATCTTCTAAGAAAATATGGGGATAATGTAAACAGAGAAAAAATGTTTGGATTTTTAAAATAGAGCGCAACACAGTTCTGGGCTGAATCAACAGAGGGATAGCATCAAGATCACAAGAAATGGTAGTACCATTTTATAACACAATGATGAGACTACACTTGGAATACGGAGTCTAGTTCTACTCACCATGATTCAAAAAAGATGTTAAGCTCTTGGGGAGTGTACAGAGAAGAGCAACAAGCATGACAAAGGACCTGGAAGCTAAATTGAATAAGGGACCTAGATATTAAATGAGGGGCCTAGGTATGACTTGCCCCAAGAAGTTGTGGATGCTCCAATGCTGGAGGTTTTTAAGAAGAGATTGGGCAACCATTTTTCTGAAATAGTATAGGATTTCATCCCTGAGCAGAAAGTCCTTTCAACTCTGTTATTCTGTTATTCTGTATGTCTAGCCTATCAAACAGAAGAATTAGAGAGGACATGATAACTGTCTATCAGTACTTGAAGGATTGTCACAGAGAAGAAAGGATTGACTTATTTGTCAAAGGACAAGACGTAATGGGTGAAAGTTTGTTAAAAAGAGATCCAATCTAGAAGTGTGGAGAAATTTTCTGACAGTGGGAACAATTACTCTGTGGAATAGCTTGCCTCCCAGAGTTGTGAATGCTCCATCACTGGAGGTTTTCAATAATAGATTTGAAAAATATTTATGTAAGTTTCATGTCTTGAGCAGGGTGTGGACTAGAAGACCTTAGAGGTCCCTTTTTCATGCATATTTGGAACTTCCTTACAATAATGAAAAAAATTCTTAATTTAAAAACTCTTAATCTGATATGTATTTCTCCTCTAATCCAAATCTCTTCCCAACATGGATTTACCAAACAAATTCTTTTTTTCTAACTTTGCCTTCCATTTCCATAAAAGCAAAAGTAAACAAAAGTAACAGCCAAACACTCCATGCCTTAACTGATTCTAATCTATACTTGATATGCAGAATCATGCAAATATCCTTAATACAGCATCTGAACATATTTCAACTCACAGAACTTTTCACACAGAGAGGTCTGTGGATATAGTGTTTCCCAACTGAGAGATCCACACACTAAGCACATAGAGTTTACATGTTCCAGAGACCTGAAGTGGGAGATGTATAAACCTTCAAAGGGAGACATCCATTCAAAGGAGATGAAGTCAAAACACCCTTTGAAACTGAACAGGATGCCTTTGAATCACTTCACAGAGATTCCGTAGACCTATGTGAAACAGCTCTGCTCTACCTTGACATTTTGCCTCTATCACAAAGATCTCTTTTGAAGCAGAGACTCAACTTGAAAAAATGAGGTATTCCACCTTGATGCCTTGAATAGAAATGTCATAGTGAGTTAACTTGATTTACCCTCTGCTTATGAGCTGTGCAAATGCAGAACTCCCTTCAGCATCCAGATTGGTTAGTGGCTCTGATCCGCCATTTTGAAGGGAAACACAACTTTGATTTGGAATTCTACAGGGATGCTTTGATCAAAACTTTGTCAAATCAAAGCTTTACTTCACAGCTGAATGCAGTTCTATGATTCAGTTTCAATAAACTCTCAGATTTACATAACTTCAAATGCTGTTGCACTTTCGCTTTCACACATGGCTGTATAGCTTCTATTCTGACCTTGTCCAAAAGGTCTTTAAAAACTTAGGTTTCCATCCAGCCTGGTATGAACAATAACTTCTTCACCCTTGGAATGCGATGTATGTTGGTTTACATATTTATTCTCATCTGTACATGCATTACTATTTTTTTATTCTAAGTGCATGCATCAGTATATGCAGTAGGTTACATTGTTCTGTGCTGTTTTAGTGTTGAACATTGCTCAGTCACTATGGAGACAGATACACACACACATGTATTAGCTAAATATATGTGAACATAAATATTTTAGGTAAATAGGCATAGCTGTTTATGAATATGAGGATTGAATGGTACGTTGACAACATACATCTTATCATTTTCTCTAATCTGGCCTTTCATCATATTTGGAGAAATACTGTTTTTCAAATTTAATTCTTTGGCTACAAGTAGTAAAGTACAAGTAGTGAAAACTGAGTGATATAAAGTAAAAAAAAAAAGAGGTTATGTGTGAAATTCAAATCTATTCAACTACACTTTTTAGAATCTGCTCTTTCTTGAGCAATTATTTGCCTTTCTTCAACACTTGTTCTAAAATATGTGGTTTTCAAAAAAAAAAGTTAGAAGGAGGTTAGCACCAATGCATCCATGAAACTTAAATCAACAGTAGATGGACTTTTGATAATTGCAGCTGTTCTCCTCAGATAACTGACAGAATAGAAACTCTCTTATTGAGTGTTAGAATTCCTCTGACACTCAATAAGAGTAAAGGCTGAAGAAGCAGAATAAAAAGAGTATTGACACTTTTGAACTTTGGTGTTGGAAAAGACTCCTGACAATATAATGGATATTATGGATATATGAAAAAGTGGGCTAAAACTTTTGGTTTTATTGTCTATGGAGATTCTCAATCATCCAGGTCATGGTTGTCCCAAAGGTCCTTTTTTCAAGAGGCAACTGGACTTTCTTGTTTTTCTTTGAAGACGTTTTGCCACTCATACAAGAAGCTTCTTTAGCTCTGACTGAATGGTCTTCTTTTGGTTTTGAAGTGGCTGAAAAGATTGAAATTTAGATTATATTACAACCAAAAGGAGAATTTTTTATAAAATGGTCTAGAATGCATAAGACACTTCAAATTTAGTTTGGAAATTTAAAGAAGGGACATTTCGTCATGTTTAGTAGATACATTAAAAAATGAAACCCTAGAAAATTCTGGATTCAAATACATAGATTGATTCAGAAAACTTTAAAAGTTAATATACAACTGGAACCAGAGACATTTCTTTTGTAATTGATAGGCAAAGGGTTGGAAAAAAGGAATTAAATTTTGTTTTTTAATGTAATATAAAGCAATATTATTGTATGCACAAAGATGGAAAGATTCAGCATTACCCACAATGGAGGGATGGTTAGTAAAGATAATAGAACTGGCTGAGACGGCTACATTGGGAAGGGAAGACAATATCAACATTTATTGCTGACTGAAAACTCCTTATAGACTTTTTGTGTGCAGCATAAAAAATGAACTTAAGATTTATGGTTCTGATGGTTAGACAGAATAGATTATAGAAAGACGATTGTAACCATAAATTAATTTTATTTATAATTGGTGTAAACAAGCTTGGAAGCTACATCTTTGTATCTTTTTTTTCTTACACCCCCCCCCCCCACTTTCTTGCACTTTTAGTTTTCTTCTTGATCTTTTTCTCTTTTTTTTCTCTTACCTTATATTAGTTTATAGTAGCTTTTAACATCTTTTTAAAAACAATTTTAAAAAATCATAAAAGGAATTTTTGCCTGAGATATAAATGACGAGGCTTAAATTACCCATCCATGGACACATTACGTAAAGCTCTGTGGAAAAGGCTCTATTGCTGGGACAGGTGGAAGGAAAATATGAAGTAAACAACCAACATAAGATAAATAATTCAGTTACTGTGGCAATGAACACACCATTGGACCAGTTGAAAGACCAGGTCAGGGACAGATTGTCATGGGGAAAGTCTTTACAAAGACTCTTTATAAAGCCTTAGTAAGACCACACTTGTAATACTGCATCCAGTTTTGGTCACTACAATACAAAAAAGATGTTGAGACTCTGGAAAGAATGCAGAGAAGAACAACAAAAATGATCAAGAGGCTGGAGACCAAAAAAAGTCCAAAGAACGGTTACAGAAATTGGATATGTTAGTCTAATCAAAAGAAGGACTAAGGGGGAATATTTCAATAATCCAATATTTGAGGGGCTCCTACAAAGATGAAGAGGGTGGGGTTAAACTATTTTCCAAAGCACCAAAAGGCAAGGCAAGAAACAATGGTTGGAAACTAACCAAGGAGAGGAGCAACCTAGAATTAAGGAGAAATTTCCATAACTTTGAGAGCAATTAACCAATGGAATAGCTTGCCTTTAGAAGTTGTGGGTGCTCCATCACTGAAGGCTCTCAAAAAAACCCACCTCTATGTACTATGTTCTAACTCTATGTACTAAAATCTACCCACATGGTTCCAAGTCATCAGCAACTTGATAGTACATAATTAGTCAATTCATCTCTCCTGGATCAAGTTCATATGTTCATATATAACGAGTCAGATAATTCACAGTACTTGTTGCAAGTATTATAATAGTCAACACCAGGGGTGAAATCTAAAATTTGTTACTACCAGTTCTGTGGGCGTGGTTTGGTGGTGGTGGTGTAATGTGACTGGGTGGGCGTGGCCATTTTTTTTTTTTTACTTTTAAAACCATTTTTTCTACAACCTCTTCAGCGAAGGTTGTAGAAAAAAAAAGGTTTTTTTTTTTTTTCTTTTAAAAAGCCTCTGCTGATCAGGGAAGTCAGCTTGGATCATCAGAGCATTTAAAAGAAAAAAAGTTTTTTTTTTTTCCCTTTTGAATGCCTTTGACGAGCCGCGCGATCATCAGAGGCTTTTTTTTTTTTAAGCATTTTTTTTAAGCATTTTTTCGGCGGAAGTTGTAGAAAAAATGCTTTTAAAAGTTAAAAAAAAAAAGCCTCTGATGATTGTGCAGCTCAGCTGGGCATGGGGGGAGATTTTTTCTATCGGTTCTCCGAACCACCCGCCTCCATTGCTACCGGATCGGGCGATCCGGTCCGAACCGGGAGCATTTCCCCCCTGGTCAACACACTGTATTTTGGGCAAAACCATTTGGCATCTGTGTAGTGCAAATATAATTATTTTGAGTTCTTCCAGAGACCGGCTTGGCTCCAGGTTTCTATATGAACTGAATTTTCTAAACTAGGCAGATTTCTGTATAGAGTTTATTAATAATATTTTTTAAGTAGCTGTTCCTTTGAAACTCTCATGAAATGGCTCATCTTGCTAATGATACTTGTCAAAAAGCTTGGTAGCCCAGAAAAAGAAGATTCCTCAGCCATTAGTGAAAGCTTAGCTTTTAAGCAGAATTTGGAAGTTTTTTTTTATTTTAAGTTGAAGGATGATTTAGCATTAGTGTAGTTTTTCTATAGCAACTTCACTGGTCAGTTTCAAGGATTTTTTCCTCATTCCTGCTTTCTACGTCTTTAGAAAGGTGTAAAGACATACTTCAAATATATTGCAATGAATTCCTTGAAGGTAGCCAGCTCAACACTTGCAGAATTAATGTATTCCAGACAAAGTCCCTTCCTTTTTACCTTCATCACAATTCTGCAAAAAGTGAAACCGCCGCAGGCTCTTTGTTTGCCTACAGTGAAAATCTTTTATTATATTTAATCTTGAATTATAGTTCTAAATTGAATTTAGATTTAGATTTAGATTGAAATGTTGAATCTGAATTGGCTCTTAAGTGATTTGCATTAAGCTGATTCTTAATGCATTTTTCTGGAAACATGTTAAAACACATTTAACATGTTAAAAACCAAGTCATGATTAATTCCCAGACAAATCTTGTTGACCTCCTCAATAGTGAAATCTCCATTTTCTCTTCCTTCTCTGGGAACCAGCCAGAATCTTTGCCCTCTCCAAGTAGCCCATTCACTTTACAGCTACAGAGAATCCAGAGAACACAGTGCACAGAGAACACAATAAGAAAAGCCTTGTTTTCTTTCACAAGTTGTGCCAGCCAAGATGATGTTCCTTTGCCCTCTTTATCCAAAATAACCTTCCTTCTTTCCTCCTCCCTCCCTCCCTGATTCACACACACAAGCATTGGTTCATTTTTTTTTTTTTGAAAACTAAAATTAGAGGTTATTGGTTATATAGGGAATGAAATTTATACTTCTGCATTGTCTTACAAGAATGCCAAGGAATTCAGTATAGACCAGGAAGCCACACTATTGACAGAACACGGTGAAACAACAGACTCGGTTTGGTAAAAGAGACAAGGTTGTATAATTACCTTTCATTTATGCAACTTATATGCTGAATATATATTAAGAGAAGCTGGACTGGAAGAAGATGAGCATAATTTTAAAACTGGACAAAGATCTGCATATTGTTGATGACTGTAAAGTGAAATTGCAAAGAATTTGCAACTCTAGTATCAAAAATCAAGAAGCACAGTGAAAAAAACGATACTAAATTAAATATAAAGAAGACCTAACTAATGACAACAAATACAACCACCAGCTTTAGAATCAACAGTGAAGTAGTAGATAGCTATTGCCTTACAGAATCAACCATCAACAATAAAGGAACAATCAAGAAATATGCTGCAAACTACTACTTGGTAGAGCGGCCTTGGAAAAGATATTCAAAAGCTGTGATTTTATTTATATTTATGAACAATAGAATTGTGCAAGCAATTATATTCTCTGTGACACTCCATGGAAGCAAATGTAGAACTTTGAAGATGCAGAATAATAAAAGTGTTGACAATTTTGAACTTTGGTAATGGAGAAAACTTCTGAGAATATTGTGAGAAGCCAAGTAAACAAAGAAATGGATCATCAGAAAAATCAGCACAGAGTTATTGTTCAAGGTGCAAATAACCATGTGCAAATGATCCAACTTTGAACATATTATCTGAAAATCTAGTTCTCTGGAGAAGATTCTGATGTTGGGAAAGTTGGAATGAAAAAGAAGAAGTTGAGGGCCAGCAGCAAGTTGGATGTACTCAAGTATAGTGGTGATGGGCACACCATTGGAAGAGCTGAAGGACCAGGTTAGGGACTGATCACTATGGACAAAAGCTATCTCTGTGTTACATAATCAATCAATTGCCATGCAAGGTTTGTTTGACTTGTACAATTATCATTCATAGCAGTTTTTGTTGTTGTCCTAGTTCAGTGGTTCTCAACCTATGGATCGCGACCCCTTTAGGGGTCGAACGACCCTTTCACAGGAGTCACCTAAGACCATCGGAAAACACATTTTCAATGTTCTTAGGAATAATTTTATGTTTGGGGGTCACCACAACATGAGGAATGTATTAAAGGGTCACGGCATTAAGAAGGTTGAGAACCACTGTCCTAGTGGTTGTTTCATTGTTCTGAAGCCCTTGTGGTGCTTAACCAGGAATTATTTTAAATTTCAGTTTTATGAAGGGGTAGAGTTAAAAAAGGGGATGTGGTGGCTCAGTGGCTAATACGCTGAGCTTGTCGATCAGAAAAGTTGGCAGTTCGGCAGTTCGAATCCCTAGCACCTCATAACAGAGCGAGCTCCCGTTACTTGCCCCAGCTTCTGCCAACCTAGCAGTTTGAAAGCATGTAAAAATGCAAGTAGAAAAATAAGGACCACCTTTGGTGGGAAGGTAACAGCGTTCCATGCGCCTTTGCCATTTAGTCATGCCGGCCACACGACCACGAAGACGTCTTCGGACAGCACTGGCTCCTTGGCTTAGAAACAGAGATGAGCACCACCCCCTAGAGTTGGGAATGACTAGCATGTATGTGCGAGAGAAACCTTTACCTTTACCTAGAGTTAAAAAATTCCTTAATGACAGAAAACTACAGAGGTATAATAAGATGCATGCAAATACAATGTGGGAGTTGAATGACCTTCTTCTTTCCTAGCTGACTGCTTAGAAAGCTGCCTTTGTGAAATGATAGGGATGATAGACAGATTGATAGATAGATGGTAGATAGATATGAAGCAATATGAGAATAAATGACCCTTCTCTTCTACCACATTTAGATCTAAACAACTATTTAAATGGAAGATTATACTATCTTGATGTTGATGTTACATTAATGATACAGCTTTGAACAAAATTTAATGTATTCTTATTCATGTGTAATTTCTTTTTGGATTATGCTTTCATAGCGTTAACTAGTGTCCCATTTGCTGTAAATATTTTATGTGAGTGATTTGCATCCTTATTTTCTTACAGGTTTACTCTTCATTATTTTGTTTTCTTCTATAAATTAGTATTAGCTGTACAAAGGTACAACATTTGTGTCTGTGTGTGCTTAAAAGGAAATAAATGTTCATTGGCATTTGGAAGCGATTTCTTTCTTGCTGTTTCATGTTAATATGCGTTTGCAGATCAAATGCTGGATTAAAATACAGTATATCTGAACATACTTACATATTTACTATATAAATGAATGATTCATTTAGCAGCTGTAATGTAGCAGGAAAGCAGCCTGATGTGAAAATAGGAACACCCAGCAGGACATTTACACTACAAACACTGTTTCACACCTGTTAGTTACTCTGAAAAGGCTTTCAAGAACACCAGGCATTCTATTAAAATGTAGCATGGTGGGCTGTTTGGACTACTGTTACCCTATCTTCTGTCAAGGGTAATGCACACCAAAAAAAAAAAAATTGTCCCCTGCTGACCATCCCGCTCTAATGTACATGCTGGGTGGATAATACCATTATATAGTTTAGCTACTAGGTGGCACTACATTATAACTGGGTGGAGTCAATATTTATGCCTGTATTTTTTTCTTTCTTTCCACTCTTTCCTAGGAGAATATGCACTTCTTGTTTATCTTCCTAATTGGAATGCTTTCTCCTAGCCTTTTAGGACAAATGCTAATTACGGTGAAGTCTATCATTGTGGATTAAAAAAAATAACCCAAATTTAAGAAGGAAGTAACCCACAAAACAGCAAAATATACAAAAACAACCTTTCACCACAGTGGAGAAAACATACAGCCACTCTTCACTTTTTGAACATTTGTCTGACCTATTTTCTCATTATTGACTACATGTTATTCAGTTACCAAGGGTTGTTAGTTGTACAGCTCAGGAACATTCAGTTCTATTTAAGACAAAACCCTACTGTTAAATCCAATGTCACAACTGAATTTTATAGCAGTGAAGAATTGCTTTGATAAATGGCCCTGACATTAAAGTTTTCATGACTCCACCTTCAATGTCACCACAAACACAGCATAGAGTGTTAAAAGTAAGGCCACTGTTTGCTTCCCAAAACATATTAAGTTGAAGCTCACTTTATCTCAGGATCCCATAGGCACAATAAATGGAGAAAATAACACATTTACAAACTGATAAAACCCAGCAAACCTAATAAAATCAGACACTTTATAGCTTGGTTAATAGTGTCCTTTGAAGGGCATCAAATAACACATCATGTACTGCTCTGGGGGAAATCAAATTAGATACTGCAATGTTCCTTCACAACTATGCATTTGAATAGGCAGGAGATTCTTTCTCTTACCACTTTGTGTAGCTAAGTATTTTATAATTAGTGTATTGTCTGTGTTGGCATGGTAGTTTATTGTTTTGATTTTTTTAGAAAAGCACTTGCTCTCACTTGTCAAACAATGCAGTTCAGTAAGGACGTATGTCAAAGTGCCAGAAATATTAAATTCATATTATTTTAAGAATTATTCATAGTACTCATAGTATTTTAAGAAATTTCATAGTTAAGAAACTGTTTCTTTCATAGCATCAGATTCTACGGACAAGGTGTTCTCTTAATCAGCCATGTGTAGGGCTCATTTGTTATTATAAACAACTACACAGATGAGATAGTGCTCATTTGTTCCTCTCCCTCTAGTAAAGAATGTAAATATATATATATTTATTTCCACATTGTGTATCATTTGCTATCTCTAAAAAAACTGCACTTCTGAAACCTGCTCAGCAGTATTTTAATGATTTCTTTTCTTTTTTTACTTGCCTTTCAGTTTCTTGGGAAGAATGTGCTGATACTCACAAGAAATGATGGAAGTTAGTTTAGAGGCACTGACTTGGACTTGCTTTCCTGTTTCTTCCTATCCCAGAAAAGTTGAAAAAGAATCTCCAGGGCTTTTACAACCATCTCTTTTCATAGCCCACGATATGTGTTCATCTACAGTAGTTCAGAGAAGCACTGAACAAATGTCCTAGCCATTTCTTGGGAAGATATAAATTGTTTCTGATTGTAGAGCTGATGAATGGGAGTAAATGGAAAGGATATATTACCCCAGATCTGGAACACGCAAGGTGGAGGAGAGAAGATTAAATTGTACATTGTACTTGGCTGCTTAGGTTTTGGAGAAAAAAATCATTTCAATAGTATGTGGGAATGATTTTAGGAGGCAGGAGGAAGAGCCAGACACTAGACAACTACCATGCTAAAGGTATCTCAGCCCACATGAGGAAAAGGATGATGGGAAGTATCTCAGAAGGCACCCTCCCTACTTTGGAAAGTAAAAACTCAGCACTCATGGTTTGTGTTTCTTGGTTGGTCTGTATTGAAAGTCTGATAGATTCTGTGGAATTCATTGAGCTATTCAGAAGCAGTGTTACCTCAGGTAGGTACCTCACCATACCTAACAAAAGTGGGGCTCTGCATGAGGAAGAGGTATCCAATTTGCTCTGCTTTGCAACATAGTTTTAATGTATATTGTATGTATGTAGGCACACTCCAGATGGCTGCAAACCCATTTCTTCTTTTGTTACTGTAAATTTAACCCATCCTAGGCTCACAACTTCTAGTTGCTTTTTGATATTCATCACTTTTATTAATTATTATTTTATTTATCCTCTTACCTGCTTTGAAAATTTTGAGACAGATATTGTGAGGGGCTTTTTTTCTTTTCCAAAAATGAAATGTATATAGGGTATATTTAACTGAGAATCAAAACAATGAATAGTCTGATCAGTGAACAAGTTACCTGGGCTCTTATCAGAGTCTAGAAAAAGAAGATGCAGGATAAAGAGGAAAGAGATGTGTAGATTTGATCTTCTTCTTTTCAGAAGTACAAAAGTGCTATGCTAGCATTTCTTGTGCAGAGTACAAAGACTGAAAGAATCATGACAGGGAGAAAGGGGGACAGAGAGAATTAACAGTAACCCGCCCTCCGAAGAAAGAGAAGGAATATTTAAAAGTCCTGTTTCAATTTGTCAGTTGAAATCAGTACTGACAGGATTTGTAGACTTCAGGAAGAAAGATGAGAACAAAATGTGTTCACCTGTTAACATGAGTTACCTAATTCACATTTCTTGAATCGATACACAAATCAGAAAACAATTTAAGATCCACATTTGTCCGATGGTTAAGATGCAATCTTCAATTGTACAATCTACAAAATGGTGGATACAAGAAGAATGAAGACAAAAATATGAAGAAGTATGAGGTATGCACATGCACATGCACACGCACACAAAACACAAACACAGAAACACACACAGAGACATTTCTATTCCATTCCCTTATATTCATTTTCTTGAAAGCTTTCTTAAATGTAATCATAATTAATGTGGAAATAGAATAAACTTTTGTCTAAAAATGAAGCACCAAGAGAAACTTGGTAGACTACCCAGAACATCATGTAAGGGAATATCTTTGGACCCAGGTCTCCAAAGGTCACAGAAAAACAGACCCCTCAGGCATAAAGAACAGCTCTATGCAACATTTTCACAGGGTTCTCTTGTATGCATACCATCCTAACACGTTGAAGTATAAGTACAGATTAAGGAGTACAAAAAAGTACAAAAATGTTAAAAATTTAAATAAGAACTAATAAAATTCAGAAGAACACCAGTATGTTCACAGGTTTTTCAAAATTAAATAAGGGATCATTGACAGAGAAAAGAGGGGTAAGTGAATTTACGTTTGGATCTTCCATTGTGACCTATCAGCATTATAGCATTACTTTTTCTTCTTTGTAATGTTGAACTTCATTTTTCTCCAATGCTGATCATCGAGTGAATCCCATTCTCATTGAACTTTCAATAATGTTTGTTCAATAATCTGCTTTTCATGCATTGAATGTACTGCCATTCTTACTTTCCTTCCTAACAGATTTTGAACATTTGAACCTTGTCAGCCAATTCCTTCTATAACTTCATTTTCTGAGCCTTTAAAACTGACACTATTTCTTCACCTTTTGCTCCTCAACTCTGGCTAATTTTATCTAGAGGATTGGAATTCACTGAGGCCAAGCAACAAACAATCAAAAAAAGAAACTAACTTAGGTGATCTGTTACTATTATGGACATTTGCTCTATTTTACAAAGCGGGGTGCTCTTTTGGAAAGAGGACAACTTGTTCTGAAATATTATCCAGTCAAGTCTTATTCTATTTGCATCCCTCTATATTTCAAGTTGAATATGAACATTATGTCTGAAATGATGCCTTCATGCACTTTTTCAATAGTACATAAAAGTTCCTGCCTCTTCCAGTACCTATTCTATTATGATATTTGTAAATCAGGATTAAAAGTCCACCTCTTTTCATCCTGATATTGGGAACCATCTCTGTCTTCAACAGGTCTCTTTCTTCCTCAAAAGGTTTTTTAAAAATAAAAAAATACAGTTATAGTTTGAGATGGGGAAGGGAAAGGGAAAGCTCCCAGTTGCTCAGGTTGCCTGAAAACTCTGCAATGTGCTGAAAAAGCATTTACATGTAGTCATGATGAATAAACAATTTGGGGCCTATACTGAAGTGTCCAGGAATTAGCCAGAGCTGGTTTTGCTTTCATGCTGTGCCGAAATGATGTACTCAATAAAGCTTTGCATTAAGAGATTGGATCGTATCATCAATGGTTGCTGGGTTGGGTTCATCAGTTGGAAACTTGACATTATGTATTTATTGTTCAGATTTGAGAATAAATGATCAACATTTATTTAATATTTCACTCATGAGAATAGCTACAATTCTTGTTCCCCAAGCAAGTCAATTGAAAAACCAAGGTAACTGTTTAACATTTCAAACTTTCCAGTATAAAATATAAATTTTGAATGTGTACTGAAATATTAAGTTTATACACATATGGATACCATTAATATAATGTGCAATGGGGACACGGTGGCTCAGTGGCTAAGTCACTGAGCTTGTCAATCAAAAGTTCAGTGGTTTGAATCCCTAGTGCCGCATAATGGGGTGAGCTCCCGTTACTTGTCCCAGCTTCTGCCAACCTAGCAGTTAGAAAGCATGTAAAAAATGCAAGTAGAAAAATAGGGACCACATTTGGTGGGAAGGTAAGAGTGTTCCGTGTGCCTTTGGCATTTAGTAATGCCGGCCACATGACCACAGAGATGTCTTCGGACAGCGCTGGCTCTTTGGCTTTGAAACGGAGATGAGCACCACCCCCTAGAGTCAGGAACGACTAGCACATTTGTGCGAGGAGAACCTTTACCTTTACCGAATGTCTACAAATCTATACAATATGCAGATTTCTCAATGAACTATTTTTCCTGTTATTAAGGTCATAAATTAACAATGTTTGCAATTTTGGATACCATCTTTGCCTTAAGATTGTAGTCCAGGGTTTAAATTAAAATGTTTTATTGGAAAACCTAAGAGACTCAGGTCTAATAAAAGAAATATTTATGTATATTTCATATTTCTAAACTACTCATATCCCTCAAAGAGGGGTTGTGGCAGTGTTCAATATAATATAGCCAATAAGTAAAATGACATAGAAAAATAAACAATAAAATTAAAAAAATAAATTAGAGTTAACATTTTTAACAGTATAGAATAATGGCAATTAAACATCAAAGAATAAAAAAAAATCTTATAATGGCCATTTAACTTTGAATTATTACAGGAGACTAGTCCACCCCACTGTTGTGTGGTCCTCTGTGGCCTCCACACAAGGTTGCATAGCTAAGTGTTGACTCCTTTGCGGAAGGCCAAGAGACTTGGGGGGGGGGGCTTCCTTATCTCTGAGGGAAGGATTTCTTCATACAACACATGCTTATCAGATGTGGTGGCAGACAAATGGCTCAATGTATGAATGGCTTTCAATCACAACAATATACAGTACTTTGAAGAGTAGCTGTGTTGGAGCAACAGTAAAAATGCTTATAAGCTTCCCAAACTCAGTCAGGAAGAATGTTAGATTAGATGGATTCAGCTTGTTTCAGCAAGGCCTTTCTATTGTTTTATTGTTTAATGTTCTTTATTGTTTTATAAAGAACATCGTCTTATAAATTAAATTAAACTAATTAAATAATATCTTGTGGATACAGCAAGAGAAAATTTTTAGATCTTTCATTTTGAATAAAAGAAGACAAAATGTTCCGTTCATACAGTACACAGTTGTAGTAAAGTTTTAATTCCATTAAGGTAAATTGCCACCCAGCATGGCCATATTGGATGGGGATAATGGGAATTGCAATCCAATATATCTAGAGAGCACCAAGTTGGAGAAAGCTGACCTATAGATTTATGGTTTTCACTAAATAGTTGCAATTGTTCCTAGAAAATGTGTAGAAAGGATTTAACCTCCAATAAATCCAAGTAAGGGGGGGGGGAAGTAGATGGTTTCATTTATATGCAGATTGCTTTCTGTCTTCAGATGCATATATGACACATTATACCTTGGAAATATGTAGTGGAGAAGGGAAAAGAGGAAAGCAGGTGAATAATTGAAGATGATTTAGTTATTCATAGGAGAAGAAGTCCTCTCACTAAGGAAAACTAGATCATGGCTAAAGAAAATTCTCAAATCAATTGAGCAGTACTAATTAATGTCAGCATAAATCACAGTTGACTATATGTCCTTAGTTCCTAACTTGTTCTTTCTCCCTTGTTTCTATTATTTTCACTCACAGTCTTATAGAGGCCTAAACATTTAGCCTTTTGGACCAAGGAAAGCAATAAAAATATGGACCCATGCTGAATCAAACCTTATGTTGATATTTAATGTAGCACATCATAGCGCATGAAGCTTTTTAGATCACAAAGTGCTGTTTGGGGAAAGGTTGGTATTACAGTATATGCAATTTTAGCCATCTATTTTATTCCCAGGCAGGCAGAGTGATCAAACTTTCATGGTGGTTTTGATAGTGTGGAACAATAGACAACAGACAGATATGAGGTAAGAGACAATGCCACGAAGGCTTGTTTAGTATTTAATGCATGCTCACACAGTCATTCATGAAATAAACAAATGTCAGCTCCAAACTTTTATTTTCTAGGATGTTTCTTTTGAAACTTTAGGGTTGGGAAACATGTCATATTTCTAGGATTTGGAAGGGTTTCTTGTTAAACTAATATTTGTGACTTATGGTAAGAAACCTGTCCTTATTGCTTTGGTTTGATTTTCTCACATCTGTCAGGAATGAAATTGCCAATCAGGAATCAGTGGTCCCCAGTCTCAAAAAAACCATGGTGTCCCGTGACCTTGGCATCAACTGCCAGGAAGGACATGTGGAATAATTAGACCCAGAATTAGAAATTTCTAGGGAAAAAATCTAGAATTTGCCCTTGGAATATCAACCTATATATAGGCTTTAATTACTGTGCACTATAGTAGAAAGATTTACTCTGTATACATGGCTTCATTCTTGTTTGCAGCAAAGAAACAAATCTAGCTGTGTCATGCCTCTGACACATAATTTGGCACCATGATCTCTGACTGCATCTTTCCCATTACAGTTATGTGTCCTTGTGCTGATGTACAAGAGCTGCAGTGAATGTGGGAGTTCTCTTGAGACTTATTATTGAGTTGATTGTGACCACACTGAGCAGAAATTAAATTACACTAGCACTGAGACCAATACAACACCCTTCTTTCTTTTTTGCTTTTTTTTTTTTTTTTGTTGTTTTATTTGTTGCCTCCTTGATGTAGGTTAGAAAAATAACATAATGAATGTATTCTGGAAGGGTTTTCCCAATCCAGATTGCCCCAGACTAATTGGGTAAAGTAGTTTTATAAAATGAGAGTGTGGGCAAATGAGCACAATAAATGTAGACGAATGAAAGCACAAGTATGAATTCAGAGGAAAAATATTGTAAGAGTACAAATATAAGAAATACAACCAAAAACCTAGCTTTTCCTAATGCATGCACATCCTGTTGCATAAATCCTACCACCTAGAAATTATGTTCACTGTACTGATAGACTCTGGATAGTTTGTTTGTTTTTTACTATATTACAATAGCAATAGCACTTACACTTATATACCACTTTACAGTGCTTTATAGCCCCCTCTAAACAGTTTACAGAGTCAGCATATTGCCCCCAACAATTTGGGTCCTCATTTTACCCACCTTGGAAGGATGGAAGGCTGAGTCAGCCCTGAGCCTGGTGGGATTTGAACTGCCAAATTGCAGGCAGCCGGCAGGCAGCAGAAATAGCCTGTAGTACTGCACTTTAACCACTGCGCCACTGAGGCTCAGTTCAATCCCTATATAGCACAGGACAAGTTATCTGTAGGATAACATCTCTCCCGAAGGGCATTCACTGATCAGATAGGGTGGGCATGCTCTTAGTCCCTTCCCTTAAACATTGCCATCTCATGGGATCTAGGAAGAGTGCCTTTTCCATGGCATTTCTTGCCCAGTGAAACCTCTTTCCCCTTGAAATTCAGCAGGCCTCCAATCTCCTAGCCTTCCAAAAAGCACTGATGACCTAGCTTTTCTCCCAAATGCTGAGAGAAGGTGAGGCATATTAGAGGATTTAATGAGGATGTTGGTTTTAATAGTTTTATGTTATGTTATTTTTACTGATATTGTTTTAATTGTTGATTGGGAGCAATCTAGAGTTCAGCATAAAATGGGTGGCTTTATAAATGTATTGAATACATAAGTAAAATAAAATTCAGATATAAATTACTAACAATAAATTAAAACTGTACAAAATATTTTATTATATAAAATGTATGGTATATGTATGCACACATGTGTATCAGTGCAATTATAAGATGCAGGTAGTTATTTTTTTCTTTAGTTAAAATCATGTCCAGTGAGTAGACTGAAACATCTGAATGATGAAGTCATGGTGATTCAATGTACCTTTCATTTGCCAATTCAAGGGGTGCCTTTTGTCCTGTAGTGCTTTTTTTGTTCTTTTTCACTGATCATTAGCAGCAGAGTTGGGTCTGAGCAGCAAAAGGTCTCCTTGTCTGATCCTTAGGATAATCATGCAGTAATAGGCAGTGATTAACTGCTGAATTCATCTCACTGTTCAGCCCAAGGTGATATTATCCTTTAAACCTTAAATATTATGAAGACAAAGGATGCCTTTTCCAATTGTGTTGTTTGCTTAAGAAAATCTAGAAATTGTTCTTAATTGCAGATTTCATTATTAATAATCTTGGAATACTGGTTCATGTAGAAGAGCCATGGTGAAGACAATATTTGCAAAATTCCCTAATCCTTCTTCCAACAGAATTTCCACCAGAAAAAAAAATCATTTCCAAAATTAAAGGAACAGGTGGCCAAGATGAATCCATCTCCCTCCTTTCCTTCCTTCCTTCCTTCCTTCCTTCCTTCCTTCCTTCCTTCCTTCCTCCCTCCCTCCCTCCCTCCCTCCCTCCCTCCGACCCTCTCCATCCATCCATCCATCCACCTCTCTCTCTCTTTCTCTCTGTATGATAACCTATATCAGAGTTGTGAGTGGATTTTTCATAATTTATTTGGTTGAAAAATTTACACTCTGATTTTCAAGTGTTATAGTTTATCAAAATAAAGGACCACAACACAGTGTAATGCAATGAAGTTGTTAAAATACAAAAATTAAAAAAAATTCATATATTACATCCAGAAGGTTCTATGAGAGAAATATAGATTTTTTAAAAAATAAAATCCAATTATGTTTTGTCTATTTAAAAAAAAGTCTTAATTGCTTCTCTAAATGGGCCAAGACTTTTTTTAATGATGCTTTTAATTGGTTTTATTGTCTCTCAGTAGTATCTTTGTCTAAATAATACATTTCTGTCCTCCTTTTTGAAATATGGAATGCTTATTAATTCATTTGAAATGGATGAGTCATGCTGAACTGGATGTGTCTTGAAAAAGTCAGCTAATCCTCAGGTGTTCATTTAAAAGCTGCTTTACAATTATTTAATTTAGGTGACAACTATAAATTCAGATTTTTGTTCAATTATATTTGGTCACTTTAGACAATGGTTATTGGTAGTTATGTCTCTTTTTACTTTCAGTACTCATTCTGGAGAGCCATGGAGATAGCCGTGAAGGGAATATTCAGAAGCCTTTGCAGAAAGAACAAAGACAGAAGCATTGTTTGCATCCTGGGAAAAGACACAATATTAGAAAGAGATTCAGGCTGATTCTTGCCTGGTTCCCTGGGATATAAGAGGCAATGAAGATTTAAATGTAAACAGGCTTGCAAGATTCTGTTATTCTATCTCAATAAAGTTAGTTATAGAATTGGCTTTGTGGTGTGATCTAGTTCAAAGGGGTGACAGAGCAGTAGAAAAATGGTGGATGCACAGAAACCCCTTTGTCCTTGTTGTGATGAAGACCAGCTCTATCACTACACAAAGTGAAACAAGCAGCAGTTCCTGAGATATTGGGAGTTCAAATTTATGCATGTTTTGTTACTTGTTTGCATCCCATAACTGTTAAAGGTACAATTTCATTATCAACAAGATTCAACTTTCATTAAAATTGGGATAGAATGCTAGAGAGACACATTCTGTTCTTTCCTTCAAGAATTCCTGTTCTTATCTTAGAGCGTAGCAATGCTGTCATATTGCTCAATCCATTTGAATTGACATAAACTCCAGAATTCTTCTGGAGTTTCCTATTCTTCTAGATAGGAATATTGGGTTTGCAATGAACAAATTATTTCATTTGCACCCAAACCTCCTCAATATAGCTGCTCCTTGGAAATTTTGCTCTAAGGCAAGGGTGTCAAACCGGATTTCTTCAAGGGCTGGATCAGCATCCATGGGCCGGCTAGGGTGGGGGGGAGGGGGGAGACAGGATGGATGCCTCCTCCAGCACCCTGGATAGCCTCCTGCAGCAACCTGCCAGCCAAAATGGGAGGTGGGGGTGGGGGCGGCCCCCCATGGCCTGTTTTGGCCAGCAGGGTGCTGCAGGAGGCTGTCCAGGCTGAAAACGGGGCACGGGAGACTTTGCATGCCCCCCCCCTTTGCAGTGCCTCATTTTGGCTGCCAGAGGCACTGCACCCCAGTCCTTTGCTATTTCTAGGCTGGCCCCGTGGGCCAGTTTTAAGCACCCCATGTGCCGAATCTGGCTCGTGGGCCTTGAGTTTGACACCCCTGCTCTAAGGAGATGACCCTTGTTTTCTTATGGTTTAGGTTAATAGTTTGGAGTGTAATAATGCAGTTTTCTTATGGTTTAGGTTAATAGTTTGGAGTGCAATAATGCAGTGGACAGGTTACCAATCTTTGGAAAAGCAGATTAAATTTATGAACTGAGCAACAAAGACACTAAGATTCAGAAATAATTTATTTTATTTATTTATTTTATTTTATATTGGATTTCTATACCGCCCTTCTCCCTGAGGACTCAGGGCGGTGTACAGCCAGATTAAAAAACATGCAGAACAAATATTAAAAACAATTAAAAGATATATAAATTTGGCCCAATTAAAACTCATTACCAATTAAAAACGTTTAAAACATTTAAAAAACAGTTAAAAATTTCATCTTAAGCCAGCCCGGCTTGTTTAAATAGATGGGTTTTAAGGGCGCGACGGAAGGCACTGAGGTCTTGGATTCTCCGTATCTCTGGGGGGAGCTGATTCCAGAGGGTAGGTGCCCCCACAGAGAAGGCTCTCCCCCTGGGGGTCACCAGCCTACATTGTCTGGCTGATGGCACCCCGAGGAGGCCCTCTCTGTGGGAGCGCACGGGTCGATGGGAGGTCGTTGGTAGCAGCAGGCGGTCTCGAAGATAGCTAGGCCCTATGCCATGGAGCGCTTTAAAGGTGATAACCAACACCTTGAAGCGCACCCGGAAGACAACTGGGAGCCAGTGCAGCTCGCGCAGGAGCGGTGTTACATGGGAGCGCCATGCTGCTCCCGTCACTACCCGCGCTGCTGCGTTCTGGACCAGCTGGAGCCTCCGGGTGCTCCTCAAGGGGAGCCCCATGTAGAGAGCGTTGCAATAGTCAAGGCGAGAGGTGACGAGGGTGTGAGTGACTGTGCACAGGGAATCCCGATCAAGAAAGGGCCGCAACTGGCGGATCAGGCGAACCTGACAAAAGGTCCCCCTGGTTACAGCCGTCAGGTGTTCCTCCAAGGACAGCTGCATATCCAGGAGGACTCCCAGATTGCGAGCCCTCTCTGTGGGGGCCAATGACTCGCCCCCAATAGTCAGTGATGGAGTCAACTGACTATATCGGGATGCCGGGAGCCACAGCCACTCAGTCTTGGAAGGGTTGAGCTTGAGCCTGTTCCTCCCCATCCAGATCCGTACAGCCTCCAGGCACTGGGACATCACTTCAAGGGCATCATTGGGGTGGCCTGGGGTGGAGATGTACAGCTGGGTGTCATCAGCGTACTGGTGGTATCTCACCCCAAAGCCACGGATGATCTCACCCAGCGGCTTCACATAAATGTTGAACAGGAGAGGCGAGAGGACCGATCCCTGCGGCACTCCACAAATGAGAGGCCTCGAGGTCGACCTCTGCCCCCCTGCCAACACAAACTGCGACCGGTCGGAGAGAAAGGAGGAGAACCACCGCAACACGGTGCCTCCCACCTTTAAATAATAAAGGTTTATTGATATAACTTTGTTAAATGAAAATTCAAACACATTCACTCACTTCTACCAACATGCGTAACTACCAATAATTAAGCTGACTGAATTCAGCATGAATTGTTGGGGAACAACATCACAACTACATAGCACAGGTAGGTGCTCAGGACAGTGCAATTTTACAATATAGTTTGTAAAACTTGTTCTTTTATCTTTTGTTAGCAGTAATCATCACACATTCCTTTTCATATCACCTTACCTTTCATTGTCAGATTACATTATTTGATCAAATATGACTTGCTGCAGATAATCACACCACGTTAAATTTTGTATCTCTTGTTGCTATCCATTAGTCCCTATCTGGTCTTGGTGGATTACCATGAGAGTTCTTATTTCTGATAGCTAATATCCAGACCTAGTCTAGTAGTTTCCTTACTTTGTGCCTCCCTCTGTATATCCATATATTTCTTAGAGTTCAAATGCCTTTCCTGTATCTCTCTCAATATTTATTTATTCTAAGAGTAATGTGGGACTATGGACTCTGGCCATGGGACTCTGGCCAGAACATATGGGATAAATCTTACTTGGGAAATCGTGTTGCTACTTCCTCCTTTTAGCCTTTTGATGTATAATTTGAAAAAAATGAATAGGCCAAAAGGAGAGAGGCAGTTTGGTCTTTTGGCTAACACACTGAAGTAGGATTTGGGAAACCTGAGTTCCAGTCCTTTCTTAAGTACTGAAGCTAGCTAGATGACTTTAGGCCAGTCATTATTTTTTCAGCATCAAGAAGAAGGCTGCCAAACAACCTCCATCTCAAAATAGTCACCAGAAATCAAAACTAACCAAAACAAAAGCACCCCAAAACAAAACAAACAAAGACACTTTTCCATTCTGGAGTATTTCTGGGCATTTTAATTTGAAAGAACTGAAAGATATGAAATAACTAAACATTGTGCCAATCTGATAAGGGCTTGACAGAAAATGCTTTATTTAATATCTTCACTAAAATTTTTTTTTTTAAATTTGATTTATATGCCGCCCTTCTCCGGAGACTCAGGGCAGCTTACAATGCGTTAAGCAATAGCCTTCATACTTTTGTATATTTATACAAAGTCAGCTTATTGCCCCCACAAACTGGGTCCTCAATTTACCTACCTTAGAAAGGATCGAAGGCTGAGTCAACCTTGAGCCTGGTGAGATTCGAACTTACAGTAATTGCAGACAGCTGGTGTTAATCACAATGCTATCAGTCTGCTGAGCCACCAGGCCCTAGCCTAGCCAAAGTTTTTCTATCTCATTTTATTATTATTCTGCTGAATAGTGTTATATATATATAAATACTGAACCTATACCTGGTATATTTTCTCTCTAAGTATAAAATCTTGTATACGTGTATACATTTTCAGAGCTTTGGCAACAGAGTATATGAATGGATGGATCAATCTATAAATTGATAAAGGCACTTCACATTTGAATCCACTGTAACATTGTCAAGCCACTTTGCTTTTAAGGCACATTTTTTAAGATCAACTTGTACAGTATGTCTAGGAGAAGTAAGTAAGTTCTATATTGCCAGTATGGAGGACCCCATGCTATTTTCTTTTAACTTGGTGACAAATGGAAATATGAAGCCTTGATATTAAATTTGTCTGTAAAGACTCACCGCATGAAAACTTGGAAAATTCAAACATTCTTTTCATAAATATTCTTACTGTACAACACAGAGCTAGGAAAATGCTGAAAAAGCTTCCTGCTATTTTGTTAGCAATGTGTAGTAAATCATTTCAGAACTTGGTAATAATCTTGTTGACATTAAAAACAAGAGAGGAAAGGAAAAACTACACAGGAGGCACATTTCCTGTCAGTCTAAGTGTACAGATGGGCAAGTATGGAACAATGTGACCATAAAACTGCCCTCTTAAAAACATTCCTCTTCATCACTAATCAAACTCTACAGTAGTGTTGGTTACAAAAAAAAGAATTACCCAGGTCCCTGGACCCCAATGCCTAACGTATAGCTGAAAGTCTTGTTCATATGTTACAACAAAATGTGATGATGTTACTAAAACAAGTCACTGTGGTTACATTAGTTTACAGGCAGAGAAATGGGGCAAAGAGAAAATAATATTGCAGCCTATAAAGAAATGAGAGTGGCCTTTATGACAACTAGATTTTGCCCATTTCAATCTTATCACAGCATCACCAGACGATTCACAGAGGACTTCTTGAATTGATTTCTGCATTTTGCATTTAATATTTTAGTGTTCCTGAATACAGGACACTAGGCAGGTCCTGACAAATAAGATAGCAGTTTATCAGATCAGGGTATACATGCAGGAGGATTTAACTGTGATTTCATGACTGGGTTATACAAAACCTGGTCTTTATTTCAAGCCCAAAGTGCTGAACTTAATCATGCTTGAATACAAAGCAATGCAGGGGTTTTTGTTTTTTTTTGCAAAGCAAATCTATTGTTCCATGTATGTTGAAAGGACGATCTCATTTGTCTCTAAATATGTGCCATGATTTTCATTCAGAAGCAAGCACAACAACCCAAGCAAGATTATTAAGATCTTGAGTGGGAAAAGGGATTGTAAATCAAATCTGTAATTGGTTATGTGTTCATATCTTTTTCATCTGTATAATACGTTGAGAGTAGACAATAACACAAACATTTCCCACCTATTCATACAGTATATTGGCCTACAACCAAAGCACTTTGAATGCAAAGTACAAATATGATATCCAAAGTTCTATGTAGGTTTGCAGTATTGATACAGCTCAATTGGAGGGGGGCATGTAGGCATGCGTGAGCATTTCCAAGACCCTGTGTATCTTGATCTGTTGTGAAATGATTGCATTTTTAGTTTAAATATCTGAAAAGGCACTATCAGCATTTTGGCTGAATGCATATATTATATTGAAAACTGGTTTTCTCTATCGATTCCTATCATTCCCCCCCCCTTTTTTTCCCCCTTCACTTTCTACTTCCATTCACAGTTTGTAGAGTTTTGGGGGGAAACGGATGGCGATCACAGACTTTGGGAGATTCAGAACGTTAGCCAATGACTTAAGTCCAATTTTTATTTTCCTTATCTTTTATTTTAGTTGAACAGAGAAAAGATTTGTCATCTAAGTTCCTCTGGTTGTTTTCCCATTACTTGCTCTGCCTGTGATCTCTAATCCCAATCAAACTATACTTATAAACTTTCAGTATTTCTCTTGGGGGGAAAAGTTTCATTCAGCTAAACAGGTGGCAGCTATCAGATTACTTTTGTGGAGCTTTGATGGTAGTTAAAGCTATATCAGAAATGCTGTATTTTACTGCTCCTATCTATTCATAGTTTTCCTCAGAAGTTTCAGTAAAATGTCTATCACTATCTCCATGCTTTACATTAGATAGGTTTTTTTCAATTTATTCCTATAGAGTTTCCAAATGACTACTTCTGTTTAGAAAAATTGCTGAAAGAAATTTGTGTAGTAAAAAAAGAAACCTAATGGCAAATGAAATACTGTAAAATATATGGGACATAAGAATAGAAAGACTTTTCACATAAGTTACCAGGATACGAACTGAAGGGCTGTAGGCATGCACAATCAGTAAAAGAGGTATCTTGAATATCCCTTGTATATCTAAAACTCTTCAGTGCATTTTTAAGGGATTAATAGAAGCAGTAATGCAAATGGAACATACATAGTTTAGAATTAAAAGTGTCTCCTTGGTATTCTGAATTCTATTTACATTCACATGTAGAATATATCTTGCTTTCTTGTTTTATGTAAGCCTAATCCTTACAGACATGTTATTTGACTGAATCAATATACAGTAGAATTTACCTCCTTTAATCCACAATTGAATGCTATGTTTCTACTTCTCTGTTTGCCAAAGTTTAATACTATTTTCTTTAGAGAGTCTCATGCGCTGCTGGGAACAGAACTGCTCAAAATGCTATGGCAGTAAATAAAGTTACCTAGGAGTTGACACTTGATGATGCTGTTTTTATGGCAGAATGATAATTCTTATGAATTCAGGGAATTTTTTTTATTAGTCAGTGTACACTCTGCTTGCAGGATACATTGCACATGGATCGCCTGTGGTGGCCAGGCAAAACCTCTCTCTCAATTATATCTGAAACATAAGAAGGAACAATGACGGTGTCAGGCTTCATTTTTTTTTACACAAAAGCTAGTGAATAGCCATGACTTCAGTGTTCCATTAGTGCATTCCTGGGAAGCCTTCCAAATCCACTGTCCTCCAGATGTATTGGCCTAAGACTTTTATTTCTAGTGATTATGGGAGTGGAAAACCAGGAGGAGGGGAACAGCTGTCACACAACCAATTCTTTCCAATCCTCGGTTAAAATTTTATGAGATCTATGGTAGCTGGTCAAATGCGAAAGTCAGTTGAAGCTCTTGCACTCGTAATATTTGTGTTGTAGAGGGTTTTAAGAGCTAAAATGTATCATTCATGCAATAGAATAGAATAACAGAGTTGGAGGTCTTCTAGTCCAACCCCCTGCTCAGGCAGGAAACCCTACACCACTTCAGACAAATGGTTATCCAACATCTTATTAAAAACTTCCAGTGCTGGAGCATTCATGACTTCTGGAGGAAAGTTGTTCCACTGATTAATTGTTCTGGATGGAAATCCTGTGCTTCCTGTGGGATTGTTTTACATTTTTAAATCAAATAATCCAATAAAAAACCATAATCAATGGTTGAATATTCTGCTCTAAATCCTGCCTGTTCCTCTGCAAGCACATTGTTATCAATGTTCCAGTCCTCCAATTTATTAGCTTGATTGTTTGCATAAATTTTGGCCAGAATGCTAATCAGGCTAATTGGACTATAATTCTCTGACTGGCTGCAATCACCTTTTCTTGTATATTGGGATCACTATGCTTGTGTTCTGCCCTGTGGGAGATGACCTGAGGAGTTAACATTATTAATATGTTAAACCAAAATAGGTTTCCACCCCAAAAAAATTAGCTTTTAATAAATCTCCAAGGATATACTCTCCTGGGGTTTTGCCTGAGGAGAAAGCCAGGATCAGAGATTTGATTTCTTTTAACATTACTGAAATTCAGATTAACTGGAAAATTAGCAGGTGTTGGATAGAAAGCAGACAGTCTAGTATGATAGTTCTCTCATTCTTCTTTGGACAGTCTAGCTGTAAATAGTATGTGGGAATAAATTTGGGAGACAGGAAGAAAAGTTACAGAGTAGGCACTGGTCGGTTAAGAGGTGGCTGAGTCCACAGAAGGTATGAGGGTATGGCATACATCTCAGAAGGGCTCCCCCTAATTTCTTGGGGTGTAAAAATGAGGGGAAGAAAGCTACTTTCAGATTGAAAGATTGATGTTAGCCTTGCAAAGTAGTCTAGATAAGTAGCACGTTCACATGAACTAATTCACAAAACCTTGCAAGGCTGAAAGCACATTTCTCTATCCCCTCAACTTTAGGAAGGACTAGTTAAATATTGTTGTTCTATTTGTCAATAAATATTATAAATATCAGAAGAAACTCGGGGGCGGGAGGTGGGGAGAGGTACTCAAAATTTGAAAATTCCATTTGTAAAGTAGATTCAGGAATTTAAGACCTCTCATTCAAAGCATAAGGGAAAGTAAGATAAAATTCATCAATGTCAAGTTTTATGCCATTTTCTTATTTTATGCTTATCACTCCCTATTCTTGCATGAAAATCACCCACCTCAGACTTGCAAGATTCTGTTGTTATAGCCATTCCTAATAAAGTTAGTTTTAACCTTCCTACTAAGCTGATTCTTGGTCTGGTCTACTGGGTGAGTCTGACAGCATTCTTGCAAGTCTGATTATGCTGTATCTCCTTCACTTTTTATATGAATTAGAGAGATGACATCTACATATTTCCTGATTCTCTTCTGCTGCTGCTTCTTGGAATTATAGGTTTCTCCTTCATTGCTTTGATCTCCCCTATCTTCATCAAGGTCATCTGCCTTACTTAGTGTGGCTTTTTCCAAAGATGGTTTAAATGAGAGTTGACCTAATTTCTATTGAGAAGCCATTCCAAAGGGCAGACACTTCTACCAAAATCCCTGCTGCAACTTTCTTAGCAAGATTGAAATGGTCCAACCAAATAGAAGAATAGAAAGAAATAGAAGAATATGGTTGTATAGGTAATTTGGCACTAAACAGTAAAGGGCTTTATAGGTCAAGACCATAAGTTAATCATACATCTATTGATAAAAAATGCAGGGCTTGTAACAAAAGCATAATGTACTCCCATTGTTAAGTACTGGCTAATATATGGGCTATTTTGAACCTAATGGAGTTTATGAGTAGCATTTAAAGGCAATCTCATATAGTACAGGTTACAGTAGCCCAAATTAATGGTGATCAATTCATGAGTCACTCTAGCAAGTTCTGCAGGAACCATGAGTCCTGAAAAACACCAAAGTCATGAACTTGCTACTTCAGGATAGCACTTGTCCAGTGAAGTAGACAAACTTGATCCTCTGAAGAAAATTCCAGGATTTAGTTGATTAGTTGATGGCCTGTTACGTCAACCCTCCTCTACTGGAAAAAAAATAAGGCTCAAAAGATGTATAAACCCTCATTTTTCACTTTTTCAGTGGCTTTTTAAAGGCTTCTTAGGCAAATTGTAACCGAAGCGACCAGATCAATAAAACAATTTTTTAAGTAATTGTGTTATATTTAGGGCTTTACTGGTTAAAGAGAAGAAGAATAGTTTTAATTTTTCTTTCTCATTTTCTCAAATTATAACTTAACACAATGTATGAACTCTGCCACAGCCATCCTTCTGGTTCAGGAACATTTTATATTATCACCGTGATAGCTGGCGGCTGAGTGAATAGTGATTTCTCTTCCTCAGCATTCAGCTAGCTTTTGAATCCATGAACTTTGCATTAAGTGAGACCTATGCTCCTAAAGAAGCAAGTTCCCAACTGATATGAGTTGACGGTTCTGAGTCAAATGAATTTGACTGTAATTCATATCACTCTTGATCCAGGCAGAGGAAAGCCAGAAAGTTATATTTCTGCAGTACTTGATACTTGACTATTACAATTCCTCAGCAAGGTCTATATCTGCGGATTGAAACTGCAAGCTTTAGATCTGATAATCTGCACTTCCATATCTGGGAGAGAAAGTTTCAATAGTATTTTGCTGAAATCCTTTTGGTGCCGTAATCTGCCTAGAAACTTTCATTAGTCTAAAAATGCCATTTTAAAAACATTGTTTATCTTCCCAGGTATCCAGCTAAAGGTAATGAGACTGGAACTGAAATGACTTCAATTTTATGTTTTATAGCTCAATTGATGGTAGGACCACTTTTGTGCTATGTACAAAAAAAGAAGAAGGCATAAAAGAAAAGGAAAAAAATGTATTTGAACTGTGGCTCAGAAGGGAAATTGATTTTGCTAGGCTTGTATACTGTTTTTAGTGTTGTTGTTTTAAAACAAGTTTAATATTGATTTTACATGGAAACTTAAATTTTATTCACTTCCTAAAAGTAATACTGCCTATACAGGTGGAGGAGATAAGAAAGAGAGAAAGAAGCAGCACAACAAATGTAACTTTGATTTCCATCTGCAAAATCTTTAAATGTTTGCAAATATATTTAAGAAACCTCATAGGAATTATAAACCAGGGAAAAATAAGTTGGTTGCTGATTTTGCAACCCAATAAGAGCTTGTTTGTCTGTTTAGTGTGGAAAATGTTTATATTATCCATGAATTTTTAAAACGGGTCAGTTGCACAATTATCTAACTATGTTACCCACAAACTCCTCATTTTTAGTACCATCAATTACTGTATCTAAGCACTCTCCAAAAATGGTGGAGGGGGGGGGAGAAGAGATGAATTTCCCAGATAAAGTTAAGGGCTTATTCAAAGTTTTCCCAGACACCATTTGACTATATTAGATTCCAACTCCCATAATTAGGGAGGTGGGGCAGAGATGAGGAAAGGTTGTAAGAATTAAACCTCCCCAAAATTGGAATGTATCTGATTTCAGAAAGTTTTTCTAGAAAAAAAAGAATTAGAAAAACGTGAAAATTAAATGCAATTTTAAAACTAAAAGTGAAATGTAATCCTTTACTGCAATTTCAAAAGCTATCCTAAACAGACAAAGCTCATAATTCATAGTTCTTCCCAAAAGTGTGTAAGTATATGAAAGAGATCTCTACCCCTCTACTGTATAAATGTAACTATAGCTAAAGCAGATTTTTTTTGGTTGTTCAGTGTGGAATAGCCTCTCCATTGCTATAATCTAGAAGAAGAATACAATGAACCATGAATGGAAGTAATAAACATTTACTTGTGGAATTTGATAGGTAGTAACAAATGTTTTTCATTCACTTTGATTTGATAAATTCAATTCTCACCATTTGTTCTGTGTATGGAAAAGACAGTTGGATGCTGAATATGTCTTATATACAGACAGATAAATACCACCAATATTCATCAGTCCAGTGAAAACTTTAAATATTGGTCCAGCCTCTATTCTTTCAGAACATTTTTATGAATCGGAACTCTAATTCCCTATAAAAACAGCATAAATTTGCCAGCTCTGGTGCCATATCTGTAAAATGGCTAGTTTGCCTTTTCTTGCCTGTGTTTTGACCAGTGCATGGATATAGTAACAGTGAAATGATAACTAATGCCATTAAATTCAAGGTAGAGAAGATGAAGCTGCTATTAGGAAGAAGTGTCCAAGAGGGCAGTATTTAAAGGGGATAAGAAGGACGCTCAACAGATCAGATTGGAAGAAGTATTTTTAGATAGAGCACTTCTACACATGTAAGAATTTCTCTCTGTGTGTCTGTCTGTCTATGTCATCTGTGTCATTTGTGTCTGTATAACTGTCTGTGTTGGGCTTGATGGTTGCATGGATATGTTCCTTCTTATTCTGATCTTTTTTGGGGGTGGCAACAAAAGAATGCCTGTTAATCATCATTTGAATTTTAAAGACATGTTTCTACTTTCAGCTCTGCTACATTAATATTCGCTGCTGGGTTTTATGTGCTTGGTATGTGTATCGGGGTGAAATTCAGCCAGTTCTATCTGGCTCAGGTGAACCGGTAGCAGCGGCTGCAGGAGGTCCACCCACCCGCGCGGATGTCATGACGTCCCTTTTTTGCGATGATTTCAGCCTCTGCGCATGTGCAGAAGGCTTTGCGCATGTGCGGACGACAGCATGCGCGAGCAAAGTGAGCATGCACACAGTGTGCACATTTGTGATCTGGTAGGGAAGGTAAGTGAATTTCACCCATGGTGTGTGTATAACACACAAAATTTTACATTGATCTATCCACAGACCTATTTACGGTGAATATCCGTGCAAATTTGTTTGGATTATAAAAAAGCTAATACAATCCTTGGTTGTATAAACAGACACATAGAATCAAAATAATGTGAAGTATTAGTATCAATTTATAAATCCTTAGTAAGACCACACCTGGAATACTGTATCCAGTTTTGGTCACCACATTACAAAAAAGATATTGAGAAAAAGTGCAAAGAAGAGCATTTAAGATGATTAAAGGCCTGGAGACAAAAACATATGAAGAACGGTTGCAGGAATTGGGTGTGGCCAGTCTAGGGAAAAGAAGGACTAGGGGTGATATGATAGCAGTATTCTAGTACAGGTAGTCCTCGAGTTACAAATGTAATGGAGTCTGCCCTTTTCATTCGTAACCCAAGGATTCATGGGAGTGAATCTCATACCTTGAATGGAATCACTCCCTCCTTTTGCCCATGCATTTGCTAATCGAATGCAAGGCTCATTAAGTTCACATGAGGTATTTCAGGATGGGGAAAGTGATGGGGGCCTAGTGATGGAACACGCCACCTGCCTAAGACCACCCTGATGCACTGAAATACCTCATGCTCCCCACAATTGCTTCCCTTACCCAACAACCTGCCACACCAGGTCACTTACCTTGTGAAGATCTAGCAAGCAGTCTCCTCTCCAGCCTTTCAGCCATGTGCCCCCCTCCGACACTCCATTCAGGCCTCTGCAGGCCTCGGCTGGCATGTTGCTGGCCAAAATGGAGCTTCTGAGGGGCTGCCCCTCAGAAATTCCATTTCGGCCAGCAACATGCCAGGCAAGGCTCGGGACACCTGCTGAGGGTCAAATCCACCCCTCAGAAACTCCATTTTGGCTGGCAACATGCAGGATAAATGTTGCACAGACTCTGTGGTTGTTCATAAGGGTGAACAACTGCCGTGGTGCTGCAAGATTCGTAGTTTCAGGTCTTGTTCATAAATGCTAGGAGGAGCTTATTGTGTAACTTCAAATGTTCACTAAGGGAATGTTCATAAACCAGGGATTACCTGTATTTGAGGGCTGCCACAAAAAAGAGGGGGTCAATTTATTTTTCAAAGGAGCAAAAATGAAGACAAGAAACAATAGATGGAAGCTAATCAAGGAGAGAAGCAACCTGGAATTAAACTTCCTATTAACAATTAACCAGTGGAACAGCTTGCCTTCAGAAATTGTAGGTACTTCATCACTGGAGGTTTTTAAGAAAAGACAGGACAGCCACCTATCCGAAATGGTATAGGGTCTCCTGCTTGAGTAGGGGATTGGACTCAGTGGGGGGTTTCAAATTTTTTTACTACCAGTTCTGTGGGTGTGGCTTGATGGGCATGGCTTGGGGGCGTGGCAGGGGAAGGATACTGTAAAATCTCCATTCCCACCCCACTCCAGGGGAAGGTTACTGCAAAATCCCCATTTCCTCCCGATCAGCTGGGACTTGGGAGGCAGTGAATAGATGGGGGCAGGGCCAGTCACAATTTTTACTACCGGTTCTCTGAAATTTCCGCTACCGGTTCTCCAGAACTGGTCAGAACCTGCTGAAACCCACCTCTGGTTGTACTAGAAGACATCCAAAGTTCTTTCTACCTCTATTCTGATTGATATTGATTGATTACAAAGATGTCATCCCAATGGTCATTCTCACATATATGTCTCAGATATTTTCTTTCTATTAATAAATAAATAAATGTGGATAATATACCTGTGATGGAATTAGTAGGCTAGATTTATAGGAGGAAGGGGGTGCATTTCAGATGAATAAGAGGCAACTCAGACCAGATATTTTGTGTGAAAGAAAGATGGTAAAGACAGACCCTCCATAATAATTTTCGGAATATATACTTTGTGTAGATAGTAGAGTGTTTTAGTTTGCCATGATTCCATTTATAGGTGTGGAATAATAAAGAAATCTGCTTGGAAGAATTATTCTATCAATATTCCAGCAGCTATGAAAGTTTTGAGCAAAAGTTCTCTAGCTATCGTACAGCTTCTGTTGTTTTTTCTGTAATTTTATTAAGCTGGAAATAGTCCAACCAAAAACTTCTGCGGGTCATGTTTTCAATACTTCATGTGTCCTAATAAAAGAATATGATTGGAAGTAATTCTGATTAGCTTGTCTCTTCCTAATCACCAATTTAGCTAGGTTTCTTTCCAATATTAGCACCTCTCGCTGTAATTGTACAATTTTAAAATGTAAAATGTCTTCATTTGGTTTTTCACTTAAAGTCTTATAATCTCTGGCAATGAAAAAGCTTCACAAAGCATCAGAAGAATAATGTTGACTCTGGTTATAAACTGGATTTGCTTAAATTAATAAGGAGCAGTTATTCTGTTGGATTTTTCAACTGTTTTTTTTTCAACTAGCCTTATCTATTTGTCCACTCTAAAACAATGAAGAACATTTATGTAACCCTGCTCAATGTTTTACCATCATCAGTCTTGAAAAACAGATCTAAAATTCCTGTGGGGAACCAGAGTTATGTCTTAGGAGAAACTGAGTTGTTAACTCATGATTTATTGCATTGTGTACTTATCAGCGTATCTGCTTTTGATTAACCTATTAGCCTATTTTAAATTTCCTTACTTTTGGCAGTTGCAGATTTGGATGTGCCAACTTTATTCTG